>NC_069398.1:3442500-4119375 GCF_027475565.1 Acinonyx jubatus
TGATCAGAAAGTTTGACCAGGATGCTTTCCTCTCCTCTAAGAACATAAAAACAAAACTGTAATTCTACCAGAATGTATAACAGGCCCACATTCCCCCAAGCAGGGAGAATTCCGTGTCGAAGTGCCGTCACAGAGTGAGCCCCAAGTGGGAACAACTGAGGAACTGGGGGGGGGGGCAAGTGTGTGGCTGGCCAGGTGTGAGGGAGGCGGGGGGGTTCCTCAGCAACACTGGGCTCATGGATTTCCTGTGTGCACGCCCTTGAGTGTGCATTCGACGAGCAACGCCTGAATGTGTTCGTTGGGCCAGGCTGTGGGGATCTGAATGGGCGGCGGGGCCCAGGGTCTGCTCCCGTGGGGCCCAGGGTCTAGTGCAGAGCCTGCCTTGTGGACAGGCTGTCTGGGCCCGGGATGTGCGGAGCAATGCCAGGCAGGACACAGGGCTGGGACGTGTGGGGAGGCGCTTAGCCCAGGTGGGCTGGTACAGACCCCTCCTCTGGGTGAACTCAGCCCTCTATTCACCAGCTGCGGTCTTGGACTTGAACAAGCACTAACAAACATGGTTTCTGACGGCTCAAGGCCGCATCCTTGGGATGACTCCAGTCCCCTTAAAGTGCTGCCTGGGAAAACCTCCCAAAGAATTTACTGTTTGTTCCAGCCAGCATCTGACGATAGCCCCACACTGCCGCCCGTCTCCCGGCCTCTGTGGGAGGGTGGCAGGCTAACTTCCACGAGCACCAGGGAGCACACCCAGATGGGTCTCACACAGGACAACCCACCTTCCCGCTTCCTTAAGCGTTCACGTCTCTGTCCAAGGTCCTGCCTTCCCCAGTCACCTCTGCACTAACGGGAGAGGACTCACTCTTTGTGCTCCTGGCTGTGGTTACCGAATAAAATCTGTTCTCACCGCTTCAGCCAGTGTCCACCGTGTTCATCTCTGACAGGGGGAGCACGGTCAGGGAGGATGTGTGGAGGAAGGGAGGCCGAACTGGGGCCTGGGATAGAATATTCTAGGCAGACACTAGCTCGTGCACATGACACACGATGGAGCCCAAGGAACGGAAGACTTTGATGAGGGCGGAGGAGTGAGTCATCGGGAGGGAAGAAGCCCGCTGAAGAAGCACACTTAGGGGCACCTCCTTTGTGGCACCCTGAGTGTGGTTGGAGCAGTGTGTTTCCCTAAGGGCCCATCAACGGGAGAAGTGGAATCTGTTTCTAGCAGGAGGGGAACCAGGATCGAGTCAGGAGGCATAGACTGATATACGTTTGTTTCTCCTCTGCTGCTGTGTTTTCCCTTGCTCTCTGAGACTGCATCGCTTGATGTCTGGTCTCCTGTCTGCCTCTTGACTGGTGACATTGTACTGTTGTAGCGCCAGGGTGGTGGGCATCCTCGGGGTTGCGAAGTCTTCCTTTATGATGTCATACCCCATCGTTTTGTCTCTTCCTGTGATTCAGCTCCATTGGAAGCTGGCGTCTTCAACCCACGATGTCTCCAGCTTTCCTGAAACATGATTCCCCATGAGTTCATCCTCCTCTCTGTTCACCATGCCACCTGCCACAGAGGGGCCCTGTGGATTCCTCTTGGCTTGTTTGCTGAATGAAGAGGACTTGTAAGCCATGAACTCCTTTCTTTCTCTTCTTGGAGAATCTCTTGCTGTCTGGCTTCTCTGGGCATGCCCCATCCTTGGATGCCCCTTTTCTCTCTCTTTTTTTAAATGTTTAATTTTGAGAGAAAGAGCAAGAGAGCACAAGCAGAGGAGGGGCAGAGAGTGAGGGGTGGGGGACAGAGGATCCAACCAGGCTCTGTGCTGACAGCAGAGAGCCCAGTGTGGGGCTTGAACTCAGGAACTGTGAGATCATGACCTGGGCCGAAGTCGGATGCTCGACTGACTGAACCACCCAGGCGCCCCAATCCTTGGATGCCCTTTACTACTAAACTTGACTAAGCTTCTGTTGAGTTTCTTACTGATATTTTCAGACACATATATTCCTAATTAAAAAAACCCGTTTATGAAGTATGAGCACGTGGAATTGGTAACTAGGCCTTGGAACTCTTTTTACACACACTGAAGCAATTTGGGGACTGGAACACATTTTTACAAGGTGGTCCCTCCCAGCGAAGTGTAATATTGGTGCCCACTCCTGGCAGGCGCTAGCAATTATATAAACAGAGAAAGAGAGCTGAACTCCAAAATTTGAAAACGGAGTGTCAGGAGATTATGTGGCCTGGGAGATAATTTTGTTGCATGAATAAGATAATTCTTTTCCTGGAAAGAGAGAAAAGGGATCTTGGAATTCATGCAAAATACCGCAAAGCTCTGGAAAACTCCTCAAAAATCACCTGTTCTATTAACACCACCAACAGAAAGCCTGAAACCTGGCTACCTGTAATATGTATGTATGTGTATGTATGTATATATATATACATATATATATATATATGTATATATATATATGTATATATATATATATTTTTTTTTTTCCCCCCATCAAAGTTGAATTGCTTTTTTGCTTTGTTTCTGCAGGGAAAATCTAAGTCTAGTTTTATAAGAAAGTCGATGAAGAAGTTGGATTTACTTTACAGATCCCTTTCCCGAAATATATCTCTTTGCTAAGGCAACAACATGCCTACATGGAGATGCATAAAAATCCGTTGCTCCAAAGTCAACATGATCAAATTTGTCTAAAGTAGTATCTTTCGATTGTCACGTCGTCTTCAAGCTGTTCTGGAGACCCAGTGTGGGTCCCGGGACGCTCTTCAAGGAGACGTCCCATTGTGAACATGGAACAAACATCTGGCTATGTTTGGGGAGCAGCTGCTAAAAATACCTCCATATGCCAAGGCCAGTCACCCATGATGGGAGCATGTCAGATGTCTCTTCAGTAACACCCCAGGTTGACGCGTGCACGTGACAACTCCCGAAATTCTACTAATGGTCCAAGAACTAAGAGCCCAGAGGAACCCGGGCGTCACCAAGTGGATGGGATGCAGCTTTACAGATGTGCTTGGTATCTGGTGACTTTTTTTTTTTCCCCACTGTGCTGCCCATATGTCCTGCCTTAACGTTCAAATATAATTTAATTGTGTCTCATAATGTGGACTATGGGCTTCATGGAATTTGGGGAATCATTTTCAGCTAGGATTCCACTGGCCAGTGAACTCTTTACTCCTCGGGTACTGTGCTTGGTACCTTGTACACGCCATCCCACTTAACTCCACCTCACCCCACACGGTTAGGTGTTTGGGTTACTTCCATTTTACAGATGCGAAAATTGAGGCACCAAGGCTCCATTCGCACTGTGAGTCAGTGCTGCAGCTGCATTTGGGACACACCTCGTCTGATCTTCAGAGAGAATGTATTGGGTATGGCTACCCAGTGTTCCCGTAAATACCAATTAAGTCAAGTTGGCTCATGGCATTGTTCAGATCCTCTGTATCCTTGTAATTTCCTCTCTACTTATATTAATTATTGAGAGGACGTGTGACTGTAATTAGAGATTTGTCTATTTTTTCCTGTAATTCTATCAGCATCGCTTTGTATCTTTTGAGCTCCATTTTCAGTGGTGAAAGCTTAGTATTGTTACATCCTTTTGATGAATGGACCCTTGCATCTTTAGGGAATGAACTTCTTCATCCCTGGTAATGTACTTTGCTCTGAATTCCACATTGTGTGGTATCCCAACTCTTTTTTGACCAGTGTTAGCATGATCTGTCTTTTCCCTTTTATAATTTGTAGGTTGCATTAAGTGAAGTTTGCTTTATTTTGTTTTATTTTTTTTAGATCCAGTAATCTGTGCCTTTTAACTGGGGTGTTTAGACTGTTTACATTAATGGGATTATTGGCATTCTACGTTTTGTCTGCCGTCTTGCTGTTTATTTTCTGCTGACCTCATCTAGGGTTTGTTGCCTTTTCTCTTTTTTTCTGCCTAATTTGGGGTACACTTTGGTGCCCTTTATGATTTCCTTTTATTCCTTTTGTTGGCTTATTAGCTGTGACTCTGTCATTTCATGGTTATACTTGAGATTGGAGAACGGTAAGCCTGCAAGATCGAACACTCTGCTTTCCAGCCCAGCCTCCAGCATTTCCTGTGCTACACTCCTCACTGGGACCATGCCCAGTGTGTGGGGGCCAGTTCTGCCACAGACCTGCTCATGTGCAGCCATTAAAGTTTTGGTGTGTTTCCTTTCAATCCCATCAAAGCCCTTCTTTACAATGCTGACGTTGTTTTCAGTCACGTTGTCCTAATTTTTTTTTTTTTTTTTTGCCTAAAGTGACTTTTACTGCTGTGATACTTTGTCCCCCATTCTCCCCTAGATTCTTCCCCATCCTTCATTTGTTCCTCTTTTGTGGTTACACAAACTTTTTGAACTTTACTTTTAAGTTTAAGACCTCTCTTATCTCCCATCATTTTGTGGTGATCACGGGGGACTCATCTTCTGTTTCCTTGGTTGATTTCTCTCGCAGTTGATATTTTTTTAAAAAGTACCTTTCATCCTGCTCCCCTCCCTCTCCCCCTGCCTTTTTTGGCAGGGATAGGTTTCATGATCTTCATTTGCTTGCTGTTTCTAAATTTGAATACACCCAGAGCTGGGTCAGTCTGCAGCTCTGATTTCTTTAGTCATTTCAAGCTCTTATGCAGAAATCTGATTTATTGTTTTACTTTTTGGTTCTGTGGGCACATTCCCTACCATATTTTGTGCTTACCACTGAGCTGCTTTGTTCCCGGCCTCTCTCTGGTCACCCAGAGATGTTTGTCACTCCTGTTTACCTCTTTCACCTCCAGCCCAGCAGTGTCTCTGGCTAGGTCACAGGCAATTAAAATGGCCTGTCTGCTAAGTTCCACCTTGAAGTTCACCTTCCTGACCATCCGGTGGGGTCCACTGGGTCAACACAGGGCCAGTCCTGTGGCCTTGACCATACCCCTGGGTTTTGTCCCGATTAGAGATTATGTATTTATTTTTGGATAAACCTTTCATATCTGTGACATTTAATTTCAAGGAAATTGGTTTCCTGCTTGATGTCTGAGGAGGTATTTGTTGAGATTCAGCCTTACCAAAAAAAAAAATAATAATAATGGCCATGGCATCTGCCGGGTGTGTTGCCTACATTATCGCTAATTCCCCAGCAGCCCTGCATGGTAAATATTATCTCTGTTTTGCAGATCCATTTTATTCATACCCTGCCATGTTCCAGGAAGGTTTCTAGAAGGCTTTATAAGGATTCATAAAGTACAGCATCATAATGTAAGGTAAAGGTAGAGAAAATAGTTTTTAAAAACCAGTTGTGGAAATGGATTCTCATTGCATTGAAGAATTTTGCCTGCAGCCATAGACGTATTAGGTAGCAGAATTGTGGTTTGAACCTGGCTCTTGAGGGCTGCCGATAGCTCTGACGTTTGTGCTGAGCTGGCCGAGTCGGACTGAGTAACAAGAAGACACAGGCAAACGCCAGAGGTCAGACCTCCTACGGGACAGTCTGAAGGTGGGTTTTGAGCCATGTGTATGCGGGGGGCTGCCCCTATGCCAGCACCGCTCACCACAGCTGGGATCAGGGTGGTGGCTTCTGAAAGTTACCGCACACTGGGCTGTGTCTCAGGAGATGTGAGGGCCGCTCCGGCAACACGGGTCACTGGAATGGATAATCCCTGAGTTCCTTTACAAAAGCCAGGCAAAAATTGAGCATCTGCTGTGGCCGAGGCCTGCACCGCCGGAGTCTAGACATGAATAAGACAGGCATTGCCTCTGTCTTCAGGGAGCTCATCCAGTGGGTGAGGCAGATGTTAAAGAAATAAACATATGCACAATCAAGTAGTCACTAGTGCTACGAGGGGAAAGAGGTGGGTTCGTGAAACTAACATAGGGCTGATTTGGGGTGAGAATGGAGGTCCGAGGAGGGCTCTCTGAAGAAATACCTTGGGATTGGGCTTTTTAGTTGGCACCTGTTGTTTTTGCTTGAGCCTTCGCCCTTTGTTGGGTAACAGCTTTGTTCGGGGAAAATTGGGAACGGTTGTC
The DNA here is from genome assembly GCF_027475565.1 of Acinonyx jubatus. Classification (NCBI taxonomy): domain Eukaryota; kingdom Metazoa; phylum Chordata; class Mammalia; order Carnivora; family Felidae; genus Acinonyx; species Acinonyx jubatus. The sequence continues at coordinate 3,448,511 of NC_069398.1, forward strand.
CCTTACTCTCAGATGTGGGAGCGTGACCCGGATGTGGTCCATGAGAGTGCTGTCATCCCCTGGCCATGGTGATGGTCCAGGCAGAGGCACATGGTCTGAGAGAAACCAGAAACCATTCTGGGTTCTTCCTCTAGAGCCATTGGTGAGAATGCTGCCTTTCCAGTGTGGTTCTGCCATAACTGTCTGTGTCCACGGCTTCTGATAGTCCTCCGTGACCCACACATCCAAGAGACCAGGCAACACTGAGCACCGAGGGCATGCTTCGAAACCCGAAATCCAGCCTTACCTGGAGACTGACTTTTTAGTTGCAAGAACCAATGAGTTTCCCATTTTGGCGGGGTGTGGGGTGGGGGGCATCCTGTTTGTGATACTTTGTTGGTGGCCCTAGAGAACAAATATACTGGGTAATATCCTAGATTCCTCATTTCCCGGTGGGGTGACTCAGAGGCTAACTTGAGTTGGGCTTCTGTTCTTTGTATCTGAAAGGAGCCCACTACAGATGTGAAACAGTAGAGATTAGCTACGTGGATATGGGTGGGAAGCGCGTTGCAGGCAGAGGGAACAGCTGTGTGTGTGGGATGAGATGAGAGAGACCTGGATGTCACCATACTGAGGAGGCCAGCGTGACTAGAGTGAGTGGATGTGCGGGCAGTACTACTGTTGGGCTTGTGCACTGTACAATTCTGCCTGGGTGTGGGGCAGAGGGCGTCCGTGGAGGTGTGTGGGATTGAACGGTGTCCCCTGGAACCTCAGAGTGTGACCTTGTTTGGCAGCAGATCTTGCAGGTGCAGTTAGTTCAGGTGAAGTCCCAGTGGATTCGGGTGGGCCTTAAGGGTGATCACTGGTGTTCTGAGGACCAGAGGGCCACGCCACATGTCCCAGGTGGACTGGAGTGGTGTGGCCACATGCCCAAGGATGCACAGAATTTCCAGCCACCGCCAGACCTTGGGGGAGGTCAGGAGCCACTTCCCCCCCGGAGCCTCCAGAGGGAGCAGGGCCCTGCAGGCACCTTAATTTCTAGCCTCCAGAGCTGGGAGAGAATATCTGATGTTTTAAAACCATCCCTTTTGTGGGACTTGGTCGGGGGCCCTAGAAAACGAATACATCTCAGGCTCCTCGTTCCCCAGTGGGGCTACTTGGGGGCGTGTCCTCTAGTCACCCTCAGGGCCTCCAACAGGACCGAGCTCCCGCTACCCAGAGGTTGGCCCGGCCATCGCTGCATGCTGTGCTGTCTCTTCTCCTTCCTCCTTCACTTTGCTTCCTGGGATCACCTCCCGGCAAACTGCTTCATGCCCCAATCCTTGTCTTAGGACAGATGCCGTCTAAGCCAGCTGTGGCCTGGTGGAGAGGGGCTTAGAGGGAGGCTGGTGAGGTTGGCAGGAGACCCATCACGAAGGGCCTCGCAGACAGATTAGTTTGGACGGAATCCTGAGTGTCGCAGGGAGCGGTGTCTGGCGTTCGTTTTTTGAGGATCCCGTTGGCACTTATTCGGGGAATGGCTCGTGTCGGGAGGTGAAACATTTGCCGAGGCCAATCACAGAGGTCCTTTTCCTTTTCATAATTCACGATCTGAGGTCAAGGCGCCCACCGGGGATGGTGTGACCTGCACGGGAGGGGTGTGGCAGGATGCAGTTTTCTCCCCGTGAATCTTGGGGACCTCCTGTTAACGTGGTCGACTCTCTTAGTTAAGGCTCAGTTGCCGGGTAATTCTCTGTACGTCTCCTCGCCGACAGACAATGAACAGCTGTCAAGCTTGTCTTCCTCAGTGAGACAATCCCCCCTCCTCCCCCCAGTTAATGTAGCTCAGAGAGGAGTAAGCAGTAATTTCCTTGCTGTCGAGGGGGGCACAGGGAGTGGGGCGCGAGGCAGAGGTGACCTTTTGGACCTGCTTCCCGTTGTCCTTTGCAAAAGAACCCTAACTACAGCCCCTTTGGGATTCATGTATAATTTCCATCTGCGGTGAGATGGGTTATGCAGCACACTTTCCCCGGGGACTGTAACTTAATTGCAATCAGATGGGAAATGGTCTGGTCCAGAGTCTAAATCTGGGAGGGGACGGAAAGGTAACGAGGCTGTGGATGGCGTGCCCGGCACACGGTGGGCACTCTCTAACTCTATCCATCTGTCCTTCTCTTCCTTCCCTTCTGTCCTTTCTTCTTCCTTTCTGCCCCCACCAACTGTATTTCTGATGCCTGAATCACCTCTACAATATACCCATTAAATGGCATCCAGCCTCAGTTTGAATACTGACAGCGACAGGGAAGTCACTCCTTCTCATTCCATTCCTGTGCAGCTCTGACGATGAGAAAATGCAGTTTTTAGATGCTGAGGGGAAATTTATCTCTCTTTATTCCCCGCCTGCTGGATCTAATTGTGCTTCCCAGTAAAGCTGCAGAATAAATCTTGTTTCTCTCCCACAAGTGCTGCTCATACATATGGAGATAGTGCTTATATCCTTGACAAGTCTTTTTGAGGGGGGAGGAGAGGTCAAAGAATAAAGACCATTCCTCAACCTTTCTGTCTGGTCTCCTACAAACAAGTTCCAGTAGGCTTTATCTTTTTTTCAAATCGCAGCCTTGACTCAAGATGTAAAACCTCACAGGGAGACCAGATACGGAATATAACCTCCTTTTTCCTGGGCAGTATACCTGTATCGATGCAACCCAAGATAACACAAGTCTTTAAATTTTTTTTATTTTTAGTTTTTTGGTAGCAGCCACATTGTGCTGCTAGCTCATTTTTAGCTTAGCATTGATTAAGATTCTTAAATCAGGAGCTGAAAAGCCAAATACTGTCAGAGGCCAAGCAGGTAAAACAAATGAGCAAAAACATTCTGGGTGAGGCTTGTGGTGACCTGAAGAATTCAGGCCCTTTCATAATGGGCATCTGGTTGTTGCCATGCTGGACGTAGACTTAGTGTTAAAGATTAGGGACTTTCACCTAAGAATCCAGACTTACAACTTCTTTAAAAAGAAGAAAAAATCCGAAGATACGACAACTTTGTGCTCATATTCCAACACGACTGGGGCTGAGTTGTGGCTGCCGGAGGCCCTTGGGCAATCCTGTAGAAGCCACCACGGGGGCGCTGGACCCTTAGCATGTAACTATGCTGACTTCATCTGTCAACTAGGTTGGGTCATACAGTGACCAGTCTTCTGGTGCACCAGAGCTCTGATGCTCTGGTTCCTGACATCATTTGTGGAGGTAATAACAACAGGAGGGGCCCCGTCTGAGGTGTTCCGGAATCTTTGCATCTTGCACTTTAGTGTGAGAAATTCTGCAAGCTCATTACTTTAGTATCTCTGGTGGCAAATCGAAGGGAAGACATGATAAACATTCTAAATACACGTTTTAGGGGAGAGATAAGGATTAGGGTGGAACATAAAGCAGGAAAGGAGAAGGGAGTACGAGTGGGGTGGGGGCAGTACTTAGATATGGAGGTCGGGGAAGGCTGGTGTGACCAGGTGACTTTGACTAGAAGCTTGAATGAAGGGAGCAGATAAGCCATAAGGATGGTGGGGAAAGAGAATGTTCAGGCAGCAGGTGCAAAGGCCCTGAGGTCAGAGTGCTGTTGGTGTGTTTGAGGTGCAGTGAGAGGCCTGTGACTGTGGAGCACAGTGAGGGCCCAGCAGTGCTGGAGGATGAGGTGCAAGGAGAGGGTGGGGGTGGGGAGGCCGCATCACGTAGGGTTGGATGGGCCATGGTGATGACTCTGGACTGTCAGTGTGATGCCAATATTCAAGGAATATTCATGAACTCCTTCTATGTGCCAGGCATTGTGCGAGGTGTTAGAGACACATCAGTGAACAAAATGGATAAAATCCTTGCCCTCATAGGGCTTAAATTCTAGTATAGGGAGCGTGTGTGTGTGTGTGTGTGTGTGTGTGTGTGACATAAAATAAGGAGCATATGTAATGTGTGCACACAGAAAAAGCAGGGAAGGGAGACTAGCATGATTTTGGGCCAATGTTTCAGCCTCTCTGAACCTCAATTTACTTATTTTTCTTTTAAAGTTTATTTATTTATTTTGAGAGAGAGAGAGAGAGAGAGGGCGCGTGCGCCCATGCGTGCACATGTTGGGGGGAGGGGCAGAGAGGGAAGGAGAGAGAGAGAATCCCAAGCAGGTTCTGTGTTGTCAGTTCAGAGCCCGACGTGGAGCTGGATGTCATGAACGCTGAGATCACAACCTGAGCCGAAATCAAGAGTTGCCCGCTTAACCAGCTGAGCTGCCTGGGCGCCTCTGGCCAGTGTTGTTTCATTCCCACCCCCAACCCCCAAAGGCTTCCCCTCCCTTGTTACTTTGGAGTTAATCCCAGAATTATACCCTCTCATTTATAAAGCTTTCAGTATGGATCTCTAAAAGGTAAGGACAAGGAAGAACAACCACAATACCACGATCACATCTAAGGAATTAATCATTCTTTAATATCGGCCAATATCCTGCCAGTGTCTAGGAACTAGAATGGCTTCCTGTTCCTTCACCCTCCTCCCGCATTCGGTCCGGGAGCCCTGTCATCTCGCCGACTCCTGACCCATCCTGAGTCCATCTGTTCTGCTGACTGCACGCAGTCCCCCAGCCAGCCCAGTCCAGGACCATCTCTGACCTCCGTCCGCTTCTCGACCCCACCTTCCTCCTCCTCTTACTGCCCACCGGCCACACTGGCCTCCCTGCTGGCCCCCAGACACGCCCAGTGCTCTGTGTCCTCGAGGCCTCACATTGGCCCTCACGTTCTCCCTGCTGCTGGGATTCTCTTCAGCCAGCTGTCTCCAGGGCCCAGTCCTCAAGTTTTTAAAAAAGATTTTATTTTGAAGGGGTGGACATGTGATCCAGTGTGAGGCTTGAACTCACACCCTCGAGATCAAGAGTCACACGCTCCACTGACGGAGGCAGCCAGGCGTCCCCAGCCTCCACTTACCCAGGTCTCTGGCGTATGTCGCTGTCTCAGGGAGACCCTCCTGAGCGGCTCATCAGAACCGTCCCTCCCAGGCTCCACCCCCGTCCCTGGCCCTGATCGCTCTCTGAGCTCAGGCTGTGTTTTTGTCTTGCCGTTGCCTTGTTTGGGGTCTTTCTTCCCCACCAGAGGAACGGCTGGGTGAGTCAGGGGCTTAGCCCCTTGCTGACTCTGGGTCCACAGTGTCTGACACAGCCCCTCGCACGTACTCAGTCCGCAGTGAATGTTTGGTAAGTGAGTGGATCCACTGGGTGGATTCTTGTGCCCCAGGTGGGGAGTGGCTGTACAGACGTGGTACCAAGCAGTCAAGCACCCCCCGGGCACTGGGATATCTAACCGAAGGATCAGCCGGTTCTGGAAAGCAGCCTTTCTGTGTGTTGTAAGGACAGGCAGATGTGTTCTCTTGGGTTTGGAGGCCTCACCTCCCAGAGAGAGGCTGGAGAGCCTTGGAGCTTCTGGCCTCTGTCTGCCCCTCTCACTACCTCGCTCACCTCTTGTCTCATCTCGAACACATCTCCAGCCCCCCAGTGGACACTGGGCTGATGAATTCTGGTCGCATCCCAGAAACAGCCCACCCCAGCGCCCACGCCAGGACCACAGAGAGGAAGAGAAGGCCGCAGAGAGAACTCCCTTTTCCAAAGGCACATTAGCTGTGGCCACGACCCAGACAGCCCCCTCCCCACCCCGACCCGGCCCCATAGCCCAGGAGACTGTGCGGAAGGGGTTCATGGTGTGGTGTGTTAGCACGTCTCCCCTTAGACGCAGGTTCACGGGGAACACACAGGGGCCTCTGCCTTGAGCCGGCACCCAGAGGCTGCTGATGTAAGTGGTCCCCCGACCCCATGATGGGGAACACCAGACTGGAGCCAGTGCGGAGCTGGAGTCCCGTCTCTGTTAAACGCTGCCTTCCAGCAGACATGGGAGACTAACGATGCAGTTCTGTCGAGACCTTCCAAAAGTACTCAGCTACCTTGTTAACCAAAGCTCAACAAGACAGGGACTGCAGGTCAGGATACAAATAGCTCTGTGCAGGTTAAAGGTAAAACGAGCTTTGGCAGCAGGAATTTAATCCTCGAGGTTGGGGGGGCGTGGTCAGAGGCGTGATTATTTGTGTCCTGGTGTCTGTGTGGGTCACTTGAAGCCGAACGCTGTGACACACACCCAACATTGGGAGACAATATTGATGACATGCTGTATGAGTTCCCAGGCTGCTGTAGCAAATGACCAGCAGTGGGGGGCTTGGAGCAACAGAAATGTATTCTGTCATAGCCCTGCAGTTTGGAAGTCTGAGGTAAGAGGTCGGTAGGGAGAATCTGTGCCACATCTTTCACGGAGTTTCTGCTGCCGCTGGAAATCCTTGGATTTTAGAGCATCACTCATTCCCATGTTGCCTCTGTCACCAGTGGCTTTATCCCTGTGTGTCTGCATCTGTGTCAAAATTGCCCGCTTTTATTTTTTTTTAAATATAATTTATTGTCAAGTTGGCTAACATGCAGTGTATACAGTGTGCTCTTAGTTTGGGGGTAGATTTCTGTGATTCGTCGCTTACATACAACACCCAGTGCTCATCCCAACAAGTGCCCTCCTCAGTGCCCATCGCCCATTTTCCCCTCCCCCCCCGCCCTCCCATGTTCCTTAAAAAAATTTTTTTAATGTTTATTTTTGAGAGAGACACAACGTGAGCAGGGGAGGAACAGAGAGAGGGAGGCTCCGAAGCAGGCTCTAGGCTCTGAGCTGTCAGCACAGAGCCTGACGCGGGGCTTGAACTCATGAGCCGTGAGACTGAGACCTGAGCCAAAGTCTGATGGTGCCCTGAGCCCCCCAGGTGCCCCCAAATTTCTCTCTTCTTAAAAGAGCACCGGTGCTGGGTCAGGGCTCACCCTAATGATCTCATCTTAACCCGATTCCATCTACAACAACCTTAGTTCCAGACAAGGTCCCATCACAGGTTCTTGGGGGCTTTAACATATCTTCTTAGGGACACGATTCAACCTGTAACACACGTGTGCCACACGCACCGCCTGAGCACCGATGGTATGCAGAAGAGTGTGAGCAGGGCCACCTCACGGATTTTACAGGCTGTACCTGAGACACGTGCACAAGCTCATTCCGTTCAGAGGTGGGCGGAGCCCCCCGTCACGCCCACCCAGGGTGGCAGCCGCTGGAATCCATTCTGCCTTCTGGCTCTGGTCCCAAGATCTTGGAGTCTCAAATACAGAGACAGAGAATTCAACGTCAGTGTCGTAGGAAGTTGTGGTGGTTGCGTGACGGGCCCTCCCATCCGGGGAATCAAGTTCGTGTTCAGGACGAAACCACAGAGAGAGACAGGCTTTTCCAGAGACTCTGTGTTTCCAAATTCACTCCTTCCCGGGCTCTCTCCCACCGTTCTGTGCCCTTCCCCACAAAAGATCCTGTGACAAGACTGGCAGGAGGTGTGTGTGGTGAGGAAGATGAGGGAGCATCTGAACCCTCCACGTACGTGGCCTTGTGTGACCTAACCCTCATCCTGTTCTGTTACTATTTACCACTGAACGATTCATCCAACGTTGGTTCTGGAAGCATTTGAGCTTGTGCTCTAGGCCAGCTTGTAGATAGCTAAATGGGGGCTGAGGCTGCCTCCGTGAACACGACAGACCCTGTCCTTACCGAGCCTTCACTCTGTGAAGGAGCAGACGGCGACCCACGGAATGAATGAGGCCCCACTATTGGCTTCCACAGGGTCTTTTTATCCTAGGAAGTCTGTTACTGCAGGAGGCCATGACCACAGGCCCCATGCCGTCCGGACCTGAGAGGGGAAGAGAGACGTGTGAGTCCTGCACATGCGCCGGGTGTGGGGACGGCTGTGCCGCCCCGTCCCTGCCCCGCGCAGGTCTGTGCAAAGGACAGCCAGGAGGCAGGGGCTCTGCCTTCAAAACTACCTTTTCTTAAAGCGCCTAGTGGCAAATTGGGAGCAGGGACCCGAGGATGAATGTTGTCTCTGGTTGTTCTCTGGTCTCGCTGTCAGTATTCTGTCTTCATATCAGAAGTCGGCGTGATTAATAAAATCTCCACTGCAGGCAGGGAGGAGACAGCAGGCAGGGAGGGGGATGCAGTGCTTCCACAGCACCGACTTACATTCATCGTCCCCTAACGGGGCCGAGACCAGGGTGAGGCGAGTGAGGCACGTACCTTGGGTGCAGAATTTAAGGGGGGTGCCCCAGAACACAGCAATCAAAATGAATACTGTTTTAATGTAATATTTTAACAAATCCAAAGTAATGCAGAAAAATCTCCGATGAACAAAATATGAAACTTAAAAAAAAGGTTTTCTTAATGTTTATTTATTTTGGGGGGGGGCATAGCGTGAGTGGGGGACGGGCAGAGAGAGAGGAGGGAGAGAATCTCAGGCAGTCTCCTGGCTGTCAGCACAGAGCCCAGTGAGGGGCTTGAACTCATGAAACTGGGATCATGACCCGAGCCGAGATCAAGAGTCGGACACTTAACCAAATGAGCCACCCAAGTGCCACCCAAATATTAAACTTTTAAGTGAGATCATATAGGCAAAGCTCCTAGCTCTGGACCTTGCACGTAGTAGGTGCTCAAGAAATCAACATAAGAATGGGGAAGTAGTAATAATGCGAAGTATTCCCAGTGTTCTTTTAAGGACTCTACACGTATTTGCTCAGTGACTCTTGCCAACAACCCTGATGAGGTGGCTTTTATTGCCCCCATTTTATAGATGAGGAAGACACAGGCACACGGACACGAAAGGATTGTTCATATTCTTGCAGTGAGGAAGGGCTGGAATGTATTTTTGGGAGGAGACCCAGTTCACCCCATGGAAGATGGATTTCACATGTATTTATTTCCCCCTGAAGTGGGATCGGAATGGAAACCCAGATAATCTGGTGCCAGCATGCATATGAGTCACCATTTACGCCATTGGCTCTCACAGTAGAATAAAAGGGACCCCGAAGTTTCCCCTGTTTCTGTGCGACTTCATTTTCTACTAATCTGAACAGAATAAGGCCAATGGGGACACTTCCCAATGCTGGCAAATAAGTAAAATTAAATAATAGAAGGCGCTTCTCTGGGGCCCAATAGCTTCAGAATCCCCGTTCAGAGTAGAAGAGAAGAAAAACCTGCTCCTCTTGGACGTGTTATCATCCTAATCGATGACACTGTTGATTTGATTCACTGTAAGTCCTATGGCAGCAGCCACCAGGGAGGACGATGTTACCGGTAGGAAGGAGTACGGGACAAAGCAGGAGGGCGCGATCAATTCAACCCCCCTCGGCTGTGCGTCCTGGGGAGAAGTGACTGTCTGTCTTCCAGGACAGAGCCCGGGAGGTGGCAGGTCCCGAGTGGCAGCCCCCTGGGGAGGTGGCCTAGAGCAGTGAGGCTAGAAGAAAGACTTGTCAGAGCCAGAGAGTCTCTGTGATAAATACCGGAGCATAATTTGGATTGAAAAATTCCATTATGGCCTCTTTGAAAGTAGAGTGATAAGCGTGGCTTGCAGCGTAAATGTGATGCTCCTGTCTCCCTCTCCGAGCTCCTTGCGCGTTTCCTTCACAAGGACCGGCTGGTTATTATTTCACTTAATGCAGCTTCCTCTCCTGCTTGCTTGTCTCCTGTCCCTTTTACCTCCACGCCTGTAAAGCAGTGGTGTTCTGGAAGTCGCGTGTCTTCCCAGTGCCATCCCTGGTGACGGGTGGCTCCAGTCGGCTGCCTGGGAGCATTTATACCAGGGCAGTCGGCAGAGGCTATGGCTCAGGCTCCATCCCCTGTACCATCTCAACCCCTGCTGTCTGTAAGAAGGTCTGGAATCCTTTTCTGGCTACGGGAGTAGGCTCCTCCGGGATGGACCCCACATCTGTCTCCTGGGTGCCACATTATCTCTGACTTGGGCCAGGTACACAGTCAGAGCTTGGTGAATACCGAGGTCAAGTGGCTTGAAAAGGCCACTGGGGAGGGTTTGCACCGTGGAGATGGGCATAGTGACGGGTAGATGTCTTGTTTGGCTCTTACTCTGAAGAAATCATTTCAACTCCGTTCTGTGATGTTGATTCTGTCCCTACCTGTATCAGACCCCAGGGATCCCCGGTAGAAAAATCGCAGTGTTGTGCCTTCCAGAGGTCTGGACGTGGGGTTCAGGAGAGGGGCTTGTAGACAAGTGACCAGTACAGTGCAGAGAGCAGCCAGGGCGTTGTTCAGGGACACCCGTGACCAAGTGCTGACTTACAGTCTGTTCCCGCCCATTTGCCGATTGTAGCCATTGAGGGGTCAGGTCTGTGTTTTAAGCAGAATTGGACACCAATCAGGCTCTGGAGCGCACAGCCACCTAGCCCAATCTTGCTGAGCATCTTGTGGGCATCTTGTCTGCACCTACTGGTCATGTAAGAACACTTACCCACAGGCATTGTTTAGAAGGAGAATTTATTAATTTTTTTTTACACAAGAAATTTATTGTCAAATTGGTTTCCATACAACACCCAGTGCTCATCCCAACAGGTGCCCTCCTCAATACCCATCACCCACCCTCCTCTCCCTCCCACCTGCCATCAACCCTCAGTTTGTTCTCAGTTTTTAAGAGTCTTAGAAGGAGAATTTAAAGAATAGATGTAGGGGCGCCTGGGTGGCTCAGTCAGTTAAGTGACCGACTTTGGCTCAGGTCACGATCTAGCGGTTCGTGGGTTCAAACCCCGCATCGGGCTCTGTGCTGGCAGCTCAGAGCCTCTGGAGCCAGCTTCACATTCTGTGTCTGCCTCGCTCTCTGCCCTTCCCTGGCTCATGCTCTGTCTCTCTGTCTCTCTCTCAAAAATAAACATTAAAAAATTTTTAAAAAGTACAGAATAGATGTAAACATGGCATACCTCAGTAAAGTACTCAGTGAATTGAAATGCGATCTTCTGATGGAGGAAGAAGAAATGTCTTCTGTCCTCACACGCAGTACCTTCCAGTCTCAGGTTCTCTCTGCCTGCCTGCCCCCTTCCCTGTCTTCCCTAGTTCCCCTCTGTCGGCAGGGGCTAACACGTAGGGGTGTCTACCCAGCGCCGGGCCAGTTCTGAGTGACTTATGTGCACAGCTTACCTCTGGCAATGATCCTGCAGGCCAGTGCGATTAGTAGCCCCACTGTACGGCCGAGAACAGGGAGGCGTGCAGAAGGAAACGACTGGCCATCGTCATGCGGCGGCAGGTGGCAGGGCTGGGGCAGGAAGACAGGCCCTCCGTCTCATGCCGCTGTCAGGTCACCTGCTATTTCCCGCCCCGGTTTCCTACCACTGTCTGCATGTTACGCATGCCGTTCAAGCGTAGGGAGAGAAGTGAGCCGCTGAGGCCTGCGCCCGGGGCTGCAGTGTGAACGGAGTGTTGGAGGGGTCGGCAGGCCCGGCAGGCTGTGAGGGCCCTTCTCTCAGAATTGGGAGAGGCAGAGAGACCTCTCATGTTTCCTCGGGGACAGCGGCAGCTGAGGAGAGATGTTGACCATTCCTGTCCCTAATGAGGGAGCCTCGGGGGCAGCAGCTAACAGCATCAGCTTTTATTATCTCCTAGGAGGGGCAGGGCCCGTCCTGTTCTCTCTCTGGGTGATGCAGCCTCTTTTTCTGGTAAAAGCAGAAGGTTGTCAAGAGTTCCAACAGCAGGAGCAGCAAACCTTTAGGTGAAGTCACTGCACGCAGGATCCCCGGTCGCTGCCACCCTGAAACACCCTTCGAGGGTTTCTAGTCTGGGTCCTGGGTGCTGGCAGGTCACAGGTCCCACCGGCCTTGGGTCCCGCCAGCCTTGCCCCCTCTCATCGACCTGAATGGTAGGCGAGGAAGCCTTCTAGAATGCAAATGTCAGGAGCCTGGGTGGCTCAGTCTGTTAAGTGTCCGGGTTCGGGTCAGCTCATGATCTCATGGTTTGTGGGTTTGAGCCCCGAGTCAGGCTGTGCTGACCGCTCGGAGCCTGGAGCCTGCTTCAGGTTCTGTGTCTCCCTCTCTCTCTGCTCCTCCCCCACTCATGCTCTCTCTCTCTCTCAAAAATAAGTAAACAAACATTAAAAAATAAAAATAAATAAAAAATAAAAAGTAAAATGCAAGCCTGCATGTGCTGCCCCTCAGTATGCAGGCCTCTCCAGGCCCCAGGACCAAGTCCAAACTCCCCGGCCGCAGCCACAGCCCTTCCCAAGCTGGCCTCTGCACCACTTTCCCTCCCTCCCCTGACCCTAGCCTCAGGGAACTGTGCGCAGGTTAAACCGCGCAGTCGACTCTCCCGGTCTTTGCGTGGTCTATCCTCCGTGTGAACAGTCTACCTCCGCGCGTCACTCAATATTCCAGTCTTGGTGGGGACTCATGTCCCCTTCCTCTAGAAGGTTCCCTCACCTCTTAGCCTGGGCTCCCTGTTATGTGCTGTCAGAGCTCCCTGCATTATTTCCTCCCCACACTTGGCATGGTTAGTCACTCCATCTGTGTGTGTCACCACCTTCACACTTTTGCACTAGCAGCTGGTCACAGGGTAATTTGGGTGATACAGAGACAAAACCATACACATCCACATATCCACACAGACCTACACAAAGACATACACACAAACAACACAGACACACCTACACGTATGAGGTAGCAGGTCTTGTGCTTTCTTGAATGGGCAGGGGAGTATCCCAGGCATGACACAGAACAGAGAGTTTCTGAAGTCAAGGAAGACTTCCTGGGGTAGCAGAACCAAAAGCAGAGCGTTGAGCGAAATTTGCCATCAAGTGATGTCTTACTTGAACAGTGCTCAAAGACTTGCTGTCCCTTGGCATCCATGAATGAATGCTGTATCCTTTAAAAAAATTTTTTTTTAATGAATATTTAATTTTGAGGTGGGGAGGGGTAGAGAGAGAGGGAGACAAGAATTCTAAATAGCCTCCAGGCTCTGAGCCATCAGCACAGAGCCTGATGCAGGGCTAGAAACCCATGAACCTGAGCTGAAGTCGGACGCTTAACCGACTAAGGCACTCAGGCACCTCAGCGCTGTATCCTTTTAATAAATGCTCCAGGTGTCTGTATTTGTGTTCACTCTTGCTTGGCTTGGTTTCTGTTTTGTGCAACCAAAGAGCCTTGGAAATCCCTCTAGTACCTGCCCCACCCAGCCACTCGTTTGGTGCAGGAGAGTGTCCATAGATCTATTAGAGGGAATTACCCTCTGCTCCCCAAGAAAGAAGTGTGCTGTCCGTCACTTAACATATTCTGGGAGGCCAACAACAGAAATAGCTTCTGGCTGAATTAAGCAAAGAGGGTAACTGCTTATAGGATACAGGGGCTTATAGGATCAAACAAATGTTGGCATGGGTGGGGACCAATGATGCTTCAGAGGCCAGAGGGAAATGACCACGGCCACAGTCATGTGTAGGAGCACAAGATGCCCCTGGTGCCTCATGAAACCTGGCCCCCAAATTGCCTTTTTTTGGATGTTTATTTTTGAGAGAGAGAGAGTGCGAGTGGCAGAGGCACAGAGTGAGAGAGGGAGACACAGAATCTGAAGTCGGCTCCAAGTTCTGAGCCGTCAGCAGAGAGCCTGATGCCGGGCTCGAGCTCACAGATTGTGAGATCATGACCTTAGCCGAAGTTGAATGCTTAACCGACTGGTCACCCAGGCACCCCTGAATTGCCCTTTGCTTTCAGGGATAAGAATAGGATTGTGAGGCGGTGGTTCAAGAGCCTGCCCCTGGCTGCACCAGCTGGATCTTCACCCCGCCTTGGCGTTGCGTTCGGGGAATGGACTGGAATTCACACACAGTGGGGAGTTCTTCCCAACAGCCTCTCGGTAAATCACAGGAACATGGGTGGGCTTAGAAAAAAAAGTCAGAGACAAGTGCCTGCTAAGATGCTGACTTTCCAGTGCCTTTCCCAGGAGCAGCAGTCACGTCCTGTGTCTCCTCGGCGTCTTCCGTGGTCTATTTCTGTCTCCTGCTTAGAAAAGGGAACTTGACTGCAGGTCAAGTCTCAGAGCACCCTCTACCAGGCAAAGAAAATCCTCTTTACAGCTAAATTTCTTTTCCTACCTTATACAAATCAACTCCTAAGATTTGGTCTCGGCCATTTCTCACCGGGGCTCAGTCCAGGACCTTGACCTCCTGCTGGGTCCTTAGTAAACAGGTCTCCACCACAAAGAAAGATCTCACTGTGAGGCAGCTTGCCATTCACCCCTCTCGTCCCTCTCTGGCTGCCACATCCCGCATGAGCCCTGGTCCACGTGCATCCGTCGGGAGCCCGGGTCTAGTCCTGGCAGCATCTCCGCCAAGCTGGGAGAGTTTGGGTGATTCACTTACCTGTCTGGGCCTCTGTGCACCCACTGGTAAAATAGTGTCTACCACACAGGGTAGTGGTTAGGGTGAAATAAAAACAATGAGCTAATTAATAAACTGTTTACTGAAACAGTAAACTGCAGAGACTCAATAAATGGTGGTTATTATAATTATTGATAAATGCTTGTTTTGATCCCAAACTGACTGCTTGGGGTAGTAGAAAGAACACAGATTTTTCAGTCAGACAGACCTGAGTTAGATTCCGGGTTGTGCCATTTGTTAGTTGGGTGAGCCCCTTAACATCTTTGGACCTCAGCTTCTTCACCTATAAAGTGGGTAGGATGCTCTCTAGCTGCAGGACAGATGACTCTCCTCACTTGGCCTGGGGAAAGGCAGCTGCCATAATGTGAGGACACACAGGCATCCTATCCAGAGCCCCGTTACAGAGGTGAGGAGGTGAGTTCTCTGGTCAGAAGTCAGTGAGGTCTCCAGCAAACAACCCCATGATTCATCTCGGAAGCACACGGTTCCCTGGTGGAGTCTCCAGATGGTTACAGCTTGGGCTCGCGTCTTGAGCTGAAATCTTACGAGACATTCTGAGCCTGAACCACCCTCCTAAGCTGCTCCCAGAACCCTGACCCACAGAAACAGTGAGAGATAATATTTGTTATTTCAAGCTGCTAGGTTTTTGTTATGCAGCAATAGATAAGTGACACACCCCCTGGTTAACTTTTGCTTACTTCTCATTGGTTAGGCCGAGTCACATGATCATTCTGTCCTCAAGGAATTCTGGGAGATGTAGTTTTAAACTAGGCAGTGATCAGTTTGAACGAAGTGAGGGCTCTGTTTAACAAGGAAGAAGGGGAGAATGGATAACACATCAAGCAGGTTGTTTCCTGTGGCTTTATTATATTTCTTCTAGCACAGAGTGGCAAGGAGTTAAAAATGGGTTGTGGATGACATCTCCCTGTCCGCCCCCCTCCCTTTTTATTCTTTACTAATTTGGGCTAGAGGCAACAATTCAGCCTCCATGAAATGGGTGTGTTACTGCTTCAGGTGAATTGTTTCAAATAAGTTTTGTGGACAAGAAAAGTATGTAGAAGTCCTATCTTCCCCTGTAAATAAGTCCGTCACAAAGACGTCTGCATCATCCATCAACCATTTAATTTCTTAAGAGGATGTTAATTTAAGAACCTTTCTACCGGCCGATTGTGTGGCTATGCACAGATTTGGAAGGATTTATAGTCTCTTAATTTTTCTAACTGGCACATTCTCCTCCATTCCTTTTCAAGAGGAAAAGACCAGGATGCTGTCGTAATATTTCATGTCACACACTTGAATATCTGCCACAAGAGCATTTTACTTTTTTTTCCCTAATTAAGCAGGGGAGTGCTATCCGGTTTTTATGTTCTCATAAAACGCATTAATCACCCCAAACGCCTTTTTGTACCATTTTCCAGCTGGAAGGAAACCAACAGTCACGGAAGACCTACTGTGTGCCAGGTGTTTTACATACATTAACTGCTTTATACACACACAGTAGGCCTTTGATGGGGTTTGCTATTGTTACGTCTGCTTTGCGAATGAAATTTGTAGACTTTCTGGCCCAGGGAAGAGCTGAGGTTTGGATCCCGGAAATCCAGGACTCTAGTTTCAGTCTCTCCGTGCTGCTGAATTGTTACTTACCCCTGCCCCCCACCATTTAAGAAGGACAAATTGACCCTTCATGGCCAGCAGTTCACTTCCTCATGTTTGTTGGTTCCTTGACCCAGTTAAAAGAAAAGGTGATGCCGAAACTTTCAGGCACTTACACAGTGCCTAACTGCATTTTAATGTTTGATGTGCTCAGAAACGTATGAAGAATTAGTCCCAATTCTGAGCTGATGATCACATTCTGTCATGTTTTGTGGCATGTGAACTGTGGCCTTTGGGACATTCTTGAACTTTTACCTCTATCCCTGTGTGGTTGTGAATGATGCTGCTGTTTAAGGATCCTGTCAGGACTTCATTTTTTTGTCATTAAAAAAAAAAAAAAGATTTAGGAGAAGACAGATCTGGCTTTTCTGAAGACATTGGCTGAATGACTAATGGTGGGGTTCTGTTGCCTTATGATGGGTTTCAGTTGCATCCCATCAAGAAGCCAAGCTGTGCCCAGATTGAACTTGGGTGGCAGGGTTGTCTTTCACCAAGATTTTGTGTTTTCTGGTTTTTGTTTTTCTTTGGTTTATATTAAAAATTTTTTTTCAATGTTTACTTATTCTTCAGAGATAGAGACATAGTGCAAATGGGGGAGGGGCAGAGAGAGAGGGAGACACAGAATCCGAAGCAGGCTCCAGACTCCAAGCTGTCAGCACAGAGCCAGAGGCACGGCTCGAACCCGTGAACTGCGAGATCATGACCTGAGCTGAAGTTGGAGGCTTAATGACTGAGCCACCCAGGTGCCCCTGTTTTGTTTTGTTTTTTCAATTAAAAATTGTTGGTGAGATTATTTTAGATACACATTCAGTTGTAAGAGAAAATACAGAGAGATTCCTGTATCTTCTACTCAGTTTCCTTCAATAGCAACATCCTGCAAAACTAGGACAATATCACGACCAGGATATTGGCACTGATTGAGTCAAGATACAGAATAGCTGTATCATCTCAAAGTTTTCTTCTGTTCTCCTTTTATGGCCATACCTAATTAAGGCATTTTGATCACAAGAATGAAGTCAATGGGAGAGCTTAAGCAAAAATTTTTAAAAAAAGGAAAGAAAAATTTCTTGGAGGAAGTAGTTAATGTTGGCTGTTGTCTGCCATCATCTCCTGCTCCATCGCTTCCTCTTCAATCAGGTGATTCTGGTGTGGCTGTCAATCAATCACAGACCTTGTCCCCCTTGCCACAGAGGCTGGTCAGGTGACCCAAGCCTGGCCAATCACAAGAAGCTATTTCCTTGCTAACAGGGATTGCTGATGGGTGACTGTGTCTTCAATTCTGGCCTAAGGACAGTTCCCTGGGACTTTCTGATGTGGAGCTAGAGAAGGGGTTTGCCTCTGGGGTCCTGGACCTAAAATGATGGGAGGTTGCTGCTTGCGGCCTGTTTCTTAGCACAGGAAAAGCCGGTCTCTGGGAAAAGAGCATGAAGCCCCCACACACATACAGATACTGGAAAGGTGACAGATAAGCGAGTGATGGAGATCATGACATTGTTGTTTCTCTGCACCCAGTCACGCCTACGGCCACTTCTCCTCTGTACTTACTGACATACAAGTCAGTAATGTTCATATTTTAAGTTGGTTTGAATTGTACCACTTTCCACACAAAGAATGCCATGAGTGCGAGAGGATCCTAGGAAATCTCTTCTGTCCTAGCGCAGCAAGGCTTCTGGAGGGTCTGGAAATAGGAACTGAAGGCATGACGACCCAGCAGGACTCTCTTCCTGGTTGTGTCCTGCTTCTTCCTAGGTGTCGGTCTCTTTCCTTTCTCAGCAGCCCGGCTTTAAGAAAAAATTCATGCTCATAGCTGGCAGAAGGTGACCACTACCTCACTGCCATGTGGCCCTCTCCTAGTCTAGATTCCATGTTCCAGGGGGGAGAGAATCTGCCTGGCCCACCTAGAGCTTGACATCCAGTGCTGGTATGACAGTTACAGGCAAGGGATCGATCAGGGTCAAGTGCTGCCGGTAGCCCTACCTTAGAGTGCTGTTGGGGATCATTATGAAATTTGCCTTTTAGGGATGCCTGCCCTCAGGGTGCAGACTTCTCCATGTTGGCCACACACATTAAAATCCCCAGGGGAATCTGAAAATATTTATTTTGAGCGCCATCCCCAGAGATTCTAATTTTATTGATCCGGCGTGGGGTCCAGGAATTGGTGTTTTAAAAATAATTTGCGAGGCAATGCCAATAGGAGGCCGGGGTAGGGAGTCACAGGGTTAGTAGAGTAGGCTTAAAGGGGATCCAACAAGAAACCTGGAGCTCACCTGGACCACCTGATCAGGCAGTTAGGAGCCAAGGTGCACTCTTCTGGTTCAATTTGTCTTCTTTTCTCGGTTCACAAGAGGAACACAGACAACCACAAAGAAAGATGGCCAACTGGTACTCCCGTATCTTAGCAAACTCCTTTTCCACAGCTTATTTTAGCTGACTTGTGGGATTTACATAATTTTGGTGTTTCATGGATTACTGATGCTGGAATCAACGTTTTGGGTGACGTTTGTGTCCACCAGAATCTTTCCAGGGCTCATGGAGTGACTGCAGGGACAAATACCCCTGAAATGAAAACAGAGGTTATATTTTCAAGGTTGAGTCTCTCTTGTTGGTTCTGATAATGCCCCTGCTTATTGTCATAGGATGTTGGTTGTTATGGTAATGGAGCACGGACTGAACAGGAAGGGATTGTGATAAGAGATTTTCAGGAATTGACATGTACCTTGTCCAAATTCAGCTCCCTGGGTTGGGTATGACCCATCCATAGCGTGGGCCTATGGTGTTTGCTTATTTGATGTTTTCTCTGGCAGAGGAAGGACTGGAATGATCTTGTTTTTGTTCTTCCACTCATTTATTGCTGCATAACAAACTACCCCAAATGTGGTGGTGTCACAGAACAATCACGTCACTGTGCTCACTTAGTGGGATGGCTCGTCTCTGCACCGTGATGTCTCAGACCCTCAGCTGTGTGACTCACGTGACTGGAATGGCTTGTTTGAGGCTCTGTGTCAGGAGTGACATGTGTCTGAGGCTACAGATGGAGCTGGAATGTCCATGGGGTGTCTTCACACATGCATCTGGAACTTGGGCTGGGCTAAACCGCTTGAACCGCCATGGCCTGGCCACCACTGCCCTCTCTCCACAGCCTCACCACGTGGCTAGCTTGAGCGTCATTACAACATGGCAGGGTGAGTACGGTTGGACTTGTTAGATGGCAGCTCCCTCCAGATCAATCATTCCAAAAAAGAGGATGTGGAAACTGCCAGTATCTTAAAGCTGAGGGTCAGAAACTGGGACAGTATCACTTCCATCATCTATTGGTCAAGCAGTCACAGAGCCCGCCCAAACGCTGGGGCAGAGCCCCGCCCCCGTCTCTGGAAGAGAAAAGTGTGAACCATTTTATAACCCTTTTTAACCTATCTTTAGCGCTTAGGAAAGGACTTTTATAAAACACTCATGTGGGGGCTCCTGGGTGGCCCAGTTGGTTGAGAGTCGTGATCTCACGGTTCGTGGGTTCAAGCCCCGCATTGGGCTCTGTGCTAATAGCTCAGAGCCTGGAGCCTGGTTTGGACTCTATGTCTCTCTCTCTCTCTCTCTCTCTCTCTCTCTCTCTGCCCCTCCTCTGCTTGTGCTCTGTGTCTCTCAAAAAATAAATAAATAAACATGAAAACAAAAAACCATTCATGTGTTTTTGTTGAATGAATGATTCATGAGGTCCTCAGCTGCCCCATATACTGTGAGTTAGATTGGTCTTTATCTTTGTTGTGTTACCTCAGTCCTCCAGGGGACCACCATCCCTGAGGGAGCAGGGAAGATACTGTGCCGGAGTAGAAGGACATGCTTTGGGGTTATGTCCACCATGGGTCTGATACTCGTTTGTTGTATAACTTGGTGCAGATTACTTCACGACTTAGAGCTCCGCTTCCTTCAAAATGAAGTGTAGGTGATAATGCCTCCTTGTCAGTGTTGTGTGGACTAAATAAGATAATGTGTAGAGGGCACACGTGTTTCGGACAGTCCAATGGGTTGAATACACAATAGCCACTGCTATTTCTACCCGCTGTTTAACATCAAGGCAAATTAGTTGGCTTCTCTGAGCCTTGGTTTCCTCATCTGCTAAATGGGTGTAGCGGTAGGGTTGCTATGAGGATGAGGTGGGGTGGAATTTGTCATGCTCTTAGCCACATCTGTGTGTACCCTCGATTCCTCTTCACTTACTTACCTTGTTTTAAACGGTTACCCACCTAAAGTGACATGGCTATCAAGAATATAAGATGGAAACTTCTCTTACAAGGGAGACAGTGTCCGCCACGCTGGGTTGACTAGTGTATTAGGTATCGGTGGATGTATAACAAATGACCTCAAAATCTAGACGCCTAAAATAATAAGCATTTACTTGTCCCATAGACTCTGTGGGGAGGAAATTTAGGAGCAGCTTAGCTGAGTGGCCCATAGTCCCTCATGAGGTCAAGATGCCAGGACTGCAGTCATCCAAGGGCTTGACGGGGGCTAGGGGAGCCACTTCCAACATGGCCCACATAGCTCATGTTAGTCCTGGATGTTGGCACAAGACCTCACCTGCCACAAGCGCCTGTCCGTAGGGTTGTTTGAGTGCCCTCACAACATGGCGGCCGGATTCTTCAGAGTGAGTGATTCAGGAGGAAGCAAGGGGGAGCCAATACCCTTTTTATGACTCAGCCTCAGAAGTCATAGGCCATCATTTCTGTAAAATCCCATGGGTCACACCGGTCAGCCTATTCCATTCAGGAGTAGACTAGACAAGGGCGTACATACCAGGAAGCAAGAATCATTGGAGGCCATCTTGGAGGCTGGAAAACATAATTAGATAAAATAATGTTCATTGCTTGTAGCTTGGCCTGGCACATAGTAGACGCTCAGTTCGTTCCTTCACCCCTTAACCTTCTTTAACTACAATTTCTACATTCAGATCTCTCAGACACAGTCAGAAAGAACTTCTGACATCACCATTTTCTCTGACGCTCGTAAATGTAGGAGCTCATAAATCTAGAAATGTACTCTATTGTGGATTCTGTTTTCTTTCTCCCCATGAATATCTTCTTAATTCACAGGACCACTTACTGATTAACCTTTATTCTCTCAGTGAATGGAAGGTAATGTCTTCCCTAGGAGGGCCTGGATTCGAAGAGCAGCTTAATTCTGAAAACCCATGAAAAGTAGCAACACAAAGACAAGGGCCATTTATGAGTACCCATAGGTCCCACGTTGATTAGAAAAACGTTGTAAAGTAATTGCGGGGCTGGAGGACAAGCCCTGAGACACAGTAGGCCGGTGATGAGGACGTTGCTGAAGTCAACCTGAGCACAGAGTACTTGACGGATTGAACCAAGCCTGGGGAAAAACAAGACGTCCAGTTTCCATTGACTGCAGCCTGAAGATACTGAAGGATGACCTCGAATTTAAATTTCACAGCCAAGGGTACTTTTAGGTTGATTTTGATGTGAGGGAAGGAGAGAGAGAAAAGAGGGAGGGAAATGAAAATATGGGGGAGAAGAGAACACCCAAAAAGCGCATTGCTTAGTCATGCAGTGAACATCTATCTGGCGTCTGCATCTGGCATCTGGCATCTTGAGCTGGTGAGAAGTGATGCACAAGGTGATAAGACCTCATCTTATCATCTTGCTTTCAGGGAGCACATCTTGTAGGCAGGGAGATAGAGCTGTAGGCAGGTCCAGCAGGACCACCTTCCAGCTTGAGGATCAGGACAGATTTCCCGAAGGAAGCGATGTCGCCTAAGCTGAATTTTCAAGCTTAGCAGCAAAGAACGGAACCAGGAAGGCAGCTCAGAGAGGGGGGTCAGCAAGTGCTAGACACAGAGTTGTGGACGGTAGGAGACATTGGGCAGATACAAAGAGGAAGCCAGTCTCTCTCTCTCTCTCTCTCTCTCTCTCTCTCTCTCTCTCTCTCTCTCTCTCTCTCTCCAGGACCTCCAGTCTTGTGAGGAAGATGGATGTGGAAACCACCAGGTTGTTAACCTTGTGCCCTGTGTTCGGTGCACCCACTTCTTTTATTAGAGCCATGTGCGTGCTATGCTGCCCCATGCACCTGTTAAACAGTAGCGTCCTTGTTGCTGTTGACGTATTTGACACCAACTGGTAATCGACAGGCCATTTGGAGATTGGCCAAGAGGCACGTGTCTACTGTGGATCACAATATGCAGTGTTGGGTTCCAATAAGTTCTTAAAGATGGTAAGGTTTCGGGGCTCCTGGGTAGCTCAGTCGGTTAAGTGTCCAACTTCAGCTCAGGTTATGATCTCAAGGTTTGTGGGTTGGAGCCCTGCTTCGGGCTCTGTGCTGACAATCAGAGCCTGGAGCCTGCCTCGGATTCTGTGTCTCCCTCTCTCTCTGCCCCTCCCCCACACACACTCTGTCTCTCTCTCTCTGCCTCAAGAATACATAACATTAAAAAAAAACTAAAAAAAAATATGGTAAGGTTTCCCTCCTTCTTCTGTTTTCCTCCCTGTACCCCTTTATCTCTCCATCTCTCCCTGTATTCCTCATTCTCTCCTTCCTTCTCCCTCTCTTTCCCTCCTCTTGTTCTTTCCTTCCTTCTCATCCATCCAACAAAAGCATCTCTTCGCCTGTACTGGGCATTCTGAGTAAGAGACACGATCCAGAAATGAGACAAAAGTAGAGGTGTAAGGAGCGGGACAGGTGGAGGAGTGGGAGGGAGACACTTTCTCATTTTTTAAGGTGTGAGGATGGGAGTTTCCTTTTCCTTCTAAATAAGAAGTAACTCTCTCCTTGCTGTAGACATCCATTATTGCTATAATTTTTTTAATGTTTACTTATTTTTGAGAGACAGAGTGCGAGTGAGGGAAGGACAGAGAGAGAGGGAGACACGGAATCTGAAGCAGGTTCCAGGCTCTGAGCTGTCAGCACAGAGCCCAACGCAGGGCTCGAACTCACGGACCGCGAGATCATGACCAGAGCTGAAGTTGGACGCTTAACCGACTGAGCCACCCAGGTGCCCCCATTATTGCTATAAATGGATAACTTCTTTGACAGAGATTGGTCCTCACCTGGGTGCTCAGGTAGCCTCATGTTCTCTGGGTCCCTTTGGCTCTGGAGGGGAACCATTTTTTCCTTTAAAGAATCAGGTGGGGTGTTTGCCTTTTCTCTGCTGTCCAGAGGAACGTGAAGCAGGCTTTCTCATCTACTCCTGGCACCAAGAATATAACTGGGTTTTATTCCTGATAAGGATATTTTAAGACATTCTAAAAACCAGTAATGAAAACTGTTTCCCTTTCTCCTAAGTTCTGCAGCTAAAACATTTTTTTTTTTTTTCTGGCCAGCCAGACTGAATGCGATCGAGTTTAGAATTTTTTTTTTTTCTGTCTGTGTCATAATCACAGTACTGTTTAAACAACACATTCTGTGTTTAATTGCAGCAAACACAGATTCAGAGGCTTCACACTCGGGCAGAGGTGAGACTAAATGAATCACCTTGCCTCGGGAGGAAATGCATTTAGTGTTCTGTGCTGAGTTTCAGAAATGGAGCCCCTGGGAACCAGGAGATGGCAAGAGGCGGGGACCTCCGAGCCCTGAGAAGTGTCCACATCAGCAACTTGTGTCCTTCTCCTTACCCAGGCCCCACTTGCCCAGAACACCTGTGGGAGCAGCTTGCAGAATAGGGGAGCCCTGGGCCAGGAGATTTCAGCCTCCTCTATGCTGGTTACAGTACGAGGGTCACAACCTCCTGCTAGACAGGAGACACAGGGAGATGTATTCGCTCATGAATGTACATGCAGCTGTGATATGCCAGGCACTGTGCTAGACCCAGGGATGCAGGGGAGGAAATAATCAAAACCAGGCAGCAGCTGAGTCTGAAAATTGCCTTTGCTCATGCCGTTCCCATGCCTGGAATGTCCGTTCCACCCCAACCTAGTGAGTTTCTACCTGCCTTCAAAACTTCACTTGTATCACTTCCCCCCTGACAAATTCCCCCCCCCACCCCCGACGTTTATCCTTCGTGGACGATCGTTCTTCTTCCTTCCTTTTTCTTTGTTGGGTCATGGAACCTTGAACCTTTTCCCCCTCTCTGTCTCTCTGTCTCTGTCTCTCCCTCAGACAGTGCTGTTCAAACCCTATGCATTTGTTTATTTGTTTGCTAACATGTCAATCTCCCCCACTAGGCTTCCATGGGCTTTTTGAGGACAAGGCTGGTCTCTTATTTATTTCTGTAACCCTATTTTTAAAACTTGGTTCCTGGGATGTAGCAGGCACTCAAAAATGTTTGTTAAAGGAATGAATAAAAGTGTAATTTTGGATATGTCCCATCCATTTCTGGATTTTTATGTCCTCAACTGCCCCAAATAAAACTTGTCGTGATAATCCTGAGGCTCCTTTAAGGTCCAACATTCTTTGACTTTACGAAGAGGCAGTTTACTAGGCACTGTTGCATCCTGGAGAATGTGTGCCATGGATCCATGAGGATAGGAGACGTTTTGTTTGGTGATGGAGAAAAAAAGAAAGAGAAAGACAGCCCTACAGTGTGACCTCCAGCTTATCGATGCCTCCTGGTGCATGTTCAGTGTTGATCTTGTTTTAAAAAAAATGTTTATTTATTTATTTTGAGGGAGAGCATGAGTGGGGAAGGGGCAGAGAGGGAGAGAGAATCCCAAGCCGCATGGATCCCGACCCTGGGGCTTGATCCCATGAACTGTGAGATCATGACCTAGGCTGAAACCAAGAGCCAGATGCCTAACTGACTGAGCCACCCAGGTGCCCTGTCCAGTGTCCATCCTGAGACGCAGGGTTACATCTCTGGTGCTGACGCCAGTGGCACTGTGGGAGGCACTGTGATGCTTACCCATGCTGGGTTTTCCTCTCCTTCCCAGGCACATGGAAGGCCACCTTCCCAGATCCTTTGGAGTTGGGTGGGGCCGTGCTACTTGTTGAGGCTGGAAATGATGCAAGGGACTTTTGGGCTGGAGTTCTTTGGAGGCGGAGGCTGCGCCTCTCCCCCTTTCCCAGCTGTAGCAAATGAAGGGGCCTCATGTTCCAGGTGGTGCCTTTCCAGCTGGTGGGGCCTCCAGCGGCCTGGGTGCCTGAGTGACTTTGTGGAGCAGAGTGCCGTGATGACCCAGGGGAACGTGTAGCGTGACTGAGAAGTAAAACTCTGTTGTGTCAAACCACTGCGGTCTGGGGCTTTTGTTACCATGGCAAAAGCTGGCCTGTGCTTACAGACAGAGGCATGAATTGCTTGTCGGCTCTGGGCTGGTGAGCAGGAAAGCTATCGACACCTTGATGGCCTGCTGCCTCTCTCTGCCAGCCGACCACGAAACTGAGGAGAGGGAGCTTCTGACCTCTGGGAGGGAGGGAGCAAGCTGTTGTCTGGGACATTGCCCTTCGATCTGCCCCCTGTTAATAAGCTCACAGGCCATGGCCGTTCTAATTAGGCAACGGCTTTCTCTCTAAGTGTGTGTGGAGTTGCCTCCTTTTCCTTTCTGAACAAGGAGGGGCTGGCCATTTTGTTAACAAGTGAGTAAATCAGCTGGGTAGTAAATAAGGGTCCCAGAAAATAACACCCAGAATTGGAGTCTTTGGCCTGGATCTAAGCTGGCACCCCACAGTGGGAGTCCAAGCAGAGCCCTCGCAGACCCCTGAGAATCACAAGTGGTGCGGGAGATTGGAGCCTCATGCCTCAGGGGTCACGGGAGCAAGGAAGGCAGCATGGTGGAGGGGGTCTGAGCTGGCGTTCGCAGCCACACGGCCCGTGTTCCAATCCCAGCTGCCCACCTTCTAGCTGTGTGACTTTAGGGAAGTTGTTTTAGCTCTCTGAGCAGAGTTGCCACAGGTGTGAGTGTGTTATAATTCATGTGCTTGGCCTGTTCAAGGGGTCATGTCTTTGCGGTGAGTGGGAGCCTACGGCCATGCATCGACCTTGCAGAGACATCACCCTTTCTCTTTATATCTCAGTCTCATCTCTGTCACATATGCCTCGTCAAGGCTTCTCTGCGTTCCCAGCCCTGATGGACATGTTCGTACTGATCTCCTCCCAAAGGAAATCAGCTGTCTGCTTCCAGAGCCAATGCTGTGGTAGGCGGGGGCTCGGAGGTTGCCCCAGGCCTCTGTATTAGTTACCTATTGCTGCAGAAACGATTGCCCCAAACTTACCAACGTCAAAACTGCCCTGAACGGTTATTTTCTCCTCGTTTCTGAGAGTCAGAAATCTGCACGCGGCTGAGCCGGGTGCTTCTGGCTCAGGGTCTCCAAGAAGCTACAATCCAGGGGGCCTGCAGAAATCTCAGCCTCACCCACCTGGCTGTTGACCAGAGGCCGTTCTTTGCCACGCGGGTCTCTGTGGAGGGCAGCTCTGACCTGGCAGCTGGCTTCCAGGAGAGTGAGTAGGAGAGGACCCAAGACAGAAGTAGCAGCCTTTTGGTAAGCTGACCTCAGAAGTGGCATCTCCTCACTTCCACTGTGTTCTCTTCGTCAGAAGCAGGTCAGCAGTTCAGCACAGACTCGAGAGGAGGGGTTTACACAAGGGTGTGAACCCCAGGAGGCAGGAATGGTTGGGGGTTGTTTTGGACTCACTTTCCCCAGCCTGCACTTGGGGAGAGATACAGGTGCCCTCTCTCGGTTCCCCAGATCCACCTTCTTCCTTCGAGTTCTTCCCCTGGGTCTGGGGCCTGGGAAGGGGGTGGATTCAAGGCTCTGTCAGAGCCTTCATGTAGTCCCCCCTTCTCCCCACCATCCTGGCGGTCTCTGGCTCCTTGAAGGCAGGACATCTCGCTCCGGCCGATTACGAATTCTCCCAAATCTATTATTAATGCCATCGTTTCTCCGCCCAGAGTCTGTCAGAGTCCTGCTTGGGATGCTCACCACCTAGGACCTCCAAACTCAGAAAACGATTCTCTCACATTCTCGTTTCTCACCGGAGATTCATAAGCCGGTCTCGAAACTCAAAAGCCAAGAACTGATTCTTCTCGCTGTGCTGTGTTTCGGCTGTAACCTCCTTTCCCCAAAGCAGCGAGCACAGAAAACCCTGGCCTCCTGGGCTGGCAGAAGGGTGGGCAGGAGTTTGGGGAGGTGTTAGCAACATGTCTGTCAATGCGTGCGTGTGTTATTTTTCTAAACACAGGAAGCAATTCCTTGGCACACTGTCAAGTGCTAAATACATTCACTTTTTCCTTTTTGTCATCTTCGTTGGAAGTCAGGCAGATTCCGAAGGTGAGCAGACCGTGAGGTTAAGGGCTTGACTGAAACTCCAGCGTCTCATGCAGTTAACTAACTGGTCACTGGACCCGTGTGTCCCTGGATGGGGGACTTAGCTGAATGTAGGCAGCACAGTGGGCTGGCCTAGTGACACTGAACCCCATCTCCTCAAGGTGGTGACCAGCCCTAGGATGCACCTGTTACGGGCTCCTCTCTTTCCCGTCTCCTTATTCTCTGTATCCCATTCCTGTCCGCCATGCTCACTTCCTCCAATAAACCACTTGTCCGAAAGCTCTTGTCTTGGGATGGATTTTCCGGGGTAGAGTGGGAACCCTGGATGATGCAGCTTCTTCCCACGCACCATGGTCCTATATGAAGCACTTTATGCCTAATAAGTGTCTCGGTCCCTTCAGTTTGCACTAACAAAAAATCCCATTGACTGGGCTATTTATAAAAAACAGAAATGGATCCCTCACAGTTCCGGAGGCTCAGAACCCACTTCCCAGTTCACAGACGACATCTTCTTGCCATGTCCTCATGTGGTGGAAGGGGCAAGGGACCTCTCTCTGGGTCATTTCCATAAGAGCGCTGATCCTGTTCATTCATGAGGTCCCTTCACCACCTAATTGCCTCCCAAAGGCTGCACCTCCAGATAGCATCACATTGGAGACGAGGTTTCAATTCATGAATTTGGGAGGAAGGACACAGGTGTTTACTGTATGGCAGTAATTCATTTAATCCTCATGACACCCGATGCGGTAGGTTCTCTTCTGTCCATTTTAAAGACGTGGAAGCAGAGACTCAGAGTTGAAGTGACTTAGCCAAGGTCACACTGGCTGCAAGTGTCAGGATTGGCTTTCAGCCTGGGTCAGTCTCGCTCCATAAAGCATTGTTCTGAGCCTGCTCTCTGCCTGGAATCACATGTCCAGTGGGTTCTGTTTTGTGCTGTGGAGTGTCTTTCTCTGGGCTCTGGAGGACCCTCTTGCCAAAGGCGCTGTGGGTGATTGCTGCCTTTGTCCCATGCCTGTGGCCTGCGTCTGCTCTTGGGAACCGATGTTCTAAAATTGCAGATTCAGGACCATGGCCAAGGGCTGTGAGGCTCCCACCCTTCTGAATTCTAAGTACTTTGAAACTCATTTGAGATTCCTTGGCTGCTGAAAAGGGGGGAAATGTGCTTGACTTGCTCTTTTATTTTTCTTTTCTTAAAGAAACTCCAAAGTTATTCTGGTAGCAGGCCCGAGGGCCCTGGACCAGCCCGTTCCCGTATGGACACAGGGCTGCTGACGTCTGTCCACTGAGGCTGGCTTTGTTTTGCCCTTGCAGAGACCAAGCGAGTCCCGTTTTTAAAAGCCTTTTTTGTCCTTCTTCTGCAGCGTTGACATCTGGGATTCTAATATCATCCCAGCTAGACTTGGGATTCAGTCATTGGCATCTACCTTGAGTGTGATGTAAAAGGTGCCGGGAAACCTCCCGCTTCCCAAATATCTCACCCCTGTGTGCTACAGGGACTAGAATTGCATCTTTGCTGTAGACAGAAACTGTAATGTTTGCAACATCAAACAAGCTAGGCACTGTGGGTCTTGTATGAAATTTCTCGTTACATCCTCACATTCCCATTATACAGACAGGAACACAGAGGCCCAGAGGGTATACCTGGCTTGCCTGAGAACCATGAGTGCAGGGGGCAGCCTTTGGACTAGAACCCTCAGCTTTCAGAGTCTCCCCACCTCCCTGTGCTGCCTCTGTGTTTAGTGATTCCTTCCTTTGGATTAAGCCTTGCTCTCTCCCTGGGAACTTATGAAGAAGATTTGATTAGTGAATCCTTAAGAGTTCTCTGATTAGGGAATGTGAGTCCTCAAACCAAGGCCAGTGGCTAGATCAACAGTCATACTTGGGGCAGGCTCAGTCAGCCCTTGCCAGCGCCTGGGTCCTGTTGCCCTGCAGATCTTTCAAAGCGTGCGAGACCACAGTAGCCACTTTCCAGGAAACGGTGATGCAATGCAGATAGTTGATTTGAGCCTTGGGAGGGGGTGAGGAGCATTCTGGAAAGGACCGAGCAATGCAGGCAGCCAATCCAAGCCCTGGGAGAGGGGAAGAGTGCTCTGGTCCCAGTGTCTACAGAGACGGAGACGCTCAGAGTGCGGTCTGCAGGCCAGCAGTCTGCGAGCTTGCTAGAAACAGAATCTCCTGAGGGCCCCAGACCTGCTGCATCAGAATCTGCATTGTAACAAGGTGACTTGAATGCACAATGACGCATGAGAAGCTCTGAGCAGAGAGGCTAAACCAGCAAGCCTCCAACCAAGCTCTAGTCTGATGCCATGCATGTTCCCAGGAGCTTGCTCATGCCGCCCAACGACCCTGGGCTGAGTCTGCCAATGAATTATGTGCCACAGATGAAGAATACTGTGCCCCACCATTTTTACTCCGCTGTTTTGACCTTATGTACATTGTTAACGCACACGTCCATGGAAAGAGTCTTGAGACTTGTGAAATTTTCTGCAAGGGTGTTTCACGTAGCAAATTCCATTTAGTCATTTTAATCTAGGATTTAATTTTCTCCACAGCTCAACTAAACGGTTTCCATTTTTTCCCATTAAAACCTTTATTTGTAGTACAATTATTTTCATGGGATCAATTATTTTCTGTTTAAAATTTACAGCAAACATCTGATTCATCCATCTTTTCCCTTATACCGACTTTCTGCTGATTCTTCTGCTCTTTTAAGGTTTCCTGTTGGCTTGCTTGTTTGTTTCTTTTGTGGTCATTCTTTCTATCAAGTTCACATGTCCTGGATCAAGTTTTGTGGATTTAAATTTTGTCAGAAGTACTTGTTTTATTATTTTTTCCCCCTCTGTTTGCGGCTTCAGCTTCTTACGAATTCTTGCGTGTGTCCTTTTAGCCCTGTTAGTTTTACTTGTCGCTGAGTATTTCTGCCAGTGATCTGTGGTAGAAATCATCACTGGAATGTAAGTGAGGGCAGGATTTCTGTACTTCTCTGCTTTTCCTCCTCCTTTGCCTCTTCCTCCTCCTCCTTCCTCCCTTATCTTCAGGTCCTAACCAAGTGCCTGGTACATAGTAGTTGGTGTTCCATAAATATTTGTAGGCAGAACGAATAGTATTCACTCACAATCGAATCAAAGACTGATGATTTGCCTGTGCTTGTTGATAAGAAGCCTGTGAGCAGCACGAAGGGACAGAGATAGGCGGAGACCGCTGAGAAAGCAGAGGAGAAGGTGGAGAGAGGAGGTTCGCACATGTGCACACACGCACGTGGTCACACACAATTATGCAGGTACACACACATGCACGGAAGCGTGCATATGCACTCAGAGACACGTGCTTATGCAGGCACAAGTCACACATACTCAGGTGTGCACAAACACATGTGTGCACACAGACACGCATATGCACGGAGACACATGTATCAGCTCATATTTGCACACACATGTGCACAAATGCACGTATTTGTAGGCAGACACATGTATGCACAGCATACGCATATACACAAATGCACACCAACGTATACATACCTAGACACGTGCACATAGACACAGACACTCATGGACACGCAGTCTGCCAGCCTAGGGACCGCTAAACTCTTCACCGCAGGGTAGAGCAAAACGTCTCTGGTGCGAGAACAGTGGACTAAAACTTGTAGGATCAAAACCTGCTTAACACACTCCTCTTTGGGGTGCCCAGCGTGTCCATTTTACTACTGGCGCTTCGTGAAACGCATATGGAGGTGACCTGAGTGTGGAAAACCGGTGGCTACCTTTGTGCGAAGTTATTCAAAAATTGTACGCGCGTCCTTTCTGCGGGTCAGAACCTGTGAACATCCTGGGTTCCGGGAGATGAAGAGGGCTTGGCCCTTCTTTTCACAAGCTCGCAGTCTGCTGGGGGGAGGGGGATGCGGAAGTTGAGCAATTAAAATGCAGCCCGGTTAGTGCTGTGCAGAGAAACCCTCTGGGGGCGGGGGGTGGGGCGGGGGGGGGCAGCGGGAACCAGAGCAGGGATCTCACGCAGGTGAGGGTGTGGAGGCGGAGCTGAGCCACCACGCATTTGTCCCGGCTTCCTTTTGGCGTGTCGGGTACCTAATTATAAAATAATTCTTAACGAACGCCACAGGGGAGGGGGAGGCGGCTGAAAGGCAGGAGGGGGAGGATGTGCCGTTAGAAGCCCTGGTCGCCAGTTCCACCGGCATGAATGGAGGCAAGAGCCATCCTGTCTTTCTGAACCTCAGTACCTTGGTTTATAAAACAGGAGTAAAAGCGTCTACTTCAGAGGTTTGCTGTGAAGGCGAAATGAGAAAATGCGTCCGAAGGACCTCTGGGGACCAAAACACCGCTCACAAGCCGGTGTTGTGATTCAGACGGGGCTGCAAGGGTGTGGGGTCTGTACTTGGACCAGCCGGTGTGTGTGACACACGCCCCAGGCCTCCGTGGCTCGCCACCCCAAGCATTATCTTCCTCCCTCCTGGGTGTGTGGCTCGACGGGGCTTTGGCGAATCGTGGCTGGATTCGGCTGAGCTGCCTCCAGACTGGGGATTAGATCTGAGCCTTCTCTGCATGTGTCCTGTTCTCCTTGACCTGGAATTTTAACCTCCTGGTGCTGGCAGAAGTGTCAGAGGGCGAGCCAAGCACACAGACACTTTTGAAGCCTAATGGCCCTTCGGCCATAGTGGCCAAACCCAATTCAGGGCCTGGGAGAATAGATTCCACCTCCCTTAGCTGGGACAACTGCAGAGTCACGCGACCGAGGGAGGGGGGGAGGGACACCGTGTCACCTCCTGCATCCCCCAGGCAGTACTAGTGACGGTTAGTTGCCTGAGGTTGACAGACTGGGTTCCCATTCCTGGCAGTTCTGTTCCCCTTCCTAGCCATGAGTCTCTGGGTGAGTCAGCCCCTCCGACCCTCAGTTTCCTCATCTGTAAGATGGACACAGTAAGAGTTCCCATCTCAGAGAATTTTGGTGAGGACTGTGGTTTATTATTACAGCCTTGTAATGGGTCCCTAGCTTTTTTTTTTTTTTTTTTTTAGCTTATTTATTTCGAGAGAGACAGAGACAGTGTGAGTAGGGGAAGGACAGAGAGAGAGGGAGAAAGAGCATCCCAGGCAGTCTCCATGCCATCAGCACAGAACCCAACTCAGAGCTCGAACCCACGAACTGTGGGATCATGACCTGAGCTGAAACCAAGAGTTGGATGCTCAACCAACTGAGCCACCCGGGCACCCCACGGGTCCCCTAGCTTTTACCTTGCACCTCCCATAACCTCCCCTCTTCCTCTCTCCTCATGAGCTGGAGACATCCTTTCATACAGAAACCATCCAGAAGGAGACCTCATACACATTTAAGCAGGTTAGTGGTTGCCAGGGACCAGATGGGAGAGAAGAAATGGGGCGTGGTGGCTAATAAGTTTGAGGATTCTTTTTAGGATGACGAAAATGTCCTGAAATTGATGGTGATGGTGGTTTCACACCTCAGCGAATATGCACTCTCTCTGCCAGGACTTCTTCCTCCACACGCTCACCCTCATTTTTGGTCCTTGCCTAAATACCATAAGGTCTCCTATTCGAATGTGACTCCTGACTGCCGCTTGCTGTCTCCTGCTGTACCTTCTCTAGTATTTGTAACAATCTGACGTGTTCTGTAATCCAGTTATACGCTGTCTTTATCATCTGCCCCCTCCTCTTCCTCCTCCTCCTCCCCTCCTCCTCCCCTTCCTCCTCCTCCCCCTCCACCCCCTCCTCCTCCTGCCCCTCCCCCCTCCTCCCCTTCCTCCTCCTCCCCCTCCACCCTCCTCCTCCCCCTCCTCCTCCCCCTCCTCCTCCCCCTCCTCCTCCCCCTCCTCCTCCTGCCCCTCCCCCCTCCTCCTCCCCCTCCTCCTCCCCCTCCTCCTCCCCCTCCTCCTCCCCCTCCTCCTCCTGCCCCTCCCCCCTCCTCCTCCCCCTCCTCCTCCCCCTCCTCCTCCCCCTCCTCCTCCCCCTCCTCCTCCCCCTCCTCCTCCCCCTCCTCCTCCCCCTCCTCCCTCTCCTCCTCCCCCTCCTCCTCCTGCCCCTCCCCCTCCTCCTCCTGCCCCTCCCCTTCCCCCTCCTCCCCCTCCTCCTCCCCCTCCTCCTCCTGCCCCTCCCCTTCCTCCTCCTCCCCCTCTTCCTTCCCCTCCTCCTCCCCCTCGTCCTCCTCCCCCCCTCCTCCTCCTGCCCCTCCTCTTCCTCCTCCTCCCCCTCCTCCTCCTCCCCCCTCCCCCTCCTCCCCTTCCTCCTCCTCCCCCTCCTCCCCTTCCTCCTCCTCCCCCTCCCACTCCTCCTCCTCCTCCTCCCACTCCTCCTCCTCCTCCTCCTCCTCCCCCCCCCCCCCCCCCCACCTAGTGCACCAGGAGAATGTAAACTTCATGAAGGCATGGCTATTTTTCTATTTGCTTCCTGGCTGATCTCCAAATGGTGCCTGGTACATAGCACATCCCTTTTACCCCTTTGTCAAATGGGTGATGTCAACAGCATGATGCTTATTAAGTGCTCAGGAGCTGGCATGTGTGAGGGGCAAATCAATGTTCGTTTCTATCATCACCATTTATTTCAAATAAGCTACTTAATTGCCAGATTTTCTGTCTGAAGTGACTCTGAGTTTGAGTCAAGTATCTTCCCCCTGGGAGTCCTTGCTTGCACACATGTGTGGGATGGGCTCCCGCAGTGTCTGTAGATGTGACTTTTCAGCCCCACATTCCTTCCTGCCGGGCATAGCGAGCCGTGACATTTATAAATCTCTGGGCTCTTAATCCCCCGCTGATCCTCAGAGAGGAGTAGCGATTTGTTGCTAAACTCATTGCCCCACTTTGACCAAAGGAATGAAGAGATACCCAGGCATCGATCCAGGGCTGTGACATTGCCTCCATTCTAAAGAGGAGGACAGCGAGACTCAGTGGTGTGAACTGACTTGCCCACAGCACCTGGCTGGGGAGGGGCCAGACTGGGCTAGGAAGCATGCCTTTGGGATCCTGGTCCTCCCACTGCAAAGCCTGAGGTTTGGGGCAGATCTGTTTCCAAGGCCTTTTCCTTACATTGAGCTGAGGTTAGTAAATCCTTTGTGGAATTCGTCCACATTCTTCGCTACCAGCTGTCCCTTCTCCATATCAGTCTTTTAAGGACAGTGTTCCGACAGAGCAATTCCCACAGAATTAGGCCCAGAAGCCCCTGTTAGCATGCAAATGTGCTGCTTTGGAGCAAAGGCTGGTTGTAATCCACGGTGCACAGCATGGAGAGCTAAGCCGGGGCCCCTGCAATCCCTCATCGTTAAATGGAACAGCATGGCTGTGGACGGGTCGGTTGGGACAACGCGGGGCAGGGGTGCCCGGCTTGATGAGGAAGAGTGTGGGTGTCCTCGACAGGCAAACCCGGTGTTTTAAAGGCTCCCCAAAGCCTCCCGCAGTTACAAGAACCATCGAGAATAAGTATGTGGATGCCAACGGGCAACTGAAGGGAGCCTGTGTGTGCAACCCACCATTCATGGAGAGACCTGAAGGCAGGTGTCTTTGTCCATTAGGTGCTTACATCTCGCGGGACATGAACCAGTCAAAAAAGCTCTCGAGGCCGGATCAGACCCCGAACTGTTGAAGGTTCGTGTGCCTGCGAGTGGCTGGCCTGTTATCAAAGTGCAAGCCACCCGGAGTGGGCCGAGGGGCCACGTTTGAGCGGCCCACGGGCCTCGGACCCCCAGGACTGCTCGCCCGTAGACCCTGTCAGCCATCGTTGGCAGGAAGGGAGTTCATTTATCTTCAGATCAGTGCGGCAAAACACGCTGTGTGCCAGCAGTGGGCTGGGGCTACAGACAGAGCCAGCTTGTTGACCCGCAGAAATTCACAGCCCTGCGACTGCCCTACATGACACTTGCAGCCACTGAATGTGCAGAAATCAGACTTACATGTTGTGAGCCTCTGTGTGTGGAGAGAGCACTTCCTGAAGAATTAGAAGCACGACACGATTTTCGGTTACTTCTTTTTTTGTTGTTCCTGTTTTTTATCCCCTTTACCTTTTTTCTATAAGCTCTATTGAGGTACTGTTCATGAGCCGCAGATTGTACCCAATTCTAAGTGTATTTTTCAGGGGCTCTCAGTATATTTACCAAGCGGGGCGACCATCACCCCAGAAACAGGCTTTATGCCCCTTTGCTGTCTCTCCATTTCTTCCTCAGCCTGAGGCAACCACTCATCTATTTTCTGTCTCCATAAATTTTGCTTTTCTGGAAATTTCCTATAATGAAATTATATAACACGGGGTCCTTTGTGTCCGGTTTCTTTCACTTAGCGTAGTATTTTCATGGTTCCTCCATTGGACACACTCGGAAACAAGGTTTCTAGCATCAGTATAGACTTTAATTTTGTCCTTTCCCTTCACAATGGAAGCGTGGGCAACTGGCCCAGATCCTGTGAAGTTGAAGGCTCGTCACTTCGGCATGCCTGCTTGTTTCAATCTCGATTGAGATTTGATCCCTTGTCTGTAATGTTGGTGCTTCCACTTTTTTTGTTTTCAGTCACGTCTTACAATGAGTAAAATCTGGGGGCACCTGGGTGGCTCAGTCAGTTAAGTGCCCGACTTCGACTCAGGTCATGATCTCAAGGTTTGTGGGTTTGAGCCCTGCGTTAGGCTTGGTGCTGACAGCTCAGAGCCCAGAGCCTGCTTTGGGTTCTGTGTCTCCCTGTCTCTCTGCTCCTCCCTTGCTTGTGCTCTCTCTTTATCAAAAATAAATAAACATTAAAAAAAAAGAATGAGCAGAATGTGGTGGAACAGCTAAGTAATCATCTCAACAAGGACAGTGATGGTCCCGGAGCTCTGGTCGGCAAGCCGAGATCACTTACCAGGTAACTTGTCGCCTGGCAGGTGGAAGTCAGATCTGACTCAGAGCTTGGAAGTGTGAGTGTGGAGACTGCTTGCACATGTCATTGTCTCTCTATCTTCCCCCTCGTTCTTTTCTTAAAATAATTTTTAAATGTTTATTTAATTTAGAGAAAGAGACACAGACAGGGCACGAGCAGGGGAGGGACAGAGAGAGAGGGAGACACAGAATCTGAAGCAGACCCGAGGCTCCTAGCTGTTAGCACAGAGCCCAAGGTGGGGCTCGAACTCATGAGTTGTGAGATCGTGACCTGAGCTGAAGTTGGACATTTAACAGACTGGGCCACCCAGGCACCCTTTCCCCTCCTTCTTCTGCCTTGTTCTGTTAAGGCCTTCAACAGATCGGATGAGGCCCACCCACGCAGGAGAGGGCATTCTGCTTTACTGAGTTCACTGATTCAGACGGTAATCTCACCCTGAAATACCTTCATGGACTCGCCCAGAAACTCCCGTTTAGTCTGAACACCCCGTGGCCGGTTACATTGACTCACCAAATTCAGAGGAATCAGTGAGTGGGCAGACAAGGGAGGGAAGAGCACTTTGGGCAGAGGAAACAGCCTGAATAAAGGTCTGGAGGCAGGAGATGGCAAAGGGTGAGTGTGGGATTACAGGCAGGTCAGGGTGTCTGGAGGGTAAAGGGTGGGAGTCTTAGGAGGAGGTTGGAGCACATTATTAATGTGATCCGACCCCATTGAGAAATGTATTTTTACTGTGAGGGCAATAGGGAGCTGTTGAAGGATGTTCCATGCAGGTGTGATGTGAACAGGTCTGAGGTTTGCAAAGATGAGTTCCAAGTGGGGATCCTGGTGCCTGGGGTCGAGGGTGGCTACTCCAGGTAGCACATGTGGGTCTTACAATCCTTCAGAGCTGTGGCCAAGGTCTCCCCAGCAGACAGTCACAGTTTGGAGAGGGGGAGGGCTAAGGCTCGCCATGGATGTCTTCAGGTTTCTAGAATCCTAGGCCGATGACCTGACAGGAGTCTGAGATTGGTGTAGTCACACTGCCTGACCGAGCAGTCACCGACAACGAATTCTCATTTCCTTAGCCAGCAAAGCCTTCTTGGTGCCAAGAGGTGTTTGTGGTTGCTTTTATTAGAAGGGCATTTGGAAGCCCTCAGCTGGGAAGGCAGGTGTATGGAGACGTGACATTCCTTTCCTTGTAAAAGTTAGGACCTTTCTCCCCTTCACTTTATAGTTGACTCTGTTGATGATGGAAGGGAAAGTGATCAGTATCTTTGCCTTCTGGGATCTGTGGCCTTTGTGGGCCAGGACGCCCTGTGTGGTCTCAGGCAGATTACTTAGCATCTCCAAGCCTCACTTGCTTAGTCTGTGAGATGGGAATGCAGACACCACCGCCAGCTCCCTCATAGAGGTGCTGTGGGATTACATGAGTGGATATTCATAGAGCATTTGGAATAGTGTCTTGAATGTAGGAAGCCTAGAAGTGTTTGTTCAATAAAAATAGATTTTGAACCACAGCTGGCTTATGTTATGGAGGGGGAGTTAAATACCCGGCTGAGGGACCTCGGACCATTTCCTCCAGCTTCATCCCCTGGGAGAGGTGGGCTCTAGGTGGGCTCTAAGGCCTCTCTGGGTCTTGTGGCTCAGGCTCTTTCCTCCCACTGTCCAGTGAAAGAGAGAAGGCTTGTTTATATGCCATGGAAACTGATGATGAAACAGACACAGGTAATACAGTTTGCCAGGAGGCTGGGATTTGAGCCAGCCCGAGAGGAGTGTTTCTCAGCTCTTCTTTGTCCCTGAGAAACATTTGTGGAGCTTCAAAAATGCCTGCGCCCAAGCCTTACCCCAGCACAATTGACACAGAGTCTCTGGGTGTAGGGTCAGGCACCAGTACTTGAAAAAGCCTCTCTAGAGGATTCTAATAGCAGCTGGAGTTGAATACCATTGGCTTGGATTAAAACCCAAGCATGTTTTCTTCTAGCCACAGATATGTGAGGACGGATGATGTGGGTCTGCAGTGTGATGGCTTAGGCGCCCCAGAGCTGAGTGTTCCTCTGAGTGGCAGCCACACACTGGGCCATGTTGCACACCGCAGTCCATCGTACCTTCTAAGGAAAAGCTGGATGTTACGTTTCACAAACAAGGCTGTGACAGGGGAGAGGCATGTCTCAAGGGCCAGGGGTCAGTAAGTGGTGGGATCGGGTCCATCTCACCCAAAGCTTCTCATCACCTCTCACCACCTGGGTGGACGCAGCAGAGGGAGCCCCTTGGGGGTAATCATGCCCTTGACTCTTAGGCAGTTCAGGCCACAATAAATGTTTACTTCTGTACCTGTACCTCACTGTGGGTTGGGGACTAGGTTGCTCCTAGTGTGGGTTCATTTATTCCCTAGGTCAGCAGAGTAAACCAGAGGTGCTCTGAGTTTGGTCTCTGGACCGCTAACATCAGTATCACCTGGGAATTTGTTAGAAATGCAAATTCTCAAGCCCCATCCAGGATTTGGTGACTCAGAAACTATGGGGGTGGGGCCCTGCAATCTGGGTTTAATGACCCCCTCTGGGGGATACTAATACTTGTTAAAGTTTGAGGATGACTCTGCCGGACCAGTGTTTCACACCCTGGCTGCAAATGATAGTCATCCAGGTAGCTTCCGGACAGACTCATGCTAAACCAGTTGGAGTGGGGCCTGGGCACTGGTATGAAGGGAAACATCCTGAGTTAGTTTTAATGTGCAACAGTGTTGCTCAGTTTAGCCAAACAGCAATGGCAACGACAACAATGCATCCAGTTAAATTTGAATTTCAGATATACAACAGATACTTTTTTAGTACAGACATGTGCTGTGGTATTTGGAACAATGCTACCTGCAACCATTGGTAAGAACCAGTGGACTTGGAATCTGGAGAGACCCAATCTTTAGAAAGAGAGAGAATATAACAATAGCAAACGGATGACTCTTATGTGTACAGCTCAGTGAATTTGTACATATAAACAACAGTGTAACCACCATCCAGATCCTGAGCTGCTCAAAGTGTGGTCCGCAGACAAGCAGCATCACAATCACTTGGGAACTTGTTAGAAATTCTGAATTTCAGGCTCTTCGCCAGACCTACTGAATTGGAATCTGCATTTTAACAAGGTCTCCAGGTGATTTGTGTGGATATTAAGTTTGAGAAGTTCTGATCTGGTCTCTTTAAAAAAATTTCTTTTTAATGCTTTTAAAAATTTATTTTTGAGAGATAGAGTCCAAGTTGGGGAGGGGCGGAGAGAGAGGGGAACAGAGGATCCGGAAAGGGCTCTGTGCTGACCGCAGAGAGCCTGATGCGGGGCTGGAAGTCACAAACCGCGAGATCATGACCTGAGCCAAAGTTGGACGCTTAACCAACTGAGCCACCCAGGCGCTCCTGGTATCTTTTTAGAACGGCACTGCCCGGGAAGGTAGCTACTAGCCACGTGGAGCTATTTGAGTGAAAATTAATTAAAATGAAATAAATTTTAAAAGTTTAAAAGAACTCTTCACTCACGGAAGCCATATTTTAAGCGCACAGTAAATACGTGGCTAGTGGCTACTGTCTTGCACAGTGCAGATACAGAACGTTTCCATCATTGCAGAAAGTTCTAGATGATGCTGGTGTAGAAGAAGGCACCAAAAGTACATTCTCTGGGGGCCAACAGGTGGGCATCAGGGCCTTGTTCAAAGACAAATGGGTCAGAGAAGCGAAGGTAGCAGACGCTCAGCAGAAATGCCTGACTCATATGAACAAGGTGGAAGAAAAGCCCCCAATCTCCTCTCAAGTTGGCACGTTTCCCAGGCGAGCATGTCACGGCTCTGCCGGCAGAAGTGCTGTGGCGACGCGGAGCGTAAGTGCATGTGACATGCACGTTATTACCCGACAAACTCATTAGCACGGATGCGATCACAGCGAATCCCTAATGCAGTGGCAGAGGCAGGACAATAAATTAGAGTGTTACGTAAACAGTGTGCACCCAGGGGGACGCCTCCCTCTGGCTCTCTCTCCTGTCGGCAGCTGGCAGGGGGGGCAGGGAACGCCTCCGAGGCGTGGCCACCGAAATGTCACAGCGCCTTGTTATGAGGGGTCACTGCGGCAGAGAGCCTGACTGGGCCATGAAGACGGTTGGAAAAACCAAAAGGCCCTGGAGAATTTGGATCCCCAGCGCCTGGGTCATAGCAAGAGGGGTTGTCAAGGGCAATTATCACCCCTTGCGTTCACTTGGGATTTACTGTTGCAAATGGTTTCTGCAGCTGTTTCTCTCATTTGTTTCAGTGGGAGATACATCAGAGGAAAACCCTGAGAGCTGAAAGTGCTTAGAAAAATTCATTCCAGGGGCACCTGGGTGGCTCAGCCCGTTAAGCGTCCGACTCTTGATTTTGGCTCAGGTCATGATCTCGAGGTTCATGAGTTCAAGCCCCTGCACTGTCAGTGCAGAGTCTGCTTGGGATTCTCTCTCTCTCCTCTCTCCGTCTCTCTCTGTCACTCAAAATAAATAAGTTAAAAAAAAAAAAAGATCATGTATGCTGAAATGATGAAATACCTATTTAAAAAAAAGAAAAATTCGTTTTGTTCTCTGGGTTCCAGTTCTGGATGATCTCTGGGCAGCTGTGATTCTTGGATGAAAGGCTAGCCTCTCTGAGCCTTAGCTTCCTTATCTGTAAAATCCTTACCTCAGAGGGATGGTGGGTTGGCGATACTCTGTGCTGGCACACAGCGGGTGCTGCGTGAGTGGTAGGTGAGTAATTTTAGCCTCCATGTATTTTCTGAGAACCTACTATGTACCAGGCATGGGGGTAGTGCCATGCCGAGACGGACAAGACGTGGGTCTTGTCATGTGCAGAAGGCTGCAGTTAATCATAGTGTTCAGAGATGAGGACGGGGATAAAGGTGTTTACTGGGTGCTCTGGAAACGCAGAAAGAAATATGCATTTCTCCCAGGGAAAGCTTTGGCGGAAGTGGCCATTTGAGCTGGGTTGTGGAGCAGGGTGTGTCGGGGGGGGGGGGGTAGGGGAAGGACATCGCAGAGGGAGGATAGCGTTTGAGATGGGGCGGAGGGGACAAGGAGCGCGCTGTCTGCTTTCCGAAAACTTCAGGAGGTCTGGTGGGTCAGGATGGGGGCGGGGCCCCAGGGGGGGAGGAGACCAGAGAAGGAGGCAGGGGCTGTGAGTCCCAAAGCATAACCAATCACCCCACAGCTTAGCAGCTTAAAGTATCAGTGAAGCTTTATTATCTCACAGTTTCTGAGAGTCAGGAATTTGGTAAAAGTCGGTCGGGGGGTTCTGGCTCAGGGTATCTCATGAGGCTGGCGTCTGAAGGCTTGGCTGGGGCCAGAAGAGCCACGCTGGTGCCCTCACGCAACGGGCAAGTTTGGTGCCAGCTAGGGGCTGGACAGCACAGTCTTCCCCACACGGGCCTCCTGTTAGGGCTGCTGGTGTGTTCTTGTCACATGTCATCTGACTCACCCCAGAGCAGGTGATCCAAGGCAGAGCAGGGTGGGAGCTGCACTGTCTCTTGTGCCCTAGCACCGTAAGTCACACCTGTCATTTCTGCCAGACCCTTTTGGTTACAGAGGCCAGCCTGTCCAGTACGGGAGGGGGCTACACAAGCACGTGAGTGTCGGGAGATGAGAATCGCTGGGGCCATCTCGGAGTCTGGTGACCTCCAGGGAATGAGGTGTTATTACATCCTTGCTCCCTTTATACCAGCGAGGAGTCTGGGGCATGATGTTGAGCGACTTACCCCAGGGTCTCGCAGTTAGATGTGGGCAGCATTTGGTACCTTGCTGCCTTTGGATGAACTCCTTCTTTTCCTTTCATTCAAATCCATTTCATCAGGGTTTCTGGAGATGTGGTTGGAACAGCAGAGAACTCCGAATTCTCTGTGGGATGGGGCAGGGCTAGGGAAATTAACACTCATGGAAGAAACCATCCACTTCTCCCACCCAGAACCTACCACGCAGGCAAATACAAAGTGTTAGGTTCAGAGGTAGGCTGGTCTGTTCGTTAATGTTAGTTTTTTTAAAATGTTAGTTTATTAATGTTGGTCTTCACGAAGTTCATGATTAAGCTGGAAGAATAATGGATCTAATTGTCTAGCTATAGATATATCATTGGATCCCAACTCAGAGTAAGCCCCAGATTGGGGTTACTTATAAAGGCCCAGCTGGCCTCACGGAGCCCCACTGTGCACTCTTTGCTGGTCTCCTGCCTCATCTGCTCTGATCGAGACACTCTGCCTCTGTGCATCTCACATTCCCCTGGTCTGTTGCCTCTTCAGCATCTTTGCTGATCCCTCTGCCTGATGTGTTCTTGCCCAGATACCCCCACCTCCTCAGTGAAGCCTCCCCTGCCGATCTAGCTGGGCATAAACTGTGCGTATGTATGTGTGTGTGTGTGTGTGTGTGTGTGTGTGTGTGTGTGTATGTATTTTATTGTACTGTAGTTGACACACAATGTTACATTAGTATCAGGTGTACAACTTAGTGATTTGACAAGTTTATACATTATGCTGTGCTCAGCACAAGTGTGGCTACCTGCTGTCCCATTACATCACTTTTACAGTGTCACTGACTGTATTCCCCATGTTGTGCCTTTTCGTCCTACGATTTTTTCATTCTAGAACTGGAAGCCTGTGTCTCCCTCTCCCCTTCATCCATTTTGCCCACCTCCCTACCTGTGTGCCACCTTGCAAACATCACTTTGTTCTCAGTATGTATAGGTCTCGTTCTGCTTTTTGTTGATTCATTTTTTTAGAATCCATTTAGGGGTGGAGTCATGGGGTATTTGTCTTTCTCGGTTTGACTTACTTTACTTAGCATAATACCCTGTAGGTCCCTCTATGTTGTCTCAACTGGCATG
This sequence comes from Acinonyx jubatus, assembly GCF_027475565.1. Classification (NCBI taxonomy): domain Eukaryota; kingdom Metazoa; phylum Chordata; class Mammalia; order Carnivora; family Felidae; genus Acinonyx; species Acinonyx jubatus. The sequence continues at coordinate 3,491,314 of NC_069398.1, forward strand.
ATCTCATCCTTTTTTGTGGTTGTGTAGTATTCCACTGTATCTATCTACCTACCTATCTGTGCATCCATCCGTCCATCCACCCATCCATCTATCCTGTCTGTCATCTATCTATCCATCTATCTCACATTTTCTCATCTGTTCATCTATTGATGGACATAAGGACTTCTTCCATATCTTGGTTGTCGTAAATGATGCTGTAATAATCGTATGGGGGTGCATGCACCTTTTCGAATTAGTGTTTTTATTTCTTTGGGTAAAATACCCCTAGTTGAATTACTGGATCATAGGGTCATTCTCTTTTTAATTTTTTTAAGGTCCTCCACTGCAATGCCTTCACAGTGGCTGCACCCATTTACCTTCCCACCAGTGGTCCTGAGGGTTCCTTTCCCCTCACCTGTGTTTTGGTCATGGCTCCAAGCTCCAGCTTCTGGAAGAATGCTGAACGTGGAGCCAGCCTTCAGTAATTACTTGTTGAATGAACGAACAAATGAGCAATGAATACGAGTCAAGGCCTTTACATTCATCCTCTCATCTGATCAGGAAAGTAGGTATGACTTATTACTCTCTTCGTTTTATAGAAGGGAGTCTGAGTCTGGAGAGATGCAGTGGTTGGCGTGGTCCATGGATGAGCTGAGATTGAAACCCAAGCCTCTTGTCTGTCTCCCAGGCCCTTGTGGTGTTTGCCCCTCACCACCCCCTGGCATCCCCTGGGACATTGGCCTTCTGCCTCTAGGCTGCAGGGATTCTGGAATGCCAACTTTAAATTCTGATTTTCCCCCAAACTGACCAAGTTGTCAGAGAGGGCACATCAGGAGGCCATGGGAAGTGCAGAAAGCTGTGAATTTTGCTTTTCCTCTTTTCATTCCACAATGCTCAGTTTCTTTTTGAATGCCCCCCTCCCCAGGCCATTAGTGATGACTTTCTCCTCCATTGTGTCACTGCGCATGTGCTTGTGGAAACCTTGTTGGCTAACTGTCAGCTCCAGCCGCCATGGGAAGCTCTGGGAGAGGACTGGCTCCCTCGTTTCTGCTCAGGGTTGACAAAGCCATTCCGTCTTCCAGGCAGTAGTTGTGACTAAAAATAGCTGGGCTGCTGTTTTCTTCACTTTTCACTTTTAAGGGCGACAGGATTGTATTCTAGAAAGAGTTTCGGATGGAGGGGCAAAGGTACTCCTAATTCTGCCAAATATCTTAGGAGCCGTGTTCAATCATGAGCGTCCTTCAGGTTCTCAGACCTCTCCTTGTGACAGGACTGGACGAAACTTTTGTTGAGCAGTGTCAGGGAGGGAGGCAGGAATAAAAGACCACTAACACACTCACACACGTGCACACGCCTACAACCTGGGACTCACAGCTAAGCCGTATGGGAGTCAGGACTGCTCTTACCTGATATATGACTCCCCATGGAGAGAGTAAGAAGACAAGCAGTTAATGAAGAATTAATAATCACTTTTACCACTGGTCAAGACATTCACTCTCACCGTCTCATTTCATCTGGCAAGGCAGCTATTATTTAGTACTATCCCCATTTTACAGATGGTGAAACTGAGTCCAGTGAGGTTAAATGATTAGTCTGTGACTGAGCTGAAACTCACTTGGTGAGGGGAAGCCCCAGACTGTAAACCTCTCTGCTTCCTGTGTGAGCTTCAGCTTCATTACAGGCTCGTTCTCTTGCATCTGCAACCTGGCTCTCAATCTGGGGAGCTTTTATACAATGCTGATGCCCAGACCCCACACTCTGGGGTTTTCATTTAATTGGCGTGCGTGGGGGCAAGGGTTATGGGTTGCACTGTGCAGTCAGTGTTGAAATCCATTGGGTTCAGTGGTTGCTGACTTGGAGAGGCCACCCCCGCCCTGGTAGGTGCAAAACCTCCATCAGCTGCGCCCTACTGAACCCTGAACGGGTGCCAGCTTTCATACTCGGCGCTGAGCTGTAGCAGTGCTGGCGTGGAACTCACCTCACTCACTGTCTCCCCCCCCTCCCGCCCCCCGCCAGGAGCCCTGCTGGGGGGGGGGGCGCTTTGGGAATCGACTGACCCTTGTGGCTCGGCATCACCCAGGAGTGAGTCTTGTTGGTGACGGAAAGAATGTTCTCTTCCTGCCTAAATGTTCACTTCATGCTTCCCCAAGTTAGGAGCACGGAGGGGGAAGGAGTTCGCCAGCAGACCAGACCGAGGAAGTGATGATGATGGGCTAGCAAGGAGAGAGCCAGGACCGTGGGTTCCGGGGTGGTCCCCGTCTGTCTGCATTTCACCGTGTCTCCAGTGCTTGGGACAGTGCTCAGTGCACAGTACGCTCTGTGTCAGTGTTTGTTCAGTGGATGATGAACACACTCAAAAAAAAAAAAAACCACTTTATTGTTTTCTAAGAGCTTGTCATGATTGGCCTCTGGGATTTGCCTCTTTTTTTTTTTTTTTTTTTTACATTTTCTTATATTTTATTTATTGTGTGATATTTTCATTTTTAAAAAATTATTTCATTTTATTTTTTAAATTCACATCCAAGTTAGTTCGCACATGGTGCAACAGTGATTTCAGGAGTAGATTCCTTAGTGGCCCTTACACATTTAGTCCATCCCCTCTCCCGTAACCCTCAGTTTGTTCTCCGTATTTATGAGTCTCTTCTGTTTTGTCCCCCTCCCTGTTTTTATATTATTTTTGCTTCCCTTCCCTTGTGTTCATCTGTTCTGTGTCTTAAAGTCCTCATATGAGTGAAGTCTTATGATATTTGTCTTTCTCTGAAAAATGTCGCTTAGCATAATACCCTCCAGTTCCATCCACATAGTGGCAAATGGCAAGATTTTGTTCTTTTTGATTGCCAAGTAATACTCCATTGTATAGATATACTACGTCTTCTTTATCCATTCATCCATCGATGGACATTTGGGCTCTTTCCATACTTTGGCTATTGTTGATAGTGCTGCTATAAACATTGGGGTGCATGTGCCCCTTCAAAACAGCATCCCTGTATCTCTTGGATAAATACCTAGTAGTGCCATTGCTGGGTTGTAGGGTAGTTTTGTTTTTAATTTTTTGAGGAACCTCTATACTGTTTTCCAGAGTGGCTGCCCCAGTTTGCATTCCCACCAACAATGCAAAAGAGATCCTCTTTCTCTGCATCCTCACCAACATCTGTTGTTGCTTAAGTTGTTAATGTTAGCCATTCTGACAGGTGTAAGGTGATCTCCTTGTGGTTTTTGATTTGTATTTCTCTGATGATGAGCGATGTTGAGCATTTTTTCATGTGTCGGTTGGCCATCTGGATGTCTTCTTTGGAGAAGTGTCTATTCATGTCTTTTGCCCATTTCTTCACTGGATTATTTGTTTTTTGAGTGTTGAGTTGGATAACTTCTTTATAGATTTTGGATACTAACCCTTTATCTGATATGTTGTTTGCAAATATCTTCTCCCATTCTGTCAGTTGCCTTTTAGTTTTGCTGATTGTTTCCTTTGCTGTGCAGAACTTTTTATTTTGATGAGGTCCCAACAGTTCATTTTTGCTTTTGTTTCCCTTGCCTCTGAAGACGTGTTGAGTAAGAAGTTGCTGCAGCCAAGGTCAAAGAGGTTTTTGCCTGCTTTCTCCTCGAGGATTTTGATGGCTTCCTGTCTTACATTTAGGTCTTTCATCCATGTTGAGTTTATTTTTGTGTATGGTGTAAGAAAGTGGTCCAGGTTCATTCTTCTGCATGTTGTTGTCCAATTTTCCCAGCATCATTTGCTGAAGAGACTGTCTTTATTCCATTGGATATCCTTTCCTGCTTTGTCAAAGATTAGTTGGCCATATGTTTGTGGGTCCATTTCTGGGTTCTCTATTCTGTTCCATTGATCTGAGTGTCTGTTCTTGTGCCAGTACCATACTATCTTGATGATGACAGCTTTGTTATACAGCTTGAAGTCCGGGATTGTGATGCCTCCTGCTTTGGTTTTCTTTTTCAAGATTGCTTTGGCTATTCGGGGTCTTTTCTGCTTCCATACAAATTTTAGGATTGTTTGTTCTAGTTCTGTGAAGGATGCTTGCATTATTTTGATAGGTATTGCTTTGAATATGTAGATTGCTTTGGGTAGTATTGACATGTTAACAATATTTGTTTTTCCTATCCAGAAGCATGGAATATTTTTCCATTTTTTTTGTGTGTCTTCTTCAATTTCTTTCATAAGCTTTCTATAGTTTTCAGTGTATAGATTTTTCACCTCTTTGGTTAGATTTATTCCTAGTTATTTTATGGTTTTTGGTGCATTTGTAAATGGGATCGATTCCTTGACTTCTCTTTCTGTTGCTTTGTTGTTGGTGTATAGGATTGCAACCAATTTCTGTGCTTTGATTTTCTATCCTGCTGATTTTCTATTCTTTGCTGAATTCATGAATCAGTTCTAGTAGTTTTTTGGTGGAATCTTTTGGGTTTTCCATATAGGGTATCATGTCATCTGTGAACAGTGAAAGTTTGACCTCCTCCTGGCTGATTTGGATGCCTTTTACTTCTTTGTGTTGTCTGATTGCTGAGGCTAAGACTTCCAATACTATGTTGAATAACAGTGGTGAAGAGTGGACATCCCTGTCTTGTTCCTTATCTTAGGGGGAAAGCTCTCATTTTTTCCCCATTGAGGATGATATTAGCATCAGGGCTTTCATATATAGCTTTTATGATCTTGAGATATGATCCTTCTATCCCTACTTTCTTGAGGATTTTTATCAAGAAAAGATGCTGTATTTTGTCAAATGCTTTGTCTGCATCTATTGAGAGGATCATGTGGTTCTTGTCCTTTCTTGTATTGATGTGATGAATCACACTGATTGTTTTGCGGATATTGAACCAACCCTGCATCCCAGGTATAAATCCAACTTGGTTGTGGTGAATATTTTTTTTAATGTATTGTTGGATCTGGTTGGCTAATATCTTGTTGAGGATTTTTGCATCCATGTTCATCAAGGAAATTGGACTCTAGTTCTCCTTTTTAGTGGGGTCTTTGATTTTGGAATCAAGGTAATGCTGGCTTCATAGAAAGAGTTTTTCTATTTTTTGGAAGAGCTTCAAGAGAATAGGTGTTAACTCTTCCTTAAATGTTTGGTAGAATACCCCTGGAAAGCCATCTGGCCCTGGACTCTTGTTTTTTGGGAGATTTTTTATTACTAATTTGACTTCTTTACTGGTTATGGATCTGTTCAAATTTTATATTTCTTCCTGTTTCAGTTTTGGTAGTGTATATGTTTCTAGGAATTTTTCCATTTCTTCAAGATTACCCATTTTATTGGCATATAATTGCTCATAATATTCTTTTATTATTGTTTGTATTTCTGCTGTGTAGGTTGTGATCTCTTCTCTTTCATTCTTGATTTTATTTCTTTGGGTCATTTCCTTTTTCTTTTTGGTCAAACTGGCTAGTGGTTTGTCCATTTTGTTAATTCTTTCAAAGAACCAGCCTCTGGTTTCATTGATCTGTTCTACAGTGTTTTTGGTTTTGATAGCCTTGATTTCTGCTTTGATCTTTATTATTTCCTGTCTTCTGCTTGTTTTGGGTTTTATTTGCTGTTCTTTTCCCACTTCTTTAAGGTGTAAGGTTAGGTTGTGTATCTGAGTCCTTTCTTCCTTTTTTAGGAAGGCCTGGATTGCTATATAGTTTCCTCTTATGACCGCCTTTGCTGTGTCCCAGAGGTTTTAGGCTGTGGTGTTATCATTTTCATTCACTTGCATGTACTTTTTAATTTCCTCTGTAACTTCTTGTTATCCCATTCATTCTTTAGTAGGATGTTCTTTAGTCTCCAAGTATTTGTTACCTTTCCAAGTTTTTTCTTGTGGTTGATTTTCAGTTTCATAGCATTGTGGGCTGAAAATATGCACAGTATGATCTCAATCGTATTGTACTTGTTCAGGGCTGATTTGTGTCCCAGTATGTGATCTATTCTGGAGAACGTTCCATGTGCAGTGGAGAAGAATGTATATTCTGCTGCTTTAGGATGAAATGTTCTGAATAGATCTGTTAAGTCCCACCTGGTCCAGTGTGTCATTCAAAGCCATTGTTTCCTTGTTGATTTTCTGTTTAGATCTTTCCATTGTTGTAAGTTGGGTGTTGGAAGTCCCCTACTATTATGGTATTATTATCAATGAATTTCTTTATATTTGTGACTAATTGATTTATATATTTGGGTGCTCTCACATTTGGAGCATAAATGTTTACAATTGTTAGGTCTTCTTGGTGGATATATCCCTTAATTATGATATAATGCCCTTCTTCATCTTTTGTTAGAGTCTTTATTTTAAAGTCTAGATTGTCTGATATAAATATGGATACTGTGGCTTTCTTTGTTGACCATTAGCATGATAGATGGTTCTCCATCCCCTTATTTTGAATCTGAAGGTGTCTTTAGGTTTAAAGTGGGTCTCTTATAAACAGCATATAGATGGATCTTGTTTTCTTATCCATTCTGTTGCCATATGTCTTTTGATTGGAGCATTGAGTCCATTGAGGTTTAGAGTGACTACTGAGAGATAGGAATTTATTGACATTATGTTGCTTGTAGAGTCAGAGTTTCTGGTGGTGTTCTCTGGTCCTTTCTAGTCTTTGTTGCTTTTGGTATTTATGTATGTATGTATGTATGTATGTATGTATGTATGTATGTATGTGTGTGTCTGTCTATCTTTTCTCCCCTCAGAGAGTCCCCCTTAAAATTTCTTGCAGGACTGGTTTAGTGGTCACGAACTCCTTTAATTTTTGTTTGTCTGGGAAACTTTTAATCTCTCCTTCTATTTTGAATGACAGCCTTGCTGGATAAAGAATTCTTGGCTGCATATTTTTCCAGTTCGGCATATTGAATATATCTTGCCACTGCTTTCTGGCCTTCCAGTTTCTGTGGATAGGTCTGCTGCAAAGTGTGCTCTGTCTTCCCTTGTAGATTAAGGACTTTTTTTTCCCCTTGCTGCTTTTTGATTCTTTCCTTGACTGAGTATTTTGTGAATTTGACTATGATGTGCCTTGTTGATGGCCGGTTTTTGTTGAATTTAATGGAAGTCCTCTGTGCTTCCTGGATTGTGATGTCTGTGTCTTTCCCCAGGTTAGGAAAGTTTTCCACTATGATTTGCTCACATAACCCTTCTACTGCTTTTTCTCTCTCTTCATCTTCTGGGACCCCTGTGATTCTGATGTTGTTCCTTTCTATTGAGTCACTGATTTCTCTCCTTCTTAAATCGTGCTCTTTTGCTTTAGTCTCCCTCTTTTTTCTGCTTCAGCATTCTCCATAAGTTTGTCCTCTATATTGCTGTTCTACCTCATCCATCCTTGCCGCCGTGGCATCCATTCGAGATTGCATCTCAGTTATAGCATTTTTTATTTCATCCTGACTAGCTTTTACTTCTTTTATCTCCACAAAAAGGGATTCTAATCTATTTTTGACTCCAGCTAGTATTCTTATTATTGTGATTCTAAATTCTGGTTCAGACATCCTGCTTGTATCTGTGTTGGTTCATTCCCTGGCTGTCGTTTCTTCCTGCTGTTTCTTTTGTGGTGAATTCCTCATTTCATCATTTTGAAGGAAGAAAAGGAATTAATGAGATTAAAAAATTACATAAAAAAAATTAAAATAAAAAACATAAAAGTAAAAGATTAAAAATAACACACACACACACACACACACACACACACACACACACAAATCCAATAAATGATGGTAGATCCTAGGGGTGTTTTGGTCTGGGTGTTGAAAGGGGCCTGAAAGATTGGAGAAAAAAGGGTGGGGGGAAGAAATCATTTGAAAATTTGAAAAAATGAATACGGTGAAATAGAATAAAATGAAATGATGGAAGTAAAATAGAATTTTAAAAATTTACAAAAAACTAAAATACATAGTTGAAAAAATTAAAGAAATATTTTTAATAAAAATTGAAAATAAAGTAGATTTTTTTTCCTTCTGTATTCAAGAAAAAGAAAAGAAATGAAAAAGAGAAAAAAGAAAATTGAATAGCTGGACCAGGGAATAGACTGAAATACCATTGAAATTACTTTGGTTTCCCCTAGAAGTCAAACTATGAAGCACTGTATAGTCCATAAATTAAGCAGGCGGAGAGACTTGTGTTCCTGAAGAACGAGGTTGGCCTGGTTGGGCGGGGCTTAGTGCAACAGCTCCATTCTGCACTAGATGGCGCTGCCCAGCTTACCTGGTTGGAGTGTTGTGACGCTTGTAGGTGTGTATGCGCATGCGCAGGAATAGTGAGCATGGCGTCGCGCAACTATCCAGTGTAGCTTCTCTCCCTGGCCAGCATTCACGCTCGCGTCCTTTGTCTCGGGCTTCCTCCGCTCCCACTTTTACACTGTCCGTGACCAAGCTGTCAGGTTGCCGGGCGGCACCTCCCTCCTGAGTTTTATCGCCGTCGCGGCTGTGCTTCGCGACCCCTCACTTCGGAGGGACCACGGCTCGGACCCGCTCAGATCCTCTGTGGGAGGGTCTCCCGGAGCAATGGCCAGGTGCTGGCCTCACCCGGGAACGTTCGCGGGACTCTGCTGCTGCCGTCGCCAGAGACTGCGGCTGGGCGCCAGCCCGCCCCAGGGAAGGTTCATGCGATCTCGTGTAGCGGCAGCGTTGGAGGGATCATGCAAAATCACAACACGCATCCCGCACCAGGCTTCGCCTTTCCCACCAGAGCACCACCAGGTATGGAGGCGAGGAGTTTCAGACTCTGCGCTCCCCGTTTACAAAGTCTTAACGGAATTTAAACCCTCTCCTTTCTCCTCCCTTCCTTTTTAGTTCAGTCCCTGCGGCTGTTTCCACTTTTCCACTTTCTCTCCAGGTGCTTTGGAGGGGGTGCTTTTTCCGAACTCGCCCCCTGTCTCCGTCCTCTCTCTGCACAAGCAGAAACAACTCCTGCCCTCTGCAGCTTGTCTCTCCCCCAATTTACCTCTCCACGCCACGTACGTGCTGAGTTCTGTGGTTCAGGTTGTGCAAACTGTTGTGTTAATCCTCAAACCAGTGTTCTAGTGTGCAGGATGGTGTAGTGTTGATCTGGCTGTAGTTCATGGACGTGAGATGCAAAACTTCCATGCTGTTCTGCTGTCTTGGCTTCTCAAAGCGATTGCTTTGTCCGGGATTTGGCTCTTGATCCTGCTGGATATCAGGATGAGGATGATCCAGGACTGGAGTATGGCTATGGGGTTAGGGGGCTATGGCTGGGAGGTGTCAGAAAGAGTAGAAGTGTGTGACTGCAGGCCGGGAATATGATGTGCATGTAAGATGCAAGGAGGAGGGGGTTGCCTGGGTGGCTCAGTCGGTTAAGCATCTGACTCTTGACTTCATTTTAGGTCACAATCTCATGGTTTGTGCGGGGCCTGTTTGGGATTCTTGCTCACACACACTTTCTCTTTCAAAAATAAATAAACATTTAAAAAAGATGCAAGGAGGAGGGAATCAGTGCACATATGCCCAGCTTTGCAGTGAGAGAGCCTTCCGGAGAAGAGAAGATAAGATTGTCCCAGAGGCTGCAAACTAGAGGTCCACACAGAAAATCTTGCCTGCGGCCATCTTGTTTGGACCACTGTTTTATTAATAATATTTTCGTTTTGTTACCGATACTTAAAATGGGGGAGGTTTCTTTTAGAAATCTAGAAATCTAGAGAAATCCTTTCCTCACTGGGCACTTGGACCTCAGCTGGCCTGTGTTTCAGCATCACACCCACCCCAGGCTGCATCTGACTCCTCTCACCTGCCCGTTGTGGCAGGTACCGCTGGGCATTTTGCCCAGCAAATATTCCTCCGTCTTCGTCGTCGTCGTTGGAAGAAGAGGTGATGTGTTCAGCCTCTGGAGAGGAGCCTCAACTGGTTCAAATTATTTGTGGAAATCCTTCATTTGCCTGGGATTGGTGTAGGAGTGGGCATGTGACTCAGTTTTGGCCAGTGAGATCTAAGGAGAAGTCGACTAGGAGATTCCAGCAAAGATTTTTCTCCTTCATTAAAGAAAGATTCCTTTCTTTTGGAAAGCTGTCATGTGGAGAGGTGATACTTGGAACTGAGGCAGCCATCTTGTGACCATGAGGCAAGGGCTCATTCTGATACTGAGAATAACAGAAGTCAGGGAGATTCAGGGGCCCTCCTGATTCACTGAAGTACTTAACCAATCTGTAGGCCTCCTTATTACGGGCTTTTTGTTTGGAAGCCCCAAATGCATGTATCGTTTAAGACAGTGTGGGACTTTGAGAAGTATCAGTTAAAGCCAGAAATATTTCTCACCAGGTAGATTGTAAGCTGTATGAAAACAGGGCCATGTCTGTTTGTCCACTGGTATATAAGCTCAACGTGGTGTCTAGCACATTGCTGGTACCCTAGAAATATTGGCTGAAGGGGTGAATTAATCCATTTCAGACATTTCAAACTAACGAGACATGAAGAAGGCAGAAACATCCCCTTCATGTGCTCCGTATGTGTTCAGGTATGTAATCTATATGAATAAAATTCAGGTAGTCATTTCAGAGTAGTCATGTGAAGTGAGTAACGTATTTGACTTCATTTCACAGGTGAGAGTTTTGGGACTCAGTGATTGGAGAAATACCTTGCCTGTATTCCACGCTATGGCCACAGCTGGGGAGTAGTGGAGTCGGGGTGATTTGAGTCCGGAAGCCTTACTCTGTGGACTCTGGCCCATGTGCTAAGCTCCGCTGCCTGCCATCCTCAAGGGAAGGCATAATGTCTGCAGCAAATGAGGTAGCTTCTACAGGTTTTGTCTTGCAAACTACAACAGATGACAGAACTATCCAGCAGGACTTGGTTCCCCTGAGCCCTGATTCACCAGATGCTATTTTGGGGCCATTTATGAGTAGAGCCACAAAACTTGGCATCACAGAACCTGACAGTTAGGAGGGAATTTTGGCTTCCATCCTTCTCAGCTGCCAGCCTAGGAACCCACGCTGTGGTAGCTAGAACGTGGACCGTGGAGACCAACCGGCTTGATTTCAAATTCCGGCTTTGCCACTCACAAGCCGTGTGACCTTGGGCATTCAAAGTCAGCCCTTGGAGCCTTGGTTTCATCTCCTATAAAAGCAGGGTGGTCGGGGTGCCTGGGTGGCTCAGTCAGTTAAGCATCTGCCTCTTGGTTTCAGCTCAGGTCATGATCTCACAGTTTGTGAGTTCAGGCCCCGTGTCGGGCTCTGGGCTAAACAGCACGGAGCCTGCTTGAGATTTCTCTCTCTCTCTGCTCCTCCATGGCTTGTTCTCTCTGTCAGTCTCTCTGTCTCTCAAAATAAATAAATAAACATAAAAAAAAGGCAGAGTGGTCCTAATGAGATAAAATGTGTGTCGTGCTTTGCACCATACCTAGCACATAGTAAGCACTTAACAAACATAAATTTCTGTGTGCCCCACCGTTCCGTCTCAGTTCTGAGGTCAAGTGTAAGCACATTTTCACATTTATAAAAGTGATTGCATTTTACATATAAGGCAGATGCAAAGGATGTGGAAAATTCTGTTGAAGATTTCATAACCCTTCTTTCTAGGTTCTCTGCCAGAGAAATAAGCCTTAGTTCACCCCACTGTAAAAGAGAATGAACTAAAACCACCTTGCACCCAATGCACAGTAAAGCCGAGAAATTCTACGACTTAATTAAAAGCCGTAGAATGTCTTCCTATCTGCAAATGAATGACATTTAAATAGAGACTAGCATTCAGTGACTTCATTGTCTGCTTAGGTAACATGCCCCCCAAACAGCATGCCTTAGTAATTACTGTACACTTTTCTTAAATACCCTGTTTACAGATTGTCTTATATCCGGATAACATACGTAGGTAATTTTATATTTATGGGTAAGTGCTCTTTGCTGACAACTTGAACGTCTAAATCAGGCAACACAAAATCAGGTAATTGCAGAGAAACATTAGTCGTCTGGCATGTGCCATCTCCAGGTAAATAGCATAATTATGCAGTATCTGTTTGGAATCAATCAAAGGTGGGTGGCCTGATGTTTATCAGTTATGTTTCCGTCATCCTCTCTTTTTTAAAAATCGAAATTCAAATTTACCTTAAGGAATGGCTTCTAGCTTTGACAGCTGTCATCAAATGTCCATGCCTTTGCTTTCAAACTTGATGTTCTTGGAGCCTGTGGGTACACATGAGCATGTTTCACCGAAGTAGGTAAAGACTACTTTAAAAAAGTGGTTTAAAAAAGACTATCCAGCACGATTTTGTGTCTCTCTCCTTCTGATAACAGATCTGGCCAATGAGATGGACATACGCCTCAGGTCTGACCAGTCACCGAGCTCTGGTCCTCAGGCATCCTCAGTGATTGGTTCAGTGGGTGGGCATGTGACCTTAGCACAGCCAATGAGCATTCTTCCCTGGATTTGATGTATAGATACTGCAGGAGAGACACTCTTGTTTTTGGCTGGATGTATAAAGCGGGATGTAAGTTGTAGACACTGGCAGTTAGCTTTTCCCCCACCGTGTAGAGAAGACCTGTCTGTAGTGGAAGGTAATGAAGCTAAGGAGAGAAGAGGGAAATGATAAATTGATCGGGGAAGGAGAGATAGAGAGAGAGAAGGAGAGGGAGAGGTTTTGGCAGTGTTAAATCCAGGTCAGTCTTACTGCCTGGGGCCTCATCCCTGTAACTCTGCTTTTCATTCTTTCCAAAGTATCTTCTCCAAGCCACAGGAACCAATAAATTCTCTTTCCCTGAGGATGGTGTGAATTTAGTTTTGGCCCCATTTCCTGCAACAAAAGGAAGTCGTATCTTCTCCCACAAATTTCCCTGGCCAGTTTGACGGTGAGAGGACCCTCCCCCCACAGTGCTCCCTGGGGGTGATCTGCTCTGAGCCCAGTGATTCAGGGTTATTTTCTCAGGGTCCCTGGCCATCCCTAGGGATAGAGACTGGAGAACAGAAATGTGACCACTGGACCAATTTGGAGTAAGGCCATTTCTTTCCTTACAAGTTTTGCTGCACTGTATCAAGGGCCTCACACGTTTTCGTGCCCTTTGATTCAGTAACTCCAATTCTTGGTTTTTATTCTGGAAACAATACAAAATGGAGTGAAGGTTTGTTTATAACAGTGCAGGGCAAGGCCCTATCGTGTGGAATACAGCATTTAGCTTGTCCTGTGAAGAATTTGAAATGATATTGTATATCGTATCAAATATGCTATATTTGTATGTTTGTATATGATATATGTATATCATGTTATATATGCCATAGTGTTGAATGAAAAAAGTAGGGTAGAGGAATTGCAAAAAACACTATGTACATTATGTAAAGAGCCCTAAGTCCAGACCTGGAAGGAAACCTGCTATTATTTGTTGGTGGCTGAGTGGCAGGATTGAAAGGCATAATGTCTGGTTTCCTTAAATTTTTCGTCGCCACTCAAACTTCCTATAATGATCAGGTGTTACTTTTGTAACCAGAAAAAGGAAATAAAGCAAAGTACAACAAAGCAGAATGAACCCTGGCTTGGCCACGCTCTACCTTTTCCTCTTTGGTTCAGCAGACACGTGTGACTGCTTGCACTTTGGGTTGGAAATGGGATCTAGGAGAGCAAATATGCTCTGTGACCTTTCTGCAAGCTCCTTGACATTTCTCTTCCTGGGCCTTTTGCCTGTAAGTTGGGATATGAATTCCTGCGTGATTGCCATTCAGAAACCTAAGGAGTGTGAGAAGGGCCGTCGATGAAATACTGAGCGCGAAGGGACTGATTTCGGGAGCTGCTTTGGTGGAAGTAACATGTAAGCAGAAAGCTCCTTGGGCCGAGCAAGTGGGGACACATTTCCAGGATGTGTCTTGATGATGATGTCAGAACATCCCCCCGGTATGCAGCATGCTGGTTCCACATACAGGGCATGAGTGGAGGACAGAGGCTTCAGATTCACAGACAGGGTGGGAGTGGAGGACAGAGGGTTCAGATGGGAGAGGATGGTGGGATCGTGGAGCCATTCCCAGCCTGGTCAGGTGCTCAGCCATTTGGTCTCCCGTTCATGCAGCAAACACTCACTAGAGTGTCTGCTCCCTACCAGGGATGTGGCCTGGCACCAGGTGGCACAGGAGTGAACCTAGTCATCCCTCCTCGGGGCCGATGGAGGGACACAGCTCTGTAGGAAGCAATCGATCAGACCAGCGCTGCCTAACAGAAATATAAAATGGGCTACAAATGTAATTTTACATAATTATAGAATTACATAATTCTGTGTAACTTAAAATCTCCTTAGACACATGAAAAAAGAAAAAAGAAACAGACGAAATAAATTCTGTAATGTGTTTTATTCAGCTTGATAGATCCAAAATATTATCCCTTCCACATGGAATTGACATAAAAACATTATCTTTCATTTTTTTGTGTGTTTTTAAAATAGGCATTTTTTTTTTTTAGAGTAGTTTTGGGTTCATGGTATTGTTCAGGGGAAGATGGAGAAATTCCCCACATACGCCGCCCCCGCGCGGGCATGACCTCCTCCACTGTCAACATCCCCATCTGTGTGGGACATCTGTCATAATTGATGAATCTACTCGGACACATCATAGTCCTACAAAGTCTGTAATTTAGGTTCATTCTTGGTATTGTACATTCTGTGCTCACTGTTCTGTTGGACAAATGTATAAAAAATGACCTGTTTTCATCATTACGGTACCATACGGAGTAGTTTCACTGCCCTAAAAATCCTCTGTGCTCCACCTGTCTGTCCCTCTCTTAACCCCTGGCAACCGGTGATGTTTTTATTCTTTCCACAGTTTTGCCTTTTCTAGAAAGTCACATAGTTGGAATCATCAAGTACGTTACCTTTTCAGACTGGCTTCTTTCACTTAGTGATGTGCATATACGTTTCTTCCATGTCCTTTTGTGGCCTTTCATTCTTATTTGTACTAAACCATCCAAAGCCCGTGTGCATTTTATACGTGAAGCTCATCTCATTTTGGAAAAGCCACATTTCCAGGGCTTGTGAGCCACATGTGGCCAATGGCACTGCAGGGCTGGAGGGTCCTCAGTGTCTTCTCCGAGCGTTGGCTGCTGTGATGGCCATGCACTCAGAACTAAGAGCACAAGCCAGGTGCCACCGTGGAGTTGCCGAGGGTCGTGCAAGAGGGTCTTGGCCCCTGGGGGCCTAGGTGGGAAGGTTGGTCATGGCTCCTGCAGAACGGGAAGTGCTGAGTGTGCGGATAAGGAATTGTGGGCAGTGGCCAAACTGACCTAAGAGGACTTGCTGCCTCACCAGACACGTTGATGAATTTCTGACCAAGGGAGGTTGCACAGGGAATCTCAGCTTCCACCTGACAGGCAGAATACTCTGAACTAATGATTTGGGACTGATCCCTTCGCCGTATGAAATTGGAAAGGAGGGATTGTACTTGCTGATCTTTGGTAGACAGACTAAACTCTCCCCAAAGAGGTTCATGTTGTAATCCCTGAAGCCTGTGAATACGTCACCTTACATGGCAAAAAGGACCTCGTAGGTGTGATTAAGACAAGGGTCTTGAAATAGGAAGATGCTGCTGGGTGATCTGAGTGGCCCCGTGTGATCACAGGGGTCCTTATAAGAGGAAGGCAGGAGGGTCAGAGTCAGAGAACGAGACGTGATGAGGGTGGCAGATGTGAGGGGGCGGGGAGGGAAGAAGGGAAGAAAAGAGAGAGGGGGACATTTGAAGATGCTACACTACAGCCCTGAAGACAGAGGAAGGGTCTATGAGCCCAGGAGTGCAGGCACCTCGACTTGCAGGACAAAGCAGGGAAGCAGACCCCCCAGAGCCTCCAGAAGGATCGCGGTTCTGTCAGTACCTTGGCTTCAGTGCACTGGGACTCACTTCCCATTTCTGACCACCAGAGCTGTAATACATTTGTGTTGCTCTGAGCCACCAAGCCTGTGGTCATCTGTTACAGAGTCTCCAGGACACTAATATGCTGAGCAAGCCTCTGAAAGATGGAGCGTGGGGGGGGGGGGGGTCCTCGGGAAGCCTGGGAATTCATGGGAAGAAATGGCAAGGCTTTATTTGCTAATTGTACCTCCTTCTGAGGTGACCGAGGTGGGTTTTCTGAAAAAGAGAGCCTCCAGAATTGGAACAGATGAAAGAAAGTATGTCCAGTGGCTGGGGAGGGGTCTGGGTTTCCAGGTGGAGCGAGGGGGTGAATCTGAGGGGAATGCCATAGGTGGTGAAGACCAGTGACCCTGTCATGATGTCCCCCTAAGGTGAAAATTGAAAGCAGTAGTAGCCTGTGTGGCCGGGCTTGTGGTCCCTGCAGAGGACGCTCCTGGCCGTGCTCCTGGAAGCATGTCTGGGCGTCAGCATCCAGGGATTCATTGAACTGGGTTCAATGGAGTCTTTTTTTAAACCTATTTTTGAAACATTTTAAAAAATGTTTACTTTTGAGAGAGAAAGAACACGATCAGGGGAAGGGAAGAGGGAGAGAGAGAGAGAGAGAGAGAGAGAGAGAGAATATGAATCTGAAGCAGGCTTTGTGCTGTCATCGCAAAGCCCTGTGTGGGGCTCGAACCCACGAACTGCGAGATCATGACCCAAGCTGAAGTCAGACGCTCAACCCACTGAGCATCCCGGAGCCCCTCAACAGGAATCTTAAAGCAGGAAGAGCAGTGCAGACTCCGAAACCCACATCTGTGGCGGGTCCCCGCCCCTCTTCCGCTTTCCAGGCACCAGGTAACGGGAGAATTTCCCACGGAAGAGAGAGGACAGAACCCCTAGCAACTTCACCTCTCGCTCCCTTGGCAAACGGGAGCTCAGAGCCTGATTCAGTTTGATTTGGAAGAAATAAATTTTTGTGACCGTTTTGCCCCTGAGGGTTGTGGAGCATTTCGAAACGGATTTTGACATTATTTTCTGCCTGCCAAGCTTCTGTCTTGATAACCTGACGCCAGGAGAGTTAGAAAGGGCATCCCTGTACTCTGCTCACAGCTCTTGCCAGCAGCACTCGGAAAAGCGCTGGATTCATTGGAGGGACTCGGGGCGTCTGAACCAGCATTTAAAGAGGAAAAGGGATGTATTGTGGTGAGAAGATGGACTCCTCTGAAGGAGCTTTGAAGTCGGAGTCTAGCACCTCCCCCCAGCCTCCTGCACTTCCTGGTGTGTGGCCTTGGGCAAATCATACCGCCTCTCTGAGCTTCTGTTTTGTTTTCTTGCACAGAATAGATGTAGTAAGCTCTACTGTGCTGCATCAGGTGCCCTGGGAAAGAGTCTGAGGTAGGGATTTGCGTGCAGGTTTACTGGAGAACATTCTAGAAGTCTGCACTTGGTGAGAAGTACGGGTGGTTGATGGGGCAGAGGGAGGAACTCAACCGTTAAGCAGTTGCAGAAGCCACAACACCACCAGCTGCCTGGAACGGGGTTGCCCCGTAGGCTTGTCCCTCCAGGAGGAAGGACGGTGGGGTGCCGTGGGGCCAGGCACCTGGGTGACGTCACCCCCCAGGGAGGAAACGTGTGACCTTGGGGAGGCCGGTCCCTTCCACCTGGGGAAGAACTTGGCCGAGAGCTGCCAGCCTGCAGTACTCGTGGGAGAGGGAAGAATGAGTGGCCTGGCCCCGAAGGAGAGAGATGTGGGGCACAGGACAGCATTCGCTACAAGTACCAACCTCCAGCGGGAGGGTCAGATGCACGGTATGTGATTGGCATAGAGCGTGGCACATACTAGGGTCTCAATAAATGGTGGTCGATGATACTGCTCTGATTATGATGATTATTCCCGCATCAAGAGTGTTCATGAAGATGCTAATTGATAAAGGTGCGTTCCAAGCAGCCCTGAGGTCTGGGAGATTGAGAGGAAATGATAATCCTCAGAGAGTTCACTGGCCTTTGCAAAGCCTCTCATCACCGTGGAGCTGACTGACAGTAGATTTGCTTCTGGAAAAAGCCTGGAGTCTGCAAACAAAGGAAGCCTTGCTCTCTGGAAGGAGAAAGCCAGAAAGGAGCAGAGGATTCAACAAAGCCGTTTTGCATTTGAACAGCCCTGGTTTGTGCTTCTCTGGAGGGAGAACCCTCTGCAACCCACCGGAAGGTGCTGTTTGGCTTTCCTTGTGGCATTTCAGCTCTGCGGCCTGGTCCTCGCTAGGTCTGTGCTGCCTGGGGCTTGACAGGTTGGTCCCAGCCTGAACTCCGTGAAGCCTGGAGCAGGAGCCTGTGCCCAACACTCTGAATTTACACAGGATGCCTTGAGGCCCCCACAGCAGCCTTCCTCCCTCAATCTTGACCCCTCGGGGGCAGCCTTGATCCTCCCTGGAAAAAGTGCTGGGTCAGCAGGAGACGCAAAGAAGTCTGCCAGAGCCACTAGGAGTTTGTCCTCAAAGCCACTGCCTTGTCGCCTCCCCCAGGGATGTGAGGGCTGGCTCTGAGCTCCATGAGGGTTCACCTTGTGGGTTTACTTTGTCATTTTATCCCCAGGCTTATCATGGGGCTTGGCACATCAGAGCAGCTCAGTGAATGTTTATTACATGAACAAATGAACCAGTGAATGAATGAATGAAGGAATGAATTCCTCCCCAGAAGGTACTGGAAGGCCCAAACTCACCCTCCTGATTTTGGGTCCTGGGAAGGTGAGCGTGTAGCCAAGCATGGAGCTAGGACTGCCCATGTATGTTATCTCCCAGTGCTTTACTTGCCCGAACGCCCCACCCCATGGGGTTGTGTGTCTTCTGGGGTCTCCCTTATGTGAGCGTCCTGTAGTGATGGATGGGCAGTCTGCAACATGCCAGAGGCTTTATGCATCCCTCTGCCCCGAGGCCCTCCCTCCTCCTCCTCACTCCTTCTCACTTACGTAGCCCGGAATCATCCTGGGCCCAGCACAGATTTGCCTCTCCAGGGAGTCCTCCCCTCGGGCCCCCATAGCCCCTCGGCCTCTCTTGACTTTCCAGCCCACACCCATCTGTGGGTTCTTTGAGGAGGGACTGACTTGATTGATCGCGAAGGTTCAGCACCCCCAGGGGACCCTAATGGAGCAGGTACCCTGTAAATGGTTTTAATTTTTGTTTTTAGAAATGTATGAACGAGGTCAGAATGGTGTTAGAAAATCCTTAGCCTGGGCAGTGTTCTGGAAAGGCAGGGGTCGTGGACATTCCCAGAGGTACAAGTTGTTCAGAACACCACCCTGGAGGGACTGGGGTCTGGGGAAGGCAGGTGGTCTGTGAATCACACTTTGAGGAATTCAGCACCAGTACTGCAAAAGCAATTTATAAAAAGGTCCTTTCTGGCTCCTACTTTTTGAACTTAAAGAGTGAGTGGAAACTGTTTCTTAGGCAGATCAAATAGACCATCTTCCCAAACGTATTGCATTTGATACTAGATAGCAAGAAGCAGAGCGGATTCCTCCCTAGGAGAGTTGAGGCTGCTTATGATAAACAGTCTGTTGCTGGGGTGAGTGGGAGGGGGAGGTCACGGCAGAGGAAGGAGGGAAGACAGGAGGGAAGACGCAGCCAGCAGTTAGCAAGGGGAGACGAGAAGGGGAGAGATGTCCGGGAGGTCCCAGAGTTGTATAGTTTCTTCCAAACCTGGAGTGGGGTGGCATTTATGTGTGATAGCATAACTTTTTTTTTAAGTTTTATTTTCATTTGAGAGAGAGAGAAAGTAGGGGAGGGACAGAGAGAGAGAGGGAGACAGAACCCAAGCAGGCCCTGCATTGCCAGCACAGAGCCCGATGTAGGGCTTGAACTCACAAACCACCAGATCATGATCGGAGCTGAAGTCGAGTGGGACGCTTAACTGACTGAGCCACCCAGGCGCCCCATGTGATTGCGTAATGGAGCAGTATCAATACTGTACTCACGGGCACGGCTGCAGAGACATAGCACGCACAGTTCACCCTGCCTCGTCTTGACCCGTGACTGCTTCCCGTTTCTGTTATTTGCACTGGAATCTGCGGGGATGGGAGTTTCTGGGCAGTTCGTATGGTGGATAGCTCAAGGTTCGTGCAGCCCAGCTTCCAGAGTGCTTTAACCCTATGCGTGTGCTTCGTGAAGCCTCTCGGTAAACCGTGACGTCATGACCACTGTCCTCTCTCTCAGCCCTGCCCTTTGCCCAAAGAAGGAGAAATGAACTTTGTTCAGAACAGACGGTGGATGGCACAGCTCCCGTGGCGGGTATCGCCGATGGACCCTGGTGCGAGTCTGGTAGCCTTGACCCCTGGTCTGGGCAGTCACTACGAAGCAAATGGAGATGAAAGCTGTCTGCCTTCTTCTGGACCGAGAGCAAGGCCCTGTTGCCCGGCAGGGGAGTTCGCATCCTGCCCCTGTGCGGTTACCTGTCTGGCATTGAGTCCCTCTCTCCCGTCGTGGCCAGAGGCTGCTGTTGTGGACTCTACCCACTAGATGCCAGTAGTAGTCCCCGTCACTCTTGTGTCCATCAGAAATCTCTCCAGACGTTGCCCAATGTCCCGGAAGGGTTAGTTAGGCAAATTTGCCCCTGCTTGGAGCTCTGCTCTGGAAAGAGTTCTCCCTGGCCGTGAACCCCCTGCCGTCTGTGCTATGAACATGCTTCAGGGCTGGCGCCTTTCACGGCGCAGCAGCCAGGCTGACTGAAAGTGCTAACCAGCTGATGCCCATTCCTGATTTAGAACCCGTCATGAGCTTCCTGCTGCCCTCAGGACAAGCTCTGGAGCTCCACCTTGTCCTTGGGGGCCCCTTCTCTCTACAGCATCATCTTGGACCACTCTCTTCCCGCATCACGTGGGATGGCACAGGTCACAGGTGCTTCTTGGGGGACTGCAACAGCGAGGGCCACAGATGCTAGCCTGGGACCTGCTGCTGCCGAGGCCGGGGTCCCAGTCCCCGTGCATGCTGATGGCTTCCTCTGACATCGTGGGGTGCTCTGGGGCCCCCTGCTGGGCATCCTGGGCCTGCGCCCTGGGCAGGCAAGTGTGCCAGAGAGTGAATATGCCCCAGTGATCCTCAGTGGGCGAGGGATGGGGGTTGGCGGGTAAGTGGCCCGTGCCCTTGCCCGTCAGTGGGATCATTCTGATGCATTTTTCAGTCTCCGGCGGATGGATCCCCAGGTGCCCGTTGCAGGTCCTGCATGATTGCTCTCCCTGTTGGTTTCTCCCTGTCCCACCTCACTCTTCACTGCCTGGCCGAAGCTCCCTACCACCCCCAATAAAGAGTTTGCACCCAGGTCCTGTCTCGGGCTTGAGTTGTACATTCATGACTGAAGGGTGTCGAACGCGGAGCATAATGTGGACACGACCCAGCCCACCCCCGTGGCTTGCGAGCAGTGGCTTTTTAGGACCCCCAGCTGTCCTGAGAATGGCCTCACCCATCTCCCATGGGACTCTCAGGGCATGGAGCCCTGCCGGAGCCGCTTCCAAAAACACTGAGGGGAGTTGTAGAAGGGAAGGCAGGCAGGTGGGGTGGGAAGGGAGAGGATGGAGTTGGGTGTTGGCTGTGAGCCCGGCCCTGGCTGTCTTCTGTGATTTGGGGCAAGTGACTTCTCTTGCCCCAATTTTCTACTCTCGAGGACCATCACAGGATTTGTCATCTGGACAGGGGCACAGGGGGTATGAGGGGGACGCTCTCAGTAACTATGCCAGAACCATGGGCATGCGCCAGGATGTGGGATCCTCTGCCTCGTCTGCTAAGCAGGGATCATAACGCTTCCATTGGGGGACCCAGATTAAGACCTGTGTGACTATGTTAATCTTTGCACACAGTACAAGACATGACACCATTATCACCTCATTCGACAGATGAATAAACTGACACCAAGGGGAGTTCACTGACTGGCTTAGGGTCCAGAACTTGCTCATGTGCAGGTACACGTTTGGTGCCCTTGACCATGATGTCACAATGGAGGGGTGGTGCTGCTGGCGTTGCTGGCCTGGTAGCCCCCGTTCTCCAAGTTCTGCACCATGCTTAACATCATCTCGTGTGTCCTCACCACCACCTGGGGAGGCGAGACGTGACTGTTCTCCCCACCCGCAGACCCAGCCTCCACACTTGCCTGCTTCAGTTTCTGAGATGTGCTACCCCCACCCCCCGCACTCCCAGTGTGCTGAGGTTAGAGGCTCCCACAGGACCTGCCTGGGTGGGCCTGGAGCCCTCCTGGCTGTTCTCAGGACTCCTGGGAATCATGGAGGAGCCATCCCTCACTGAGCTCATGGATGGGCTGAGTCTACATCGTGCTCAGCCATCAGCGTCCTTTAAATATGAACGTATAAATTGAGCCTCTTAGTTTCAAGGTGGTAAAACTATTTGTTTAAAATAGCTTCCGCTCAGCCCATCTTCACAGATAAACATAAATAAATCATACCACTTTTCCATGAATTATGCATTAAATACATATCTGTAAAGCTTCCCCATCAATGGTAGGGCTTTGAACATATGGGCTTTTAATTGGACACTAAATCAATTTTCCTATCTCCATTGATGGAATTTAAAAAGCACTCCTAGCTTTATTTCAAACGTCTGTCCTTGTTATATGATAAAAAAATAAAACCCTCCCCCCAAACCCCTGTCGTCTGGATCCTGCTGCTTATGCTTATTTGCCATAATTCAGATTTCAGCCCGGGTACCTGTGATAGAGAGATTAAAACGGTTCTCGGTGAGCAGAGCAGTCAGATAGCATCGTCTGAGAGGCGGAAAAGCTATTGGATTAGTGAGCAGTGTGCACACGGGGTGTGAGCAGAGGAGCCGCGCTGGAGGGTTTCCGGATGGGGAGAGAAGGAAGAAGCGCTCAGAGGTGGGGAGGGAGGGAGAGGGGCCTGCATGCTGGGGGAGGTGAAATTGTCCCCTCTCTGCCACCTTCTTCAACTCTGTCAGGTCATTTTATTGGTTCCTTAGTTCCGTGAGGCACTGGCTCCGTTCCACAGGTGAGAAGACTCAGACTCCAGGAAGGTCGTGGGGTTTTGTCCAAGGTCGTACCAAGTGACAAAGCCAGGGTTGCGCCCGCAGTGGTTCTGACTCCCGAGCGCTTGCTCTGTCTCGATTGAGGAGGCCTTGACGGTCCATTTTGTGAGATCCTGTTGGAGCCACATTCCCTGATAGATGCCAGTGTATCACTGCTGAATGAGTTGTAGGGGGTTGATGAGTAAGAATCTGCCATGTGCTATAGTTTCTCAGGGGTCTCTGGGATAAGATAGAAGACTTTATATCTTGTGAGGAAGTGAGCTCCATGTCAGTGGAGGAAATCAAGGACAGCCCTCTGGGATATTCTCAAGTGAACATGGAAGTCCCTGTAAGCGCGTGAACAGTAGTAGTTTAGGCTCTGTGTACAACCATGAGGGAGAAGGAACTCTCTTTGGGTCCCTTCAATTCAGAGACCATCCCCCATCATTTAGGACATGTGTCCCATGCACCTTCATCCTTGGGCAGTGACAGGAACGTGAAGAACAAGCTTGAGAGTTGACATGGTAAGTAAAGGCTTGGCTGTGACTTCCAGCCATGTGACTGCAGGCAAGTTCCTGTGCATCTCCAAGACTCAATTTTTAACCTGTAAAGTGGGGAGATAAAAGTACTTACCATCCCTTAAGACACATACATTATGTGTATCCCCAAATTCATATGTTGAAGTCTGAACCTCCCAGGACCTCAGATTGTGACTGTGTAGAGATGGGGACTTTGAAGAGCTAATTAAGGTTGTGACGCCTGGGTGGCTCAGTCAGTTAAGCAGCTGACTTCGGCTCAGGTCATGATCTTGTGGTTTGTGGGTTCAAGCCCCGCATCGGGCTCTGTGCTGACAGCTCAGAGCCTGGAACCTGGTCCAAGTTCTGTGTCGCCCCCTCTTTCGGCCCCGCTCATGTGCTCGCTTGCTCCATCTCTCAAAAATAAACACTAACAAAATTTTAAAGAGCTAATTAAGGTTAAACAAGGTCAGATGGGTGGGCCCTTATCCAGTCTGGCTGGTGTCCTGTAAGAGGGGGAAATTTGGACACAGTAGGAACAAGGGAGGCACACATACACAGAACAACTCTGTGAGCTCACAGCGAGAAGATGGCCATCTGCGAGCCAAGGAGACAGGCCTCAGGAGCACCTTGATCTTGGACTTCCTGTCTCTAGAGCTGTGAGAACAGAAATTTCTGTTGTTTAGGCCACCACAGTATGAGATTTGTGAAGGCAGTCTCAGAAGACTAATAGGCCACCTCCAGGGGTTGTTATGGGAATTCAGTAGGTCTGGGTACATACGACCCTGTCCCCTCTCTGGGGAGGCCCAGAGAGGTAGAGAGAGTATTTGGAGGTCACACAGCTGGTGAGTGGCTGAGTTCTGACTCTGAGCCCCTCAGGCCCTGAGTCTTTCTGCTGTCCACCTGTATGCATGCCTATTACTTCACTGCTGCTTGCTCTGGCCTCCTAGTTGCTCCCAGGTAGCCTTGAGGACTCCTCTGCCCTAAAGGTAGAGGCTCCTGGAAGTGGCTGGCAGGCAGGTGCTCCCGGAGGGACCGGCCTAGAAGGGCCCCGATGCTTATTTCCTCATTATTTTGATTCTGAGTTCCTGCAAATTGAGGATTCACCAGCGTGAGGATTAGGCAGTTTTCTTGCCTCCTGTAATGTACGTTCCCTGAGCCGCTCCTTTCGAGACAGTTATGTGAGGTCTTCAGATTCCTCCCGCAGGTGGGCTGAGGAAGTCTGACAGCACAGCTTCCCATTCAGATGCGTCTTTCATCCCTGGCGTGGACTGCCCGAAACAGAAGGGGAACACAAGCAAAAAGAGGAGTTGCATCTTAGACCAGAGCTGGGGTCCTGCGGTGCAGATCTTCCGTGCAAAAAGCATGCATCCAGGCCGCCTTGATGTGCTCTTCCAAATCCTATTCTCCTAAATCCTCACCCTGACCCTCGGACATGGACACTGAGGAATCTCAGGCTCACAGTGGGGACATGAAATGTCCCAGGTGAACAGACCAAGAGGTAAATGGCTGCTTTCCTGGTTTGGCACTTACTAAGGTGTAGCCTTATCTTGTATTTAACTCTTTTGGAGAGGCAGCAGAGTGTAGAGGTTAAAAGGACAAGCCTTTTGGGGCGCCTGGGTGGCTCAGTCGGTTAAGCGTCCAGCTTCAGCTCAGGTCACGATCTCACGGTTTGTGGGTTCAAGCCCGGCATCGGGCTCTGTGCTGACAGCTTGGAGCCTGGGGCCTGCGTCCGATTCTCTGTCTCCCTCTCTCTCTGCCCCTTCCCTACTTGTGCCTCTGTCTCTCCTCTCTCAAAAGTAAATAACCATTAAAAAAAAGTGAAAAAAAAGGACAAGCCTTTTGAATTGGAGAGAAGTGGGTTTGAGTTCTGGCTCCTCCTCTTAACTGTAACCTGTGAGCTGCATGAACTGTCTGAGCTGGTTTCCTTTTCTGTAAAATGGGGATAAAAAGAGAACTTAACTCACAGAGTTCTTTGGGGGAGCATGCTGTATTTAAAGTAGGCAGAACAGTTCTGCACAGCGCGAACGCTTAGGGGAGCTTAGCCCGCCTCGTTTACGTGGGTACTGCCGATCTGTGTTGGCGCGGGCATGAAAAACGCTGAGTCGGACGCCCAGTCTCAGTTCTGTGGTCACAGATTCTAGCTGTGTGGCTGTGAGCATGACGCTCACATTGTCTGGTTCCCTTTTTATTTGAATTCTGTCCGGTAGGGTACTGATTTCGGCCCTACTTGCTCAGCAGGAGGTTGGAGGGGGCTCCGAGGGCACTGAGTGCCTGGGGCAGCTCCCAGCAGCCAGGAGAGGGTTCATACAAGTGCGTGGGATGACTGATGAATCACGTAACTTGACGTGAACATTTCTGTTCATGTAAGGGAGGGAAGAGTAGAGGAATTGTAAGGAAGAAGAGGTCATCTCTTTGTGCGTCTGAGGGTGGGGGCTTAGAGTCAGACCTGGAGGCGGATGGGTTGGCTGGAATCCCCAGGGAGCCGTTTTCCAAGCTGAGTCCTTGGATACGTTGCATAACCTCCCTGGGACTTGATTTCCCCAATTCTAAGAGTAAGGCTGCTGTAATAAGACAGTAACTGTGAGGTGCGTAGCACGGAGCCCGGAGCACCTGCTGGGCGCTGTGTTGTTACTTTCACCACCATCACGGGTGCCGCGCGCTGTGCTGGGGGTGTACTTTGGAAACTAGCGTTTATGAGGGAGTGATTTTTTTTTCATATTTTATGGAATCCTGTAGCGACCCAAGAGGGAGAAGCTGTGAGTATGCTCTGTGTGTTTACAGATGAGGATGTAAGGCTCAGAGGGATGAAGTGACAGACCCGAAGATGGGCAAGTAGGAAGTGGGGGAGACTCACTCTGATCCTGGCTCTGACTCCAAAGACCTTGGGCCCTGTTCCTCAGTGCAAGGACAGGAGCTGAGGAAAAGGAGGGGCAGAGAGGGGGGACCAGAACGGCCCACGCAAAGGCAGCTGCCGGGGCCAGTCTTGTGTCACAGTGGCAGAGACTTCAGTTGCTCTGAACAACTGCCAGATCTGTGATATTTTAAATGCTTTCCTTTTTTAAAAGAGTTTATCAAGACTTTAACAACTTCCTGACCTTGGGAAGGCTCCTACAAACTCTTGGGAGCACAGCCTGGGAGGGACATCTCTGGTCTTCAAGCCTCAGTTGGAATTACAGAGATAAGGCAGTCCTCGGTGTTGGCCCATCAAGCGATGTCTTCCTTTATTGACCACCTGCCCAGTTACTCACCTGGACCCCAGCATCCGCCTGGTCCGGCTGTCAGCTCTCTGCATGTCCTTCCAGCTTGTGCGGTGTCCTTTTTGGTTACTGTGGTCTTTTCACCATCCCAATATAAAGAGTAGGTACAGGCCAAGGGACAGGTTGTGGTTTTATGGGCTTTTTCCTTGACAGCCTGTCTATGGGTGGATCCATTCAGGGCATTCTGACAGCACCATGAGCTGACTTCGGAGTCCCTTGAATCAAGCCAGTTGTTTTGAGTTTTTCTCTCATAACTTGCGTATTGAGATTTACAATGACTGAGGGCTGTGCCCATAAGGCACTATAACATTACGGTACAGTTTGCCGTGACAGTCTCTTTTACATGCATGTTTGAAAGGCATGAAAAAACCCCCACATTTCCCCATTTTCCTTCAGAAATGTATACAGAAAATGTTCCTGCATCAAAAAGTCTGAAAAAAAGGATTTAAAATCTCTGCATTCATTTCCAAGAGACTGCCCTGAGCCATGCTCAGAGTTCAAGTGCTGTGTCACCGCCTGCATGCACTGGGCTCTCTAGGGGAGAGGGACTTCAGCAGCATCTATGCTGCAGCTTCTTTTCGCGGGGACCTGGATGAGCGCTGTGAGGGTATTTATAATCCCCAATTCGCCGTGGGGAGATTGGATTTTGGAGAGGGAAAGTGACTTGCCCTAGGTCACGCAGCTGGAGGTAAAGGAGGCATACTTGAACCCAGATGCAGAAGTAATGTTTCTCTGAGCTGAAAAGAACTGGCCGGGTGGCCAGCTGAGTGGGCACTGGGGTAAGAGCTCCGGCGTCCTAGTCGGTGGTGGCCTCTGGGGCGTAATATGCAGAGATGCAGCTGGTTAGCTCTGAGTGGGGAGCTGAATTGAGCTCCCAGAGACAGTTCTGAACTGCACGGGCGGTCCCTGGCACCAGGTGCTGTCTAGGAGAGCTGCCCTGGTGTGGACGGACAGGGTACCACAAATCCTGTTCCTGGCCAGTGGTGATGGCTGTGGGGGAAGCCTCATCTGGTCCACTCTTGCACAGGGGCAAAGGCAACGTGCTCCCAGCGGCTCACCTCACATCCCCTGTGCGCAGTCCCTTACAGTTCCAGGAGCCAGGGTCTCCCCTGCTGGAACAGTCCTCGCGTCCCTCTGGCTGACCTCCATTCGGCCAGGATGAGGGCTGGAGATGTGTGGTGTCTTGTTTCAATTGGGAACTGGTTCTAAAAGCTGTGAGTGGGTAGTAGGGGAAAGGGAGAGATTCGTTGCTTTCCTGCGTGGTATGTAAATCCTGAGTAGCTTGGGGTGCTGCCACAGGATGCTGGAGGAGAACACAAGTGTCCTCAGCACGTATGTTTGGGAGACAGAAGTATGGGAGCAGCTAAGGCTGTTCTGGGCTTAGACAGCTCCGTTGGAGGGTGATATATACTGTCAGATGGTTGTTTTGTGTGTGTGTTTTGAGATAGAACTGGGGAGGGCAGAGGGAGAGAGAGAGAATCTTAAGCAGGCTTTTTGAGGAGCCCAAAGCAGGGCTCGATCCCATGACTCTGGGATCATGACCTGAGCCGAAATCAAGAGTCGGATGCTCTTGGGTCGGTGTATGTATATATGTGTATGTGTGTGCTTATGTGTGTATATATATACATATGTATATGTATATATGTAATGGAATATTACTCAGCCATCAAAATGAATGAAATCTTGCCATTTGCAACTATGTGGATGGAACTAGAGGGTATTATGCTAAGTGAAATAAGTCAAAGAAAGACAAATACCATATGTCTTCACTCATGTGGAATTAAAGATACAAAACAGATGAACATAAGGGAAGGGAAGCAAAAATAAGATAAAAGCAGAGAGGGAGACAAACCATAGGAGACTCTTAAATACAGAGAACAAACTGAGGGTTGTTGGTGGGGTGTTGAGTGGAAGGATGGGCTAAATGGGGGACGGGCATTAAGGAGGGCACTTGTTGGAATGAGCACTGGGTGTTGTATATAAGTGATGAATCACTAAATTCTGTTCCTGAAATCATTATTTCACTATATATTAACTAACTTGGATTTAAAAAATAAATAAGTAACAACAATAACAAAAATAATTGGATGCTCAACCAACTGAGCCACCCAGGTGCCCCTTGTCCGATGTTTTAAAAACAAGACAAGGATTTGAGCTGTACCCTTAAGGAGACAAGTATCAAATTGTTCCCACCTCTCTTGTTATTGACTTGATTATTTTTATTGGATGTAAGTTTTTTGGTAACAGGATTTGGGGGCGTGGGGAGACATTTTGAGACGATAAGTCAAAGTGGATCAGAGGTCTTTTCTGAAATCTTTGTAGAAATTTGCATAGTGTGTGGTTAAGAGTTTAGCTTCTGGCATCAGAAGACCTGGTCTGGGATCCCTGCTTTTCCACTCACCAGCCGTGAATCCTTGGGCCAAATACTTAATTGCTTTTGGCCTCAGTGATCTCATCTCTAAAATGGGTATAATGGCACATAGCTTCTGTGATAAATACAAGAAAGAAGAAAGGTGTGTTAAATGCTTGGTTTAGCACCTAGCATATGGTAAAGTGGGCATTAGATGTCATCTATTGTTTTTTTTTTAAGTTTATTTATTTTGATGGTGGAGGGGAAGGGCAGATAGAGAGAAAGAGAGAGGGAGAGGGAGAGGAAGAGGAGGGGGAGAGTGAATCCCAAGCAGGCTCCACCCTGATAGCACAGACATGGAGCTTGATCCCACAAACAGTGAGATGATAACCTGAGCCGAAACCAAGGATCAGACGCTGAACTGACTGAGCCTCCTGGGGCGCCCCGTAGCTGTTGTTATTTTTGGTACTTTCAAGAACTCAGGTTTGGAGTCCAGACGGATCTGTGCTCCAGTAAAGCCTTGTCATTTGCTTGTCAGTGGAAAGGCAAGTTAATAGCCCACTCTGAACCTCAACCCCCCTGCTTATAAAATAATAACGATAAATATGTAACTTGCAGGCCTCTTGTGAATTTAAATGAAAGGCAGAGCTCATCACATGCTCAGAAATCCGCTTGAAGCTTGGAAGCACTAAATACCTAGTTGGTACTGTTTCCCTTGGACCCTTGGTCTTGCTGGAGAAGGGGCACCGTCTGTGCCCCTGGTTTGGAAGTTCTGAAGGCCAGTGCACGGGCAGAAGATAGGAAGGTGACTCGGTGCTCTGGGCACTGTCTGAAGAGCCCCAGAGACCTGGGCGGTCCGGGGTCCTTGTGGTAGCAGGGAAGACAGGGTCTGTGAAGCACAGAGCCTGGTCCCTTCGCACACACACCTCAGTGGGGCCCTGGGAACTGGGGGGGAGGGTCATGGTCTGAGGCACAGAGCTGGTGTGTGGGGGGAGGGGCAGCTGCCCACCTTCCTGGCATTTTCCAGACACTGCAGCCCAAGAGTCACCTTCCAAAGAGAGGAGGATCCCACCAGGGAGTGGACAGTCAGTCCTGTTGAGGAGAGCAAAGCATCATATAAATATAGACTGGGCTTTTAGGAGCTCCCTGCCAGCTGTGTGTGGATAAAGACGCATGACGGAGCGAGGTTTATGGTGTCTTTAAGGGGCATGGACCCAACAGGCATGCTGCAGTGCAGTTATTTATGAAATCCCCTTGAGGATTTGGTCTTTACAGCTGAACATCTGAGCGGCGCTCAGGGTGCTGGTAAGGTGCGTGTGTGTGCGTAAGTGTGCGTGCACAAACACAGTGATTTTCAATTCCTGCTCTCTGGAGCCTCTCTTCTCTTGGCAGGAGTCCTCAGGGGCCACTTGGCAGATGGCTGCTGGTCCTTTTCTGCGAAGAGCTGTCAGTCTCGAGGCAGCTCAGGTCTGACAGTGTCTCTCACAAGGGTCCTCCTGCCATCTCAGGGCAGTCGGATCTAGGAGGCTCCAGAGAAAAATTTAAAAAACGAGAAACAGACCCAGACTCACTGAAGGTTCTTCATCTGACATGCTTCCAGAAACCACCACAGTGGCTTCTGCCACGACGGTAATAACAGCACTAATAATGTTTGCTGCACAGTGGAGCTCCCCCTGAATCACAGGGCCACCCCGATACAGGAGGTTCGATTACCTCGGGGCTGAGCATGTTGGAGTCGAGTGCCTTCATCGAGGAAGGTGTCTGCCCTGCACGAGTTCGGGGACACTGGAAGGGAAGACAGATTTAAATGAGTTGGTGGAAGAGGGCAGAGCAGCAACTTTAATAAACAAAACAAAATCTCATAGAATGGGGTGCTGAGGCCAGGGGTCTGAGATCCCTGGAGGGTGAATGGCTTTACAGCAGTAGTGATGGTGATTATTCACTCGTCTGTTCACTCAGAAAAGCACGTGTTGGAAACCTGCTTTGTGCCAGGTTCTGCCCTCAGCCCTGGGGTTGCAGGCGTGTCCTGACTTTCAGGGTCTAGCAGGGGAGGCAGTCAGTCACCAAATGATCTCACTGACGGATGTAATTATGGAGAAGTTCATGGTGCTCTGACTGCACACAAGGGAGCCGAGTCTCGGTTGGGAGTTTAAGGGAAGCGATGTTTAAGGTGAGCGTTTACTAGAACCCTATCACCACCGTGTCTTTGTCCCCCTCCCGCTCCCCCTCCTTGCTGCTTTACAGATGAGGACACCCAGCATTGGAAATGTTAGTCTTATCACGAGGGTGCAGATAGTTAGCCACGAGGTAGGCAATGATGAATCCTTATTAAATCACATTTGCATTATTTATTTACGTTTATGGCATAACATTTCAGAAAGTCCGTGGTGTTTCCCACTGGGATGTACCTTCTGGGGGGCAGGACCTCTGTCTGTTTTGCCCACTGATTGATTCAAAGACTCTGAGTGACGCCCAGGTACATAGGAAGACTCACAAATGAATGAATGTTGAACGAATGGATGAGGAACCTCCCTCCCTGACTTGGTGTGTGCCAGTGGAGGCCAGGGGTGCTACTAAATGTCCTGCGTGTACAGGGGGCTCCCAATGACAAAGAATCATCTGGCTCAGGATGTCAGCGTTGCTGGGCTTGGGCAGCTCTCTAGAGAGATTCCTTGTTTTTCCTGACCCATGAGGAGGCTCTCTCCCATCAGGATTTCCTCTGTGTCTGTAGGAGACTTGGAGAGTGCTCGGGGAACAGTCCCTGCATCCTAGCTCGGGTGTTTCTGCCTCTCTGCTCCCAGAGAAGTCAATGGTGTGGAGACAAGGGTGGATGATAACACGGACAGAGAAGGTTTCTGGAGGAAATCAAGGGCTCACTGGGGGCTTTTTCAGACTGACCCATTACTGATCCATTTCTTCCTCTTGTCTCTGCATAGAGGGGCAGATATAAGCCACATTTATTGGGATGGAGCTGGGTGAGATTTGACGTGCAAAGAATCGTATTTTGTGGGCAGCTCTTGGGGACAAGACTAGCTCAGAATTTATGCCAACTTGGAGACTTGGGTGAACTACTATGAGATAAAACTAGACAGTCTACAGCTGGTCATCGTGTGAGGTCTAGGGAGGTTATCTTTGTTTGGTGTTCTAGAATTCCGTCCCCACGTTTTGACGTGCTAATGATTTCTTAAACCAGTGTTAATTCATCTCTATGTGCCAGGTATTATGTTGGGGCTTTGTCACAGCAATCCTAATTAATCTGGATATCAGCTGATGAGGCAGACACCATCACTGCCTTCACTTTACAGATGAGGAGTCTGAGCCATAGGGTAGGAAAGCAGTTTCTCCAAGGTCAATGGATAATAACTTGCAGAGCTGAGATTTAAACCCAGTCCTGATTCACTCCAGTGACTAAACTTTACTGGCTGGCTAAGGGCCAGCCACATGTGGGCCTTGAATATTTTTGTTTGACTATTAATTTTTTTTAAAGAAATTATTTTCGGGGCGCCTGGGTGGCTCAGTCGGTTGGGTGACCGACTTCAGCTCAGGTCATGATCTCGCGGTTTGTGAGTTTGAGCCCCGCATCGGGCTCTGTGCTAATGGCTCAGAGCCTGGAGCCTGCTTCGGCTTCTGTGTCTCCTCCTCTCTCTACCCCTCTCCTGCTCACGCTCTGTGTCTCTCTCTCTCTCTCTCTCAGTAGTAAATAAACGTTAAAAAAATTAAAAAAAAAAGAAATTCTTTTCTAAAAGTTAAAAAATTGAAGATTTTACAAAAATCTGGCCTCTTAACTCATCCTAAAAAAATACAAATATCTGCTAACGCTGCATTTTCCCACCTGTCAATGCTTGGCAGACACTAAGCCGCCCTCTGCAGCATGGTGCTGTCACTCATTTATGTAACCAGCTTGGCACCTACAGGTCCTGGGATTTCAACCTTTGGTCAGAACCACAGTGGCACGTAGATGGAGTTAGAGAAGAGGGAACAATGCCCGCATGTGTTATGAACTAATTCCCTCTGGATCCTCTGTCTATGGGCAGCATGACCCAATCTGACCTTGAACTTGACCAACTCCTTGGGCTAAAAGGATGGGAGACTTCATTGCCCATCACGGTGACTTAGGATGTGTAGAGAAGGCAGGGGTCAGGACCTCCTTAGAAGCCAGTGAAAAGGCTCAGGCATTCTCTTCAAGTCTTCCTTCAGCTTTTAAAAAGTCCTGAGTTTCAGAGTTCTTCCCGGTATTTTTAAGCTGGATGTCAGGTCTGGGGCAACCCTTTGACTATCACAGCCATAATTCTGGTGCAAAGCCAGGTGTCTCTGTGTCCTACAGGTTACAATAGTATTGTCTTTCCTGTATATAGTGTGTAATTTGTGTTGAGTCACTGTGTGTGCCTTTTAGTCCTTGGGGAGCAGAAGGACAAAGGAACAAACCTTACACAAATATTACAGGACATACATCTCTACCCTTCTTGCACTTAACATGGCATTTGGCTCACTCTCAGGGGAATGTTTTTACATACTGTCATCAGGGATTCAATGTGGCTGCCAGTTAAAGGCCATAAACTCACAGCTGGATGACGATGATGGCAGTGACGATGACAATGAGATCGCACTCCCACCGAGAGCACCTGTTATGTGTTGTGTTGGATGCTTTCTACGCATCATCTCCAAACCTCATAACAAACCTCAGCAGTTGGTCTTACTGTTCACACTTTGCAAGTGAGGAAACTGAGGCTCCCGAGAGTTTACAGGCCTGGGGTCAGAAGCGCGTGCGCGCGCGAGAGAGTCATAGTTGTTATTCACATGTGGTTTTATTTGCTTCCAAAAGCTTCCAGCCTACCACATATGTAAATTCTCAGGCAATTTAAATTAAACTATCTGGGCTGCCCAAGAGTACAATTTGGAAGAGTTCTGTCTACCTCATTTCCTAATTATCCAGTGAAAATCTGAGTCCAGGAGACTTCACGCATTCATCATTGTATAAGGTTTGGGCAGCTTCATGAAGCGTAGGCTTAAGAACTCATTTGGAATGAACATGGTGAATTAGGGAGCTCATGAGTGGTGGTAGGCCACTTCCACCGTGGCCCCCCCCCCCCCCCCCCCCCGCCGGGGTCACCCCTGACAACACGTGAGCCCTTCCCCTCCGACATCGCCTTAATTAGGTAAAGCCCAGAGAATGCGTTCTGGAAACTGCTAGATGGCTTAGTGGCAGCTCTGTATTAAGAAATGTTAACCTTTTATCCAGAGGAGCTCAATTAACACGAGTCAACCAGTGGTTAATAATAATAATAAAATGGAATGATCGCTGAATGAAAGGCTTTTATTTTCATTTCACAGAAATCCTTTGTTAAATGTGAAGAGGTTTTGCTTTATCTTTAGTTGAAGAGTGAGGAAATGCCCTGAGTGTATCTCTTAAGATGATAGGGAAGGGGAGTGGGGGAGGGCACTTTCTGAAATCTTTGCTCTGAGGCTCAGGATGGAAACAGATGCTAACTGGATCCTTCTTCCTCTCTGTTTCCTTCTCCTTGACTGTTTCTGCATCACCCCACGTTGCCCTCTCTCTCCAGGGCTTGGGGCATGACCACACACAAGGAGTCTTGGCTCCCAGATGCTCAACAGAACATCAGAGGCTTGGAGTAGCAAGATCTAAAGAGACAGAACAAAAGAGTAAGGGGCTTTGCTCATTCCCACATGAGTCAGGAGCAGAACTGAGATGGAGAGAGCTAGAGACCATGGGCAGGCAAGGTGCCCTCTGACCCAGGCCTGGGGGAAGCCAGGAGCTCCCATTGCCTGACCACCTACACTACGCTGGGTATTCGGTGTCTTAGACTTGCTTGACTGGACACACCCAACAACCCATGGTGCAAGGTGTTATTATCCATAATTTACAGATAAGAAAACCAAGACTCATTAATCGCCAGTGTCCCGGCTAAGGAAAAAGTAGAGCTGGATTCAAATTGAGGTCTTTTTCTCTGGCTTGGTTCCCTTATGCCTTTCACGGGATGCCTTCTGCCACTGGGTGTGCCCAGAATGATTCTGCTCTTCTACGGGGGGCCTGAGGGAGGAGGAAGAGAGTGCAAGAAGGAATTTAAGGGGCAGGCAGGATGGGAGAAGGAACAAGAGGCCCTGAGACGGAGCAGAAGGAGGCTGAGTGATTGATCTGTGGCCTCAAGTGTCAGCTCCTGAACTGCACCATGGGCAGGGTCCACGCTAAACGCTGTTAGGTATGGCTCCTCATTTAACTCAGCAAACCTGTGATGCTGGTATTGTTTTCTTGCCAGACACAAGCAGAATGAAGTTTGCCCAGATGGGACAGCCGTTAAGAAGTACGGCTGGAATCTGGACCCAGAAGACCCATCCCCCACACCCATAATCTCATTATTGCATGTCTCTGCTCTCTGCGAAAAGAAACCTGGTTCTTGCAATGGAAGTCTCCCCAGAACAGTTCTGGGCACAGTCGCCTCAAGACTCAGCAACAATGCACATCTTTAGTCATTATCAACACCTACAAAGACAGCACACATTGCAGGTGAGGGTGTGGAGCAACCAGAGCTCTGGCACATTTTTGGCGAGGACGTAATGTGGTGGAAGCACTTGGGAAGTCATTCTGGCAACTAAAAAAAATATATATGTATATTATACATATATATGCAATATACGTATATATAACATGTATAATATATAATATAAACACATATGTGATATATAATATACATATAAAACATAATATACATATATAACATATATAATATACATATATAATATATATAGTATACACACATATATGGTATACACATATAGTATACATATATAATATATATAATATACATATATAATATACACATATATAATATATGTAGTATACATATATAATACATATAATATACATATCTATGTATTATGTATGTATGTATATGTAGAGAGAGAGCGAGCTCACGTGCGTAGGCATGAGCCAGGGGGAGGGGCAGAAGGATAGAGAGAGAGAGAGAGAGAGAATGTTTTTTTTTTTTTTTTTTTTTTTTTTTTTGAGAGAGAATCTTAAGCATACTCCACACTCAGCATGTTGTCTGACGTGGGGCTCGATCCCTGGGATTATGACCTGAGCCGAAATCAAGAGTCAGACGTTTAACCGATGGAGCCACCCAATTCTGGTAATTTTTAACATCACCACTAAACATACGTTTACCATATGACTCAACCATTCCATTCCTAGATGTCTGCCCCAAAAGAAAGAAAAACATGTTGTTCACAGAGAGACTTGTACAAGAATATTCACAACAGTTTT
Organism: Acinonyx jubatus; assembly: GCF_027475565.1. NCBI lineage: Eukaryota > Metazoa > Chordata > Mammalia > Carnivora > Felidae > Acinonyx > Acinonyx jubatus. The sequence continues at coordinate 3,527,477 of NC_069398.1, forward strand.
AGTCATAATATCCAAAATTTAAAACATCTGAAATATCCTTCAGTAGGAGGAGGTATAAATAAACTGTGGTACATCCATACCTTGGGATGCTACTTAGCAATAAAAGGCATAAAGTACTGATATATGGAAAAACATGAGTGAGTCTCAAAAACATCATGCTGAGCAACAGAAGCTTACAAAAAGAGTGCACATACATAGTTACAGTTTTGTGAGGTTCTAGAATGCAGAAGACCAATAGGAAAAAGATTCAGAGTCGTGGTTGGGGTAGGGGTGGACTGGAAAGGGGCACCAGAGAGCGTCCTGGGGGATAATAATGTTTCACTTTCTGATGGATGAATGTGGTTGTGAAACCCAATGTGTGACTTTGCTAAGGACGCCATAGCAAAGCACCACAGACTGGGTGGAACTGATTGGTAATAGTGGAGGCTGGCAGTCTGAGGTCAAGGGGTCAGTAGCCTTCCTTTCCTCTGAGGCCTCTCTCCTGGGCTAGTAGGTGACCGTCTTCTCCCTGTGCCTTCACAAGGTCTCCCCTTGGCAGGTGTCTGTGTCTTAATTCTCCCTTTTTTTGAGGACACTGGTCATACTGAATCAGGGCTCATCCACATGACCTCATTTTAACTAAATCACCTCTTTAAAGGTCGTGTCTCCATGTACCGTCACGTCTGTGGTACCGGGGGCTAGGACGTTCAACGTACGAATTTGGGGGAGACACAGTTGAGCCCATAGCCACCAGCAGGCGTACTCTTAAGATTTGTACACTGTGCTGGATGTAAATTTTCATCAGGAGAAAAAAAACTGAGAACAAGTATTGAAGTTAACGATGCGTATGCTGAAGTATTTAGAGGAAGTGTACTGATATTTGCAATTTACTCTGAAATGCTTCAGAAGAGAAGATGGATTACTGGATGGATAGGTAACAGGATGGTCATGTGATAAAGCAAACAGAATAACATTTTTTCCTTAACTCGGGTTCATTTTTTTTAAGTTCATCTATTTTGAGAGAGACAGAGAGAGGGCACAAGTGGTGGAGGGGCAGAGAGAGGGGACAGAGGATCCGAAGTGGGCTCCACGCTGACAGCACAGGGCCCGACGTGGGGCTCGAACTCACGAACCCTGAGATCGTGACCTCAGCTGAAGTTGGATGTTCAACGGACTGAGCACCCCAAGCGCCCCAAGTATAATAACATTTTAATGGTAGACTCTAGGTAGTGAGTGAGTATAAAGGTTTTCACTTCAAAATTCTTTCAACTATGCTATGTTTGAAAACTTTTGTAATGAAATGGAAAAATATTTGTGAATCATCTAATGTGCATCAGGCACTGAGCAAGGTGATAAGAATTGAAAAATGAACAGTACAGATAGGATTTCTGTCTTAATCCATTTCAGGTGCTATAACCATAGACTGGGGGGTTTATACACCAAACACATCTCTCTCACAGAGTTGGCAGCTGGAAGTCCAAGATCAAGGGCCAGAAGATCCTGTGTCTGGTCAGAACCTGCTTCCTTTTTGCTGTGTCCTCACATCGCAGGAGGGGTGAGGGAGCTCTGTGGGATCTCTCTTATAAGGGCACTAATTCCATTCATGGGGGCTCCAGCCTCATGATGTCATCACTTCCCAAAGGCCCCACCTCCTAACACTACCACCTTGGGGGTTAGGATCTCAGCATGTGAATTTGGGGAAGACACAAACATTTAGTCCGTCATGTTCTCAGTCCTCATGAGGCTTGCATTTTGGAGTAATTCATTAACGGCAGTGGTTTCCAGGGGTGCGTCCAGTGGTACGTTCATTTACGAGTCACTCGGACTTGGCCCGGCCTCCATGTATACCGTCTCCTTCACGTTTAGCTGCTCAGTGAACACGGGCCCGTTGGTTCTCTGCCTCCCCTTGGATGATGAATGTCACCGCAGCCTCCAGTTGTGCAAAGATAAATCACTCCGGCTCCAAGTGGTTAAACCACAGAAATAACAGCAATTTATATACACCCGAGAAGTCCCTTGTGAGAACTCCTTCACTATTTATGATGTGTAGTGATGAAAGTTCAAAGCAAAAATGGGAGTGGCAGCTTCATTTCATTACCATCTGCACATCATAAAAGAAACCCAAATGGAAGTGTTCATTGGAAAGCCCGTTTGGTAGGAAACCACCACGACACAAAATTTATCACAGAGAAAAATGGGCATCCGTACAAAGCTGCAGGAATATTTCCAACACTGGCAGAGCATTTCTGAAGTGAAACAAAGGGATTTTTCAGTATTCTCAGATGACTTTTAGGCTTATGGTCCAAATCCCAGGGAGCAAAACGGTGCACTGATTCAAGTCACAAGAATAGAAAATAGAAAATAAATAATCCTCCTGCCAGTGTTTATATTCAGGGTACTTGGGAAACCTGGACTGGGCTGGGAAAAAAGTCTTTGCATTATGAAGTGTGAGTTTATTGTGACATCGTGACCTCTGGTTTTGAATTCTCATTTTTACCAGGCGAACTTGGGGAAGTTACTTTGTCTCTTTAAGTCTCAGTTTCTTTACCTGTAAAATGGGGATAAAAGTATCCATTCAGAATGTTTTAAGAATTTGAAACAGGGCATGGAGGGTACTTAACACATCCTTATTCTTAGTCTGGCTTATCATTAGTGCTTAGAAAGTGGTAGTGATGATGACGATGATGGTGACAATGATGGTGACAATGACGATGATAATGATGACAGTGATGATGATGGTGATGACGATGATGGTGACAATGACGACAGTGACAACATGACAATGGTGATGATGATGGTGATGATGGTGACAGTGACAACGATGATGGTGATGATCATGGTGACGATGATGGTGATAATGGTGATGATGGTGATGATGATGATGTGACAATGATGATGGTGATGGTGATGATGAAGATGGTGATGATGGTGACAGTGACGATGAGAATGACAGTGGTGACGATGATGATGATAATCATGGTGATGATGATGGTGATGATGATGGGGACCATGGCAATGGTGATAATTACAGCAACAACAGTGGTGAAGAAGAGCAGGAGGACATGCAGGTGGAAATTGCCTAAAGCAAACAAGGAGGCAGCTGTGCTGTCTCTCGAGGAGTTAAGTGGCATGGAGTCAACCAAGCCACATTGGACAGGGGAACTATTTTAAAGGCTTGGGTTTAGGCTGAAGAATACCGACACAAGGAGACCATTTGATAGCTAAGGTGCGTGTGATTTCTCCTCAGTCATTGTCAGCCTGATTTACCCACAGACCGCTTCCATCAGCTGAGGCTGCATGCCATTGGTTGGGTCCAGAGGCTCAGCAACTTGTTTGAGTTTCTGGACTCTGGTGAAGGAATCCCAAGCGGAGTTCTGATATTTTGCGCTTACAGATGCTCCCAAAGTTTAGTATTATTTGGGTGTGTCTGCCTCTTTAGTTTTGAGAGCAACGGCCATCTATGTATTATCTATTAATGCAAATATTAATGATGAGTTATTTTAATGTAAATATTAATAATGATTAAAATCTTTATTCCCTTTTAACCTCCAGCACGTAGACAACTCTTTGGTGCCCGGTGGATGTTGGATCAAATTACAACTGTCTTTCTGATACTGAGTAGTATTTATAATATTATGTTCTCTTTAGAGCTGCAGATGTTAAAAAAATTGGAAACTTTCATCCCTATACGAGGTGCTGGAGGGAAAATAAATAGGCCACTCTGTTAAAAAAATTACGTGGAGCCCATCCTGTCATTTGCTCTATAGCAATGAATCTTTGTAAAGTCCTGGTGAAGTTGTTCCAGATGTGACCTAGTGACTGTGTTTGCCTTTTACCTTCCAAAGCTGTTCATTTGCTGCTCAAAAAGCCACCTTTTTGTTCTAGGGGAAATATGGCCCAAAAGGGGAATTTTCACTAAGATTATAGATGCGATAACTTTATAGGTTTTCTCTCTTTCTTTCCAATTATAATAATTTCCATGGCAAGAAGAGGGGAATTGTTTATGATGCTCTTGTGTCTAAGGGCCTTATCTTTGTCTCTTACATTCAAGATTTACAGCATCACCAATACCGAGGCAAGACCCTTGTGAGGGATTCCACCCAGTGCCCCATGAGTCATGAGGTCTTCCTGTCTGACTGGTGGGAACAGGCACTGTGTCTGGCCCTGTGTGAGTTCCAGGCACTGTTTTCTCTAATTTTGGGGGGCCATCTCTTCCCCAATCTGAGGTAGCTCCCTCACACCCAGGTGCTCAGGGCCTGAAGGGACCCTCTGCGTATCCCCCGGGCAGGTCTTTGCTCTCTGGTCGATCCTGCAAACTCTGGCTGTCTTGGATTTGTGAACTCACAGCTCCGTCTTTCAACAGAGAGAGTCCCTGAGGCTCCCCCTCTCTCAGCCGCGTCCTGGAAAGTCTCTCAGAGCAGGAAGAACCATAGGGCTGACCTTGTTTGTTTCTGGCCCCATAGGGATCCTCAGTCTGGATTGTCTGCTGTCACAGTCTTTAAAACCATTGTTTCTTATACCTTGTGTGGATTTAATGGTTCTTTCTGCCACAAGGGTGTATCTGATCTGTGTGATTCCATCTTGGCCAAAAGCAAACTCAGGAGTAATAGTAGATGAATCTTTCCCAAGTTGTAAATCCTGGCACATTAAGGGGTCAGTAAATATTTGTTGATTAGGTTTTCAGTTTTATTTAGGTAAATTGCTTTGTAGATGTCTTCAGAAACCATCCCAGAAACAGTCTCTGAAGGAGGCTGGAAGGAAGCTTCAGGGTCAACTTGTCCTGTCCTCTGAGGAGCTCATCGACATAGTGTGATGCTAGGTTCTGCCTTCTCTGACAAGCTTCTTAAAAGCACGCCGAGGCATCTGGTATATAACAGTTGCTTCCGTTCTTGCCTTCCCTCTCCTCATCTGTGGGATGGGGGAGAAGAGATGTGGAGGCAGCATGGCGTGAGCTATGATGTTAAAAAACACCAGGCTCGAATGCTACTTCCACGACTTAGTAGCTGTGTGACCTTAGGCAACATACTTAGCCTCTCTGAATCTCTGAATTGGAAAGAAAACATGCCTCCTTGGAAGGGTGGTTGAGGGTTTGAAAGAGGCAATGTAACTGCCTTATGTTATGCCTGGAGCATGCAAGGTGCTCCACAGATAGCTTCTTTCTGGTATTATAATTAGATGAGGGGACCCTTGAGGATTCTGGGACTCAGGAAGCTGGCAGACTGCTTCTTTGTGCCCTCCTTGTAGCTACTGAACAGGGCAGAACAGAGCTTGTCTCTGTGAAAAAACCACCCAGTGAGCAGACCCTTCTTGGGAGGGCAGGAGTCTGGGCACAGCCCAGCAGCAGGTCGTGTTCAAAGCCAGATGAAGGATGCTCCCTTGTCACTAACCTTCATAACCTCATCAGCAGAGGCAGGGAGCTTTAATAAGCTCATCTGGATGTGATTGCTCTGCTCCTGAGTCAGCAGTCCCAGGCCTTCCCGGGGTGGAAGAGACGTGGTGGGGCTGTGCCAATGGCCTTCCTGGAACTTTCCTCCGGCTTCAGGGAAGTGAGCCCTTCCAGCAATAACCTGTGCCCTGGAGGACACCAGATTGATGCAGCCGTGAGACCATCACGGCAGCCGCCATTTACCGAGCTCTTCCTACGTGGATTTCCACATGCAGCTGCTGTGTGATTCCTTCAACAGCATTATCGAGCCGGTGCCCTTGTGGCTACCCTGGGGTAAGTCAGATTATGTCCTCCCCTCACTTCAAAACCCTTCGTAAAATTCTAAAAACTACCTGTTACACTTGGAATCAAATCGAAGTTCCTAACCATGCCCTAAAAAAGTCCTGTGTGATCTGACCCTGCCCTGAACTAATTTTCTCCTCCCTCACCCCTGCTCTCAGTGCTTCAGCAACACTGTCCTCCCTGATTCGTGAACGCCCAGCTCTTTCCTGCCCAAGGGTCTCTGCCCCTGCTCTTACCCTCCTGCCTGGGGTATCCTATGTGATTTTTGTGAGTCCGACCTGGTCTCATCCTTTGTGTCTTACTCAGGAATTTAGTTGCTTAAAGAGGTCTTCTCTAAGCATCTAAAGCTGCTGGGGCATTTGACAGATGCCATTCTGGTAGGAACTGTTATGATTTCCATTTTATAGGTGATAAAACTGAGGTTCACTTTTTTTTTAAAGTTTATTTATTTTTGAGTGAGTAAGAGAGAGAGAGAGAGAGAGAAAGGGAAAGGCAGAGAGAGAGGGGGAGAGAGCCTCCCGAGCAGGCTGTCGATGCAGAGCCCAATGCAGGCCTCGATCTCACTCACCGAGAGATGGCGACCTGAGCCGAAATTAGGAGTCGGACACTTTCCTGCCTGCCAGTGCACCTGCCATTTCTATTATAGACAGGAACAGAGCAGCTCAGGCCGTGGAGAGACCACAATTGCCAGCACTAAATGTGTCCACTTTCTAAAGCAGTTTGTGAAATAAAATAGGCAGCATTTTCTCCCTCAGGGCCACTCCTGTTACGGTACTAAAAATAGATCTTGGCTCCAAGTACGGGCTCCCTGACTCCAAGACCTCCCTGTCTGTGGGGCCACCACTCTAGAAGCCCCATCCATTTCCACCCACTCAAGCCACATGCCTCTGCCTCCCCTTCTCCTCACTGCTGCCACCGTAGGTCAGGATAGGTCGGCGGTTGACGCCATTGCTGCCAGACGTTGGGAGGACAGTGCAGTACGTCTCCCCCTGCTGAATCCCCTGGGGCTGCTGGGCTCTCGGCGAAGGTCAGAGGAAAAGCGCCCTAGGTTGGGATCAGAAAAACCCACATTTAGAGCTCGTGGACTGTACTCACCAGGGGAAGGAACTGGGAACGTTAACTTTCTCTTTTTGGGCCTCACTGAGATCCCTCGTTTGTAAACTAACTTGCATTATAGGTAGTCACAAGAAATAAAACAGCAATAAATTTGAAGTTTTCCAGTATGCACTGTACTGGGCGTGCAGGCAAAGAATGGCTGTCAGAGGCTCCCAGATTCTGTTTTTGCTGTTGATGTGGATTGACTTTGGGCCTTACTGACTTTCCTAGCACCTGGGTTAAGTTCCTCTGCAAAGCTGGGAGAGCAACAGAACTTTTGTTCTTAGGTTATTGTATGAATTACGTGAGCTAATGCATAGAAAGTCCTTTTAACTATGTCTGGGATAGAGCAGGCACTAAACAAATTTCTATTTATTTATTTATTTATTTATTTATTTATTTATTTGAGAGAGAAGGGGAGAGAGAGAGACAGGGTGAGCAGGGGAGAGGGGCAGAAGGAGAAAAGAGAGAGAGAGAAAATCTTAAACAGACTCCACACTCATCTCAGAGCCTGCGGTGGGGCTCAGTCCCACGTCCCTGGGATCATGACGTGAACTGAGATCAAGAGTCGGATGCTTAACCAACTGAGCCACCCAGGCGCCCCAACAGATATTATGGCCAATGCCAACATTTTGCAAAATGTCAAAAAATCGTGTTTTGGGTTGTTCACTCTGATTGTATCCCATCTTGCCATGATGCCAAGATCTGCCCACACTGCTGGGATGGAAGGAGATCTGAATGATGGAGACTCATTCCCCCTCACCAACCCTGGATCTTGGCCCTTAGTTACTGTCTTCATTTAGAGTAAGTTGTTTCTCACTGGGCACTTTGTCTCCCCAGCAGATAGACCCCAAGCTGACAATCAGATAGGTCCCAGGAAATGCACAGCAGGGGGTTCCAATCCACAACATTAGTGGTCAAAGTGACTTGGTGGGGCCTGCCTGGGTGGCTCAGTCAGTTGAGCATCTGACTTTGGCTCAGGTCACCACCTCATGGTTTGTGGGTTCGGGCCCCACATCAGGCTCTGTGTTGACAGCTCAGAGCCTGGAGCCTGCTCTAGATTCTGTGTCTCCCTCTCTCTCTGCCCCTCCCCTGATCATGCTCTCTCAAAACAAATATTAAGAAAGAAAAGTAACTTGGAAAGACAGGGAGTGGTTTCTTTGACAAGACTGCCTTCACCCAAATTGAAATGTCACCAGTCATTCCATGTGCAGCCTTAAGAGAGGAACTGACTCTGGATTAGCTCTTCCTTCTGTAAAACAAAGTTAATGAAGCAACTGCTTTCAGTCATTGGAGAGTTAGCATCCTAAAACCATGCCGCCTGAGTGCAGGGATGAACTCAGGAAACAACGGTCCCATTTGATGTGGTGCTAAGCTGCAGTGCAGAGCAGGCTCCCGGAGAGCCTTGGAAGTGCTGCCGAGCTGACGAAGAGACAACAGAGTTGGGAGCTGCGGGAGCAGCTGCGCATGGACAGATCATAGGAGAGGAAGCTGACGCACAGAGGACACTCCAGAAATCTGTGCAGGGATTCTTAGGACCATCCTTGTGGGGGGTTAAGCTGCGTATGTGCAGGGCAAAGCTGTGCAAGATTTACCAGGAGTCACGCCCTGGGCAGAGAGGAGAATAGAGTACTGAGGGTCACGGGGTCCTTGGAGATGTTGAGGTTCTGGCCTGTCTGGAGGGAAGAGACCTTGTGACATCTTGGCCACCCAGCTAAAAAACCAGAAAGTTTATTCTTCAGGAATAAGGAATATTCCCCAGAGTAATATTTATTTAGACTTGAGCCCACCAAACTAAAGCCTCGTCTGCCCAAGATGTGCAGAGAGCTCCACATTTGGAAGTTGGGTCCTTCTAAGTTAGAGGCTGGAGAAACAGCTTAGGCTTTTATAGATCCATGCCAATGGAGCGTAAAACCAAGACCGTAGATGCTTAAGGTGATTAGTCAACAATTCTTCTTCCTTGTAGAACAAAAGTCAACAGACTCAGAGGAAGAGAAAGACTCTAGAGTCTCTAGACTTTTTCCTTTGATGTGCAGTATACACTGTAAAATTACTAGACCTGCAAAGAAGCAGGAGAATGTGAACTGTAATCGAGACAAAATGTAGTCAGTACAAACCAGCACTGAGACTGCCTACATGGTGGACATTGTGACAGAGAATATAAAGCATCAATTTAAGGATGCTTCAGGTCTTGAGGGAAACACAGTTTTCATGAGTGAACAAATATGGTCTATCAAAAGACAAGTGGAAATCATATAAAAGAATAAAATAGAAATTTTGAATTTAAAATACAGCCATTAAAATTAAAAATGTACTAGATGGATTTGGTAACAGATTGGAAACCCATTTATGATGAAAGTCTGTCAGGAAACTGGAAGCGGTAGGGTAGGTATGTCATCTGTTTTCTAAAGGACATCTGTGAACAATATACGATTAATGTAATATTTAATGATGAGATAGTAAATTCTAATTTAGGAAGAAGAGAAGACTGACCACTTCTATTAACTATTTTACTGGATGGAGGAATTAGTGTAATAAGACATCAAAAATAAAAATGAAACATATAGAAATTTGAAAGGGATAAGTAAAACTTTTCTTTTTTTCCTTTTTTTTTTCCCTTTCAGATGACATGATCGTTAAGGTAGAAAATCCTACAAAAAAGTTTTGGAATTAATAGGTGAGTTTAGTGAGGTCACAGAATTCAAGGCCAACATACAAAACCATTTGTATTTCTATTTGCTAATAATAAGGAATTAGAAAATGAAATTTAAAATACTAGTTTATTATTTTTTAAATTTTTATTTATTTTGAGAGAAAGAGAGCAAGCATGAGCAGGGGAGGGGCAGAGAGAGAGAGTGAGTGTCCTAAGGAGGCTCCATGCTGATAGCATAGAGCTCAAGCTCACAAGCTATGCAATCACCACCTGAGCCGAAATCAAGAGTCGGATGCTCAAGTGACTGAGCCACCCAGGCGCCCTTAAAATACAAGTTTCAGTCTAGCATAACATTGTATGTTAACTAACTGGAATTAAAATAAAAACTTAAAAGTCTTAATATTTAAAAAAAAAACCCTAAATTTTGCTCACAGCTATATGACCTTATGGATTTTTGATGTCTTTTATCATCACTTTGGCTAAATGGATAATTATTATTTCATAATAAAAAATACTAATGGGGCGCCTGGGTGGCTCAGTGGGTTGAGAGTCTGACTTCGGCTCAGGTCATGATCTCGTGGTTTGTGAGTTCAAGTCTCGTGTCGGGCTCTTTGCTGACAGCATAGAGCCTGGAGCCTGTTTGGAATTCTGTGTCTCCCTCTTTCTCTGCTCCTCCCCGCTCATGCTGTATCTCTCTCCTTCAAAAATAAATAAAAAACATTTAAAAAATTAAAAAAAAATAGTAGTTTAGGTAACATCAACAATAAAATATTTAGGAATAAATTCAATGAAAGATATACAAAATTTCACTGGTAAAACTAATAAGCATTGTTTAGAGAAATAGAAGGAGGAGGAAGAGGAGGAGAGAGAGAGAGATCATGTCCACAGATTGGCATATTTAATATTATTATAACGGTTGACTTTCATGATGGCTTTCAGGGATCCCCACCTCCCAGTAAGCATGTCCTGTGTAAACCTCTTTCTTTAGTATGAACTGGACTTAGTGAGTTATTTCTAATGAGTAGAATATATCAAAGGTGAGAGGATGATATTTCTGAGATGAGGTTATGAAAGACCTTGCCTTCTATGTCCTTTTTTTTTTTTTTAATTTTTTTTAACGTTTATTTATTTTTGAGACAGAGAGAGACAGAGCATGAATGGGGGAGGGTCAGAGAGAGAGGGAGACACAGAATCTGAAACAGGCTCCAGGCTCTGAGCTGTCAGCACAGAGCCCGACGCAGGGCTCGAACTCACGGACCACAAGATCATGACCTGAGCCAAAGTCGGACGCCCAACTGACTGAGCCACCCAGGCGCCCCAGCCTTCTGTGTCCTTCTAACTCACTCCCTCTCTCTTGCTTACTCTTTTTAAAGTTTATTTATTTATTTTGAGAGGGAGGGTGGGGAGAGGGGCAGAGAGAGAGGGAGAGAGAGAATCCCAAGCAGGCTCTGCTCTGTCAACACACAGCCCGATGTGGAGCTCGAACCCACGAACCTCAAGATCAGGACCTGAGCCGAAATGAAGAGTTGGATGCTCAACCAACTGAGCAAGTCATGTGCCCCTCTCTTGCGTATCTTGATGACGACACCCACCATGTTGTGGGAAAGACCTACATGGCAAGGAGCTGAGGGTGGCCTCCAGCCAAAAGCCAGCAAGGATCTGGTTCTCAGCCCAACAACCAACAAGGACTAGAATCAGGCCAATAGCTACTAAGTGAGCTTGGGAATGGATCTAGGCAAACACAGAGGTCACTGCATCCTTGTAGGAGACCCTGAGCGGGAGGACCCTGTTAGATCATGGCCAGATTACTGACCGACACAAACTGTCGGATTATGAATATCGTTGTTTTAAATTTGGGATAATTTGTTGCAGAGCAGTATATACCTAATAAAATCATCATGTTTGTTCCCCCCAAACTTATCTATAGATTCAACATAATCTTAATGAAAACCCAAGCAGGCTTTTTTGAGTGCAAAAGACCGAGAATAGCCAAAACAATTTTGAAAAAAGAAGGGCAAAATTGGAGGAAATATACGACTTGATTTCAAGACTTATTATAAAATGACAGTAATCAAGTCAGCGCAGTATTGGTGTAAAGATAGAGTCCAAAAATAACCCTCATGTATATAAGCAATTTTAGACAAAGGCACCCACATAATTCACTTGGAGAGGGGGATGTTTTTTTAAGAAATGGAAAAGCAGGATATTTTGAACCTCAATCTATGCCTCACACTATACACAAAATTTCACGTAAAATGTACCAGTGGACCTGAATGTAAAAGCTAAAAATATAAAAATGTAAGAAGAAAACAGGAAAAAAATGCCATGACCTTGTGGTAGGCAAAGATTTCTTGAGACTGAACACAAAGAACACTATTAAAAAGAGAAAATATTGGCAGAGCATATATTTGATAAAGGATTTGTGTCCAGAATATAAAAAGAATCCTTACAAACCAATAAGAGGTCAAAAACCCAATTAAAAAATGGGCAAATGATTCGAAGAGACACTTCACTAAAGAAGATACACAAGTGGTCAATAAACACACAAGAGGTGCCTGTCTTGTTGGATATAAACAAATTAGAACCACAAGATGCTGACCTATTGGAATGTCAGACATTAAAAATACCACACTGGGGCGCCTGGGTGGCTCAGTCGGTTTTAAGCATCCGACTTTGGCTCAGGTCATGATCTCATGGTTCACGGGTTCGAGCCCCGTGTCAGGCTCTGTGCTGACAGCGCAGAGCCTGGAGCCTGCTTCAGATTCTGTGTCTCCCTCTCTCTCTGTTTCTTCCCTGCTTGCACTCTGTCTCTGACTCTCTCAAAAATAAATAAAGATTAAAAAAATAAAAAAAAACAGTGACCACACTAAGTGTTGGTGAGGGTGTGGAACAGCAGGAACCAATCATACGCTTCTGATGGGAATGTAAAATCGGTACAAGCAGTTTGGAAAAGGCTTGTCACTTAGTTTCACAGTTAAACATACACGGTCATAAGACTCAGCAATTTCATCCTTAGCTGTTTATACAGGGGAGATGAAAGTCCACAAACAAACTTGTACATGAACATGCATAGAAACTTTATTTACAACAGGCAGAACTCCAAATACCTGTCAACAGGTGGTGGATGCAGAAACGAATTCTGGGGCAGCCCTCTACAGTGAAAAGAAACAAACTATATGAAGTGATCTCAAACTACATCCAGTGCAAACCACATGTACTGGATCTCAAGAGTATGCTGGGCAGAAGAAGCGTCACATTGAGAAGTAAATACCGTGTGATTCCATTTATTACAAGTTCTAGAGTGGGTCACACTAGTCTTTAGTGATGGAAATAAACATCAGTGGTTGCCTGGGGTGGAGGGTTGGGGAGTCACTTCAAAGGGGCACATGGTGACTTTCCAAGGTGGCGAAAATGTTCCCTGTCTTGATTAGGGCCATGGTGACTGATGCAGAAATATAATTTAAATCAAAATCTCATGCCAACCCAGAAAACTTCTCCACAAAGGTAGAAGAGAAAGAACACAGTTTCATGGGTGAATAGCTACTAAACCAGAGTGCGATACCCATCACAGGCAATCCGCCAAGAGATTGCAAACAAACAAACAAAATCTCTTCTTGTCCAAAGGCAACCAGGTACAACCCATGACTTAGATGTTCTCAAGATAAATGATAGCTTTGCTCACGTAAGAGGACCTGATATCACCATTTGTCACACACCGTCCATCCTAGATTCATCTGCTAATTGAGGTGGCCATCTGTGTGTGCTAATTGGCTTTATCCAAAGGAAGAATGAGCTTCTTATTTTGAGCACTTGGGACAGAAGGGAGTTGTGCAACTTGGAGGCAGGCTGCTACCCTCCCACAAGAAATGGGGAGCTAAAAAAGAAGGAAATGGGGAGCTAGAGGCACCGTCTCCCTTGATGATGTCTATTTCAAAGAGGTGGTTCCCATGTTCGTGAGAGAGAAATCAGTGGTTCCTAAAGCTGGCAAGAGACATATGTAGTCAAAAGATTTATGCATGTTTCAGAGTCAGAGAGAGAACTCGAACCTACAAGCTTTCCAAAATAAATTTACACTCTAAGAAAAGGGACTGGGGAGAAGTCACTTCCCTTATTTCTAACACAGAGAATTAAGCCTCTCGTTTTTAATTTGTATTTGCCCTTACATGGCATAAGTGTATGTGTTTGTCCAAACTGTCAGACTGTACAGTTACTGCACATTTATCACGATGAGCACAGTAATGTAGAGAATTGCTGAATTGCTACATTATACATCTGAAACTAACATAACACTGTGTTTTAATTATGCTGGAATGAAAAATTAAAAAAATTAGAAAACCAAACTACACTTAAAATGTGTGCATGTTTGTATATGAAAGTTATACTTTTAACAAGGTGATTTAAATTATGCCACAAATTTGGGGCACCTGGATCGCTTAGTCACTTAATTGTCCGACTTTTTTTTTTTAATGTGTTTTTATTCTTGAGAGAGAGACAGAGCATGAGCAGGGGAGGGGCAGAGGAAGAGGGAGACACAGAATCTGAAACAGGATCCGAGCTGTCAGCACAGAGCCCGATGTGGGGCTCGAACTCCCAAACCATGAGATCATGACCTGAGTTGAAGTCGGATGCTTAACCGACTGAGCCTCCCAGGTACCCCTGCATCCAACTCTTGATTTTGTCTTAGGTCACCATCTCACGGTTTGTGAGTTCAAGCCCCCATGTCAGGCTCTGCACTGACAGCTGGAGCCTGCTTGGGATTCTCTCTCCTCCCTCTCTCTCTGCCCATCCCCCTCAAAAATAAATAAACAAACATTGGAAAAAATATGCCACGCATCATCTGGGACACTTGTATGCTTTTACCTAGAGCACTTTGAAAAGCCTTCTATGCTTTCCTTGAAATTATCACAGATTTCTTAGAGTTATTTTCACTGTCATAACAACGTAAGAAAAATTGTAGCTGCATTTAACTCCTGTTAAAGAAATCCAATATTTGTGGCAGTGGAGCCCATTTCCTTTAAATAACAACAAAAAAAGAATAATTCAAAATGAATCTTAAGGAATCTTAAAAATAATTTAATACCGACCATTTGATGAAGCGTAAAGGGGGAGCCTCCTTTTTCTCCCCCTCCCCCAAATGTTATAGAGCATCTAGCCTAGTTTGTACTTTTGCTGGGAGCTATGCATATACTGGTGAATAGCCCAGATAGAGGCTGTGTCCTAGGGGAGCTTACAGGCTAGCCAGGTAGCCAAGGTAACCAGATATTAAACAGGCAGTTGTTTGAATACTTATCTGGCTGTACTGCACTGAGTGCCAAGAAGAATGACAAGGTGCAATGGAAGTGTGTAAAGTAAGTGTGTGTGTGTGTGTGTGTGTGTGTGTGTGTGAGCGTGAGAGAGAGACAGACACAGAGAGAGACAGAGACCACTCTGGTAAGTTTGGAAATCTCCCCTGAGGACTGGGAGAAAGTTGCTCACCTTTCCAAGTTGTCATGCTCACCCTGTAACCTTGCTGTCTCTCCCTGTGAATCCAGACACCATGTGGTTTTTTTTTCTTTTTTTCTTTTTCCTATTCCTTGAACATTTGAATCTGTTCTTGACATGGGCCTTTGCACGTTCTGTTCTGACTGCAACACCCTCTACCTCTTTAAAAGGTGAGCTTTTCCCTGCCACTGGATCTCCTCACAAATGCCCCAGAAGGGATTTCTCTTCCCATCCTGTGCGGAGACCTCCCTCTGTCACTCTCTCCCCACACGCTACTTCCTTGAGTCAGGTGATGTCCATGTTACCACACACAGACCACAGTTTGGGTAGCAGGGTCCTGAGGACTTTCTTCCCTTGGATAGAGAGGAGAGAAAGGCACAAGGTTGGCATTTTTGCCAGTGGTCATCGCGGTTGCAGGGAATGACTTCGGGCTCTCATTCTGTGGGTTCTGTGGGGAAACGGCTCTGCCAGCCTCCCATCAAGAGAAAAGTCATCTCTACACTTGCGTCCAGTGCTGAGCCAGGCGCTTTTCTTAGACTATTCCATTTAATTCTTAGTCCATCTCTCCCTTGCCCTGGAGAAATCCAAAGGTCGGAGAGTTTCAGGGATTTGCTTGGGATCTCACAGCAAGGAAGTGACTGAGCATGGATGTAATTCCTGGCTTGTCTGATGCTAGAACTTTCCTCTTTCTACCACAGGCCACAGTTTCTTTGGAAGGTGTATTTTAAAACTGCTTTTTCTCGTAAGAGCCAAACTGATGGACAGTCTTCTAGGATATATGGAAAATACGTGGAAAACATCTTCCTGAGATTTATCAAACACTGTCACATCTCTGTCTCCATTGTCAGGACAGTCTGTGAGGTGCGCTTGGATGATGGGATCCAAATTCCCATTTAAAGCCCACCTGGTGAGAAGGTCACATAACCCTTCCAGTCTTGAATTCCTCACCTGCAAAATGGGACTGCTAATAGCCATTTCAAGATTTGCAAATACTAAATAACAATGCAGGTCTACTGTTAGGCACAGAGTGGGGCTCGGGTGGGTATTAGTTATCATTAACCTCACAGTTAATGGCTGTCATTACCGTTAATGGTTGGCATCAATTCTACGCTCATCAGCAGAATCTCATAGCCAACATGCGGGGCTAGGAGGACCCTGGGGCACGGGTCCATGGAAGGTGGCATAGCATAGCCACGGACACCTGGATGTCAGTAGCCAAGTTGTAGGATGGCTCAGGTTTTATTTCCTTCTGGTTACCAGATGCCAACCCTTGGAAAGAGGCAGTCACACGAATGAACTGTGATGCTCTTATGTTACATGTGTCAGACTCCGATCATTTCTGGCCCAGCAGACACTACCACAGTCTGTCTGCCTGAACTCTTTGGCAAAAGGGTGATTTGTTCTCATCTTTCCCATCTGAATCAGAGGCACCCACGGATTAACCTGGCATTGTCTCAGAAGATGCAGGAGTGATTGATAAAGACGGTCACAACATAACCATCTCTGTGACCCGACACTTCTCTTGTCTCTTTTCATTTGTCAAACAAATTAATCTGGCTGTGTCTTATAAACACAGCGGTGATGCTCACTCATAGAGCTCAGGCTGGAGAGGTTAGAGGAGAGGTCCATTCTCCTGGGGGAGGGGGGGCCTTGCCAAGTTTCATGCCATGACTGGCTACTCTGTTCTTGTATTCTTTCCTGACTTAAAGGATGTTCACGGTCTTAGATCCCTTAAAATTTGGAAAGATGAGATAGTGGTGTCCGTTCCGGGGAAAACCATACAGGATAGTGAAAATAAGTAAAAGCCTCTGTGTTTCCCTTTTTCACTGCATGTCATGTCATACTACGGCTACATTGCAAGGTAAAAAAAGAATTCTTATACTGTAGTATTGTTGAAAACTGAATATGCTTGTCCATATCTTAGTCTGCATAGAGGGCTTTAAAATTTTGTCCTTGTTTCTTTTTTCTTACTTAAAAATAGGGAAAAGTGATAATGCCACTGTGTCCATCAACCAAAAACACCCCACTTGTAATATTTTTATAAACAAGATTTAAATGTTTAATAATTTGCTAATGTTTAAAAATGTGAAATTTTTATATAAAAATATGGATTTCTGAATTGAAAAATGGGAAAAACCTGGCAAAACCTGGGTGTGCATTATTATGTGGTAATATTTGTCTGGAACTGAGCCAACTGCTCCCATTCACTAGCGTATGAAGTAGGATTTGCCATAGTCCCCACCAGTCCCTATTATCCTTCTACACAGCCTGCTTCTCTGTTTGACTCTTGTAGGTAATGTGTTTCTAACTCATTTTCTGCTTTGGTCTTCTTTCCCCTCTTCCCCTCCTTGATGGTGCCCCTGGTTTCTTAATTTTTCTGATCTTTCCCCCACTTCTTCCTCTCAACCTTTTGGCCAAGATGTCTGTGCTTAAGTTGCACCCAATTTCCCCCTGGCTGGACTTGGGGGTGGATGGAAGTCTGAGAGCCTTCAAGTGCTGTGTTAGAAGAGAAGGAGAGGGTCTCTCCAGTTCAGCTTTGGGAAACACTCTAAGACAAAGCTTTCCTTTTGAGTTGGTCCCAGCCCTACGCAAGTCTCTGTCTTCTCTGCCGTCCCCAACGCATGCCTTCTCATCTTAGTTTGAAGAAGTTCCCAGAATCCAACCCAGTGGAAAGAATTTTATTTACTGGGAATGGAATGACTTTGGGGGGGGGGAGTCTTCATCATGTTATAGTATAAACTTTGGAAGATATGAAAAATATTGCACAGTGGAAAAAATCATTCTTTTTTAAAAATTGTATTTATTTATTTTGAGAGAGAGAGCAAGCAGAGGAGGGTGGAGAGAGAGAGAATCCCAAGCAGGCCTCATGCTGTCAGAATGGCCCTGATGCAGCGAGCTCCATCTCATGAACTGTGAGATCATGACCTGAGCTGAAATCAAGAGTCAGATGCCCCAACCGACTGAGCCACCCAGGTGCCCCGTGGGAAGAATCATTCTTAAACACAACACAACGTGTTGGCCACTCCAGTCATTTCCTCCAGTATATTTTCATTTTTTTCCTCTCAGAGTTGAGGACACAATTTTGCATCTTCATTATTTTGCTTGTCATTGCTGAATAAGTATTTCTCCATGAAATTAAAAATGCTCATAAACACAATTTTAATGACTGCATGACCATTCATCATATTAACGTGCCCTCATTTGTTTAACCAGTGCCACGTCGCTGGACAGTTGGGTCGTTTCCTATTCTCTGTATTGTAAATAACATTGTACGCATAGCTGTGTTTCAGGAAATTTCCTTCTGTTTTCTAGAAGGTTGGTTTCTGGATTGAAGAGTTGGACATTGTAAATTTTCTTGTTACCTTTGCCAAACTGAAGCTCACAATTCGGTATCTGTGAGCAATATCTTAGTTGTACAGATGTTGTGATATTTTGGTATAATCCCCAAAGGCTCTAGATGAGCAAGAACGGTAAAGAGAGAGATGCAGGCATTGGGATAATTGATGAGGGATGTTGGACCTTTCTTGAATGGAAAGTAGAGCCAGATTCTGAGGTCCACCACGGAAGTGCCTTCCATTCCTGGCTAAATGACTTCCTGAAATTGGCTTCTGGTCTACTCTACTGCACAGTGTTAGCCAAAGAAGGCATGTCAGATCAGTTTTGAAGTCATTCCATGTTTCTGCCTGGATCTCGACATAGAAATCCATCCTTCCTTCCTCCCTCCCTCCCTTCCTCCCTCCCTGCCTCCCTCCCTCCCTGCCTCCCTTTCCTTTCCTCCCTTCCTCCCTTCTATATCTGCTTTAGGTAATCTCCATGTGTTGAGTGCCCACAAAGGGCCGGGCACTGAGCATGGCTCTCTGCGCCATTATTCATTCAGTCCTTTCCACAACAGTGCTGCTGGGTGGCCATCTCCATCCCAATTTTATGTGCAGGGAAGTTGAGGCTTAGAGAGGTTTTCCATTGTGTGGAACGTGATACCCCTGCGGATGAGCCAGAGGACTGAACTCTGCTTTCAGCTCAAGCCTACGCTGGCCCACCAATAAAGCAGCTCATAGTTCCAGCCTGAGCTGGGTTAACTGACGGAGGGCTGCCCCTCATCCTTTCTTTGAGTGATGGGTTACAAATGGGTCTGCTAGAGGGGATCCTGTCTGATCCTGAGAACACAGGCTTGTTGTCATCATTTCTACATCAGTACGCAGCATGTAGTAGGCAATTTTAAATATATATGAAATAAATTCTGCTGGAGTACCTCAAAACCCCACTGCTCACACCCTTGGAAGCCTCTTGATTCATTGATTGACTGATTTGCATAAAGTCTAAAGCTTCTTGCTCAACAAGGTGCATGGCAGCTTCTGGAAGTTTTCCACCTTTTTTGCATCCACTACCAGGAAGACCCAAAATGCTAAACACCCATAATTAGTGTGATGTTAGGAGCATGACATGACACACAAATCTCCGTTCTCATGTATGCCTTCCCCTTTCCTGAAAATGAGAGATTCTGGAGGGGATTGGCATTTGCAAACACAGACAAAATCCTATTTAGGGAGCGTGCACCAGTCGGTGATGGCTGAAACGATTTTACAAAGTGCTCTTAATTTTCCTCCCAGATTTCTCTGCTTAGGAAGGACAGACTCTCAACAGGAGAGATGGCGAAGCTAATGGAGTCAGTAGATCACACCTGTGCCTGCTGAACAGCCTTGCAGTGAAGCCAGGTTTAGATGAGGCTTTGTCACGTCCCTGGGAGTCACCTTGGAAAGTTTCCTAATCTTTCTGAGCCTCAGTTTCCTCATATTTAAAATGGGGACAAAATTCATATCTTGAATTACTGTAATGAAGATTTGAGATAATGAATGCAATTAATTTAGCAGGGAGTCTTGTTAAATATTGATAACACTATCATTATTTCTGTCATCTATCTGTCTACCGTCTGTCTGTCTATCTGCCATCTGTGTATCTACCATCATTCATCTATCTATCTATCTATCTATCTATCTATCTATCTATCTATCTATCTATCATCTATCTGTGCATCTTTTTCACGACATTCTTTTGGGTGGCTTGTCTTCCATCATTTTCTCTCCACTTAGTGGAGTTTTCTGCAGAGGGACAGCCGCTATCTGTCTGTAGGTGTTAAAGCCAGGTCTTCCTTCCCTAGCTTCTTTCCTCCTGCTGGCGTATTCTTATGTGTAATGTAGGGAAATGACCAATAAGTAGATAATATAATGTCATGAGCTGATGGTGTTATGGAACAAAGATCAAGCCAAAGGGATAAAGGAGGCTGAGGGTGATATTTTATTATTTTATTTTATATTTTATTTAAATCCAAGTTACTTAACATATATTGTAATACTGATTTCAGGAATAGAACTTGGTGATTCACCACTTACGTGTAACACCCAGTGCTCATCCCAACAAGTGCCCTCCTTAATGCCCATCGCCCATGTAGCCCATCCCCCCTACCCAACACCCCACCAGCAACCCTCAGCTTGTTCTCTGTATTAAGAGTCTCTTAGGGTTTGTCTCTGAGGGTGATGTTTTAGATCGAATGATCAGGGAAGGCTTCTTAGGTGAAGTGGCATTTGAGCAAATGCTTGCATCAAGGGAGGGAGCAAACTATGTGGGTATTCACTGCGAGTGTGTCCTGGGTTGCACAGAGGCCCTGAGGCAGAAGTAGAATGGGTGGCTTCCAGAAATATCCAAGAGGCATGAGTAGTTGAAGTAGAGTAATAAGAGATGATGTCAGCAAGGAAGGCCGGGGCCAGATCCCCTGGGGTGTTGTAGGGCGTGGGAAAGACTTGGCCCACCTGTGCGGAGGGGCCACTGAGGGCTTTGGGAGGGAGGAGGAGGAGGGATGGGATTTGACTGGCTGCTCGAGTGGGTGGAGGGAGCAGAGTGGCTCTTCCAGAGATTCTGGCAAAAAATGAGGGGCTTGTGCCGCAGTGTTGTGATGGTGATGGTAAGGAGTGATCAGGTTGGGCGTGTGGTTTTGGGTGAGTGAGTGAGTGAGTGAGTGTGTGAGTGTGTGTGTGTGTGTGTGTGTGTGAGAGAGAGAGAGAGAGAGAGAGAGAGAGAGAGAGAGAGAGAGGGAGAGAGGGAGAGAGGGAGAATGCGTGAGTAATATGGCTGGGTTTGAGATCATGTCACAGGAGAAGGTAGGAACAGTTCGGCCAGAGCCAAAGCCAGTCTAGGGAGACTTGATATTCACAAACCCAGAAAAATACAGAAACCCATCAGACTACATCTGCCCCAAAATGTAATATAAATTCAGCAAATGGATAACGTAATGCTACTTTTGTTTCCGTTCTATGGGAGAACAATTACAGCCAGACACCTTGGAGAAAGTGATCCAGTCTCCGAGTTCTAAAATGGCTCTAAAGTCTTTGCTCAGTCATGGTGAGGGATAATTAAGACTAATGAAATGAATCTAGGGGTGTGCATCTGAGACTGAGCAGAGAGAATCTGACAGGGATTACAGATGCTGTGGCTTCTTTGAAGGTAGTTGTTGAGTGACCCTCCTTCATTTGTATTCATGGAGATAAGGAGCCATTTCTGTGAGGCTGGCAAACATTTCAGAGAAGCCATCCACATGTTACATTTTAGAGTTCTCCGTTATATTTTAAGAGTTCCAGGATTTTACATACCGGTTACAAATGACTAAGCATGAGATGTTACATGTCTTAGATCCTTATTCTGAGGAGTGAATTTAAGACTGGAGAAGCTAGATGGGAGGGAACAGGAGGGAGAGAAGAAACCTATTTATGTATCCAAGGTATAAATATTTACCAAGCACTTACGCACCAGACCCCGTTGTGTGCCAGGTTGTGTTCAAGGTACTGAGGAAACGTGAACAAAGCAGACAGGGTCTCTCCTCTCACACACGTGCATTCTCGTTGGGAGAAAACACAGGAAAAATAAGAGTTGGTGACAGGTGCATGCAAGAATAAAAATAGGGAATGAATCACTCATGGGAGGGAGCTGGGTGGTCAGGGAGATCCTTCCAGAGGTTGTGACTTCCAACCTGCGATTCAGTGACAAGAAGAAAGCAGGCAGCTACGGAGCGCAGGGGGAGCCTTTGATGGGAAAGTAACAGGGAGCGTGGGTCCTGTTCAGGCAAAGGGATCCGAGTGCACGAGCCAGGAAGCCATGGCTGATGGAGAGTGTGGACAGGATGGTGGTGGGTTTGGAAGGGGAAAGGGTTGGGATTTTATCACAAATGTAAAGAGAGGCCAGAGGCCCTCTCATTGGAAAGAACAAGATATGTTTTGTTTTCCAAAGCTCTCTTTGGTATTTTGCAGAGGGTAGACTATGGGGGGGGGGGGCGGAAGAATAGGCTGTAGAGGGGTGGGAAGGCCAGTGAGGAGGCTCCTGCAGCCGTCTGGCCAAGAGGTGATGGGTAGGAGGGATGGAGAAAAGTGAGCAGTCAGTCACCAGTTTGAAGGTGGGGTTGCCATGGAAACAACCTAAGTGTCCGTCCACAGATGAATGGGTAAGAAGATGTGATCTAGACACATGCACACACACACGCGTGCGCACACACACACACACACACATTTATGTGAATGTTATTCAGCCATTAGAAAGAAGGAAATCCTGCCATTTGCAGCAACACAGATGGACCTTGAGGGCATTATATCAACTTGTCTCAGCGAGGTAAGTCAGACAGCGAAAGACAAATACTGTATGATCTCACTTATATGTGGAATTTAAAAAGCCGAATCTAAAAGCTGAGCTGGTAAAAGCAGAAAGTAGAAAGCTGGTTCCCAGGGTTGGGGGGAGGGTGCAGGGGGTGGGTGTGGGAAGAGGAGAGGTGTATAAGGGGACCAGCTTGCAACTAGTAAATAAATAAATGGTAGAAATCTAATGAGCATAGTGATGACAGTCAACAGTCCTGTACTCTAACAACCAAACTTGCCAAGAGATTAGGTCTTAATTATTCCCACCACAAAAATAAATGATAGGTGCCGTGATAGAGGTTTAGCTAAGGCTGCAGTAGCGACCCTGGTAATGACCATTGCAATGTATCAAATGAACATGTGGTATGTCTTAAACTGACACGATGTATGTCAAATACATTTTAGTAAAAAAAAGGTGGAGTTGCCATGTTTTGCTGATGAAAAAGGAATGAGGATAGTTTGTAAGTTTCTGGCTTGAGTGGCTCAGAGATGGGGGTGCATGTACAGTGGCAGTGGGGGGGACCTCTGGGCCCAGAGCACAGCGAGAGGGGTGGTTCCAGCCCCCTGGTCTGACTTTGGCTATCTCAAAACTGAGGTGCCAAGAAGACATTCAAATGGGGAAATTGAAAGCAAACGATGATTCAGAGTTACAGAGACAAAGGGAGCAGAGAAGAAGGAGGAAACAAGGCAGAAATGCTAAATTCCTTCAGATTTTTTCCTTGTGATGCCTGGGTCCCTTTGACCCTTGTCTTCACACTGCAGGACACGCAGCATAGGGATTTAAGCTGTCCCTTCAAATGCGCTATCCTTACCCTCAAAAAAAAAAAATCTTTAGTTCTTTCCTGGTTAACTCAAAAAATGTGGCTTCGGCACCCTACAACCCTGGGTTCACATCCAAGGATTGCCACTTAGTAGA
This sequence comes from Acinonyx jubatus, assembly GCF_027475565.1. NCBI lineage: Eukaryota > Metazoa > Chordata > Mammalia > Carnivora > Felidae > Acinonyx > Acinonyx jubatus. The sequence continues at coordinate 3,551,002 of NC_069398.1, forward strand.
TGTGGGATATGGGGCAAATAACATAACCTATCTAAGCCTCAGTTTCCTTGTCTGTAGAATGGGAGCAATAAGAAGACATATCTCATAGGGTAATCGAGATGGCAATACCAGCCTTTATGAAGCATTTCTTGTTTTCTATGTGTCATTGCATTCAATCCTAGGAGGGAGGGGCCGTTTTTGTTCCCATTCTACAAGAGGAAACTGAGGCTCAGAGACGATATGTGACTGATCCAAGACTCCACATCCAGAAATGAGGAGAGATAAAGGGACTTTTCCAGGTTTACGTCAGAAGTCCGTGCCTGAGCTGATCTTCAAAACGGGACAGTCCCTCCCTGTTAGCACAGCACTTGACACAGAATAAGGGCTCAAAACACAAGAGTCGCTTGTTTTTCATCATTTGTGTTTTTATTCCCAAGCCAGATGGAAAACCCATTTACTGGTTTGCTTCCCCATGAGGCTCAGTAATTGCTTGAGGTCAGGCGCTGTGACTCATTCACGGCTGTGTCACCCGTGCCCCCCGCAGGGGTTGGCGCTCAGCAGCTGTGTGATGGTAGCTCTTGCTCAAACGAAGAACCCGCATGGCAGGACAGCCGGGCGCAGTCCCCTCATCCGGTGACGCGGACGCCCTCCGTGTTTGAGAGAATGCTCCCTCCTTTCCCAGGGGGGGCGAGCCATACCGGTCTACTGCAGGTGAGGTAGACAGTGGAATAAATATTCCAGCAGGTTCCTCCACCCCTGAGCTTCACCCTCGGTGAAGAGAGTGTCTCCTCAAAACAGGAATGAAAGCAATAAGCTGCCTGTGGCCTGAGCCAAGTGCCCACACAAGTGCTAAACATAGCACAAGGGAGGGAAAGACTCTGTGAGGTAGAACAGGAAACTTCGAACTCATTCTGCTTCCAGCATGCGAGACAGTGAGTGTGTCGTGGGCAGGACAGTTAAATTGAAATATGGCCCGTAAGAGCTGTTCTAATGGCAAAGTCAGGAAACCCGATGGCAGACTTTTTGGGGAGGTAGGCGGAATGAGATCCTTGAGGCGAGGTCTGATGGTCTTAGCTGTGTCCTTTTCAGAGCTGGGTGCTGGCCTAAAAAAAATCCAGATCCCCAAGCTCTAGAGAGGTGGTTATTTAATAATCAGAGGAATAGAGGTGGTTTATAATAGCTTTGCAATCAGTATCTGCATCCTAGACTACATATCACTTCATGTGAAAAGGTGCAGTGTGCGCCTCTCCTGGAATGTGCGTCTGTGTGGATCACGCCGCTTGTGGGCGGTCTAAGGGCAGGGAGGGCGGAGCTGTGGCCTTTCCACTTTTCCACATCTGCTGAGACCCCTCAAGCACTTCAGAGAGGAAGCAAACTGTCCCGAAGTGGAGAGGAGAGCTTATAAATGCCAGGAGGCCGGCAACGATCTGACAATAACTCCCAGCACTTGGGGATGTGGGAGCACAGAGCCATCAGGGAGGGGTGCACAGCTCAGAGATGCACCTGCTCCTTGGAACGGAAGGGCTAAATGTCCCTGAGGCCACTTGGGGGCACACGCAGCCACCTGGCACTTGCTATGCCCCCGTCCGTTGCTGTGAATCTCAGACTCCTACGTCGGCCTCTTGTCTCTCCTCCTACACCCTACAGAGCCCCTACCAGCCCCGATGTGGGAGAGCGAGAAGAGGAACAACTCTGTGGTGCCTTGCGGGACCCCAGATCCATTTGGCCTGGATTCTAAACTGCCTCTGTTCCTGCCTCTCTTGTCTCTCCTGACTCATACCACCACACGGCTGACTTAAAATCGTCGTTCTGATATTGTAGAACTTTATTGTACCCAGGGACTTTAGAATTTGGTTTAGGGTCCCATCCAGCACTTGAACTTGGGGGTTTGAGGTGAGTGTTCATCTTTTGCTGGACTACCTCTAAGAAAGGGTTCTTAGCCAGCATGATTTTGATAAACGCTGGGACATTTGATGACAGAATCTGGAGACGTATTTTGGTTGACATGACTCAGGAGGACAGTTACTGGCGCCCAGTGGGCGGAGCCCAGGGATGCCGCTAACCATCCTACAGTGCACAGGGCAGCCCATACAAAGCAGTATCTGGCCCCAAAGTTAATAGTGCTGAGTCTGGGAGGCACTCCTTGTGGATAGAGCTCACTGCTGATCACCGCCACCAGGAGCTGCCTCCTTCACTTTCAGATATTTCTAGTTACTAAGAGAAGGGTAGGTGTATACGAGGCAGGTGGCTCTGATACAAATTTATAAGGAGAAAGTCAAGATCACACAATTCTGGGTATTGGCAATAGGATCTAAGAAATTTCTACCAGTGATGCAAGAAGGTTGGAACAAGATTGCCCGAAGCTATTTGTAAGGCAAGTATCCAAATTACACAGAATCTCCGGGAACACAGTTGGTCCTAAGAATTGGAAGTCAGTGTCTAAAATCAGAAATGCAGTGGACATTAGAATAAAAAAAGCAGACACAGAAAAGATACAGCTTTTCCTGGAGGGTGCACAATAAAAGGAATACACAATGAAATAATGCATATATCTTTGAAAACCAGGGCTTGGAGGTGGGGGTAATGAGCAGGAGATGGCCAGTGGAAAGTGGTTATACAGTAGCCATAATTACTGATTTATTACATGTTAAACGTCCCTGATGTTTTCCCCTTCTCTCTCTCAGGCACTGCCTTTATTGTTGTGTTTTGGTGAGTGTAAAATTTATTAGGAGCAAATGATATTTCCTCCATTCTTGGAGGGGAGGCAGTTTTCATCAGGACAGAATAAACATACTGAGGGGTCATTAGCATGACACCAATAACTACATTATGCTCACAGAGAATGTCAGTGTTAGCAAGAGAAGGTGTGTTTTGAAAAATAGTAGTCTACAAATGGTGTGTGTGTGTGTGTGTGTGTGTGTGTGTGTGTGTATATTTAAATATATTTAAATATATTTTATTGTCAAATTGGTTTCCATACAGCACCCAGCACTCATCCCAACAAATGCCCTCCTCCATGCCCATCACCCACCTTCCCCTCTCCCCCACCTCCATCAATCCTTAGTTTGTTCTCAGTATCCAAGAGTCTCTTATGCTTTGCCTCCATCTTTCTCTGTAACTTTTTCCCCCTTCCTCTCCGCCATGGTCTTCTGTTAAGTTTCTCAAGATCCACATATGAGTGAAAACATATGGTATCTTTCTCTGACTTATTTCACTTAGCACGATACCCTCTAGTTCTATCCACGTTGCTGCAAATGGCCAGATTTCATTCTTTCTCATTGCCAAGTAGTATTCCATTGTATATATAAACCACATCTTCTTTATCCATTTGTCAGTTGATGGACATTTAGGCTCTTTCCATAGTTTGGCTATTGTTGAAAGTGCTGCTATAAATATTGGGGTACATGTGCCCCTATGCATTAGCACTCCTGTATCCCTTGGGTAAATACCTAGCAGTGCTATTGCTGGGTCATAGGGTAGTTCTGTTTTAAATTTTTTGGGGAACCTCCACAATATTCTTTGGCTATTACTTCTTCTTCAATATTACTTTGGCTCTTCGGGGTCTTTTGTGGTTCCATACAAATTTTAGGATTGTTTGTTCTAGCTTTGAGAAGAATGATGGTGCAATTTTGATTGGGATTGCATTGAATGTGTAGATTGCTTTGGGTAGTATTGACATTTTACCAATGTTTATTCTTCCAATCCATGAACATGGAATGTTTTTCCATTTGTGTCTTCTTCAGTTTCCTTCATAAGCTTTCTATAGTTTTCAGCATACAGATCTTTTATGTCTTTGGTTAGGTTTATTCCTAGGTATTTTATGGTTCTTGGTTGCAATTGTGAATGGGATCAGTTTCTTTATTTCTCTTTTTGTTGCTTCATTATTGGTGTATAAAAATGCAACTGATTTCTATACATTGATTTTATACCCTGTGACTTTGCTGAATGCACGTATCAGTTCTAGCAGACTTTTGGTGGAGTCTGTCGGGTTTTCCATGTAGAGTATCATGTTGTCTGCAAAAAGTGAAAGTTTAACTTCATCTTTGCCAATTTTGATGCCTTTTGCATTTCCTTTTGTTGTCTGATTGCCGATGCTAGGACTTCCAACACTATGTTAAACAGCGGTGAGAGTGGACATCCCTGTCATGTTCCTGATCTCGGGGGGAAAGCTCTCAGTGTTTCCTCATTGAGGATGATATTAGCTGTGGACTTTTCATATATAGCTTTCATGATGTTTGGGTGTGTTCCTTCTATCCCGACTTTCTTGAGGGTTTTTATTAAGAGAGGATGCCGTATTTTGTCAAATTCTTTTTCTGCATCTATCAACAGAATCGTAAGGTTCTTTTCTTTTCTTTTATTGATGTGATATATCACATTGATTGATTTGCAAATATTGAACCAGCCCTGCAGCCCAGGGATGAATCCCACTTGATCATGGTGAATAATTCTTTTTATATGCTGTTGAATTTGATTTGCTAGTATCTTGTTGATAATTTTTACATCCATGTTCATCAGGGATATTGGCCTGTAATTACCTTTTTTTTGGTGGGGTCTCTGTCTGGTTTGGGAATCAAGGGAATGCTGGCTTCATAGAATGAGTCCTGAAGTTTTCCTTCTGTTTCTGTTTTTTTTGGAACAGCTTGAGAAGGATAGGTATTAACTCTGCTTTAAATGTCTGGTAGAATTACCCTGGGAAGCCATCTGGTCCAGGACTCTTATTTGTTGGGAGATTTTTGATAAAAGATTCAATTTCCTCACTAGTTATGGGTCTGTTCAAATTTTCTATTTCTTCCCGTTTGAGTTTTGGTAGTGTGTGGGTGTCTAGGGATTTGTCCATTTCTTCCATGTTGTCCAGTTAGTTGGCATATAATTTTTTTTTTTAATAGTATTCTCTGATCATTGCTTGTATTTCTGAGGGATTGGTTGTAGTAAATCCATTTTCATTCGTGATTTTATCTATTTTGGTCTTCTCTCTTTTTGAGAAGCCTGACTAGAGGTTTATCAATTTTGCTTATGTTTTTAAAAAACAACTCTTGGTTTCATTGATCTATTCTACTGTTGCTTTTTTTTATTCTATATTTTTTATTTCTGCTCTGATCTTTATTATTTCTCTTCTTCTGCTGAGTTTGGGGTGTCTTTGCTGTTCTGCTTCTAGTTCCTTTAGGTATGCTGTTAGATTTTGTATTTAGGATTTTTCTTATTTCTTGAGATAGGCCTGGATTGCAATGTATTTTCCTCCCAGGACTGCCTTTGCTGCATCCCAAAGGGTTTGCATTGTTGTATTCTCATTTTCATTTGTTTCCATATATTTTTAAATTTGTTGTCTAACTGCGTGGTTGACCCATTCGTTCTTTAATAGGATGTTCTTTAACCTCCAGGCTTTTGGAGGTTTTCTAGACTTTTTCCTGTGGTTGATTTCAAGTTTCATAGCACTGTGAGCTGAGAGTGTGCATGGTATGATCTCAGTTCTTTTATATTTATTGCAGGCTGTTTTGTGACCCAGTATGTGATCTATCTTGGGGAATGTTCCATGTGCACTCAAGAAGAAAGTATATTCTGCTGCTTTGGGATGTAGAATTCTAAATATATCTGTCAAGCCCCTCTGGTCCATTGTATCATTCAGGGCCATTGTTTCTTTATTGAGTCTCTGTCTAGATGATCTGTCCTTTGCTATAAGTGGAGTATTAAAGTCCCCTGCAATTACCACACTCTTATCAATAAGACTGCTTATGTTTGTGATTAATTGTTTTATATATTTGGGTGCTTTGAATTTGGTGCATAGACATTTATAACTGTTAGCTCTTCCTGATGTATAGACCCTTCATAATCTCTTATTGCAGCCTTTAATTTAAAGTCTAGTTTGTCTGATATAAGTATGGCTACTCCAGCTTTCTTTTGACTTCCAGTAGCGTGATAGATAGTTCTCCATCCCCTCACTTTCAATCTGAAGGTGTCCTCAGGTCTAAAATGAGCCTCTTGTAGACAGCAAATAGATGGTTCTTGTTTTTTCATCCACTCTGATACCCTATCTCTTTTGATTGGAGCATTTAGTCCATTTACATCCAGTGTTATTACTGAAAGGTATGGGTTTAGAGTCATTGTGTTATCTATAGGTTTCATGCTTGTAGTGATGTCTCTGGTCCTTTGTGATCCTTGCAACATTTCACTCACAGAATCCCCCATAGGCTCTCTTGTAGGGCTGGTTTAGTGGTGATGATTTCCTTCAGTTTTTGTTTGTTTGGGGAAACCTTTATCTCTCCTTCTATTCTGAATGACAGGCTTACTGGATAAAGGATTCTTGGCTGCGTATTTTTCCTGTTCATCACATTGAAGATTTTCTGCCATTCCTTTCTGGCCTGCATATAATTTCAGTAGATAGGTCTGCTACTACCTTATGTGTCTACCTTTGTGTGTTAAGGCCAGTTTATCCCTAGCTGCTTTCAGGATTCTCTCTTTATCCTTGTATTTTACCAGTTTCACTATGATATGTCATGCAGAAGATTGATTCAAGTTAGGTCTGAAGGAAGTTCTCTGTGCCTCTTGGATTTCAGTGCCTGTTTCCTTCCCCAAATTGGGGAAGTTCTCAGCTATGATTTGTTCAAGTACACCCTCAGCCCCTTTCTGTCTCTCTTCTTCTTCTGGAACTCCTATGATATGGATATTGTTCCATTTCATTAAATCACTTAGTTCTCTAATTCTCCCCTCATGATCCAGAATTATTTTATCTCTTTTTCTCAGCTTCCTCTTTTTCCATAATTTTATCTTCTAACTTGCTTATTCTCCTCTCTGCCTCTTCAATCCTCACTGTGACCACCTCTATTTTATTTTGCACCTCATTTATAGCATTTTAAATTAATCAGGACTATTTTTTAGTCCCTTGATCTTGGTAGCAATAGATTCTCTGCTGTCTTCTATGCTTTTTCTAAGCTCAGTGATTAATTGTATGGCTCTTATTCTAAATTCTTGTTCAGTTATGTTGCTTAAATCTGTTTTGATCAATTCTTTAGCTCTCACTTCTTCCTGGAATTTCTTTTGAGGAGAAATCTTCTGTTTCATCACTTTGGCTAGTTTTCTGTCCCTTATGAGTTTTAAAAACTTGTTATGTGCTGTGCACCTGTGAGCACTACTATATTAAAGGGGGTTTATACACTGTCCAGGGCCCTTCAGGAGGTGTTTTTTGGAGAGTGTTACTTGCTGTCTGTTGTTGTGACTTTGGTTATTTTATTTCCCTACTGTAGTGAGGTTTTGGACCCTCCACCAGGTGTGCTTTGATTTGTTCCTTGAAGCAGCCCTATCTATGGTCTCTCAGGTTGTCCCGTTTCTCGCTGGTAGGCTCAGTCTCTTTTCCTCCCAGACTCTTGGGGTTCAAAGTCCTTTGGCTTCAGCCCTTCTTTGTTTGAGAGATGCAGGAAGTATGGATCCCCCTACTTCTCCACTAGGTTGGCTCTTCCCAAATGATATTTTTTTAAAGAGGTGGTTGTTTATAGACCAGTGACCTCCAAACTTTTGTGATTGGACACCCCATTAGAATTTTTTTGAACCTTCTTCCACAATAGTAAAGGTTATTTATTAATTGCAAACATGTAATGCTGTATTCATATAGTATATATCTTATAAAAATGATACATAAAAAGAAATTTAAAAGCAAATAACATATTTTCTTTATGAACCCCAGTAAATTGTCCCACCCAACCACTAGTGTGGATGCCCACGTCTGAGTTAAAACAGATAACCCGGGCTGTATTTGTCACATGACAGCCACTTTGCTCAGACTTTATATATAGAAGAGCTCATTGAACCCTCATAACAACCCTAAGAGGTAGGAACCATTTTTATTCCTACTTCACAGATAAAGAAATGGAGGGGCGCCTGGGTGGCGCAGTCGGTTAAGCGTCCAACTTCAGCCAGGTCACGATCTCACGGTCCGTGAGTTCGAGCCCCGCGTCGGGCTCTGGGCTGATGGCTCAGAGCCTGGAGCCTGTTTCCAATTCTGTGTCTCCCTCTCTCTCTGCCCCTCCCCCATTCATGCTCTGTCTCTCTCTGTCCCAAAAATAAATAAATGTTGAAAAAAAAAATTAAAAAAAAAAAAAAAAGAAATGGATGGAGGCACAGAGAGGTTAAATAAGTTTCCCAGCATCACACAGCCAGTACGTGGGAGATCAAAGATTGAAACCTCATCAGACTGGCTCCACAATGTCAGTTCTAACCATGGTGCCGACTGCTCTCACCTGAGGCCAGTGAAAGGCTTGAAGCCTCTTCCTACCACAAAGGAAGGAATCAGGCATGATATTCAGAAGCTGAAGGCTTTAAGGGCTTTCTTCATGACAGAGCAAGACCCTGGCAGAGGAATGGTAAGAACCAGGAGATTGAGGGTGAGGAGAGCAGAGAAGGGCAGAAGCAGAGAGGACGTAGACCCTCCAAAGGTGACTCTGGTTACATTGAAAGGTTTGTTTTTTTTTTTTTTAATTTTTAGAGAGAGACTGTGTGAGCAGGGGTGAGGGGCAGAGGTAGAGAGAGAGAGATTGCACATGAGCAGGCATGAGCAGGAGAGAGGGGCAGAAGGAGAGAGAGAGAGCAAGTGAGAGAGGGTGAATCCCAAGCAGGCTCTATGCTTAGCCTGGAGCCTGATTTGGAGTTCAATCCCATGACTCTGGGATCATGACCTGAGCCAAAATCGAGTCGGATGCTTAACTGACTGAGCCACCCAAGCACCCCTGAAAGGCATTTCAAAGGGAAAGGCAAGGGACATCTTTGAACTATCTGCTGTGCTTCCCAGGGCAACAAGACTGTGAATTTGACTTTTTTTCTCCCCGGTAACAACCTGAACCTGCAGCCTGTTGATGCCAGGCAAGAAGGAAGCATCGCAGCAGTAGAGACTTTCTTGTTTTCTCACCACATTGATATCCTGACTTGTTGTTTTTCTCACATGGTTTTGGGGTCCTCCACCACCTGCCTGCTGCCACTGAGAACTCCAAAGACCAGTGGCTCACACTAGTGTGTGGGCCAGGGGTGGGGAGGGAGGGACCAGACTTGTAATTTGTGTACGCGTCTTTATGGATCCTTTGGGGGGTCTTGCATGACTGTGCAGCTAGAGTCATAGCAGATGGGATCCTGGGTCCCAAGTGGTACAGTCCACGCCTGAATGAGGAATATGGTGAAGAGAACAAACTTGGCTGAGACCTCGTTATGCAGCCAGCTGGGGGCAGAGCCAAGACTAGGCCCAGGTCCTTGGCCTGCCTGCCTCTCTGTGTGCAAACAGACCAGGTTTGAAAAGCATCTTCTAGGTACAACATTTTACAAGGGTGAGCTTGGCTCAGGGCCAGTGGGAAGGTAAATATTTGGTTTTTCTTAAGCTATTAAACTACAATATGAATGGACTGAAGGTCTCCGTTATAGGCCGAATTGAGTCCCATAAAAATGCACATGCTGAGGTTCTAATGCCCACGACTTCAGCTGATATTTAGAGATAGGGCCTCTAAAGAGGTAAGTAAGTTAAAATGAGGTCCTCATCCAAGGTGACCTCTGTCCTTACAAGAGGAGATCTGGACACCAGGGATGCACACAGAGGGAAATGATTTGAGGATACAGTGAGAAGGAGGCCAAGTGCAAGCCAAGGAGAGAGACTTCCCCAGAAACCATCTCTGCTGGCACTGGGGTCTCAGACTTCCAACATCCAGGACGGTGAGGAATAAATGTCTGCTCTTGAGGTTGCCCCGTCTGTGGTGTTTTGTTTTGGCAGCCCTAGCCAACTAATCCAATCCCTCTAACTTCTCATGGTAAGAACAGCAGTAGCTAATGTCTGTCTTCAAATGGATTTCCCCTTTAATCTCCATAAAAACCCTATGATACAGATGTGACTACTAGCTTCTACACATGAGGAAGAAGCTGAAGACAGCAGGAGTTAGGACAGAGCGAGGCCTGTTGGCCTTGTCATTACCAGGTTGCTGCAGTAATACCCAGGTAGGAGTGGTCAGGGATGTTCGGAGCAGGGAGACCATGCTGGGTGTCACTTCCTGTTTACAGGAAGTGGTGGACAGCAGTGGAGGCAAGCCAGAAGTCTGGGCCATCAGTCCCATCCCTGCCAGCTGCCTCTTTTTGGATCTTTAGTCAACTCAGGAAATACTTTTGGTTCCTAGTCTGTGCCACCCCTTGAGTTCCTACTGTGTGCACTGAGCACATTCAACATGGCTGGTGTTGCTATCATGGAGCTTAGTCTAGGAGCATTGCCGGCTCCTCTCTCTGCACTCTCCGAGTTCTTCATGCTTTTCTTTCTCCAAGTTAGAGAGAAGAAAATGAGACAGCAGTCCTGCTTCTTTGAGTGTTTTCCTTTCTTTCCATCTTTTGACAGCCATGCTTCGTGTCCGACAGGAGAAGTGATGCTTCTTGACCGTGATAAATTTATGAGTTTTGACTGTTTGTGCAGTTCCCTAATTAACTCTTTGTAGACTTCTATTGGCAACTGAATTTGTGTTTTGAGTTAAAAATGGCAGTTCAGATGAATTATCGTTGAACATTCTGCTCCCTTTGGAGAGCTCACACCCCGTGCTGTGTGCTGCTTATCTCTCTACTTTCTGGAGGCACCATTTGTCTTGCGGGGACACCCGGCAGGTGGTTACCACGGCATGAGCCGAGAGCGCCAGCATTCACCCCGTCATTCCTGAACTGCTGGGCTATCTCCCGAGCAACCTGGAGAGGGCCCCCAAACCACTGATACCCCTACTAGGGGCTGCTTTAACAATTTTTTGTGGGCGACCTGAAATTTCTCTCTGATAAGGAGGCTGATATGGCAACACAAATCTAGGAAAAGAGTGGCAGTGAATCTCTGTCCAGAAAGAGAGGGAGAGAGAGACAGAGAGACAGAGACAGAAAGACAGAGAGGGGGACAGATTGAGAGACAGAGAGGCAGAGGAGACAGCTACACACACACACACCAGAGTGAGAAATATGGAGAAAGAGAAGAATATGACTGAAATAGAAACAGAAAGATACAGAGATGAAAAGAGATAGGAGAAATAAATAACAATGATGATGATTATGATGATGGTGGCGATGATGATGTTGATGATGGTGATGATGGTGATAAGAACACCTAATATTTTCTGAGTTCTCTGTCTGTCCCAGGCACCATATTAGGTGTCTAGACGAGTTACCTGATTTATTCTTCATGACGACCCCATGAGGTAAATTCTGTTATTTTCCTTACTTTTGAAGTGAGAAAATGAGGTCAGAGAGACTAAATAAATCATCCAGGTTTGCACAGCTCTTGAAGTGGGGAGCCAGTCTGCACGTCCAGGCAGATGGATCCAGAGGCTGTCCTTTTAATTACTGTGGTCGATGGAGGATTTGAGAGATGTAGAGACACTGAGAGAATTTACCACACACACACACACACACACACACACACACACACACACACACACACACACACTGAGAGAGGGAGGGAGAAGGAGGGAGGAAGAGAGTGGTTAGAAGCAAGAGACAAAATGAGACACAGAGATCCCAAGGAAGAGACAGAGAGATACATATGCAGAAACGGACTGTGGTAATTGACCTGTATGGACAAGGAGAAACAGACGGAGGCGGAGAGAGAGACCGTTCATAAGGAGAACACTGTCCCTTCATGTCAGATGAAGATCTCTGGGAATAGCATGTGTTGTGTGATTATCAAATGCCAGACACCGATAGCCACTTTTTTCTTCTTTTTATTCCATTCGCATTATCCTTCACGTTCCGGACATGCTGAAATGCACCACACAGCTTTCAGGGTGCACAATGGTCTTCGGAGGTTCAGGTGTCTGAATCCAGAGCTTTGACCCCATAGCATGCAATTTCCCCAGTGGTTCTGAGTGTGCAGGGGGAGGCCTGGGAGAGGCAGCACGATGTTTTGCAGGGGTATGATGGGTAATGGAGGCCAGGGAGGAATGGAGGAAAGGTGGAGGTCATCAGAGCTCTTCTCCACCTTGCAGAGGCCACTGTGACCGTGCATTTGTTCTTGGGCCTCCCTGGTGGCTGGTAACCAGAGAGCTCTGTGGGGACACTGGCTGCCTGGGAACCAGGACCTGGCAGGTTTACATGATGCATCTCATCTCCGCCTCACAACAGACCTGTGCACTGGGATATCATCCTTATTGTAGAAATAAGGGAACTGAGGCTCAGAGGGGGTAAATAACCTAACTAACTTCACATAGCTTTTAGGTGGCAGAAGTGGGACTGGAGCCCAGGCAGCCGAGATCAAGAGCTCTTGGCCGTGAGCTGCCATAGAAGCCAAAGAACGAGATCAGTGCTGAGGGTGTGCTTCTGGAGGGGAAGCCTCCCTGGCCCTGTTTACAGGGACACTCTGGAGGGCATGGGCATCGATCATGTGAACAGGTCAAACGTCTGGAGATGATAGTATGGAAAATAAATCTGAATTAATTGGAATGCAAACACTAGGAAATTTCTAATTCCCTACCAGGTGATGGTGGTGATGATGATGATGATACCTATCAGTGCTGAACCCGCCACAAGTATTATACACCATTGCCACATACACTTGGTATACACTTGACAGCAAATAAAATAGGCTGGGTATGGCCAGCCAGTTTCTAGTTGAATTCTGTGATGCCGAATCCACAGTGCTGGGCTCAGAGAAGGACAAGAATCTGTCTTCCACGGGTACCTGACATTGATTGGAGGCATAATCAATCAAAAGGCCCCTGGTCAGCAGGGGATTTGGCAATGCAACACTGTCCTTGTCGTCACCAGGCAGAGTGGGGCCAACACTAAGCTTAATTATTAACAGATAACATACTGGGGGGGAAGATAAACAGAAAGTGGGTGTTGGGGAGTAGGACAGACCTGCTTTTCAACTTGTTGGACTCTGCTACTTATTAGCTGTGTGATCTCTGGCAAATGACTAAACGTCTCTGAAATGCAATTTGGTTTCAAATCTTACGCTTTTAGCATCATGTGAGACACAGAAGCTACCTGAAGCATGGTCCTTGCTCCTGTGCTAACAGGCAGTTACCTACTTGGCCATGGAGGTGAGGACCACACCAAGACCACACCCCAAATTTGGGAAAATTGGTGAGGGAATGGCATTCTGGATGAGACAGACCTTGAGCTGCGATTACCATCACCATCGACACTGACAGCATTAACCACCACCTCTTGAATATTAGTTATGGGCTGACCTGACACCCGTGAACCACATCATTTACCTTTATCTCTTGGAACCACCCTGAGTTATTTGTCTCACCTTATACAAGTCGGGATCCTGAACTCCAGGACGGAAGGTACCTTGTTCAAGATCACGGAGCTGGAAAGCAGACTAGAGAAAAGTTCAGATTCACCTGACTGTGAAGTTCAGATAGACTTAGAATGGATGCTTATTTATTGCTTTACTCTCTGGCTGAATTTCCACGCTGTTTGTATGCCGTTTCGCATTGAAATTGAATTGCACTTTACTGTTGGCTTCTGCTATAATCTTGGGGATAATTCATCTTCATCAGAGATAGCTCTTCAATCAGCACCACTTTTTCCAACTTCAGTTTATGTTACTTGTGGTCACAATGTCCCCTAAGCCTCTCTGCCAAGTCGTTAATGGTGGCTAAACACAGAAGCTGAAGTGCACCCACGATCTTGCTGCTACATTTTCCTTTGGTGGAGTGATGATTTCCATTGCGGTGGGAGTACAGGTCCCTGAGTTCTCACAAAAGCATGTCTGTCCATCGAAGCCATGTTTAACTGACACCAACACACCGTTGCTACTCCACGGAAGAATGTTGCTGATTCTGGTAACAAAGACCTCAGTAGACAGGTCCCTCTGCATTCGTTAAAAGGTCTTTAGTTTTCAAAAAATGTTTATTTATTTATTACTTTTAAAAAATGCTTATTTTTAAGAGGGAGAAAGAAAGAGAGTGCAAGTGGGGGAGGGGAGGGAGGGAGGGAGGGAGAGAGACAGAGAATGAATGAGAATCTGAAACTGATGCAGGGCTCAAACCCACAAACCGTGAGATCATGACCTGAGTGGAAGTTGGACGCTTAACTGACTGAGCCACCCAGATGCCCCCAATGTTTATTTATTTTTGAGAGAGAGTGCAAGTGGGGGAAGGGCAGAGAAAGAGAGAGAGAGCGGTGGGGAGAGAGAGAGAGAGGAACAGAGGATCTGAAGTGGGCTCTGTGGTGACAGCAGAGACCCAGTGCATGGCTCGAATTCATGAACTGCGAGAGTATTTCAATATTCCCTGTTTCTCCTCAGTCATGTGCTGGAGCCTAACTTCTGCCAGTTCACAAGAACCAATTATTACATTTTCAGGGATTTTATGAATCAGTTGTTACACCATTGTTAACTTCACATCAGCCACTTGCAAGTATCCACACCAGGGGAGGTAGAAAATGCTACAAGGTAGAGCATTTCCTTTCTTGGAGAGATGACCTTTCTGGAGCACCCCTTCCACCCCAACCTTGGACTACATGGGCATTAATTGTCCAAAGTCAGGGTTAAGAATATGAACTTCTTTTTATTAAAAAAATTTTTTTAATGTTTTATTTATTTTTGAGAGAAGAGAGACAGAGAGACAGAGTGTGAGTCGGGTAGAGACAGAGAGAGAGGGATACACAGAATCTGAAGCAGGCTCCAGGTTCTGAGCTGTCAGCACAGAGCCCAGCGTGGGGCCCAAACCCATGAACCGTGAGATCATGACCAGAGCTGAAGTCGGACGTCCAACCAACTGAGCCACCCAGGTGCCCCAAGAATATGAACTTTGAATCAAACTCTGGTTTTGATGTCTGTCTGTGCTCCTTCCCCGAGCCAAGTTTCTTAGCCTGTGGGAACCTCAGCTTCCTCCCCTGTAAGATGAGGACGGTCATTCTACACCAAGTGGAGTTTGTTATGAGGACTGAGTGAGCCAATCCATGGTGCTTGGCCCGCAGAAAGCGCTCCACGTATGTTAGCCATTTCCCACGTTTCTTTGTCATCCCCATCTATTTGTTTACTATTTTCTGGGGCCTTGGTGCCCTGCACCTGTTACTTGGTAACCGTAAATACTGAAGCTGGAAATGAATGAATGAATAAAGAAGGAAAGAAAGAGAGTGCAAGCATGGGAAATATGCCCATTTGGCTTACTGGTATGTCTCCAGCCTCTAGAACTGTGTCTGACACATAGGTGGTGCTTAGTGAATATTTTTTTTAACGACTTAACTAGGTGCATAAGCACTAAATCGTCTTTTGGATACTTTGTTATGTTCTTAATGTCAGGAAGACATCCTTCCCTTGTGTAAATTCTATTCATTATTCAATTTCCTGCCTTTTAAATAACACAAAGCGGGTCATTTCCTGTCTTTGCATAACAATATTGTACATATTTGAAATAAGATAATCGCTTCATGTTTTTATATCTCTGGGATGAGATTTCCAAAGAGTCAGTGCAGGAGTGGGGGAAGGAAATGTCTGTCTTTTAGGGTCAGACTTAGTAATGGCATCCTCATGGCCCCATAGATCTGGACTTCAGTGGAACATCTCCAGATACACAGATCTGGTATTTCCTCCCTCCATAATCTTCCCCAGGACCCGCGCATGGGGCCAGGTGGATGGACCTGCAGAGACTTCTGAGCTCAGCCACCCTCCATACCCAGATCTAGACATACAACCGTCCCATCCTCTGTGTCCCACCATGAAGAGCTAAGGCACATTTTGTGACAAAGGCCCAATGGAGAGATTTCCCAGAAGTTGATTATAAACCAGAAAACGTGAGAATAAGATAATAAGTTGATACTCTTGGGGCAGGGGGGTGTCAGCTCTGAGCCTGTGATACACCAGGACCTTTCCCCTCACTGACTAGACCCTCAAGGGTCCTTAGAAACTTGAAAAGGCCAAGACATAGCTGGCTCATAATGATGGGGGAAACTTAATATCCTTATCAGGTCTCCGGAGACCCACGTGATGTCTTCAAAGAGAACATTTCCAGCCAGGCTCCAGGGGGTTCAGAAGACCATCTCCACATAAGCGCAACGTGGGGGGAACCGGGGGTCGTTCTCAACAGACTCGTATCTTCTTTCTGTCGGTCATGGGGCATGCCACCTTTCCTGATTATTTCCATCTTGCTGGGGCCAGAAGAGGCATCTGGCTTTTGAAGATCCCATTTAAGTAATAAAAAAAAGACAAAAAAAGCAAACTTTTACAGACCAGGAAGCAGTGTAGGACCCCACCGGGCAAGGTTATAAAGTGTTACAAGTGAGAAGGGTATTGAAGATTCTGAGGGAAGTCCTGCAACCATGAGGATGGAACAAAAGAGCCAAGTGTCTACACAGACCCCTGGGTCTTCACCCTGAGATCCTTGATGTGCTCTTTCAGTCCCTAGGACAGAGGACAGTACTCACCGGGTGCCTCCGGCTGGGCTAGGAACCCCCAGTCTTGTCTTCTCGTCTAGTTACAGGACTTCTGTGAGGTCAGTGTTCCTGCCTCCATTCTACAGATTAGGAAACAGAGGCACAGAGAGTTTAAACAACTTTTCAAGGACACCCAGCTGGTACATGGCGGATCCAGACACTGAACAGAAACGTGTCTGTCTGACTCTAAAGTCCTCTCCCTGGTGGCTTCTCTGTACTTCATCCATCAGCCACGTTCCAGAGAATTCTCTGACTCCTTCAAGACCTGGTCGCAGAATCTATAGGAAAAAAAGAAGTATGTACCTTTTGCATTCAGAGCTTTAAACTCCAGTGAAGCCTCGCGGGGACTGTGGCTGATTTTTCCTTCTGTGCAGTGGGGGTGGGGTGGTCACTGGGGGGGAACGGAGAAACAAATGTTGGTGGCTGTTGTGCCGGACGAAGCGTATCTGTCACCTTTTGTGGGAAATGGCCACGCCTGGCATGAAGCCTCATGCCCTCTAGTAGTGTTTTCCAGGGAAGCCCCCTCCGCTTCCGGAATGCCACCTGGAAGCCGCTTGGGGCGTGTTTCCATCCAGTGTTTAGAGATGGCAGAAGAACAACTGAACAGTCACTTGACCTGGCGGCACACCGGGGCTCCCCAGGCGGGAGAGAAACTTCCGGAAAAGGGCAGGGTGAAAGCTTCCATCCCCTGCTGGACGGGGAGCTGGGATGCTCCCTGAGGAGAGAGACGGGGTGCCTCTGCTTGCTCTGGAGCAGAGCGAGCCCACACTCAACGCTCGTGAAGTTAGGAAGGGTAGAAAGCCCAGTGGAATTCCACGAGGGCTGAACGCCTAACATGTCGCGCCGTGAGGGGGCTCCTGGCTGCAGTGGCTGGTCAAAGCGAGTCTGCTGGTGCCTGTCTGGAGGGGAGCCATGTGCAGACCATGCAGCCCCCACACCCCCTGTCCTGCGCTAAGATGTATTCTTGAGTTGTTTGCTGGGAACAGTCGGCCTGAGGAGGGAGGATTTTTTCCCCTCTGAAAAATGAACTTGTAGGCAGTTAGGCTGCAGAGCTAATGTCAGCCTGGACTGGTTTTCCACACATTGAATCTGGAGTTTGCTGTGGAAACCAAGCCTGAACGTGGGCTCGTGTGTGGACGTCCCACTTCACGGGCGGAGTGGTCTGTGCCTCGGTGAATTCTTCCAGTGCCTTTAATGCCTGCAGATCGAGTGGGACTCACATACTTATGGGTGTTCTGCCTCGTTCCCAGATGGACTGGAGGCCACCACGTGACGTGCTGGAAACTCCTTGCCCCAGCTTACAAAAACCAGTTGTCAGTTCCGTGAGTCAGTCCTTAAACCATGGGTGGCCTTGCATCGGCGTGGCGAGAGTCGTGACATCATCATAGGAATTGGCAAGTGACACGAATTCAGGCTTTTTAATATTCGTTGCACAGCTGGTTTACTAGCACACACCCCACTGCAGAGTATTAGTGCGTGAATTATGGGGTCATGTTTAAGAATATGAGCTTTCAGGGGAGCCTGGGTGGCTCGGTCAGTTAAGCGACCCACTCTTAATTTCAGCTCAGGTCACGATCTCATGGTTTGTGAGACTGAGCCCTGAGTCAGGCTCTGTGCTGACAGCGTGGAGCCTGCTTGGGATTCTCTCCTCTCCCTCTCTCTCTGCCCCTCCCTTGCTTGTGCTCTTCTCTCTCTCTCTCTTTCTCTCTCTCTCTCTCAGGATAAACTTAAAAAAGGAGAATATGAGCTTTGGAATCAAACACTGTGGGTTTGATACTTAGCCTTGGGGACAGTAAGAAAATGGGTGTTGAGGATTTGAAGATTTGGGGCTCACATGTGGTGCTGTCTTTTAATAACCACGTGACCTCAGGCAAATTGTTTCTCCCTTCCAAGCCTCAGTGTCTTCATCGGCACTTGAGACCTCATGGGGTGTCACGAGGTCAGAATGAATTAACTGCTCAGAGCTGCGTCTCAGTGCCGGGCATGGCTCCTAGGTCTTGAAGAATACACGAGGAATGCGTGGAACTCACAAGATGGCTGATGTGCTGAGAAGGATTCAGAGGTCCTACGCAAAGGCATCAGGAACAGCGCTAGATTGATTAGCAGTGTCTGTCATTGTCAGTGCCTGTCATGTCTGTCATCAGGGTGTGGGGAGGATGAAAAAGCAGGGAACAGTGTCCCAGGCAGCAGGAACAGTATGTATGTAGATCAGTGTAAATAACTAACATTGAATGGACACTTGTGATATGTCAGGCACTCTTCCAAGTGATTTATAGTACATAAGGTTACCCTGGTTTATCCTCATAAGAATCCAATAAAACAGTGGTTCTCGGGGCGCCTGGGTGGCTTGGTCGGTTGAGCGTCCGACTTCGACTCAGGTCATGATCTCACGGCCCGTGAGTTCGAGCCCCGCGTCGGGCTCTGTGCTGACCGCTCAGAGCCTGCAGCCTGTTTCAAATTCTGTGTCTCCCTCTCTCTCTGCCCCTCCCCCGTTCATGCTGTGTCTCTCTCTGTCTCAAAAATAAATGTTGAAAAAAAAAAAAAACAAAAACAAAACAGTGGTTCTCAAACGGGTAATTTCACCATCCCACCCACTAATCCCCAGGGGATATTTAGCAATGTCTGGAGACTTTTTTTCTTTTTTTAAAAAAATGTTTATTTATTTTTGAGAGAGAGAGAGAGAGAGAGTCTGTCTGTGTGAGTGGGGCAGGGGCAGAGAGAGAGAGGGAAATAGAGTGTCTGAAGTGGGCTTTGTGCTGTCAGCACAGAGCCCAGTGTGAGACTCGAACCTACAAACCGTGAGATCCTGACTTGACCCAGAGTCCGACGCTCAACCAGCTGAGCCACCCTGGTGCCCCTGGAGACCTTTTTGGCTATCATGACCAGGGTTGATGGATGTGCTTGCTATGGCGTCTCGTGGGTGGGGGCCAGGGATGCCGCTGAGCACCCTACAACACGCACAGGGCAGCCCCACGCAGTGAAGAATTATCTGGCTTGAAGTGCCTGTTGTGCCAAGGCTGAGAATCACTTCAGTGAAGTATGAAATACTCTCATCCCCATTACACTGATGGGAAAAGTGAGGCAGAGAGAAGCTAAGGTACGTTCTCTAGGCTCTTGAGGTTGGAAGCTGCTGATGCTGGGTTCAGACCTGAAGCTCAGGCTCCTCCCCTCCATGGCCACACAGCCTCTTGAGTTTAGTAAGAAAGGAGGTGGTGAGGAGGGAGAGGAAGAGAGGAGGTCCAGGGCAGTTTCTGGGAAATAAAAGGCAGGTTGCAGCTATGGTGAGTTATTATTATCAGCTTGTGCTTTGCTGTGCCTACAGCAGCCCTCTCCTCCCCTCCCCTCCAGGCCGCTTCTTTGAGCCCCTGCTGAGAGAGTTCGGTTCTCTGTCACATTTCCTCTGGCATCGGGGTTCCCCTTCCAGATGCTGGCTGCCAACCTCCGTCACCAGCCGAGGGCCATGAGTGTGATTTGTTGTGACATCTGCTGTTGCCTACTTTTCTGCTGCCACTTCTTGGGAACAAAACATCACCGCTACAGTCCCCCTGGCTCTCCTGGGCCGCGTGGCTGGCGAGTGGCGGAGCCACTGAGCCACCTGGAGTCTCTAGGGGCGGGAGGTGGGAGGCAGCCTCGCCTGGGGTCGCCATTGAGCTCTGAGGCTTTGCTCTACCCTGTCCTCCCAAGTGAGTAGCAGGCAGTTTTTAAAACGAATGGAGGGGGAAGCGTGGTATGGGAGCTGTGTGATCGTGAGCGAGCTGCTGTGCCTCTCTGAGCCCCACTCCTCACCGTGCAGTGCAGTCGATAATGCCTGGTGCGGGTCGGTGGGTGTCGTTGTGAGCATTGCAACCATATTAGATGTGGACATAAACACAGATGTTGCCAAGACGTGAGCGGGCACATAGTCTCCTTGGTTATGAATGAAACCGATGCCATTGTCTTCACGACAGCTGCTGAATCGAGAAGGGCCCAGAGATCCGGCCCAGCTTCAGGGAAGAGCACCCGATTGATTAGTGATGTCTGTCATGGGTGTAAGCATGGGGAGGGGAGGCAGGTGTCCCTGCTAGGCCCACCACAAGTAAACAGCCAGTAGAAACCAAATGACCACCACTGTTGGTTATCTGTGTCCCCGTGAAGTCGAGGTGAGGGATACTTTGTTTAAGGCGGGCTAGGAATCAGGGCGGAGAAGAGGTTGATTTCCCGCAAGGTGGCCATTCCTAGTGGTGAAGTGGCTAAGCTTCCACGTGCTCTGACCCTGGTGCTCGGAAGCTGTGTGATGCTATACTTCTCTCCCTCGTGGATACTCCTTTCCATGCAGGTTGGCACGGATGCGGTGGCTGGCTAGTGACAGATGCCTGGGGTCTCCCCCAGTGGAGGCGAAGGCTGCTGAGTGGCTGGCTGGGGTGCTGATGAAAGCAAACCTCTTCTTTTAAAAAAAAAATTTGTAATGTTTATTTTTGAGAGAGAGAGTGTGAGCAGGGGGCAGGGCAGAGAGAGAGAGAGAGAGGGAGACACAGAATCCAAAGCAGGCTCCAGGCTCTGAGCTGTCAGCACAGAGCCTGACGTGGGGCTCGAACTCATGAGCCGTGAGGTCATGACCTGAGCCGAAGTCAGATGCTTAACCGACTGAACCACACAGGTACCCCAGAACCTCTTCATTTGAATGTGAGTAGGGGAGGAGGAGAATGTGAGTAGGAGAGAGAGCAGGGGAGGGGCAGAGAGAAAGGGAGAGAGAGAATCCCAAGCAGGTTTCATACTGTTGGTGCAAAGCCCAGTGTGGGCCATGAACCCATAAACTGTGAGATTATGACCTGAGCCAAGATCAAGTCAGACACTTAACAGACTGAGCCACCCAGGCACCCCAAAGCGAACCTCTTCTGTTAACAGGTAGTTTATGGGGAAGGGTGTTGATATTGAGGGGAAAAAGTGAAAAATACCATAGTGGGTGAACACAGAACCACTGTTGGGGTAAGGGTATCGTGTTTCGGTTGGGGACTGACCCCTCTCCCGCTCCAGGCGTGGACTCCTGACTCAGGTCTGGCCCATCAAAACATTACCTCCCTGGGCCCTGGGATACATTTAGGGATGGCCGCAGGATCAAAGTCAAATTGAGAATTAGATCCAGGAATTTTTCTGGAACTACTGGAAAGAACAGTTTCCTTCTCTCTGTCAGCCCCGCTAAACAAACTGGCACTATCTTAACTTGGAGTGGCTGAAGCCCATTTTTCATCTGTCCAAGGGGGGGACCTGCCTGAAAATAAGCTGAAGGAGAACAGAGTGGAAATGAGGGATGGCTGGAAGCGGATTCTTGACAACATTTGAGCATCTGGATCCAGCCATGCCTGCCGCTAATGATAGCTGGACTTTTGTGCTCCGTCAATTTATATGATGAGTATTTTCATCCCTGAAAACAGAGAGCTCTGAAGCATTCTAAGTAATACAATATCCATGGTCAAAGTAGCATTTCCTCAAAAGCCAAGTGGACTTTCCTCCGTTTGCTGGGAGAGAGAAGGTAGACGCTCAAGACAGAAATAAGACAAAATAGTTCTAGTATGTTAACAATGCAGATAACTTCCATAAACCTAATACCTATGACTAAAGCCTGGGCCAAGAGATCTTCACAGTTTTTGCTGATCTGAACAATGAAGGTCTCAAGCAAGAAAGGTTGGCTTTCATTCAAGCCCAGGACGGACCGCTCACTACTGAGTGACACATCCCACTCTGTTTCCCGGCTAAGGAAAGCAAGCCCCGGGGAATCAATGAATCATGTCCGACAGACAACAGCTGGGGACGTTACAGCGCTTACATTTGAGTCCAGCTCTGACTGGCTCCAAGACCCGTGCTTTTAACTTTGCTCTGCACGGCCTCTTGGCAAAGCTGCTAATATGAGAGACTTCCTGTGGGCTCTCCCATGAGCCGGGCACAAGGGCCGGGCCCCCCCACGTGCTTTGTTGTTCTGAGCGAAGTAGCACTCGAGGCCGCGGAGACGGACAACAGGCGAGATTAAGAAAATAAAAACCTGGAGGCAGGAAGCACAAAGTCTGCTTGGCCAGAGGAATGGAGATCCCTGTGCAGCTTGTATTAAAATCGTTGATCAAACGCATATTAGCAGCCGCGGGGATATGCGGCCATAACAGCCGTCTGTGGGTGCACGGCTTCCTCTCCCACCCCCAGCGGGAACCGCGAGGAAGTCCGTGAAGGGTATTACTGCACGTCGAGGCGCAGGCTGGCTGGGAGCCTTCACTGCTCTTTACTCTAGAAAGAGCCTGTCTCAGCGTCCGGGCAGGACAGCTTCTTGACAGTTAATGTGTCACTCAGTAGTGGGCAGTTTGTTCTGGGCTTGAATGAAAGCCAACCTTTCTTGCTTGAGACCTTCATTAAGCTCAAAGCACTAGTTGTAAGCTGCATGGGGTGGGTGGGTGGGGAGGGTGTTTTAAATCAACAACATCGTAAGGATTTTAAAGTGTTTTAAAAATTAGAAAACGTCTGATCCAATTCCTCCCTTCTTCTATTTCTTGTTCTCACCTGTGTGCGGTCTAGCTTCAGAAAAGACAGCGGTTGCTAGTAACTGATGAGGAGTCCTTGCAGGCACTGGAAATCGTTGGATCATCTTTCCTCCTTATTGCCCCGCCTCTCAGGGTCTTTGCTAGCGACGTCCCTCTCTTCTCCTTCCTTTGCATTTTGACCCAGTTCGCTTCTAGTCCTTCAGATTCCAGGCTCATTTCCCAGATGAGCTCTCCCATTACACATTTTCTTAGTTCCTGCTGTTTCTCCCAAGTAGATGTATCCCTTTGTAACTATATAATCACGATTCTGTAATTTTTCTTTATAGCGCAGGCTGTGTATGTATGTGGGTGTGCTTAATTATGTAATTTTTTACGATCGCGCGTGTGGCGATGGACCAGTGTCCAGCCCCTTCTTTGGAAGCTAAGCTCCATGCGAATGAGTGTTGTTTCATTTTCGCTCACTATGATATTCCCAGGGCTTATCAAAGAGCCTGGCATGCAGTAAGTCCTCAGTAAATATTTTACAACAGGCCTATGCAATAGGCAGACGTTACTGGTCAGATAGTACAGAGGAGGAAATGCAGGCAGGCACAGAAGTTTGAATAACCTGCCAGAACTTGAATCCCCAGCTGTGTTTCACGCAAGCTGTGCCCTTAAACCACCTCGCCATTCTGACACCTTCCAGAATTGACCTCCTGTTCGGTAGGGTTCAAAGAGCAAGGTGACCAGTGGTGGGTCTGGAGACCTCTTTCAACTGATCTCAAAGTATAATGATCTTTCTTGGATGTAATGATCTTCCTCGTGTCAGAAATCTTTTTTAAAAGAATAGCACTCCTAGGAATTTATCCAAAGGATACAGGAATGCTGATTCATAGGGCACATGTACCCCAATGTTTATAGCAGCGCTTTCAACAACACCCAAATTCTGGAAGGAGCCTAAATGTCTACCAACTGACGAATGGATAAAGAAGATGTGGTTTATATATAGAATGGAATACTACTTGGCAATGAGAAAGAATGAAATCTGGCCATTTGTAGCAACATGGATGGAACTGGAGGGTATTATGCTAAGTGGAACAAATCAGGCAGAGAAAGACAGATACCGTATGTTTTCAATCATATGTGGATCTTGAGAAACTTAACAGAAGACATGAGGGAGGGGAAGGGGAAAAATAGTTACAAACAGAGAGGGAGGAGGCAAACCATGAGACTCTTAAATACAAAGAACAAACCGAGGGTTGATGAGGGGTGGGGGGAGAGGGGAAATTGGTGATGGGCATTGAGCAGGGCACTTGTTGGGATGAGCACTGGCTGTTGTATGTAAGTGATGAACCACAGGAATCTACCCCCAAAACCAAGCACACTTTACACACTGTGTGTTAGCCAACTTGACATGAATTATGTTACAAAAAAAAAAAAAAAGGATTCTAAGTCCAAATTCTTTAGATTGGTAACAAGACCCTTGATAATCCCGTCCAGTGTTTCTCAAACTGGCAACTCAGTAGAATCACCTGGAAAGATTTAAAAAACAAACAAACCTGTACTGAGGTCTGTGTTCCATCATCAAAAGATTGTGATTTAATTGGTTTAAGGTGGGGACTGGACATCAGCACTTTCTTTTTATGTTTCCCAAATGATTCTACTGTGCACCTGGTTGAGAGTCACTGATGAAGCCGTGACCAACTTCAAGGGCTGCCGTCCTGGGGCATCCATGCTTCTGTTTTCACTCCAGCCTCCTCCTCCTCCAGTCCTAGGGAGAAGCTGTGTTTGCTTTTTCTCCTTCCATGGCTGCGGGTCCGCCCTTCTGGTTCTTCACTGACACCCTGTACATATTAGCTTCGTGGTTCTTCTCACGCTGTACTCAAAGCCCTCATGTTACTGCCCTGATTTAACTTTCTTGGGGCCACCTAAGTGGCAAGTGATCCAGCTGAGGTCATGGACTGGTTCGTATCCAACATAATACCCAAAGTATCTAGTCTATTAACAGATGCTTGACACGTGAGAAAAAAGAAGAGTGAATTAATAAATAAATGTGGATTGATTTCATACATTTTATATTGCTTGTGCTTTCCCATTTGAAACACATTTCCCAGAAGTCAAGGAAGCCAATATCTGAGGCTGTCGAGATAAAAGATTTTAGCAGAACAGCTCTCACTCGTTCATTCAAATAAACCACAGCGCTAAAATCAGCATCTGTTTTTTGGAAAGACTGTTAGGGCTATCTGATCATTCAGAAGGTATCTTGCCTGGAGACGGAGTCTAGCCCTGTGGTTCTCAAACTGGCTGCCTGCTGGAATCAGCTGCAGTGGGAGTGGATACCGCCTCCCAGCAGTGTCCACATGCCCTGTGCGCCCCCTGCGCGCCCCCTGCGCACCACGAGCCCGGGCAGCCCGTGGATTTCATGAGTTAGCAGAGGAGTTCCTCGCGGCACACACCATGAGCTCTGACCATACTTTCCTCTCCTTTTCTTACTTAGCACACATCACCCTACAGACATATTCTAGTAACTGAAATTGACTTTCTTTTCAAAAAGGGAAAAGAAAACCCCCACTATGGAGGACCATATTTTCTGAGTTTTTCTAACCGATTCTTTCTCGTCTCCGTATGGTAAACACATTCATCACGCCCTTTATTAAAGAGCAAGAAAGGGAAGAATAAGTTTTTTTTTTTTAAATGGACTTTTTCAATTGCAGCCTGGCATGAATGTTTTGTTGCTATTGTTTTGAGGATAAAACAAAAAAAGTTGAGTGTGGAAATATATTATTGATTCCTGCCTGTTTTTCAGGAGCATGCACTATTGATTAAAGCCCTCCACAGCCCTAACCTTTGCTCCTTCATCCCGAGGGAGCAAATTTGTAGAGCGGCCAAGAACTGAAACTCTGGCATGGAGATTTTGGTACTCAGTGAGCCGGCTAGACTGGAGTTGCTCAGAAAATTCCTGTCAATAGTCTGAGAGGCCTCAGTGGGGGAGATGTGAGGGGTGCAGACTGAGCTGACAGAAAGTTCTGGACGCTAACAAAGCACACTCCCGCCCAAGGACGGCCATGTCTTGCTCTGCAGGCACTCGGCCTTATGGGTCTGCCAGTGTGGTGTGATGCATCACTCCACTTGCTCTGCGGGTGACAGACACCTGACTCCATGTGACACTGGCAAAGTCAGCCGGGGCTTTCTTGGCTTATGTAACTAGGGATAGCTGGGGAGAGCTAGTTGCCTTAGGCACAGCTGGATCGAGGACTTTGAAGAACTCAGCACTCTTCATTTCCCCCTTTTCTCTGTGTGTTGATTTCACTTTCTCCTGCAGTATTCAGGCTTCCCCTGGCAGTGAGTTTTGCTTCACAAGGCTTCTGGATTCCGTAGCTCTGTCTCCTTTCTTGTGAACATACCTCTCACCTAAGTCGCCCTGTTTGTCACGGCTCATTGATGATATTGGCGTTTTAACTGGTGGCTCTGGAACCAATCTCTCTCCCTCGGGAGGTGATATAGAAAGAACAGGGTCAGGTTCAAGTTCCAGCAGGGCCACTAACAAGCTCTGAACCACTAGGAGACTGCCTACCCTCTCTGAGCTTCAGTTTTCCTGTTTGCCCACTTCCCACGGAGGTTCAGGTGGGAACACATATTTGCAGGTAGCTTGGTGATGAACCCCAGATAGCTTCCTTTCCCCTCCTGGTAACTAACCTGGATGTTAGAAAAGAGACTGTCCTTTGGTGACCCAACTATGAAATCAACGTACGGTGGGTCAGGGCAGAGATAGACAGCAAAGAAAGACTCCAGTGTCTAGGCTGGACAAAGACTCAGCTGAGGTTGTTAATAACTAAAGACAATGTGTCAGTAAAATGCACTGGTCAGAAATAAAAACGTAAAATGGGGCACCTGGGTGGCTTAGTCGATTAAACATCTGACTTCAGCTCAGGTCATGATCTCGTGGTTCGTGTGTTCGAGCCCTGTGACAGGCTCTGTGCCTGAGCCTGGAACCTGCTTCCGATCCTCTGTCTCCCCCCTCTCTCTGCCCCTCCCCTGCTCGTGCTTTTTCTCTCGCAAAAGTTAAGTATTAAAAAAATTTTTAAAAAAGAAAAAAATGTAAAAATAAAAAAGCGTCAGCAAGGCGATCAGTCATGGGTAGACAGTGTTCTCACCAGTGGGTATTGAGTATTTGGGCCCTGTGGGAAGGCTCTCATGGTGTGAAATGGATGCAGTCGTTTTAAAGGAGCCTGGTGCCATTACGCTTGGGCAATAATCCAGTGGACCCCATGTTTGCCTTTGACCTTCTGTTAATACTCAGTCCTGGTCAGGCTGAAACAAAACAGGCATCTTCACGCGTGGCTGGTATATGCATGCATGTGCAATGTGTATCAAGAGACTTAACAATGTTCTTACCTTGTGATGCAAAATTTCACTGCTGAGGAACTGATCATCAATGGGGATGAAGTTTTCCATAGAATATTCATCACAGAGCCATTTATAATAGCAAAAAGTTGAGATGCTCTCATGGTCTGACCCTAGGAGAATGGGTAAATACATTATGGGACAGTCTGAAGATCAAATAGTGTAATTTTGGAAAATACCAAATGACATGTGGACATACTGATGAACTATGCTATGTCAAGAAAATTTGCATAATTTTAGTTCCCCAAAACCCAAGTAACAATACTGTCAAGCAAATACAAGTAGGATATAATACAGCTTTATAACGTGACCCAGAACTTAAGCGGTGATTTCCACTGTGGATATTTAAACTGTTTGGTTCCAAAAGTGACCCTCATCTATTGCCAGATGCCAGTGTGCTGGTGTCAGTGTGTTGGTGTAAAAATGGAAGGAAACAGTAACTTGCACTTTTCTCTATTTGCCATAATTTCCATAAGGAATATGTGTTACTTTTACAATGGAAATATATCATTTTCAATTGTGTGACTGTAAGCCTTTCTGTAACAACCCTCTCAAGGTTCATGGTTATTTATGAGTCTCAGACTCATGTGCTCTGGCCAGAATTCAGTGCCCTCCATCGATAGCACCTAGTAGCTCTCTTCCTCCCCGCCATCCTTCAAAAATTCCAAGAATCAGCTAGGCTTACCGCCATTTGATCTTTTAACATATACTCTTAGTACACACACTTTGTGCTGTTAGCCCAGCCCAGAAACCATTGTCCTTTTGCTGAGAACTTCCCTCAAACTCACCAGTTGGCGTCTCCAGCCATGGTGTTTGAGATCCCTTGGAGAAGCTCATCGTACGAAGGGTGGACAGTTGGCTCAGTCTGGGCCAGTCAGATTCAGTCTGCTGGGAAGATGGAGTTGAGTGGAGGGGCAGTCATCTTCCACCTTGTAGAAGAAGAACCAAAGGAAGCTTGTCTGTTGTGAAATAACCAAGCAGGGAGGAGAGACAGAGGGTGCCGGAATGGCATTTGAGTCCATGATTCCAATGAATCCCTTACTTCCTGGTGCACGGCCATCCTGGGTACTGTATTCTTATATTCAATTTGGAAGCCTGTCTGTTTGGCTTAAGTTGGCTTGAGTTGGGTACTCTTGCACAAAGTTAAAGAGACCTAGCCTTTATGAATTCCATGCTTATATTTTTCTAAGAAAGGTGTATTTCTTTTTTTTTTTTTTAAGATTTTATTTTATTTTGAAAGAGAGAGGGAGAGAATCTCAAGCAGGCTCCATGCTCCACGTGGAGCCTGATGCGGGGCTCAGTCTCACGACCCTGAGATCATGACCTGAGCTGAAATCAAGAGTCAGACGCTTAACCAACTGAACCACCCAGGTGGCCCAAAAGGTGTAATTCTGAGAAAGGTTATTCCTTTTCTTTGAGCCAGTCCAAATCCCACTCTTCCTGTAGCCCCCCTCCTCTGGGGAGTCTTCCCTGGTTAACCCTGTTCACACTCATCTTCCAGTTGCCCATAATTGCCTCCATCTGTCTCCATATCCACCTACTTCATTGTGTTTTGGCATCTGCTGTTTCATAACTGTGCATTTTGTAGGCATCCTGGGAGCTGAAAATTTGTCTTTTTCATTTCCTTTGAATACCACAATACCGACCACGCTGCCAGGCAGAAATTAATTTCCTGAATGGGAATACAACTTCGGGGCCATCGCTGGGAAAGTGGCTGGGGAAGACTTCAGCCTTTGTTGACAGCCCCACACGAGTCCCCTCTTCCTTTCCAAACACATATTCTGAAAGTGGTCCCTGCTCGGTGCTTGCTCACACAGGCTGATTCACCAAGCACAGGTGGGTACTGGTGCGGCGCAGGGGAGACGGATTTGAAGAGTGAGTCAGGTATCTCCATTTCCTATCTTTGTGATCATTTAGCCTCACTGAGGTTCACATGTTTTTTAGAATCTAAAAAAGAGCTGCTAATAACCCTCTCTTTACTTTTTTTTTTTTTTTTTTTTTTGGAGAATTAAATGAAATCATGTATGTATTGTCAGATAGCATGGTGCATAAGAATGCAGGTTCTGGAGGCAGAATATCTGGGTTGAAATCCTTTCCCCACCACTTGCAAGCTGTGAGATATTAGCTAAGCAGCATAGCCTCTGTGTGGCAGACCGAGGCAGTGATGGCCCTAGGCTTCTCTCTCTCTCTCTCCACACAGTTCGGGAATCCCTTCTGCTGGGTCTCTGGGATAAGCCATGGAACTTGCTTTGGCTAATGGGTCCACAGCAAATGTGATACAAGCAGAGACTTAGGAAGTCCCTGTCCCCCTTTGCTGCCCTGGGACACTGATACCACGTGAGGGAGCTCAGGCCAGATGGCTGGATGGTGCGATAGGGTTGGGTGCCTTGTCTGCTGGCCAATAGCCTTCCAGCTCCACTCACATCAAAATGAGTGACGGGTGCTTGCATGGCTCAGTGGGTCAAGCGTGTGACTCCTGCTTTAGGCTCAGGTCTTGGTCTCATGGTTCATGAGTTTGAGCCCTGCACCGCAGTCTTCTTGGGACCCTCTCTCTCCCTCTCTCTGCCCTGCCTCCGAGCATGCTTACACATGCGCTCTCTCTCTCTCTCTCTCAAAATAAATAAATAAACATTAAAAAAATGAGCCTGATCCAGATCAGCCATCAGCCAAGCAAAGTTGCAGGAGAGAGTCCAGCTAAGATCAGCTGAGCTGGCTTAGATCAGAATCATGAGGTAAATAAATGCTTGAGTTTTAAGCCATCATGGTTTGGGGCGGTTTCTGAGCAGCAAAAGATAACTGATGTGCTCTCCATGCCCCATTTTTCCTCATCTCAATAAACAGTAGTACCTGCTATAGCAAGTTGCATGAGAATTGAATGAGTTAGTATGTGCACCACACTCACAACATGTCCAGACCACACGGTGCATAACATGTGTTATTTATCATTGCGTGAAAGTGCACACCGCTCGAGATGCCAAGCATCTACTCAGCGCGTGTTCCTTCCCTTTCCTCTTAAAATGTGTTCATCGCTGCACTACAGTTCAAGGTAAACCTCAAGCTGATTTTCTTCAACGCTTTTTAGTCAGAGAGGAAACCATGGGTTTTCCCCCCGTGCTGTTTAAGCCAACTTGGTCTGAAAGTGTCCCTCCTCTTCTACAAGACCCTCCGATCGAGCTCTTGCAGAGACTCTGGTATGGTAAGTGCCCACCCAGCTCTTTCTTCGCCCTGCTTGAGTGATTTGTGTGCAAGCACCTTGGGCATCTGGGCAGCAGGCCTCTGAGAGGAGTGGACGGGATGTGTCACTTCTCCATTGTGTTGCTCTGCTAAGTCATGCCGGGAGAGCACTCCCAATGAGCAAGGGGGATTTTTTTTTTTTTTTTTGTAACAAAAGGGAAGGCAAGATACCTATCTTAAAATCAAAGGGAGTTGACAGGCAGGAAGCAGAATTTTCTTTGTCTGGGCATGTCTTGGTATAGGCAGAGGGAAAGAATGACCGCTGGAAGGTCCTGACGGAGGCACAGCTAATAGGCACGGACGGACTTACAACACCTTCTGTTTATTTGGTGGCTGTAAAATCCTTCCGCTCCTGAGATTTAGAGTTGTTGTTTTCAATTTGCCAAGAGGTTCTTTTCTCCAATGAGGGATGAAGTCTGCCTGGAAAAAAGGACTATTCATAAACCAGAGCGGCGTCAATAAGGGAATGGAGTCTGTCTCACTGACCTATGAAACACAGCCTCCGGTCATACTCCGCTGGACAACTGTTAAGTGTTGTCTTCCAAGTCTGCCAAACCTACACTTGAGGGCTGGCTCTGCCCTTCACGAGTTTAATGACCTTGGGTTAGTTGTTTGGTGACTCTAAGCCGTGGTCTCCACATTTGCAGAGGTTGAAAAGGCAGTAGCTCTAATTGAGATGTTGTGCAGATTAAGTAAGATAATAAATTACGCGTGGTTAGCTCAGCTCCTGGGAAACAGTTAGTGCTCAATAATGACACCTAATAATACTGTTGTATCAAATAATTATTGCATTGTGTACCAGCACTGACACTGAGGGATATAAAAAAAAGTAAGTTATAACCTTTGTCCAAGAGCAGAGATTTAGCAAAGTTTTTCAGTAATGGCTAGAGAGCAAATATTTTAGGCTTTGTGGGCCAGATGATTTCTGTTACAAATGCTCAACTCTGCCGTTGTAGCAGAATAGCAGCCGTAGACAGCAGACACTCAGGCATGGCTGTGTCCCAGTAAAATGTTATTTATAAAGATAAATCGTGGGGGGCACCTGGGTGGCTCAGTCGGTTAAGTGTTTGACTTTGGCTCAGGTGATTATCTCATGGTTCGTGACTTCGTGCCCCGCATCGGGTTCTGCACGGCCAGCACAGAGCCTGCTTCAGATCCTGTCTCCCTCTCTCTCGGCCCCTCCCCAACTCTTATGTGCGTGCTCATGCTCAAAAATAAACATTTAAAAAACATTCTTAAAATAAATGGTGGGCTGGATTTAGTCCACAGGCTATAGTTTGCCCACCCCTGTCCTAGAGAATAGCAGTTAGGAGTGTCTTTGACTACATGTAACAGGAAACCCCACCAATGTGAAGGCTTGAGATGGACAGCTACCGATGTTGTTGGCTCAGTGATCCAGAGGTATCCACCAGAAGTTTTATGATTCTCTGTGTATTTCCTCCGTGCTTGTTAGCCACATCACATCCACATTCAAGACAGGACGGAGAGAAGGGCAAGAGCCCCTTTTATTAGGAGAGCAAAGACTTTCCCAAGATTTCCTTGCTGATTCTGCAACGTCAGACTGGCTGGCCCATGTTGCAGTGCAGGCTGAGGAGGTAAATTTTTGTAACCTCTGTCATTTATAGTAAAGGTGGGCAGTGGGGAGAGGGAGGTGAGAGTGGTGTTAGGTAAGCCAATGAAAGTGTCTGTTACACCACTGGGTAATGTCACTCATCCAGAAAGAGACACACACAGAATTACAATACAGCATGCTTAATAATTTCTCTCTCTCTCTCTCTCTCACGCACACACACACACACATACACACAAATGAAAGATATAATGGGAACTGAAAGGGGAGAACCTGATTCCTTGTTAGTTTAGAATGTCATAATTAGGTATTCATTAAGAAGGCTGTTTGAACAAGGAAATGCTGCAGGTTTCTAAGTGGAGACTAAAACATTTGATAAGCAAAATGAATTATAGCAAGACTGAGCATTATCATGTTAGATCAATGACGTATGGTTCAAAATACCCACTCCCTCCCACCTCCATGGGAAAAATATGCTGGACCCATCAACGTTGAGTCTGGCTGCGCAGCTTGCCTGGAATCACGAAGCGTAACGCACACTTGACCATAAGCTTGGTCATCCGACTCAGCCAATGAGGTGGTAGCAGGTGGATGTCATGAAATAAGCAGAGAGGCTTAAAATGAGTTTTAGGGGTCAGGCTTGTCCTCTTGCACCTTTGCCATCACCATGAGACAAGCTTCCCCTTGGTAGCTCTTGGCCCTTTAACTGGGGCTCAGAATCAATGTGTCTGGAGTAGACCTAAGTCAAGCCCATCTGAACCTAGGCTTGAAGCAGAGATGCTCAGCTGAGCTTAATAAACTCTCACCCTACCTACAGATACTTGCGGGAGAGTGAATAATTGTGGTCTTAAAGCACCGAGTTTTTGGGGTGTTTGTTACACAGCACCACCTGATACACCCGTGGAAAAGTACATGAATTCCAAACCCACTAATTCAGAAGCTGTGTTAGTGTGGACTGCTTATCCATTCACCATATGTTTTGGTTGGCACATGACATTCTAGACCCTCTGCTAAATTCTAGACAGATCTAGTGTCTGCTAGATACGAAGACAGATGAGACATGGTACGTTTTAACAGTGTGGTGTGTTTGAAGACACAAGACGAAATGGAGATCTCTGAGAAAGGGGGGGGGGGATTACTACTTCTGTGGAGAAGAGGAAAAGGAACCAGCCAGTAGGGAAAGCTTCCTGGAGGAAAGGGGCATCTGAATTGCCGTTTAAATTTTTTAGAATACTTTTTATTGATTTTTGAGAGACAGCGCTAGAGCACAAGCAGGGGTGGGGCAGAGAGAGAGAATGGGAGACATAGAATCTGAAGCAGGCTCCAGGCTCTGAGCTGTCAGCACAGAGCCTGATGCAGGGCTTGAACCCACGAACTGCAAGATCATGACCTGAGCTGAAGTCGGAGGCTTAACCGACTGAGCCACCCAGGCGCCCCTGAATTTCCATTTAAAAGCCAAGTAGAAGATCGCAAGGTGGATGAGATGTGGGGAGACAGGGGGAGGGGGACTTTCCAAGCAGAGGGATCAGCGTTATGCATAGTCCAGGGGCAACAAGGAGCACCCCAAGTGTGGGGGAGCCATTAGCAATTTGGTATTTCCAGAAGGTCAGGGGTGAGGGACCAGGATCAAGAATCTCTTGATTCTTCCAAGGAGTTTTTGCTCACCTGTAAGGATAATGGAGAGAATGTACATAATTTAACTTATTCAAATTCGTAATAATTACAATAGCTACAGCAACATTTACACAGTGCTTCCTAAGATGCTCTATACCGGGCTATGCACATGTATTTCTCCCAACAACTCTAAGTGGGTAGGTGTCATTGTTATTCCCATTTAAAAGCTGAGAAACTGAGGCTTTGGAGAGGTCAAGTGGCTTGTCTGAAGTCACAGGGTGACCGCAGGAGTGGGTGTTTGACCAAAGCTGCTCAACCCAGATTCTTCCTCCGTAACCACTGCTGTTAGTGCTTTTCTGTGAACCAAAGCTGGGAGGTGGCCAGGTCCCTCAGGGAATTATTGCCAAGCACACTGGAACTCGTGTTCCTCACATCTACAGTTTCAGCACGCTGTATTGACTCTTGTTACATGAAAGTCACTGTGCTAGTCGACGGGTTCAAGTCTGAATAAGACTTGACCCCCGCCCTCAAGAACTTTGAGTGACGGGAAAACAAGGCAGAGCACCAACAATTCTTGTCTGTGCACCAAGGTCACTTCCTTGAGGCTGTGGCTTCTGATCATGGCTGTGGGTCAAAGCTCCTCGAGCAGGGAAGGGTTTTGGGGGTTTTGTTTGGTTATTTATTTACTTATTTAAAGTTTATTTACTTTTGAGAGAGAGAATAGGGGAGGGGCAGAGAGGAATCCCAAGCAGGCTCCATGCTGTCAGCACAGAGCTGGGCATGGGACTCCATCTCATGACCCTGAGATCATGACCTGAGCTGAAATTAAGACTCAGATGCTGGAGCGCCTGGGTGGCTCCGCCTTGGGCTCAGGTCATGATCTCCCGGTTTGTGAGTTTGAGTCGGGCTCGGTGCTAACAGCTCAGAGCCTGGAGCCTGCTTCAGATTCTGTGTCTCCCTCTCTCTCTGCTCCTCCCCCACTCACACTCTGTCTCTCTCTCAAAAATAAATAAAAACATTCAAATTAAAAAAAAAAAAATAAGAGACGCTTCACCAAGCGAACCACTTAGGTTTTGTTTAACATAGAGCTTTCGGTGTCACACCAGATCAACTGGACCAGAATCTCTGGGATGCGGGTCTTGGAACCCCTTTCTCTCCTTCTCTCTCTCTCTCCCTCCTACTCTGTCTTTCCTCTTCTCAGATGATTCTGTAGTCTCTGTGGAGGTGAGGTTCCACATGGCACAGGTAACCCTGTTGGTTTTCCTCTGCCTCCCCCAACATGGCGTGCGTTGGGCCAGAGTCCCCTCCAGCCAATGGTCAGGGATAGCCAGGCGGCCGCTTCCTCCCAGGTGAGTGGTGGCTAGAAGCTGATTATAATTCCAAAGGCACATCTGTACCTCCTGAATTCTAACAACTGCCAGCCTTTACCCTCTCTCCCTGGACCAATTCTTTGAAAGTGCCCACTTGCCTCAAGCCATGTCAAACCCACAGCATAATATCCAGCGTGGCATTCCTCCAGGACTCACTTGTGGCTCCTCCTGCCGTATCTGGTCAACAGCGTTCACCAGAGAAGGGATAATGGCAGAAGCCTCATCTGGGGTGCAGTCAGCAAGCAGAGCTGTATCTAAATTGCGGTCTGCCACATCTTGTTGGACAAGGGAGGGACCAGCTCCTTCTGGATACAGATGGGGTACACTCACTCTGCTGTGCTGGTGGACCGTCCTGGAGAGTAGGATACAAGATTACCCAAGCACACGCTTTTCTGTTCCCGACTGTTGTGGATTTGAAAGTATATTCTTTTTTAATACTAAAATATTTCTGGGACGAATAGCTTAGCAACCAATCGGTATTTTCTAAGATGGTCCTAAATGACGCAAGCCAGTGCATGAAAATACCGACTCCGCATTTTCTTAAAAACAATCTTAGATCACTGTCTTTTCAGAAAAAGTCTTGTCCAAAAAGTTGAAATGGAGGAGATTTTCCTATCATTGTACCAGTTTAGCGAATGCAGGAACCACAGTGGGCTGAATGGTGCCCCCCTCTCCCGAGTCTGTCCAGGTCCTAATGCCTCGAACCTGTGGATTTGACCTTATTGGGGAAAAGAGGTTTTGTCAATGTAACTGAGTTAGGCTTATCTTGGATTATCTGGTGGTCCCTAAATCCAATGACTAGTGTCCTCATAAGTGTGAGGCAGAGGGAGGAGGGGCACTGACAGTCACCAGAAACTGGAAAGGCAAAGGACGGATCTTTCCCCCCAGTGCCTGGAAGCGTGACCCTGCCCAAGCGTGCTTTTGGACGTCTGACCTCTAGAACTGCCAGAGAATGAATTTTCTGTTGTTTCAAGTCACCCACTTTGTGGCCATTTATTACAGGAGCCATGGGAAACCGATACGGAAACTGAACGTATCCTAGGTACAGACCAGAAAGGGCTGAAACAGTATGTGGGAAACCTTGGGAGGGGCTTGGGGATCCGACGGAGGTCCCCAGTAATGGTAGATGAAAACCAGACTGAGAGGGCATTGGAGTCCTCAGTGGAGGGACAGACCCCCATGTTGGGCACAGACCAAAGGCTGTGATAGACTTCTCCCGCACAGCCACCAGCCTCAGAGCTCTTGCTGCCTACTCAGCTAGGATCAAGTGAGGCAGCCGGGTTGCCTAGATACTTACATCCACAGGTAGGCCTGATTTCTGCCGAGTTGGTGAAAAAAAAATCTCTGAAAGAACACACACACCTGTATTCAAGTCGTATGTTCACGGGAGGATGGTTTTAGCTCGGGTTCCGGTGTGTGAGCCTGTGTTCAGTAAAGTGTCACAAAATTTTGCTGAATGTCTCTTCTTTTCCAGTCCCTGCGCTGAGCCCTGGAGCTACGGAGATGATTAAGACGTGGTTTCCACCTTAAGGTGTGCAGCACAGTGCAGCGATGGAGGGGACCACTCAGTGCAATACGGTACGTTTGAGCATATTTGTGCATATACGGGATGCAGTAACTACGTCTGTGGTTCTGTGTGTGTGCGCCTGTGCACGCGTGTACCTGTTAGTGCGTGGCACACACTTGCCCGTGTGTGGACGTATGCACGCTTGGTGTGCATTTGCTTTTGTTCACACGAGGGTGTCTGTATCCACGTGCCATCACACGGGCATTTTCCAAGATGAATGTGTGATCTGACTTGGGGAAAGTTTTTGTAGTTTCTTCACAAAGACTAATTGCTTTCCTCTTTGTTCCCATTGTCAAAGTTGGTCCCAACCAAGGGCTGAGCACAGACACCAGCCCACCTTTAGTTAATAGTTCATGCATAGAATGTCACATGCCCTTCTTCCCCTCCCCCCTTCCCTCCCTTCGCCTCCCTCTCCTTCCCCTCCCTCCCTCACCCCCTCTCTCCCCTCCCTCTCCACCCCCCTTCCCTCCCTCCCTCTCCTTTCCCTTCCTTCCCTCCCTCCCCCTCCCCTCCTCCCTCCCCCTCTCCCACCCTCCTTTCCCTTCCCTCCCTCCCCTCCTCCCTCTCCCTCCCTTCCCTTCCCTCTCCCTCCCCGCTCCTTTCCCACCCCCTCCCCACCTCCCTTCCTTCCTCCCACCTCCCCTCTCCCTCCTTCTTCCCTCCTCCCTCCCTTTCTCTCGCCCTTCCCTCCCCTCCCTCTCCTCTCTCCCCTCCGTCCCTAACTTCCTTCAGCTAATCCCCAATTAGGAAAGGATGGATATCCTGCTGTTGAATCCAGGGAAGTTTGGTCCTTTGAGGACCCAACCCTGAACCTATAAATTATATTGTGGGTTGGCTGTGTGTGGAGCAGGATTTTAAAGCACCCAAGGCCAGCCAAGGGCATCCAACTGAGGACCCTAAGCTCACTTGTGGGTCTTTATAAATGGCAAAGCCACTAAAAGAACTTGCTGTTTGACATTTGGAAGTCAAGAAAACATAGTGGAGGAGAGAGAAAGCAATGAGGAGCAGATCCTTGCCAGGAAACATCACCAGTGAGAAGTGTTGTACTCTAGTCTTGGCTCAGCTTTGCGTTGCCGTGTGACCCTGAGCTGGCCGTGTCCCTCTCTGCGCTTTAGAGGGGCTGGGCTAACTGATCCAGCTAAGCGTTAGAAATAACAGAAAGTACTGGTTAAAAAGAAAACTGCCTGGGCCCCTCTCCACAAGTGCTTGCTGAATCAGAATCTCTAGGGATGAGGTCCAAGAACCTGTATTTTTAATATGCTCTGCACATGATTCCTTTGCCCTCTGGAGTTTGGAAACAAATGGACAAGTCAGCCTCTCAAGTCCTTTTCAGATACTCAGACTATTATTCCGGGAGAGAAAAGACTGGCCGTGCGCAGATGGGATTTTCGCAAGGAAAAGAAATGAAAACCTTCTATCTTGCAAGAAATAGAGAAACAAAAAAATAAACCATTGGTGGAAGAATCACATCAGGCCAGCGGGAGAGAGCCTGGGGTGGGTGTCCGACCCAGAATGTTAAAGCCACGCTGGCTGGGTTCCAGGACCAACGACACTGTGCCAGCCTCTCCTCAGCGATCTGTCTCCCCAGCCCCCAGATGAGGGGAGCATTGTGCTCCTTGAAGCGTTTTGCAGCTATGAATGAGAAGCTCTGTAGGTGAATAAACAGCGGTATTGTCCCGATTGGTGAACGCACTCAAGTCTCATCTTCCAGCTGTCGGTTTGCAGACTGGGTCACACAGGTGAGTCGGTCCACCTGCATCGTTAAGCAGTAGTAATAATAACGGCTTCAGATTTATTGAACGTTTATCATACCACATGCTCTGCCCAGCTTTATACAGGAATTAGCCCACTTACCCCTTCCAACAATCCTTTGAGATAGGTGCTATTGTTACCCACATTTCAAAGGTATGAAAACTGAGGCCCACAGAGGCTAAGTAACTTGCCCAAGGAAACACAGCATAGGGCCTCTGTCAGCCTCTAAAAGCCTATGTGCAAATCAAAAAAGGCACCCCCTTTTGAACTGGAACAAAATCCCCTTTTGGGGCCTTATAACTAATATAAATAGCTCAGATTAGCACCTTTTTGTGAAGAAGCAGCATCCCCTAAATCCATATGGAGCCAACCACAAGCCAGCCTGCATAGTTTAGCGAATGCAGGGCAATCTGGAGTCAGCCCTCAGTCACCTCTTCATCTGTATGCACATGCACAGTGCACAACATGAACAACTGCACTGAGTAGATCTAATACCACTACTACCTGGTGAAGCTGGGGCTTGACCCTAAGTTGTCTGACTCAGAGCCTGTGCCTTCGACCATAACAAATTTCAGTTCTTGGCAACATGTAAAAATAATATTCACTTTTCTTTTCTCTTTTTTACAATAGGGAGACAGATGAGAGCTTTTCAGTGCACATCAGGTGGGCATGCATGGAAGAGAGAAGAGATCAGATGGGGTACTCACTGCTTAGTCACTACGTGGATAATCACTCAGCAGTATGCTGGCACTCAGAGAATTCTGGTCATTGTAGTTTAAAAATTTTTTTTCTCAAATCAGATATTTTTAAGGCATACCCACCTGGCCTGTTGATTTAAAGTAGGATATAAGAGAAATTCTGAGGCTGAACTATGCATCACTGAGAGGCATGATAATTCTGCAAAGGAGGCTCAAGATGGTCCTTCCCCACGTCCATCTGATCAGAATTCTGCTTTGGCACATCCAGCATTTCAAAATGAATGTTAGAAAGAGAAGCTTTTATTAAGAACTCTCAAACTCAGTGGTAAAGAAACAAACAGTCCCATTAAGAAATGGGCAGAAGACAGTAAGAGCCATTTCACCAGAGGAGAGATCCAGATGGCAGATATACCCATGAAAAGATGCTCACCGTCATTAACTAGGAGGGAAATGCAAATTAAAACCATAATGAGATTTCACTACAAGGCCATCAGCATGGCCAAAATAAAAAACAGTGACAACACCAAATGCTGGCAGGGATGCAGAGAAAGTGGACGGTCCCACATTGCTGGTGGGAATGTCATAGGGTACAGCCACTCTGGAAAACAGTTTGGCAGTTTCTTAGAAACTAAATACACACGTGCCATATAATCCTGCAACTGCCCTGTGGGCAGTTATTTCAGAGAAATGAAAAACATACAACAGCCTGCACGAGAATGTTCATAGAAGCTTTATTTACGGGCGCCTGGGCGGTTCAGTCGGTTAGGTGTCCAGCTTTGGCGCAGGTCATGATCTCACCGTTTGTGAGTTTGAGCCCTGCATTGGGCTCTGCATCTGGGCTGACAGAGCTCTCTTTCTCTCTCTCAAAAAAGTTTTATTTCGATGAGTCCCAAACTGGAAAGAACCCAGTGTCCTTCCGTGAGTGAATTACTAAGCAGATTTTGGTACATCCGTACCACAGAATAGTATTCAGCAATAAAAAGGAGGAACCTATTGATACAAATAACACACTGAATAGATTTCAAGGGAATTATCCTGAGTTTAAAAAGTCAGTCTCAAAAGACTATATATGGTATGGTTACATTTATATAAGATTCTTGAAATAACAAAATCAGAGGAAAGACCAGGGGAGCAGGGGATGGGGATCGTGTGGGGGAGGGGTGGGTGTGGCTAGGAAGAAGGGGCCAGGGAGCCTCGCGATGGAACAGCCCCGTGTTTCCCTTCCGATGGCCGTCAAACGGATCCACACATATGAGAAACGTATAGAAACACACGCGCATGCACACACACGAGTGCATATAAAACTCACGAAATCTGAATAAGCTCCAGGGATTCTATCAATGTCCAGTTCTTTGTTGTGCTAGATGTTCTTACTGGGAAAAAAAGGACGAAGGACGAACATCACTGAACTTCCCCCCCTCTTCCCCATTTCCTATGAATCTATAATTACTTCAAGATACGTAGTTAAAAAATATAATTGGGAAATATTTGCACAGTATTGCGCTACAGGAGCTATACAGTTCAGTATATAATTTTTTTTAACGTTTACTTATTAGTGAGCGAGAAACAGAGCATGAGCGGGGGAGAGGCAGAGAGAGAGAGAGAGAGACACAGAATCGGAAGCAGCTCCAGGCTCCGAGCTGTCAGCACAGAGACTGACGTGCGGCTTGAACTCACAGACTGGGAGATCATGACCTGAGCCGAAGTCGGACGTTTAACCGACTGAACCACCCAGGCGCCCCTCTATAGTACAATATATAAACCATGCTGGCGATAAGAATACATAGTACAGTGAGAAGTAAAATCAAGAAAAGATACTTTGACCACAACTGTATTCAATTCAGGTTTTCATACACTAAAAACAAATATGATCCATAATCAAATGTGGGAAGGGCAGTCTCAATTTGTCACATTCAATGTCTCATTCTTTAGAAATAAGACCTGTGGTAGAGAAATCCTCACACATATGCATGAAGAAGCGTGTGTGAGGAGGCTGATAGCTACATTATTTATAATAGAACACAGGACAACCTAAATGTCCATCACATCTTGTGGAGATCCACTTCAAGGAATAGTACGCAGCACTTAATAAGAACAAAGAAGATTTTTATGTGCCAGCATGGATAGGTACCAAGGATGTCCTTGGGGGAAACAGAGGCATGACATTTTTATTTTATTATTAAATTTTTAAAAAATGTTTCTTAAATTTTATTTTTGAGAGAGAAAGAGAGCATGAGCAGGGGAGGGGCAGAGAGAGAGGGAAACGATCCAAAGTAGGCTCCAGGCTCTGAGCTGTCAGCACAGAGCCTGACATGGGGCTTGAACCCATGAAACATGAGATCATGACCTGAGCTGAAGCTGGACACTTAACCGACTGAGCCTGAGGCATGATATTTTTGAGTAAACAAAAATAATTTGCAGAATGATAAATTCTGTATGTAATATATATAATTATATACAACTTTGTTATATATTATGTATGTGTTATATATAATTATATATGTATAAATATATAATACATGTGTCATTGTTTTTTATGAGAAGAGGAGGAAACACGCACGACCGTGTACATGTTTGTGTAAAGGAAGAGAAAGATTGTCCAGAAAGATGTACCTCAAGCTGATAGTAAATGTTCAAAGATTAGGGCAGACATGTGCCAAGTACAAGCCATGCACTTTATAAACATCACGTCTTTCGCTTGCAACAACCCCAGGAAGCAAGCACTGCTCCTTTGGAACCCCATTTTCCAATATGGCGGCATGGAGGTGGGAAATAGCTTACTCAAAGCCAGACATCTGAGCTGGGACTAGTCCCTGAGCCACTGCACATATCTGTCCACCATGCTGATCTTGGACTCTCTCGGTGGTCAGTCCAGGGTGTGCAGGAAATTGACTTACTGCCGGAGACCACAGCCTCCGGCAAAGTGGAGCTAGCTGGGACGACAGAGGTTGAGTGGGGGTCCAGGTCCCACCCCTCTGAGGCCTTGTTTCCAGGATGCACCTAGGCCAAAGCTGCAGTGTGACAGGCTACTGTCTGCTCAGTGAAAGCAAATGACAGCACAGAGTTGCCATTGTCAAACAGCCATGCTGTGGCTAGGACACTGCCGCTAATCCCTGTCTGTGGAAGTCTGGAAAGAGTTGGCCGCAGAAGGGAAGCCCCACGCATCTCGTCTCTAAAGCATGGCCCTCCTGCTGGAAGTAACGTGGCTCAAGGTGGGGACAGGAGATGCTGGGGGAGGGCTAAAAGGAGGGCTTTCCATTCAGTGCTGCAGTGGAGGTGGCCTCCGTGCAACCTGGGAATTTGATGAGAATGGGCGGGTGGGGGAGGGGACAGAATGAACGAACGCTGTCTGGGTGCCCTGTACATCAGCCCTCACTGCAATTACCCCGCTCATCCCGTTCCGCATCTGAGGGCCAGAACATCAGGCCAGAAGACTTGCTTTCTACATTTTTAAAAGAACTTTTACTCCTTCTTTAAAAAAAGATTCCCCACTTCCCCTCCCCCTCTGCCCCAGACAATCACCATGCTACTCTCTGCTTCTGGGAGTCTATGTTAGAAACAGAAATGGAATCACCCAGCATTTGTCTTTCTGTCCTTGGCTTGTGTCCCTTAGCATAATGCCTTCTGGTGTCATCTGGTTGTTGCAAACAGCAGGATTTCCTGCTTTTTTCAAGGCTGGAT
Source organism: Acinonyx jubatus (assembly GCF_027475565.1). NCBI lineage: Eukaryota > Metazoa > Chordata > Mammalia > Carnivora > Felidae > Acinonyx > Acinonyx jubatus. Next base: position 3,593,721 of record NC_069398.1, read on the forward strand.
GTTCCTTAATTCTCATTCTCTCTCTCTCTCTTTCCTCCCCACTTCTCTCTCTCTCTCTCTCTCTCTCCCTCATTTCAGCTCCAACATCACCTCACGTGGAAGCAGCCTTCCCCGACCTCCGCACACCAGGCTATCTTTCTATGGGAAAGGCCCTCTTCCCACCGTGAACTTCACCTTTGTAGCACTTCCTCTCTCCTAAATAGTCACCGGAGAGCTAGTTGTGCAGGGAGCGTTGTGATCTCTTCCTCTCCCTCTGGAGTGGGAGCTCCACAAAGGTAGAGGCCAGATTTGCACGGTTCATTACGGAATCTCCACTGGCCCACACAGAGCCCCACACAGAACCCCACACAAAACAGTTGTCCAATTAACACGGATACACGGATCCCGCGTTAAACATAAGGTCAAGGTTTCATGGTATTATGATGACAATGAATATAATGAAATAATCGGTGATTTGGGATCTTGTTTCACTCAGTCACTCCACTTCTCTTTATCTTATTTATTCCCTACAACACTCTAGGCTTTTCCAAGCACTGGAGTACCTCGTTGGTGACAAAACAGACACCATCCTTGACTTTAAAGGCAGAGCTCACCATCTAGGATGGAGGGGCCCCACGGGGGCGGGGGGAGGGGCGGTTCGGAAGCTGAAACCTTGTAGGAATGTTGCTCAGGGTGAGCACTGTGGGTCCCCGAGTTGGCGCTGGGCACAAGGTCCACTTGTAACCTTTCCACAGTCCCTCAGAGGCTCTCAGGAAAGCCCATGTATATTCCGCCTATCTGTCCTGGTCCTTGATTATCGGGGTATTTCACTGCATTCTCAAAGTTCCCTTCAAGGGAGCCCGTTTGACACCATGCAAGAATACTCCGGTTTTGATCCAACCTCCCCTTCTTAGAGCTATATGAGCTGCCGAGAAGACACTCAGATGCTCTGAGCCTTTCTGTCTTCATCAGCAGGAACAGGTTGACATGCGTATCATAGGGTTATTGTGATTAATAAGGCAAAGCAGATTATGTGCCAGCCTTGTGGCTGAGCCCATGGATACGACCCCACAGAAGAGAGGCTAACTTCTCCATCCTTTTCTCACTGTGTCTTTCCATTGGGAGCTCCTATGCATTTTCAAGCCTCCGGGAGGACCCTGGGCATGGTGTTATCCACAGGGCAGACACCGGAACTCAACTCTAATGAAGCTTCTGGGAGTTCTGATAGCATTCACTCCTTGATCAGCCCCTGCCTGGGTTTTGAGAAACAGACAAACCCGTGCATTCATTCGGCTATCATTTCAACACCCTCTCCCTCCCTCTGGAAGCTGACTTTTCCTTAAGACAAAGAATCACTTTGCCATTTGAATGTCTAAAACTGGTGTTTATCTCCCTCCTTCCAACCCTCTCTTCCTTGGTTCCTTCCTTGCTTTTCTCTTTCTTGTTACTTTCTTTGTCTGAGCTGATTGCCAATATTCTGTCACCATCACCACCACCACCTTCTGCCTTTTCATTAGATACATTTTTCAGGGAGTCCTAGGACATTATATAATAGTCTTTGCAAAAGGCTGGTGCATTTTTATGTTCTCCCCTTTCATTCCCAAGTGTTTATAAGGAGAGAACAAACTGCAGCCAGGAACAAAAAGCAGAGAATTGGACAATATGCCTTTCCCAGACCCATGTACAGAACTGGCCACTGGGCATCTCCCCTGGGGGGTCTGGCAGGTACTTCAAATACAAGGAAGCCCCCAGATGGGCCTCCACACACCTGCTCCACTGTATCCTTCCCGTCTGAGGGCAGTCGCCCCTTCCCAAGTGTTTGGGTTCATCTTTGATTTCGCCTTCATTCACACCCCACATAACGGTCCACGAGTTCATCCTGTTGGGCTCTGCTTCCAAAGCACAGTCAGAATCCACGCCTTTTCTCCATTTCCACTGCTCATACCATGTTCTCACCCGCCAGCATCCCTCACCTGGATTCCTCAAAAGCCTCCCCAAAGGCTTCCTGGCAGCCTTCTTCCCTCCACAATCTGTACTCAGCACAACAGCTCGAGCAAACCGTTCAAAACCTAAGTCAGATCACGTTTTTCTTATGATATTTCCTTGGCTTAAAACCTTGCAATGTTGCCCTGATTCACTCAGCGCGAAAACCTAATTTCTTATAACATCTGGCGTCCCATTATCTCTCTGACCCGTTTCTGTAGTCGTAATAATAGTAATACCTAAAGTTTATCATGTGCTTATTACGTGCCAGGTCCTCAGGTTTTATAGGTATTACTCAATCCCATAATAATTCTGCGATGCAAGGACTGTGGTTATCCCTGTTTTACAGGTAAGGAAACAGAGTCACAGAGTGGATGGGTGGCTTGCTTGCAACCTACTTCTTGGAAATGATGGGCCAGGAGTCACCCTCAGACCCCCCACTATTTTGAGCACTCACTAGGGGGTCTTGCCCATGGCAATGATCACTGTGGCATTGGGAGGAATATGTTTGGAACTCTAGCTTTGCCACTCACTCATCGTGTGACCTTAGGCACGTCACTTCACCTTTCTGCATCCTTGTCCCATAAAATAGGATTTAAAAGAGGGTTGGTATTATCACGATGATAAATGAGAACACTGGAAAAATGCTTGTCATGTGTTAAGGACTCCATCAATACAAGATCTCTTTGGCTCCTCTCTCTTCCTCCTAAGAAATGTGGAATGGTACACTCGTCCAAGAGACAAGACACTAAAAAGAACATCGTTCTGATACCAGCTGCCAGGGTGCACGGAGATTTCTAGACTTCCAGAAACACGAAGCGCTCCAGAACTGCAAGTGGCAGCCGGAGACTTCTCACCTCTTTGACAGAAGGACACTTGGGGCTTCCTGTCTGCGCACCATAACGCACATTTTCTAGGGGGCATATCAATTATGCATTCTTGCCTCCATTAATATTTCAGGTTTCATAAGCATAAATAAAACATACATTAATTAGAAGTTTGCAGTCAGACCATCCTTTCCCGATCTTCTCCCGCCACCAGCCTTGTTTCCAAAGCCAAGAAGGTGTATGGTCCGCGGTCATAAATCATCTCATACCATCCTTTCAGGGCAAGGGCGAGCTCCCCTGCTGGGTCAGAACAATTGGTTCGAAGAAGCTTGCTGTTCAGTCACCAAGCACCGACAGCGACTGAATTCTACTGTTTTTCCCTTTTAGAAGAAATTAAAATTATTCATGAGGTGCCGCTTAGCTGAACACTTGGATCCTTCTCCCCCACAGCAGGGACAGGTTTCCTGGCCAGAACTTGCTGCCGAAGAATTTAACATTGGTTAAAAGCGAACATCTCCTCCAAGGGGGGACATTAATACACTTAATGTTCTGGGAGTCTTGGCATCTCTCGCTGAGAGGTTGCCAAATAAATTACATTAGGTAGGTACTTTTGCTCTTGATGGGATTAACAGGTGGCCCAAGGACATCACGCAGATGTATTCACTTGGAGCAGGTGCAAGCTGGTGTGCACTATTCATATCTCCAAAGCATGGAATGACCAGCACCTTCAGTAGGTCCTTGGACATGTGCAAGCCAGCAGGTGCTACAGAACTTGGGTATTGTTCTCACTTGTACCAACGAGGGTCTGGGCACCTATAATGGTTTTCTCCCAATGTGTAAACTGGCAGAGGACAGGAAGGAGGCTGATTCTTGGATTGCTCTCGGAGCTCCCCGAGCTAAGGGTGGCTAACTCCAATGCCTACAGCCACACAATGGGAGGGAGCAAAACAGGCTGAATGAAGAGTCTGAGAACGAGAGACTAAGGCAGAGCAGCCAGGACACATGGATCATACACAATGGAGCTCGACTTTGAACGCAGACCTGTCTGGCTCCCAAGTTCTCAAAATCTCTTCTGTGCACGACTTGGATCATGAAATAAAGCAGGACAGGCTTCAGAAATCCACAAATGCCAGGGAGTTCTGTCATAAATCATTTCCTGTGCCCAGCTCTCAATGGACAGATGAAAGGTCATCCTCTCCATTCTAGAAGAGAAAGAACTTATGTGACTGTGACTGCAGAATTCATCGCATGTTCCTCTGTTTCTGTCTCTTGTTCCTCTGAAGCACTGTGCTCAGGGAATTCCAACAAAGCCCACTCGTCCACCTGCCATGTTCTCTCCCTGATGGCATTCTGTCTTTCTGATACTTAGCTTTCTTCCTTCTCTGTGCACAGACCTCAGCTTCAGTCCCTCTTGCACTGAGTGGATGTTGGATCGAGCCCACAAGTCCCTTGCAAATTTTAGAACTCTGGATCTGACCACAGAAGCACGGGAGTCCTCTGGGCACCCATCACTGAAGGCAGAATGTTTTGACCATGACCCCTGCGCCCAGCACTGTGGTTGAATGTGACCCGTGTGAATCCTTCATCAGTTCATGAATCACTGCATTTTACCTGCCATACGACCCTCATTTCTGCCATCTTACATGCCACTGCTCAGTGACCCATGCCAGTCGGTAAGGATCTGGTGAAAATTATTTACAAAATGGGTGCTTTTGTAAATTGCCAATAGCTGTGAAATTTGGTGCAAGCTTTTAGGGGGAAAATAAAGTTGGAAATGAAATCAAGAATTCGTAAGACTGTTGCGTGCTGTTTCCCTTGGCAGTTCTGGGAATCCATCCTGAGGGGAATCCTTCTTATATCCTTATGCCACTTATTGAGCACCTTCTCTGTGCCAAGCCATAGTTTACATAAACATCTCATTTATATCCTCAACACTGCCAGGGGGCAGATATAAATAATACAGTCACTGAAAGCCACGGAAACTACCATTCAGAGAGGTTGAGTTACTTGCCGGAGTCCTTCGGCTGCTGGGTAAGAAAGGATCCAGTTTTCAGCCCAAAGCACTTTTTCTTTAGACAAATTGCCCATGCATTTGGCCACACTCCATAGCAATGCTATTTTGGAAGCTCCATTTAATAAGTTAAAATGAGTTTTATGGGCAGCTGAGTAATTATCTGACTTGAACTCAATTAAAAATTGAGTCCATTCTGCCTGAGTTTGAGGGATTCTTTTGATTGATGCTGGACAAATGGATTTCTCCTTTTAACCAGAACTCCGAGGTGCAGATGGCCAGGCTGGCTTCTGTACAGTGTGTCCACAAAGAGGTTCGCGTGACAGACCCACGCGCCCACTGGTCCACGTGAGTACGTGGTGTGCATGTGCACCAAGCAGGGAAAAGATGCCTGACTCCTGCAACCAGTCATCTGATTTGCATTCTCAGCAGCCAAGTGGTTTCATTGAAACATATTTCTTTTCAAAAGGTCAGTGAGGCTCGAAGTGCATGGGCTCCGGAATCCCCAAAGCGTGTACACATGCCTGGCTGCTTGGCAACTGTGTGAACTTGGGCAGGTCACTTCCCATCTCAGCAGCATTTGTTTTCATAGGTGACTGACGGAACGGGTGGTCGGGGACTTCAGTCGCAGGCAGCAGGAGCCAAGCACAGGAGTCACAGGGAAGGACCAGAGAAGACCAGAGGCAGGTGCAAAGCTGTGCAGGGGCATCAGCTCCCCCAGATGCCCAGAATTGGTGGTCATCACCCCTAGCAGCACTCGACAGCCTGCACGGGCCCCAGTGCTGGCCCTGGACGTCTGGGCACGGCGTTAGCCCGGTGCCCTTTATATGCCCGAGAAACAGGAAGACACAGCCACCAAGCCACTAGCGGTTTTCAAAACGATTTCAAAACGTCCCCCGTATTTTTGGTGCCCGTTGCTCCGATTCCACTGTAGAGAAGATGCAGCCGATTTGCAGAGCCTGGCAGTCACTGAGACCTGAGAGAGCAGGCATTTGGCATTTTCACCTTCTAAAGTAGGGGCGGGCTCTGCTTCAAAAGGTGGGGAAGATGTGGCTGGCAGAAGGAGCTTCGGGTGCTGGATAGCCGGCAAGAGACGGGCAAACGCCTCCTCCACGTGGGAATAATCACACCCGTCCAGTTGCTTCCATCATTGACTCACTCATTGCATGAGCGTTTATTGGTCACCTATTATGCGCTAAGCACGGGGAAGCCGCCAAAACAGGCTTACTGGGAAGGCTTACATCGCTGCTCAGAACAGCAGCATCGCTGTTTTGGAGCACGAGTTTTGTGCCAGGCACAGCACTGGGCACTTGACTCGTCTCCCTCTGCAAGTTCATGAGCCATTACTGCCCAAAGATCACGGCATGGCGCCACCGTGCAATGATTCGCAATAGCAGGTGGTCAGTAAAAGTGAATTCTCTTTCTCCCCTGCTGGACAGGTTTGACGTGTGATCCCGGGAGATTAAGTTTTCTTGCTTTTCTTTTAGACATCAGTGAGCTCACAGATCAAAACATGGAAACCTGGTGATTGTGTCTGAGTGCGTGATGTCAGCCGCTCCAGCTCAATCACTGGTGACAGCTGCCAAGCAGGTGACAAAGGGAATGAAGGGCACCAGCAGCGTTGACCCGCAGCTTGGAAAGGCTTGCCACTTGCAGACCCAGATCACCTGTCGCCAGACCCCCTCCCTGTGCTGAGTTAAGCTGATACAATTACAGGCATGTTTCCATTCTGGAAGTGATAGACCGAGCAGGCTTTCGGGCTGTCACATCCGGCATCCCGGCTCGTTGCTGTCTCGGGACCTGGGCTCTGGGCATGCTTCTTCCTAAATTTATAACCATCCTGAGACTTGGTCACTTACTTCTACGATCGTCACAAAAGTGATACCCAATCCTGTGGCTGATCAAAGTGAAATGCGGGAAGGCCAGCAAAGCGACTGGCTTACGAGGGTGGTGCTAATCGGCAGCTGCCACTGCTGCTGTTGTTACTATCATTGTTATGCCTGTCCCCAGCTCTGCCACGTATGGCATGGGTTTAGCCAAGCCGCTTGCCCCATCGGTGCCTCAGTTTCCTCACATTACGCCTAGATGCGTCTCCGGGTCCATCGCATAAAAACACTCCAAGGACGAGTAGGGAAAGAAGACCAGTCAACACTGAGAAAATTACCTCCTGGGGACAAAGTGACTCCTGTGTGTGACAAGATACGAAGGGAAAGCCTGCCTGGTATTCGAGAGCCAGCCTCGGGCAACGTGGGTCACGAGTTTTCGGAGCACCCCTTGCTCATCTGTAAAACAGGGCTCTCTGCCTGCCTCTCAGGTTACCATGAAGCCAAGTTAAGGGAAAGCATGAGAAAGTTCCAGAAATCCCAAGTCTGTGGACTTTCTAAGACTGCCGTTTCCTAGAGCAGAAACGAACCCCTCTGTCACTGTGCAGGTAGCCCAGCACTGGGCTCTCTGATCTTCTGAGTCCAGCCACGGGCTGCTGAACCCCATCCCCAATGCCGCCTTTGCTCGGCCGTCTCCCTGAACCCTGGGACCATCTGTCCCGAACATACCGTGTGTGTCTTACCTTTGCACGTGTTTTTCCTTCCCTAGAAAGCCTTTGCTGGGCGCACCCGGCTTGTGTCTTCCCCTCAGCCCAGCACCTGGCTTTCTGTGCCCACACGTCCCGCTAATTTCTGGACTGCTGGTGTCGGTCCACCACTTGAGGGCAAGGTCCTTGCCCATCCACCCCAGACAGACACGATGGGTTGAGCTCTGACCCTGGGTTCAGACCTCACCTTGTTCCCTTATCACCTGGGTGACATCAGGCAGGTCAGTCAAGCAACCTGAACCTCACCGCAAGGGTGTCTGATTGGCCCAGGCTCAGGGCTCCTTCCATTTGTTGAGCATGTGAAAAGCCCGGGGATCTTTCGGAATACCCAGATTCTGGTTCAGGAGGTCAGGGGTGGAGCCCGAGAGTCTGCATTTCTCATAAGCTCTGTCTGTCTGGTCACGCTGATGCCATAGGTCTGTGGACCACACCGAGCAGCGTGGGCGCAAAGGACGCTGACTGGAGCACTGGGCCATTAGGGGGAGTTCAGTTTGAGGGAGCAAGCTGACAAGTGAAGAGAGGCTGATATAAGGACCAATGGACACTATGTCCCGAAAGCCTCAAATCCACAAATCTTGGCTAATCAAAGCACTCCTCGTATTAGCTGTCATTGGCCAGTTTGGGATGAGGGTCCAGTGGTGCAAGCAGAAAAAAACAGCCCATGCTCTGTGTCAGGCTGATTAATTACCATTTCATGGCTAATGAAAAAAAAACAAACAAACAAAACAAACCCTAAATGCTGCCATTATTCTAAGCTTGTTTTACTGTTCTATTTAAAAAAAATTTAAAGCTTATTTTTGAGAGACAGAGCACGAGGGGGGAGGGGCAGAGAGAGAGGGAGACACAGAATCTGAGGCAAGTTCCAGGCCCCGAGCTGTCAGCACAGAGCCCGACGTGGGGCTCGAACTCACAAACCGCGAGATCATGACCTGAGTCGAAGTTGGACGCTTAACTGACTGAGCCATCCAGGCACCCCCGTTGTTCTTTTTTAAACACCGACATCATCGATATGATGGAAATTATGATATTTAGCACAGCAGGCTGTTTTGGGGGAAGCACTCCGTACATGGTAGGTACTCACTACGGAACGCGATTCCCATCTCACAGGGTGCCTCGTGTCCCCCACAGTAGTGGCTGAACAATGGCCCCCAAAGATACTAGGTTCTAATCCCTGCGACCTGTAAATGTGACCTAATTTGGGAAAGAAGGGTCTTTGTGGCTGTGATTGAGCTCAGGACCTTGTGACAGGGAGACTGCCCAGTGAGTCCTAAAGGCAATCGTAAGTGTCCTTACACGACAGACGCAAAGGGAAAGAACATACACAGGACAGGAGGGGGCACTGTGACCGAGGAGGCAGACAGACTGGCAGGTGCTGACCTTGAAAACTGGAAGGACTCGGCCACACGCCGAGGGGTGACAGCAGACACCGGGACCTGGAAGAGGCAGGGAGGATCCTCCCTGGGAGCCTCCCGAGGGACCATGGCCCTGCTGACACCTTAATTTCAGCCCCGTGACAGTGACTTTGGACTGCTGGTCTCCAGACCTGTTAGAGAATGCTTTTCTGTTGCTTTAAGCCACCAAGTTTGTGGTATATTTGTTACAGCAGCCACAGAAGACAAATGCATCCATTTCTATTGTACCAGATATATATATCTTCCTGTGCACTGCATTGCAGGAAGGCAATGCATTCGCAGTGAGAATGCAAATTCATGGTCTCCTAGGAATGCATGCATCGGAGGAGAGAATGCTGCTCAGCCCAAACAGGGAACTTTCTAAGTGAGCATTTCAGACCTTCGACGGCTTGAGTTTTGGCCATAAAGCCCAGCTTGAGACATTCGTGGCATTATCTGGGAAGGTTCCTGGGATCTTTTTCAGGTAAAACCATCATCTGTGTGTGTCTTAGTGCCTGAGCTGGGCTGGAGAGGCAGAGGCATCACCAAGAGGAGGCCACCTTGTTTATGGAATTCAGCTTCGTGGAGCAAATACGCGGAGCGAGTTAACGGATGAAACTGAAGGGTCACAGTGGATACATCATCGCTAACAAATGGTGCCAGATTCAGTTACTGGGTGTGGGGCAAGAAGCTATACGGTTGCTTAGAACATCACAAGCTTAATGCTCTCCGGTAAGTTCGTTTCTCAGTTAGGAATCTTAGGCTCGGTAAATGTGCCCAAGGTCACAGAGCTGGAAGGGGCAGAGCTGAGACTTATAGCCAGGTCTCTTGGATTTCAGTTGGCTTTCTCAAAGCTGGCCAAAGACAGGGGAAAATCTTCTAGATGTGCCTGCCTGGGGTGGGGGGACGCATTTCTGTGTCCTTCCCCCCATCTTGTTTCTGTTTGCTACATAGAAGCCTGGTTCTAGAGCTAAGAGTTTCCAGTGTTTTTTTTTTTTTTTCTTTTTCATGTGGACTCATACCAACACCGAGGTCTAATTTTTTCTGGAAGTCCTTTTCGGCTACTTTTATTATCCTTGAGCTGAAGGAAAGCGTGCGTGTGCCTGTGTGTGCACACATGTGCAGGCACATTTGGTCTCATCAGCTCCCTCGTCTAGGGCTGTGCTAAACGACCGTCTCTTGGAAAAGAACAACATTGCTGCTTGTTGTCAAGCTGATTAATTGCTGGTGCGGCTAGAATGGAAAACAGACCACATTTCTGTCTCAACCTTGTTACATCCCACATTTTCTGGGATTCTTTTTCCCCTTCTTAATCTAGCTTCAACATCTTAACGGCCTTGTAGAATCTGCATAGAATCCTGTTGGACTTTCCAGTGTGACTCTCTCTGAGAGAATGGGGGAAAAGTTACATTTCTCTGGCTTCTCACAAATTCTCGGAGGTTGTGCACAGTTCCTCAAATTATGGGCCATTTCTAGGGTGGTTGGATGTTATCATAATGTCCTCAACCCTGCGTCCAATCTGGCAGCTTCCAGCGTATTTCATGAAAAAGATCACGAGAGCCAGCACAGTATCAGTTGCTGGTCACCGTTCACCGCATCTTACATGCGTTGACTCATTTTAAACTACACAACTCTGTGAAAGAGGCATGATTATTAACTCTTGAAGATGGTACAGCCGGGGTTCAGAGAAGTTAAGAAGCTTTCCCAAGGCCACACAGCTATTAATTGTAGGATCTGGATTCAGGTGTCCTGGCTCAGAGTCCACGCTCTTGACCATTGCTACAAAGGTCCTATATTTACCCTAAAGCTGTTCTGTTATATCCTAAAGCAGCTAACATGAGCGAGTCTTTATTATGTGCCCAGTAAATTGCGTGATGCTTTATATACATTTTGGTTTCCAAGTCTGGCTGATTATCACAACTGCCTGGGAACTTAAAAAAATTTCAGAGTCTCTGTACTCCATCTCTAACCTCCTCAACAGCTGTTAGGAGAAGGGAGAACAGGAATCTGTATTTTGAGTTCCAGCTTAGCCTGCCTGCCACACGGGTCCTAGGCAACTTAGGGGGAATGAGATAGCCTTCCCTCCTTCTTTTCTGAGGAAGAATGATCATGGTCCCTCAAAAGCCCTCAGTTGGCTCAACCTCAAGAGGCCATGCCCAGTGGGGCAGAAACAACAAGGACTGCACACTGTGCCCCTGGCCCCTCACACCACCCCACCCCTCCACCACAACGCTCCAGCCACACTTGCCTTCTCTCTGCCTCAGGGCCTTTGCACTGGCTGATCTTCTTCCTGAACCACACGAGCTATTCCCGTAGCTGGCTCCTGCCTCTTTGGGTTTCAGCTTAAATACTGCATCCTCAGAGAAGCTTCCTTGGCCACTCTGTCTACATACATCCTCCCCGTTTTCTTTCTTCTCCCTTCGAGGAGTTGGCAAATATTCTGCAAAGAGCCAGACAGTACATATTTTAGGCTTTGTGGGCCACCTAAAGTTCATGTTGCATTTTATTATTTTTGCTTACAACACTTTAAAAATGTAAAAAATTGGGGCACCTGGGTGGCTTGGTCTGTTAGGCATCCGACTCAATCTCAGCTCAACCTCAATTTCAGGGTCATGAGTTTAAGCTCCATGCTGGGCGTGGAACCCACCTTAAACAAACAAAATAAAATATAAAAAATCATTTTTAGATTACAGTTTGCTGACCCTCCCCTTTTTAATTCGAGAGCGAGAGAGAGAGAGAGAGAGAGCGTGAAAATATTAAGCAGGCTACACACTCAGCATGGAGCCCAATGTGGCCTTGATCCCAGGACCCTGGGATCATGACCTGAGCCAAAATCAAGAGACAGATGTTCAACCATCTGAGCCACCCAGGCGCTCCTATTTGGTGACCCTTAATTCAACACCCTGAATTAATTCTATCCATTACTACCCTTCTCAGATTGGTTCCCTGAGAGCTCACTGCTGTATATTTACTGCCTGTCTTCTCCGCTAGACAGTGGGCTCCACGAGGGCAGACTTTGTCTCAGGATCACCAGTAAGCATCAGGCCTTAGTCCAGTGTCCGCCCGTTGAAGATACTTAACAGGTACTGATTAAATAGTTTTTCATTTCATTTTCAATCTGCTGCCTTTTCTCCGAACACTGCCAGGAAGCTTCAGGCCAGGCTGGCTTGGAGTGACCAGAAGTCTCTATGATGTTTCTCCTACCCACTTTCATTGCATGCTAAGGGACTTAGGATACTTGTGTTGAACAAATAGGTTCCCAGTCTCTGGGCTCAGAGGAGGCTGCCCACCTCCATGAATAGAGGTCGAAGTGGGAAAAGGTGAGCACAGACACCTGCCCCACCTGACATATCAATTTAGATGCCAACAGCCGGCCCGAAAGTAACTTCCAGGTTCCGCTTAACTGAAAACCAGGCAGTTGATTCACCGGCTTCCCAGCTGGCCTTGCCACAGTGGCCACCACTAGACGTCAGACACCAACCCCACCAAATACGGCAAGATGCAAGCCTGCTAACCTGGCCACTACCTGATCTTATTTGCGATGATGATGATGATGATGATGAAGAAGAAGAAGACGACGACGACGACGACGACAGTAATGATGATGATGTTTTTTTTTCTCTTTGGAAGTGAAAATAGCTTTAGTTTTTACTACCCAGGTAATTTGTGGGAATTTTAGAAACTTTAATCCGGGAAAGACTAAAAAGACAAACAAGTTGCCCAAATTCCCATCAGCCCTGTGTAACCTGTTAGCTGCTTTCAATATTTTTTTTAATGCTTATTTTTTGAGAGAGAGAGAGAGAGAGTGGGGGGAGGGGCTGAGAGAGAGGGAGACACAGAATCTGAAGCAGGCTCCAGGCTCTGAGCTGTACACACAGAGCCCGACGCGGGACTTGAACCCACAAACCACGAGATCAGGACCTGAGTCAAAGTCGGACGCTTAACCAACTGAGCCACCCAGGCACCCTGGGTTTCAGTATTTTACTTTCAATATTTTAAAGAGCACATTCAACATTCAATGATGGTGACTTTAATGGACAAGTAAAGGAGAACCAAAATAGGGGAAATATGTCCTCTGTCAAAGTGACAAATAAAAGCTCAGGGCTCTCAGCCTGAATGTAAGCACTAATTCCAGGGGACCCGTCCAAGAAGGAAAGGACTATGTGCCAATTCCCTGGACCTTACTCTCTGGATTCTTTGGCCAGAAACCATCGAACCCAATATCTGTACCTCCAACAAATGTGTTCCCTCTTGCCATGGCCATGCAAGGCCACGTGCTGTTTACGTACAGTGTGAGCACTGATCATTTTCTTATTGGGGAAAACAGCTTCCAAAAGTACTCTGGGCCACCAGAAGCCGGAACCGGAGATAAAACGGTGGAAGTGACTGCTGTCCATTTGACTCAGATGAAGCCTCTATGTACTGCATCGTTGCAAAACTTCAACGGGAAAGGTCAGAAATGACGGGCATTGAGGCCCGTCCCGGGACTCCTCTGCCCGATGGAGCTCATCTCTGCACACTCATTGGCTCCTCCCTGAACAAGGAAGGTTTGCAGCTAGTCTTGAAGATACTTCAGGCGACAGGCGCCTTTATCCTAAGGGAGGTCACGTGGTATTACACCCTGAATAACTGATATTTGCTCAGATATCGGGCATCAGGCGCTTGGAGAGCATCCTGCGTTTCCCATGCACGACAACACCCTGTGAGTGGCAGTGATCTCGTTCTGCACACAGAACAGAAGCGAACGCCGAGGCCAAGAACAGGCGGGTTGACACAGGTGACGTGTCCGGGTCCCCAGCCAGCAAGCCTGGGGGTCTGAGCTGCCCTCGGAGCTGCTGTACGGCCACTTCTAGCTACACCCTCGGTACAGCCTTCCTGCACTCGTGTTATGTGACCGGATTCCATCGTGACAGGGCCCTTCTGGCTGCCGTGTGTGTGCACGTGTGTGCGTGGCGGGGCCAGAGCAAGGAGACTAGCTGCAGTTTCCGGAGGAGCAGCCACGGGGCCCTGGGTCAGTGTGTGAACACTGGCTGCCGCGAGCACGGGTTCTCTAAGACGGCTACGGAGAGAGAGAGAAGCTGTAGGGACCGAATACCCCTTAACCGTCATGCCGCTCCTCAGTGTCACCGTGCAGATGATACAAGAGCAGGTGGACACCCCAATCGCGCTAGCCATGCACACGCTGTGGCCCCGGCCACAGCTCGAACCCACCGGAGCAGCTCTGTTTTCCCGGGACTTTGCCTCTAACCATGTCCCCAACCTGTTAGACTGAGGCAATAACGTCAAGGGGTCTCCGCCAGGGCGTCTCAGTGCGGACCGAGGGCGATGGTGCACGCGCGTAGGGGGGCACTTGTGTATGGCAGGTACAAACCAGAGGCTAGTCCTCAGTCCTTAGCGCCCTGGAGGCCTGTGGTCTGGTCCTGGGGTGGAGTCCTTCCCGGGGGGTCACTGCAGCCCCACACAAGGGTTTGTCTAGCCCCGTGGCCAGAAATCAGAGACTGAGGAATCGATGAAAAGGTAGCCACGGCCATAACTGCTTGACCGCTAGGTCAGGGCACTCGGGCCCTTGGTGCCTCAGTCTGCTCACCTATGAAATGGGGGAATAATGGTTTCCCCGCCGGGCTGCCAAGAGGATGAAAGGAGGTGACGCGTGTACCGGGCACAGAGCCGTCCCTCAGTCACACCTGCCTCTCTCCTCCTTCCAAGTTACCATTCTCGGTTGCCTGTTACCTGCATCGAGATTTGCCTTCAGGCCTCACGCCTGCTCTGGGCTCTAGGAAATGAGGCTGCCATCTGCTGACGTGCTGACGTATGGAGCTGCGGCCAGTTCTGGGGCTGGGCATGTGACGTCTTTGCAGATCGCCTGATTCTGACATTTACCATCCTCTCCTTGTCCTGGGCTGCCTCCTGTGCAGACAGACAGCTTCAGACTTTGTTCTGAGTAGGGGCCGTGCACTCTGCAGCCTGTTTGTGGGGCGTAAGTCAGAGGCAGGACTGGATTTTTAAGTCACAGGAGTGTCGGCAGTGAGTCCCCTCCTTCTCTCTCATCTGCATGTTGTATCTAGTCTCCCCAGTCCATGCTGGGTCCTTCCGTTCCCTGCCCCATATGGCTGCCAGAGACCCCGGGGGGACACTTAACAATGCCCAATCACATCCTGAAGCTGTTCACAATCTTGCAATGGCTTCCAGTGGGTCTCAGGATAAAGACAAAGTCCTTCCTGGGACTCACGGGGTTGTCTCGAAACCTCCTCTTTCTCCCTCTCCCTGCTCAAGCCATCCCCTCCCGCTGCCTTGCTTCTATCCACTCTGGAGCCCAGAAAAGCCCAAGAGTCTTTTCCTGGTCTCTTTGCATTGAGGATTGCTTTTCTTTCTTTCTTTTAATGTTTATTTATTTTTGAAAGAGAGAGAGAGAGTGAGTTGGAGAGAGGCAGACACAGAATCGGAAGCAGGGTCCAGCTCCAAGCTGTCAGCACAGAGCCCAACGCGGGGCTCGAACCCATGAACCATGAGATCATGACCTGAGCCAAAGTCGGAGGCTTACCCAACGGAGCCCCCCCGCCCCCCAGGCGCCCTGAGCACTGCTTTTCTGATAAAAGAGGAGCATAAGTTGAAGCCAGCATTTCCCTTTCTTCCCGCAGGAATTGTCTGCCTTCAAAAGGGATAGGATGCTTAGGTCCTGGGCGGCTGCTGCGAATGTGTGGTAACCATCACCAAGGAAAGACTCACAGAACCACAGAGAACCCGGTGCCGGCACAATCAAGCCACCGAATGAACACCAGCAGCTGCTTACCGCTGGACGTGCTGCGCCCTAAGGAAACGAGACCCTCATGGGTGGAAGCCATCAGATTTGGAGGAGGTAGACCACCGCCATACCGTGGCTGTGTCGCTCGCAGGTGAAAACACACCTCAATGAACTGGACTCGGATTTGAAATATGTACTCTGTGGATTTGGGGCAGGCAGAATTTCACGGGCAGATCGCTGTGCCCTGGCATGCCGCTGAGAAGTGGACCTGGGCTGGGGACACCTGGCCCTGCCATCCTCTGTCGTCGTAGGGGACGAAGGGCTCGGTCGTCCCTTCCCTACTTCATCTGGTGAGCAGGGAGACGAGAGAAGGCAGCGGGGTGTGGCAGCGGGACTGCGAACCAGAGGCGTCTGCGTCCAGGTGCGCATGGATGGGACCCCCGGGGGGAGTGGCCCGGGGAGATCTCCCCTAGGGAAGACACAGAGACACACAGGGTCAAGCCGCTCGCCCGTGTATCCTCAAGGAGTTAATCTCTTAATATGAACAAAAACTCTCCAGTGCACTTTCCACATCCCCCCCAAAGCCCGCATCTCCACCAGCTGAAAATGAATCACCCCCCACACTCAGAGTGCAATGGGGTGTCAAGTTCTTTGCTTAATACCAGCAGTAGTAACGCTCGAGCACCAAAAAAGCCCAAGTAATTATATGTCTGTTTCCTCCGTTGTTATTATTTGCGTGTAACCAAGGCACCTGCCACGTTAATTGTGCCCTTTTTATAAACATCTTCTCCAGCCAACCGACCAAAGATGCACTTTGGGGATGGAGGGGAAGGATTCGTTTTACATCAGGTCTTCAGATTTTTCTGGAGTTCAGTGATGTGCTCATTCAGATGCCAAGCCTTCACCCTGACTATGAGGGAAGACGAGTTGCTGAACTTAAGAAAAAAGAGAGAGAACGTAAAGAATCCTCAGAGTAGGAGAATCTAGAAGGGAGTCAACCAAACCTCCCTGCCTGGTGTTCAGAGTCCTAACATCACAATGAGGATGAGGTTTCCAGAAGAAGAATAGAAAAAAAAAAAAAAAAGAAACATGCCCATTATAGCTGTATCATCTAGGCATCGTGAAATAGTCCTTAACAGCTATCTTTTTTTCCTATTTATACACAGAAGCATAACATACAGTGAAGGGCACGCATCTTAACTATACAGTTTGATTACCTTTTTCAGGTTTTTATTGTGGTAAAACGTATCCAACCTAAGACCTGCCATTCTAACCATTTTTACATGTAAAAGTCAGGGGCATTCTGCTACTATTTCCAAAAATCTTCATCCTCCCAAACAGAAACTCCGTAAATGTTAGGCACAATTAGTTTTTACACACACACACACACACACACACACACACACACACACACACACACACACGTAGCCCAAACCCAGCAAACCCAGATGGGGACAGAGCGTTTCCAGCTTCCCCAGGCACTCATCCGTTCCTCCCAGTGAAAACCCCACTGTTCTGACATCTGTCACCATGGATTAGTTTTGCCTGAAAATTTGTATAAATGGAATCAAACAGTATGTACTTTTTCTGTGTCTGACTTCGGTCACCCAGTAGTGCCCGTGAGGTTTGTACATTCCTTCCCCTTGGCCGCCGTGTTGGTTTGCTGGGCCTGCTGTAGCAAAGTGCCCCAGACCGGGCAGCTGAAATCCTAGGGATTCATCTCACAGTTCTGGAGGCTGGAAGCCAAAGAACATGGTGTCGGCAGGGCCAGTTTCTGCAGACTCTCCCCTTGGATGGTGGGCTTCTCCATCTCTGTGGGGTCTTCCCTCTGTACGCATCTATGTGTTAATCCCTTCTCCTTCTCATCTCCACCTTCTCCTCCTTTTTTTATTGTTGATTTATTTATTTTCAGAAGGAGAGAGAGTGTGTGAGCGGGGAGGGGCAGAGAGAGAGGGAGAGGGAGAGAAAGAATCTGAAACAGGCTCCACACTCAGCACAGAGCCCGACCCGGAGCTCAAACCCAGGAACTGCGAGATCATGACCTGAGCCGAAACCAAGAGTTGGGACACTCAATCAACTGTGCCACCCAGGCACCCCAATTCATTCTTCTTACAAGGAGATCAGTTACACTGGATTAGGGTCCACCCCAGTGACCTAATTTAACCAAATGACCTCTTTAAAAACCCTCTCTGCAATCACAGTCATGTCCTGAGGTGCTGGGAGTTAGGACCTCCCCATGTGAATTTGTGTAGTGGGGGGACACCATTCTGCCCCAAACGGCGATGTACCTCAGTCATAAAGGGGCACATGCTTAGTGTTCGCAAATATTTCAAGTTGTCCAAAGCAACTGCACCAATTTAAAGTCCTACCAGCAGCTTGTGAGAGATCTAGGACTTCGTATCCTGGGCAACACTCAATGCTGTCGATCTTCACTTTGGTCACTCTGGTGGGAAAGTGGCAGCCTCATCCTGTGGTTTCCCCAAGCACCTCTTGAACGGTAACTTGGCAACTGACTTCATGTACTATCAGGACATATTTTGTGGTCACGCCTTGGAAGCTGTGCAGCTCACAAAGATGCCAGTGCCATGCGTTCCTTCACAGGGCTGCAGAGCGCTTGTGGGTGTTCTAAATTTACAGCTTTATGAATTTATGAAATTTCTCAAAACTCCTCAATCAGTGTGTGTTACTTTCCTAAGTTGGGTGGGGGGAAGCCTTATTTAAAAAAGGAAGGTGGAGGGGCGCCTGGATGGCTCAGCCGGTTAAGGGTCCAACTCTTGATTTCGGCTCAGGTCATTACCTCAAGGTTCATGAGATCACGCCCCGCATCAGGCTCTGTGCTGACAGTGCGGAGCCTGCTTGGGATTCTCTTTCTCCCTCTCTCTCTGCCCCTCCTCCACTCATGGTCTCTCTCTTTCTCCCCCCTCCCTCCCCTTGGCCCCTCGCCCCCCTCTCTCAAAATCAATAAACATTGAAAAAAAAAGAAGGTGGAAACATCAGGAAACATGCCTGCTTGGGCATTCGTGGCAGGAGCTCTGGAGAGGGGAGTAGGGGTGCAGCTGTGAGTATGCTTTTTAATGTTTCCTCTTTCGTGGAGCTCAGTCATCAAAAAGCATCAGGCTGTTGGGGGAAGCACATGCCATTGGGGAAGCTTCTGGAAGAAGACAGAGCCTGATTATTGGAGATGTGCACGCACACACACGTGTCTATGCACATAATGGTTTGGTATACACATACACTTTGTTTTTGTCGAATGATGTGAACCAGATGCTGTGCTGAGAATCTTCTTAGCGATCTTCATAACATTTTAATGAACTTGGTGGTGGCACCTTATCAACCACAAGAATAGTTACCATCATCGTTCGTATTTATCGATATTCAGAGAGGTTAAGTGTCTCTCCCAAGGCCACACAGCTTGTAGCGGGCCGACTGAGGAGTCTGAACTGAGATCCACCTGACCCTTCATTTGCTGATACTCTACTGCCTCCATGATGAGTCTGGGCCCTTCACGTGCTTTCCCTGCAGGGTCTCTGATGCTCAGGATGGTGGATGGTGCAGGATAGGTGTTATTAAGGCCCATTTTAAGGACAAAGAAGCACTGACCCGAAGTCATGTGACCAGGTAACCGTGCCAGGATTCAGACCCAGGTGGTTTGACTCCCAACTACGCGATTGCTGTTATTCTTCATATTCTTTCAAATCTCTATCTGGCTCGGGCCCAACAAAAGCTGGCTTTGCACTACCCTTGACGGACAGGTCCCTCCAGCAGGAAGTGTCCCTTGTACTGAGCTGAAATTGGCTTCCTTGCGACTCCAACAATTGCTTCCAGTTCAAGGCCCAGAACTTAGTACTTAATTACATTGTGTCTTCTATTGTGTACTAATCATCTCTCGTGGTTCCTCCCTTCTCCGCGGCTCGCTTGCCAACTCCTCCAGGGCAGAGACGGAGTCTCGTAGGCGGCACACCTTCCAGAGTAAGAGCTTATTAAATAAATACTTGTTGGTGGAAAGTCCCACCAGAATTCTCCCCTGGGGCCTCATCCCAGGTGTGTGGGATACAGCTTAGCCAGGTCACAAGGGATTTGCAATTTAAATATGTACGGAGTTTGTGGATAATTTGCATACTCCCTCAACAGACTGTGTGCAGTCAACACTCGGTAATTCTGCATTTAAAATGATCCTGCTCCCCCGAAGACCGTCATTTCTTCACAGCTCTCGTCTTAACTTTCCTCAACCCTGTGTTCCTATCAAATCAGGAACTGGGGAGTTTACACCCTGCATGGAAAGCGAAGACAGCCTAGGTGGCAGCAGAAAGGGTCAGGGTGAAGTCGCCTGGTTGAAATCGCGTTTGTCCTTTCAAGGCTAATTGCCACCCGTGTTTGCCAGTGTCCTCAGACGCAATTACTCCTGTTACTTTGTTCACACGACCTGTGGTGCCCTTACGCAGTGTATCCTGGCTAGAAATTAGCATGCTTTCTGTTGCAAGTGATGGAAACCCTCTTGAAAGCAGTTTCAGGAAAGAAAGGGAATTTGAAGTCATTGGCTTCTGTCAGTGAACCATCTTGGGACTTCAGGCATGGCTGGATCTAGGGGCTAAAAGCAAGGTCATCCAGATTCCCTTGTCCCCACTCTGCTGCCAGCCCCAGTGTGGAAAGAGCTTCAATTGCCCAACAGAAGAAGACGAAATCTCAAGACGGCGCCTCGTTGGTCTGACACAGGTCAGATGACCACCCCTAAACCAAGTACCATGGATGAAGAAAAACTGACCGGCTAGATGTTGGATGAGCTCCCCCTACACCCAAATCACGTGGTCCGAGAGTGGGGGAGAGGGAGTTGCCCAAAGAGCAGTCTATGGGCTTCCATTAGAGAAAACACAGACATACCCACACACACCCACCTACGTAGCAGGTCCTGTATAGGTCTATCTTTCTTGCTGGCCTGGGGGCTCCTGGAGGGCAGGAGGAAGGCAGGAGATGCCTGACACTGAACGTGTAAAGGGGTAGGAAAAAGAAACCTTCCAGGCACCAGAGAGCCCTTCCTTTCCCAACTGTGCACTGACAGGTATTGGGATGCTAATGGATAAACAGACACGGTTCCTGCCGCCACGGGGCTTACAGTCTTGCTGGTGAGGAATGCACACAACGGACTTTAACAGACAGCGACGTGCGTCGTGCTGGACGCGTGAACAAAGATTCTTGTTTGCAGCCTAGAACACCAAGACGATGGGAGGGCAAGAACCGTAACGCCTCTGTCCTCCTCGTAAAGCTCTTTCATACACTTTTGCAGCAGCGTCTAGGACAGTAGATGCAATGTGGGGATGTTCCCCCTTTGTAGGTAAGGAAAGGAGACTCTGAAAGGGAAGTTTAGGTGCCGCGGGCTGGTAGGCAGCAACACCACACACCTTCCTGGTGATGACCCTATTTCCATCGATCTTCCCAGCAGCCCGGTGAAGTGTGATCTCATTTTAGACAAGAGGAAAACAGTGGCTCAGGGATGCACGAGCTGGATGGGCACCAGGCGGGACAGCAGAGACACCCCGGTAAGTGACTTCAGGGTCGCACAAACCCTGAGGCTAGGTCAGGACTCACCGCCCGAGCTCACGGCTCCAAGTCTGGGGCTTGCTCCTCGGCCCCACTGGGTGCCCGCTGCCCTCAAGCCGTGCCCCTCATCGGGGGCCACCCTGGTAGGTCATTAAAGATTCTTGCAGCTCAGCCAGTTGCTGTTGGTGGCCTCGCCCAGAACCCACGTGTCCTTTCTGCCTTCCTTGCCAGAGCCTTGCAGGCTTGCCCCAGAAATGCCAACCTCCTTTTCCCCGGGAGGCATTTCTGTCTCCTGCACTGCTCATTGCTAACCCTGTCCCAGAAGCTGGGTGGAGAGAGCAGCAGCGGCATGCGGCCAGCCCCACCGGGGCTCAGCTGGGTGAGTGTGGCGGCCGAGATCTGGCCTGTTGTGTGCATGTGGCAAGCAAGGGCCTGCTTCCTATTCTGCTGGTGTGTTGTGAGGGTGTCAAGAAAGATGCCAACGTTTTCCGTGTCTGAACACCTAGAAGCTGCCGCTCACTAAGATGAGGAGACACTGGCCGAAGCAGATTTTGTCTAGTGTCAACGGTTTGCTTTTTGTACCTGGTACGTTAAAGGTGCTTGTTGGGCGCCCACGAGGGGGACGTTTGGAGGCACCTGGGTCTGGAAAGGCGATGGGGCTGGAGCTGGGTCGCCCTGGAGCATTCCAGCCTTAGACTGGGGACTTAGCAAGGACTGGGGAGGCCTGGTTAGCAGGTGATGATAACCAAGGATGGGGCCATGGAGGCCAGGTAAGAAGAGGTTTCCAGAAGGGAGCGATTTGTTGCCTCAAATGCTGTTGCTAAGTTGGGTTCCGTGGGACCCAGGATCTACCTTGGTTTTGGCATGTCACGTGCCGCTGTGACCTTGGCCGGTGTGGCTTCTTGGGGAACAGAGGAAGAAAGCAGGAGAGAATGAGAAGATCACAAGCAGAGACCATTCGTTCGATGTGTTTGCAATAAAAAGGAGCAGAGCGGTGGGCTGGCGGCCGGACAGACCAGGGATGATTCTTCTCCAGAAAAGACACAACAGCACATGTGCTCTGATGGGAAAGACAGAGCCGAAAGGACACTTTATGTAGGACACTAGGGGAAAAGTTCACGCGACTGCAAGAATAGTGGCCCCGCACAGGCTGGAGGGGGTGGATTCAGTGGACGAGCAGGGTGTTTGGCCTTTGCGTCCAAACCCGTGCTCTCTCTGCCCTGCCAGGCGGCCTCTCCTCGACTTCTCTCCCCGGAACCTCTCCAGACTTCCTGCCGGATGCTCAGGCTGGAGAGAACAAAGCCTAGGACGGAGCGCTTGCTATTTCTGCTGGCGATAACCATGAATTAGAGGGAAGACAGAGACAGGAGGTGACAGGAGACTTCGTCTGAGCTACCGAATTTAGGTGTGTGTGCTGTGAGCGCAACTTGTGAAATCACCTTGCTGGAGATGTTCTCAAGACTGGAGGCAGTTTCAAAAGGAACTTGAGGCACAGTGAACAAACACCACTAAAATAGAAGCGGCAAAACGATCTGAGACATTTGCAAACAACGTGGCTTTTACCATCATCTCTCCAACTTAAGAACGGTTGACACTTAATAGGTTCCTTTCAACGTTACTCATGCAGCAGATGTAAAGTGAGGTCTGAGGGAGGCCCTGGTGGCAGAGAGAAGAGAGGCCCCTTGTCCTCAGGGAGGTGCAAGTCTGGTGTGGCAGCCCATGTTAAGTGTTCAGAGAGACTCAGAGATGCACAGGGTTGGGTAACCCAGGTAAGGTGGAAGGAAGCAAGGCTCAGGCAAGGGGAAGAGTAGACTCCATGCTGGGAAGCATAAGGACAAGTGTGCTCCTGACACAGGGAACAGCATGTGCAAAACCTCTGTGGTGTGAGGCACCAGGGCCCATTCAGGAAATGCCAAGGAACTCCAGATGCCTAGAGTGGGGGCTTTATCCTGTGCACCACAAGGATCCACTGCAAGACTTTAATTGGGGAATAATCTGGGGGAGGGGCATGTTTACAATTCAGAACCTAGAAGCAGCATAAAAGCAGTGGTCAGGCTCTAAGCCACTCCTCCATGAATAGGACAGGCTAGGCTGTGTATCCTATGGCAGAGCTGAGTTAAAGAACGATCCAGGGCTTAGGGATATGGGGACAGGTGTGGAAGGGGGAGGAAGGGTTTTCTGTCTCATGACCCCGTACAAAGCCAAGGTCTTGTGCACAACTATAAACAACCATTCTTCAAACTAAGATTTAAAGTGAGGAGCTAGGTTTTTTAAGTACAGGTCTCTAGTCCCAGGGGCATCCATTAAGCATGCACTATGGACACAGCAAATACCTACACAGGGCTGATCTGGCCAGGCCCTGGGAGTGCATGCGGGTAGGTGAGCATTACACGATAGAATCACTGGAGAGCCTGGGTGGCTCAGTCGGTTAGGCATCCGACTTTGGCTCAGGTCATGATCTCACGGTTTATGGGTTTGAGCCCCGTGTCGGGCTCTGTGCTGACAGCTCAGAGCCTGGATCCTGCTTCGGATACTGTGTCTCCCCCTCTCTCTGCCCCTCCCATGCCCATTTTCTGTCTCCCTCTGTCTCTCAATAATCAATGTTTAAACATTTTTAAAAAATAAACAGTAGAATCACAGAGTGAGAACACTGTGCTCTTTTCGGGGGTCTTGCAAACCTTTCAAATGCTTCAGTGAGAAGTGCTCAGTGTGGGGCTAAGGGATCTTTGACACCTCTCTTTCTATCACTACCTGTTGGACACATACACAGTGCTACACAGAGTGGGAGTCCATTCGTATGAAATGTCCAGAGAAGTCAAAGCAAAGGAAGTAGATCAGTGATGGCCTGCAGCTGGGGGGTGGCAAAGGGGAGGGACCGAAATGATCAAGATGTTTCTTCCTGGGTGATGGAGAAGCTTCCAAAGTGGACTGCAGTGATGGTCGCATAGCCCCATAGATACGCTGGAAACCATCGTGCCGTCGGAACAAGTTAATCTTACGGTATGTAAATCACAGCTCAATAAAACCGCTTAAGAACTGACAGAGTGTGTGTGTGAAGGGCTGGAGGTTTGGAGACAGGGGGCCATGACAGTAGGCTGGTTTTCAAACTGTGCTCCTCACAGCTGCCCATGTTGAAGAAGAACATACCAGAATGTGGCCAATCAGGGTGGGCTCAGTGCCACTCTGATCTGTCCTTATTTGTTGTATCAGCAGTTCACTCAGACACACAGAAATTGCTAGAAAAGAACAAAGCTCCCACCAGAGCCAAGGCGGGTTTGTCCCGCCCAATGCCGGTGGTGGCGTAAACCATCGCACGGGGCCGTTTAAAGTCTGGGTCTCATGGTTTATTTATGAAGGTGACTCATGCCTTATTTATGATAAAAAGAAAGTCAATGTGTAAACATCTCTGAACAAAACTTCCATGGGCACAGGGCAAGTGAGCATATAGAAGGGTCTATTTGCATGTACATCTGTCACTTGGGCAGTGTCAGGAAGGTGACACAAAGGACCCCATGGTCCATCTATAGATTGAGGAGTGTCCGATTTGGTGCCAGTAGACAGTTTCATTGGAGGACAAGGTCCCTAAGCTAAAAACTCCCCAAGAACCACCGGGCTAGAAGATGCGGCATGGACACCACTATCAGAGTTTGGTTTGGGTTTTCTATACTTTCTGTAAACCAAAGTAATTGCCATTTGTGACTTCCTTTACGGATAAGCAGATGAGGACCCTGAAACGCAGAGGGCTGAGCGAATGACGGGGCAGGCCAGCCTCCTCGTGGAAATCCCGTCTGCATGAGGCCAGCCCCCAGTGCAGATGGAGGGAGGGGATTCTGGGGGAGCTCATCCCAGTTGTGAGTCCAGCCATGTCTGCACACGGGGCCAGGGTCACTCCCTGCTGCTTGATGTCACTCAAGTGTGGCCTCTTAATGGGGCCTACAGGAGAAAACTCTGCTAAAACCACAGCAATCCTTCCACACTGCTGCTCAGGTCCCTCCGGTGACTTCCCCTGGTTAAGACTAAACCCCAAGGAGGGGCTCCTGGCTGGCTCAGTCGGTTAAGCATCTGACTTTGATTCAGCTCAGGTCATGATCTCATGGTTTTGAGAGTTTGAGCCCCATGTCGGACTCTGTGCTGACAGCACGGAGTCTGCTTGGTATTTTCTCTCCTCTCTCTCTCTCTCTCTCTCTCTCTCTCTCTGCCCCTCCCCCACCCGCTCTCTCTCAAAATAAATAAACTTAAAAAAGACTAGGGCCACCTGGGCAGCTCAGTCAGCTAAGCTTCTGACTTTGGCTCAGGTCATGATCTCACAGTTCATACGTTCAAGTCCTGCGTCAGGCTCTGTGCTGACAGCTCAGAGCCTAGAGTCTCCTTGGGATTCTGTGTCTCCCTCTTTCTCTGCTTGTCCTCTGCTCATACTCTCTCTCTCCAAAATAAACAAAACATTAAAAAAAATTTTAAAAAGACTAAAATTCAGGGAAAAAATAGCGCACAGTAAGGTTCTATATGATCTCAACCTGTGTTGACCACACAGGGTAACTGAGCACATACAACTGGGCCAGTCAAAATTCAAATACCGTGAAGTTGAAGTATTTGGAGAGAAGGTGAAAAAAAAATGTGAAGCAGCTCATCACTACTTTTAGACATTGTTACTGTTGAAATAAAAATATTTTGACTATATTGGCTAAAATGACATATATGAAGATTAATTTCACCTTTCAAACATGGCGTGACTGGAAAATTTAAAATGACATTTGTGAACATACTCTGTTCCTATTAGGCGGTGCTGATCCAGCCTCTGCTTGTTTCCTAAGAGTTACTGTCTGGCCTCTCATTTTACCTTGAACAAGGCAGACGCACTCTGGGCTTCGGCACCTGCTCTCTGCTAACCCTGGAGAACGCTTCACTTACATAGCGTGACACATGGCTCCCTCCTTTGCCTCATCCTGGTCTCTGTTCACATGTGATCTTATGAGAGAAGGCTTCCCTGACTATACTTGCTAGAAAAGAAGCCTGGTTCCACTCAATTACCTTTTTCTTTTTCGGTTTTATTATCATCTTCACAGTACTTATCATTGATGTTACGCCGTATACCTGTTTCTCTGTTTATTTCTGGTTCTCCTGCCAGAACATAAATTTTAAAGGGAAGGGGCTGTGTTTTATTCACCACTGGATCCTCCAGTGCCTGGCACAGATGGGTGATCTGCCTGCTCATGCTGAGCTCTATCTCAGAGGGAGTAATAAAGTGGAATAAGCAGGTTTCTTCACTGCATTATGGTGAGTGTTACAAGGAAGAGGTACAGCTTACTGAGTATGTAAGGGAGGAGGTTCTTGTTTGTCTAGCTTCCATCCATTCACCCTCTTCTTTAGTAACAGAACCCCCAAGTTCCCCAGGTATCCATGCTTCCCTGAGAGCCAAGGGACTCAAGGGAAGGAGACCCCATCCTCATATGGGCCTGATTCTCCTTGCCAGTGATTGGTTCAGGAGTGGACATGAGACCCGACTCTGGTCAATGGGGATAGGAGGGCGTCCTGAGGGGACTCTGGGAAAATTGTATTCTTTCCTAAAAGAAGAGGTGGTGGTGATCTCTATTTGCTTCTTTTATTTTTAAAGGTTTACTTATTTTTGAGAGAGAGAGCGAGCGCACACACACAAGCAGGGGAGGGGCAGAGAGGGAGACAGAGGATCTGAAGCAGGCTCCCCGGTGACAGCAGAGAGCCCAATACGTGGCTTGAACTCACGAGATGCGAGATCATGACTTGAGCTTCAGTCAGGTGCCCCTCTCTTTTGCTTCTAAGCACTGTCATGTCTGGATGTGATGCCTGGAGCTGCTGCAGCTATGCTGACAGCCCAAGGATGAAGCCAGCACCGAAGATCAGTTGAGCGGAGGGAGAAGCATCTGGGTCTCTGAGAACAGCACCGAGCTGATGAAATGGCCCACCATGAGGCCTGTATGGCTTCTGGATTCTCCAGGAGAGACCACAAATGTCTAAATTCTTCCGTAATTTTGAGTGGAGATCTTGGTAACGTGCAGCTAAAAGCTGCCTCAACCTGACAGGTGACCTAGTTTTATGGGGTGTTGCCGAAGGCCTGTATTTTCCATCATGTTCTCCAAGAGGTGGACTCCAAAGTGGAGATTTTCATGCAGGAAATTTATCAGTGGATACCCTTGAGATCAGCACCTGTTGGGGAGGCGGTGAGGGAAATGGAATCTGTCAAAGGAGGTGAACTATAATGCAGTAGCGACAAGGTCTCAGCTGATCCCACAGAAAGTTCTGGAGCTGGGATGGCCCCAAGAGTTACAGGTCCTTGAGACAAAGGGGTTGGGTTGCTGTACAGCCATGGAAACAATTGGTAGATGCGGTTTGGGCCCAAAAAGGTGGAGTGACTTCGGGTGGGGCAGCTCTCTTTGGTCGAAGGCATTTCCTGGAGAGAGATATATGTGAGTTGTCAACCACTGACATCGTAGCTGGAGGTGAATCCAGGCTGTTTAGCACAGCACGATGACAACCCACCGGAAGAAGTGACACCCAAGCCAGGATCCAAAGAGATGCGTAAGAGGTCCCAGTGGAGGGCTGGGAAAATGGGGACCATCCAAAGAATAAGTAATAGTATTTGCAAACCCTGGAGACAGCACAGAGCATGGTGGACTCCTTGGAACGGAGAGGTGATCCTTTCCTCCCCACCCCGTCAGCTCTGGCTGGGTTTTCGGTCACTCGAACCCAATGAGTCCTGGTGGGTACATGCAGGCTCTAGACGGCAGAGCCAAGATCTGAAATCTGTTCTCTGTGACTGGAGAGCCCATGAACTTCCTCGACACGTCATGCTGTCTCTCCCGGTAAACAACATGTCCCTGTATGTGAGTCGCTGAGTCCCTTGAAGCGTCTCTAGGCAAGATCTTTGTGTGGCCACACTTTGAAAATAAGGTTATCTGGGTCATTGCCAATGTACTGAATCCTACATTTTTTGGTTCCACAGGTTTGCAAAGCAGCTTTTATTCCGTCTTTTCTACATTTAATTTCTGTTTGTGGGCCTCTCTTTGTCCCACCCCTGTGTGGTGGGATTCATAGGAAGGCAGGGCCATGGAAAAGGCTAGAAGGTCAGGCACTCAATCACAGCCAGAGTTCCATAAACGAATCCCAAGGATGGAAAGAGATTATTTCATTCACAGTAAATCGGTCACTTGCAGGCAGGGCTTTTTGTCACCTCTGAAGGCCAAATGTGTTTTTGGAGTGAGTTCATCAAGTAAAAGTAGCATCTGGAGACCAATCAACATTATGTCGAGGGAAGCAAACACTGTGGCTCCCAGTGCCCTGTCTCTGCAGAGAATGTGTCACTAAGAGCTATAGAATTTCCGGTAGGCTCATTAGCTAAGCACTTCCCCTCAAAGCAGCCACACTCCCAGGTCAAAAGAAATCAGGTTATAACCTGAGAAAGAAAATACTCATCTCTTTGATGTAAACCATGATCCAGTATCTCCCCACCTCTAGACTTCGGTACACGCTGCTCCGTCTGGAATGCCAATCTGTCTCCTATGCTTACAAAACTCCTAGTCATCCTTCAAGACCCAGCTCATGAAACAGTCCTCATTGCTCCCAAGAGAAAGTTGTCCCCTCCTTGGAGCCTCCTCATTAATTTGCACGGACTATTTCTAGAGCATGTTTCTTGGTACACGAGACAATGTATTATCCTTCTTAGTCCCCTCTAGACTACAAGCTCCTTTGGGGGAGGGGCAGGGGCCATTTGTCTCTACAATATCAAGGTTGCCAGACCCATGATATGTCCTCAGTGAGGGTTTGACGAATAAATAAAAGCCCTGCACGAGTACGTGACAGAGGAAGCCGGTGCGACAATACACGGTGAGCGTGCGTTGCCTGAACGGTGAGTCCGCGAGTGAGTGGTCGTGTGTGTAAATGAGAGCCTGTGTGGAACCAAGTGGGTGAAGGAGGAGTCGGGGGATGAAGGAAAGTCTCTGAGTGAGCAGCAGACTTGGAAGTCAGTCTTTGTATCTGACCTTGGCAATGGGGTAAACTCTATGGGTCTTCTCATAAAGCACATATAATCACATCTAAACACACACACGCATACAGGCATAGTCATGTATGTAATTTTAGACAGTTAATGGTGTGCCTCAAACCCACTACGTGGCACACAGACCCTAACTTGGAGAGTGCACGTCCGTTTTAGCTTCCCAGGGATTCTGAGGATGCATCACAGAACCTAACACATACTACAGGGTAACACACATTTCTGCCAAATTGGATTGAACTGAAATGACCTAACTCGAGAAGCAGGGCATAAGCAGCTGGCTTTCCCAGCCTCGTATTCCTCAGGAATCTCTGAACTACACACAGTGTGGCCCCAGGAACTGGCTGTCTACCGACAGAATAATCTTTCCAGACACTTCCCATCTTTAGCCCTGGCCAGGACATGTGGGTCTTTGCTTCAAAAGCCTCTTCGGGGAAAACACAAGAGTGTAAAATATGATTCACATCTGGAGGAGCAAACAGCTCCGTGTTGGAACATCTCCTAATTAATGGTGATGCCAAGCCCTTGGCCTTGGTTCCCCGGTGCCATATGCTATGCAAATAACACCCAAGCCTCTACTCTGAGCAGGACTCACTGAGCCCCAATCAAGAGAGGGCAGCCCAGATCAGAGAAGAAATTAACAGCCGAGGTGGAACGGAATTAGAATCCAATTTATCCTGAACCTGGCCCTTAATGAAGAGGGTTTAATTTCATTAATACAGTTTAGAGAGTCTCTCTGTTCAGAAGGATTTAGATGAGGGCAGGATGAGTGCCTGTCAAGCCACTAGGGAGGCAGAGTGGCAAAGATTGAAAATGACAGTAATGTGCAGTCTGGCAAGGGTGTGGGAAACAGCCATTTCACGTGCTGTTGGAAGGAGTGTGCAATCAGCAGATATTCTGGAGAGCTATTTATCTTTTAAAATGGAAAAAAGGAGATATTTATTCTTTGACGTAGGCGTTCCGGTATTGAGATGTTTTCCTACAAATGTCCTCATACCTGCACACAGCGAAGATGGTCTTTGTTTATAATAGCACAGACTGGAAACAACCCAAGTGTCCAACAAGAGGGGGTTGGCCAAACAGCCCATCCTCACAATGGAAAGGCGACGGCATTCGGGAAGAGAACAGCCTATATGCCACGATGAAGAGTGATATCTGTGATGTATTTCTTTCAGTGGGCAAAAAACAAGGTGCTACAACAATGCTTTGGGTATACTTTTAGTTATGAAAACGGGGATATGTGTAGGCTTGAAGTGTCTCGGGAAGGCTCAATACAACACGCTTTTCATAATAATTAATTCCAGAGAGAACAGGGGGAGGGGGTCAGAATTAATTATTAATTAGGATTAATGGAACTGATGCCCCATTTTCATTGTATATGCTATGTCCTGTTTGAATTTTTGCTGTGTGCATGTGTTACTTTGATCAATTAAAATGCTGGGGTTTGGGGAGCGCCTGGGTAACTCAGTTGGTTGAGGGTCCGACTTCGGCTCAGGTCATGATCTCGCAGTTTGTGAATTCGAGTCACACATCAGGCTCACTGCTGTGACCCTGTCAGGGCAGAGCCTGCTTCAGATCCTCTGTACCCCTCCCCCACTTGCACTTTCCCCAAAATAAAATTTAAAGATGCTGTTTTTTTTGAACAAGGAATTCATTTTAAAAACAAGCACTGATTTCTTTTATTCATTTGTTCCTTCACTCACTTCAGCACTTACTGAACACTCACTGGGAGCTGAGATTTGATCATCCAGCCTTCAAAAAAAAAAAAAAAAGTGGCCCAATATTCATCCACAGAGAGAATTGAGTAGAATTACATGCCTTTTATAGTGCTCCCTGGGCACAGCCAGATGGCAGGCCTGGTGGCTCCCCAGCTTTGTTTCGGGGAGAATGAAGGAGGAGAAAGGTGGTGAGGTTCTCTGAGCATCTTCTGTCGTCCAGGCACTGCACTGGGCCCTCCGTTTACCTTCACCCACCCCGCACTTGTCATCACTGAACCCCTAGCACCTAAGGCGGGGCTTGTGTCTGAAAGCAATCGGATAACTGGACTTCTAAAGAAATGAATTAGATGCACGGTCCCTCTGGGGAGAGAGAACAAGTGGCTTGTGGGAGGACAGACTCCTGGCTAAGCCTGAGGCTCAGAATTCCCAATGAGCTGCTGAGGGCAGGTTGAGACAGTTGGCTTTTATGGTGCTGCCTCTGGAGAAGACTGTGTAGTCATTACTCAGGGATCATGCCTGGTTCTGATCGAGGAAACGATAGGCAGCGTGTCTCTAGGAGGCCTATTTAATATTTTAATAGCATGTATTTTAATTTACTTTAATTTATATTTTTTCCTTTAAAAAAATTAAATCCAAGTTAGTTAACATATAGCGTAATAATGATGTCAGGAGCAGAATCTAGGGATTCACCACTTACAAACAACACCCAGTGCTCATCCCAACAAGTGTCCTCCTTAATGCTCATCGCCCACTTCACCCATCCCCTTACCCAACACCCCACCAGCAATCCTCCGTTTGTTCTCTGTATTTAAGAGTCTCGAAACTAGAACAAGCAATCCTAAAATTCATATGGAACTACAAAAGGCCCCGAATAGCCAAAGTAATTTTGAAGAATAAAACCAAAGCAGGAGGCATCACAATCCCAGACGTTAGCCTCTACTACAAAGCTGTAATCATCAAGACAGCATGGTATTAGCACAAAAACAGACACATAGACCAATGGAATAGAATAGAAACCCCAGAACTAGACCCACAAACGTATGGCCAACTAATCTTTGACAAAGCAGGACAGAGCATCCAATGGAAAAAAGACAGTCTCTTTAACAAATGGTGCTGGAAAAACTGGACAGCAACATGCAGAAGGTTCAAACTAGACCACTGTCTCACACCATTCACAAAAATAAACTCAAAATGGATAAAGGACCTGAATGTGAGACAGGAAACCATCAAAACCCTAGAGGAGAAAGCAGGAAAAGACCTCTTTGACCTCAGCCATAGCAATCTCTTACTCGACACATCCCCAAAGGCAAGGGGATTAAAAGAGTCTCTTATGGTTTGTCTCCCTCTCTGCTTTTACCTTATTTTTGCTTCCCTTCCCTTATGTTCATCTGTTTCGTTTCTTAATTTCACATATGAGTGAAATCATATATTTGTCTTTATCTGATGGACTTATTTCGCTTAGCATAATACACTGTAGCTCCATCCACGTTGTTGCAAATGGCAAGATTTCATTCCTTCTGATCGAGTAATACTCCATTATGTATGTATGTAGATACACACACACACACACACACACACACACACACACACACACACATCACATCTTCTTTATCCATTCATCAGTCAATGGGCATTTGGGCTCTTTCCATACCTTGGCTATTGTCAGTAGTGCTAACAGCATGTATTTTAAACATATACCTCTGGCACACGAGTCAGTTTCTCTCCACTCTTCTCGTAATGCTTTGAAACCTGAGGGGTTTGTCTACTTCCTGGAACAGTTGCCTGTGTGGGAAAAAAAGTCTTGCTTCTTCCACCAAATGTTTACTAGGCACTTTTATTAAGAATGTAGTTCAAGAAATCACAACAGACCCTTTCTCTCTTTAAAGAATACTCTATCCCACCCCCCTCCGGTCTTAGTGCTAGCTCAGTGTGCCTATGCTTGTTGCTTGTAGACACAGGGAATCATGGAAGATGCTGAGGTTCTCTTTTTGCATCAGCTGCTAGGAAGCTCAGAACCCAGCTGTGTTGTCTGTTTCTAGCAGTTTGGCTAGATGGCTCTTATCTCCATCTTTTCTACTACTTTACATGGCCTTTTCCTTAAACCTATTTTATCTTGTGTTAAATGAACCCTATGAAGACATTTTGGGACAAGGCAGGTGTATTAGTTTCCAAGGGCCTGCTCTAACAAATACCACTAACTAGGTGTCTTTAAACAATACATGTTTATTCTTTCCCAGTTCCAGAAGCCAGAAGTCCAACATCAAGACATCGTCAGGGATGGTTCATTCTGGACATTCTGAGGGAGAATCTGTTTCATGCTTCTCTCCTGGCTTCTGGTGGTTGCCAGTAAATGTGAGTGTTCATTGGCTCGTAGGCTCATTTCCCCCACCTGCAAACGGGGAGAGTGGACAGGACGTCCTGGAATCTTCTGGTTCTAAAGTTCAGTGGCTTCCACAACAAGGGAAGGCTGGCTGAGCATCGTTAGACTTCTGGAACATGGTTCTGAAGGCAGAGTGGCAAGGACTCTCTGGGCCACATTCTGGATGGGGCCTGGGGCATGGTATCCTGGTTGCCAAGGAATGTGGGTCAAGGTAAGCAGAGTGAGGGGAGAGACAGCACAAAGAGTGTAAAGGACAATATCTTCCACAGTGTTCCCAAGGGCATGCTGTGCCAGATGGAGATCCAGAGCAGCACAGAGTACAAAATCCAGGGGCAATTGGGACCTCATCAAGGTAAAAAGCTTCTGCACCGCAAAGGCAACAATCAACAAAACTAAAAGGCAACCGATGGAATGGGAAAAGATATTTGCAAATGACATATCGGATGAATGGCTAGTACCCAAAATCTATAAGAACTCACCAAACTCCACACCCAAAAAACAAATAATCCAGTGAAGAAATGGGCAGAAGACATGAACAGACACTTTTCCAAAGAAGACATCCAGATGGCCAACAGACACATGAAAAGATGCTCAATGTCACTCCTCATCAGGGAAATACAAATCAAAACCACAATGAGATACCACCTTACACCTGTCAGAATGGCTCACATTAACAACTCAGGCAACAACATATGTTGGCGAGGATGCGGAGAAAGAGGATCTCTTTTGCATTGTTGGTGGGAATGCAAACTGGTGCAGCCACTCTGGAAAGCAGCGTGGAGGTTCCTTAAAACATTAAAAATAGATATACCCTATGACCCAGCAATAGCACTGCCAGGAATTTGCCCAAGGGATACAGGAGGGCTGATGCATAGGGTCACATGTACCCCAAGGTTTATAGCGGCCCTTTCAACAGTAGCCAAATTATGGAAAGAGCCTAAATGTCCACCAACTGACGAATGGATAAAGAAGATGTGGTTTATATATACAATGGATTACTACTTGGCAATGAGAAGGAATGAAACCATGCCATTTGCAGCAATGTGGATGGAACTGGAGGGTATTATGCTAAGTGAAATAAATCGGTCAAGAGAAAGACAGATATCATATGCTATCACTCATATGTGGAACTTGAGAAACTTAACAGAAGACCATGGGGGGAGGGAAAGGGAAAAATAGTCATAAACAGAGGGAGGGAGGCAAAGCATAAGAGACTTTTAAATACAGAGAACAAACTGAGGGTGGTTGGGGGGGCATGGGGGAGAGGGGAAAGTGGGTGATGGGCACTGAGGAGGGCAGTTGGGATGAACACTGGGTGTTGTATGTAAGCCAATTTGACAATAAATTATATTTTTTAAAAAATCCAAGGGCCGGGGTGGAGTCTGCCATGTTCCCAACTGTGTGTCTCTTGCCTAGAGCATGTATCAGCTGGCTGACTGGCTGGGGAAGTCGCACAGACCTGGCTCAAATCCTGGCTCTGCCTCTTGGACAAATGACATTTTCAGCCTTGGGAGACACGTCTGTAAAATGGGTACCACAACAGCCGCCTTGTAGGACTGTTTAAGCCCCACATCCAGAATCTGGTGGTTGAGAGTCTCGGTGTGAGTTCAAATGCCATCTCTGTTTCTTTTAAAAAATTTTTTTTAACATTTATTTACTTTTCAGAGATGTGAAAGACAGAGCACGAGTGGGGGAGGGGCAGAGAGAGAGGGAGACACAGAATCCGAAGCAGGCTCCAGGCTCTGAGCTGTCAGCACAGAGCCCGACGTGGGGCTCAAACCCATGAACCGTGAGATCATGTCCTGAGCCAAAGTTGGACACTTAACCGACTCAGCCACCAGGGTGCCCCTCAAATGCCATCTCTTGTACTTATCAGTTGTCAGACTTTACACAAGACCCCTGGACTCTCTGTGCCTTGGTTTCCTGGAGATGATGCCACGCCACTGAGGACAAAGGGAGATGTGAGCGTGATGTGCTCGGCCCAGGGTCTGGCGCTCGCTAAGTGCTCGGGGTTTCTCTTCTGTTCTTTAACTTGCCCCGTGTGCAGGGCTGCAGGGTGTGGGTGCAGGAGAGGCTTCCCCGATGGTGCCACACTTAGCTGAAGCACTGGGAGACTTGTCCTCCCCTGGTCCCCAGACCCCAGCAGACTCAGGATCCCCCCCACTTGCAGCCAGTAACTCTCTTGCTGGGTCGGGAGGCCGGGCAACACCCTTTTAGTAAAAACTGAGAAAAGAAAGGTTTTTTCTTAGACGGGCTCGCTTGCTGAAGAACCCTCAGAAACCCATTAACTCCAGTATTACTGAACATCTGAATGCAATTTGCAAGCTATAATAACATCTCTCTAGTTAGCAAATGTTTATGCCTCTCTATAATTTTCTTTTCCGTATGAAAATAGACCTGTCATGCTAACGTGGTCGGCCAGCTGCCTCTATAATATCGTTAATAAGCAGGAAGGATCATCCGTTCTGCAGGCTGACGGGCTTGCTATGCGTTTCTGTTCCAGAGTGGGCTTAAGAAAGGGTGGACCTGGAGCTCGGGGAGCTACTGCCCAGGGGTCGCTCAATAGGTAGAAAATGGAGGACCCTGGAAAAAAGGAATTAGGAGCCCGACATCTACTCCCATTTGGCAGGGAAGAGCGGGATTAACGTTTTTAAAGCCCCTACTTTGGGCTAAACATGAGACTAGGCTTTTATATGTTTCAGTGGCACTCCAAATTGGGTATGGGTGCCCGAGTCCCCCACTGGCTTTCCTACACATACGGATTCCTGGGCCTCACCCCAGACGTGCTGGATTAGGGACCCTGTGGGTAGTTCCCGGACATCTGCATTTTAAAGATGCTTCTTGGACCACCTGGTGGTTTTGATGCTGTCCAGAGTACAAAGGGCTGAATTCTTACAGCAGAGAGGAAAATAAAATTATCTTTCAGGATAAAGGTTCCTTTTACACCACAGGTATGGATCACATAAGCTTCCCCTGAATGTTTACTTCCCACCAAATAACTGGATAATTTAGATCCCCAAACCAGCCTCCTAACGGATTTCTCTGATGTGTCAGTTCTGCAAAACTGAGCGCTTACTGAGTGCACTGGTGTTGGGGCTGGAGTATAAAAAAGACTGTGTCCCCGCCCCTGCGGAGTTTGCCCTGTGCTGGGAGAGCCGGGCGTGAGAACAGAAAATTACAAAATCTAACCCGTGCGGTGAATGCCCACGGTGGGGCAATGACCTAATCTCCGGGGCCTCAGAAGGCCACCGAGGCACGTGACGGCTAAGCTGACAGGAAGGACAAGCAGAAGTTTACCAAGGGAAGGGCGTGCATGCCAGGAGGGAGGGGCACCACGTGCCTGGGTCCCAGGGCTGGAGGGAGCTTGGAAGGTCAGAGAGGTGGCAAACTTTCTGCATGGCTGGCAGGTGGAGTGAGAGACAGAAAATACAGAAAAATGAGCTTGGGCTGGGGAGGGAGGATGGGTGGGACACTGGGGAGCCATCAGGGGGCCCCAGGGAGGGTTCAACATGGCCACGCGCATGCATTACAGAGATGTGTGAGGCGTGACTGGAGGGGGGCAGGCCCCACCTCTGGGAAAGCAGATGGGAGGCTGTTGCCATTGTCGAGGTGAAAGATGAAGGGGACCCGGGTCACAGTGCTGGCAGGGGAGTGGAGACCAGGGGACAGGCTCAGGCCACATTCAAGGAGCAAAAGTCCCTGTGTTGGAGAGTGGACACTGAACAATAAAGGAAATAATTAGGAAGCAGAGTAATCAACTGACCCCCTTCCCAAGGCAATGACGATGACCTCTATTACTTTTGAGTTCTGATTTCTTTTTTCATTTAACATGGTGTCCCATGCACTTCCCACACCACGATCAACTTTCCACAAACGTTCTTGAGATCGGCTGTGTGGTGTTCTCTTGTCCGGACACACAGCAGTTTTAAAAAACCCATTGAGGCATAGTTTATACACAAAGAACTGCATGTATGTAACGCGTACAGTAGGATGGGTGTGGAAGGATGCACGCACCTGTGATTCCATCACCACCATCAACGTCATCACGGACATACCCACCACCTTCCAGAGCTGCCTCCTGTCCCTTTGTGTTGGTGGTGAGAACATTTAACACGAGATCTACCCTGTTACAGATTTTTAAGTGCCCAGCACAGTGATGTCGAGTGTGGGTACCATGTTGTGTGGGAGATCTCTGGAACATTCGGCTGGCATAACTGAAACTTTATACTCAGTGACTAACACCTCCATCACCATTATTCTCTCTGCTCCTATGAGTCTATTTGAGGTTCCTGAGGTAAGTGGTGTCATGCAATGTTTGTCCCTCTGTGTCTGGCTTATTTCACTTAGAATAATGTCCTCCAGGGTCAACCATGTTGTTACAAATGGCAGGATTTCTTTCTTTTTAGAGGCTAAATAGTATTCTACTGTGTGTGTATGTATATCTCTTTCTAGATCTACATACACCATTTTCTTTACCATCCATCTGTTGATATTAGAATTATTTCCGTAAACCACCATAATTTATTTAAATAACCCTTGGTGCTAGACATTGAAGTTGTTCACATATTGTTTTTTAGTGCTATAAAAAATGCTACAGTTATGGGGCGCCTGGGTGGCGCAGTCGGTTGAGTGTCCGACTTCAGCCAGGTCACGATCTCGCGGTCCGTGAGTTCGAGCCCCACGTCAGGCTCTGGGCTGATGGCTCAGAGCCTGGAGCCTGTTTCCGATTCTGTGTCTCCCTCTCTCTCTGCCCCTCCCCCGTTCATGCTCTGTCTCTCTCTGTCCCAAAAATAAATAAAAAACGTTGAAAAAAAATTTAAAAAAATGCTACAGTTAATTGTATTTTGACTTAAATCTTTCCCCATATTTTATTATTTTTTAAAGTTTACTTACTTATTTTGAGGGGGAGGGGTGGGGGGGAGAGGGGGAGAGAGAGAGAGAGAATATCCCAAGCAGGCTCTGCACTGTCAGTGCAGAGACTAAGGCGGGGCTCGAACTCATGAACTGTGAGATCATGACCTGAGCTGAAACTAAGAGTCGGATGCTTAACCGACTGAGACATTCAGGTGTTCCTTTTCCCATATTTCAGACTGTTTTTGAGAATCATGACTTGATACTATTAGAGGTTTGTTTTTTAAGAGAAGGGGGCCTGAGGCGGGGGTGGGGGTGCAGGGCTCAGTCCTGGTTTTATTGATGGACAGACCCCGTCTCCTCTCCATCCAGCTTCCCCATCTGTGGGGTGGGCTTTAAATGCAGGACCCCTGAGCACCTTCCATCACTATCATTCTCTGGGTCTGTTCAGACTGAGTGTAGGACAGTGGTGCACCCTGATCCTCACCTGGGGCTCTTGGGAGGCCATTCCAGCCGGTCCTCCTCTGGCTGGCTGTTCCCATACTGGCCCGGACAAAGCACCGAATGGAGATGAGACTGTCTAGACTCAAAGTAGCAGAGGGGTTGAGAACATCCTCTACAGTCACTTAGACATGGATCTGAATCCATTTACTAGCTAGGGAATCTGGGTCAGGCTATTTATCTTCTGTGTGCCTCAGTTTCCTCATCTATAAAATGGCCGTAATGATAGGACTTAGTTTACCAAGGACCAATGAGAAAGAGCATGTAAAGTAACTGATCTCAGGCAACCAGTGACTACTAGCTCCTATCACCAACTTCCTGATTTCTATGCCGCCAGGGGTAAGCAGTGAAGCCATTAAAGTGATCTATTTACGTGCACAGACTGGGGTTTGAGTATGGGCTCTACCATTGCTAGCTCTGGGACCTGGGGCAAACTTCTGGAGCCTCAGTTTCCTCATATGTCAAAGGGGGATGATAACATTCCCATATTAAAGACGGGCTGTGAGTTGTGAAATCAGTTAACATCCGTGAACTGGTCAGAGAGTGCCTACCACACAGAGAGCACCTGAGTCGTGTTAGTGATAGAGAACACAACCCCCCCCCCCCCCACCGTTCCAGCTGATGTGAGTGTGGCTGGGGTAGTGACTGCTCTTCCTTGGGTGCCCACTGCCTGTCAGGATGCTCACACGCGGTGTTCAGAACTCCCACGACAACGGGTCAAGGCAGGAATTAGGATTCATGCCACTTCAGATTGGGGAGACAGGTTCAAGGTGACTGCCTCAACATACCCAAGTTCAGAGGGAGGAGCTCCAATCATACACTGTGTCTTCCCCGTGACACCACATGCCCTGCCCCTGAGGATTTCTGACCACAGACCATGGAGAGAGGTGGAGGGCGGCCAGAAAAATGGTGTCCTTGAAGCCACGATGAAAAACGATCACTTTTCACTCTCCAAAGATCTGGGATTCTAATTAAATCACCAGCTTCCTTTGCCCAAGGTGGGTCCAGGCTTAATAAAGGACGCTCTCCGCCGGAGGATCAATCTGGTGCTTGGAATGAAGCTGCTCTATCTTTTTGAGTCAGTGCCAATGGGCTGATTTGCTGTCACGGACCTCCTGATGAACGAGCTGGTTTACTCAATGGCTCAATAAGCTTGCCAGGACCCAGGGAAGGGAGAAATGACAAAATGGTCCCCACCTTCTATAAAGTACAACTTGAGCTCCTTAGCATGGCCAAGTAGACACAGGGAGAGATGAGAAGGGACAGGAAAGGAGGCGCATGGTGACACTGCTTGAGCTTGTTTGAGTCCTTCCCACCCACCCCCCCCCCCCCGCGCCCCCACCACAATGTCTACTGAGAAATCCCAGAAGAAGATATCAACATGGTAGGCAGCACCAGAAGAGTTTCGCGGAGAGAGGACTGGGTAGGAGAAGCATTTTGTAATTCGTGACAAGACAGAAGCCCCCCTTGCCCACCTGCCTCTGTCCCAGCACCAGGTGTTCTGACGAACCGAGGCTCAAAATTCAGCGGAGGCCCGAATAAAGATTCACATGAGCAGATGCCATGCAAACAGCACAGCTTTGCAGTGAGGCAGGCGGGCGAGATCCCCGCTCCATCACTTACCGGCTGTATGGCTTTGGACAAGTGCTCATTTCCATTTGCTTCTTTATAAACTGCAGATATCCATACCAAACCTTCTGGGGTGTTCCGACAGTGACACTGGTTCAGGCAAACAACATTCCCGGCATGCAGCAGGTGCCTAATAAATGTTAACAGATACCCAGGGATGTGCGGGGTCCCCGGGTCTCATTTTTAATGTGGGAATGGGACCAGAGATTCTATAAAAACCTGGCTGCTTCAGTCCCTACACATTTCAAGACTCCATAGCCTCCTCTGCCAAGGAGTTTATGAAATATTTGTAAAAAAAAAAAAAAAAAAAAAAAGGACAGTCTATTTCCCTTCTGCCGCTGCAGGGAACGTTTTTGTCCATCAGCCTTCCAAAGGCAACAACGAATGTGCCTGTGCAGAAAGGGAGCTCCCCTAGCTGGCTGTCACCTCCCTTCGGGTCCCAGCTCACATATCACTTCCTCCAAGTGCGGCCCCTGGGCCGGCAGCAGCAGCATCTGTTATAAATGCTGACTCCCTGCCCTACTGTGGACCTCGGGATGGAATTCGCGTGTTTGCAGGGTCCCTGCTGAAGCACACGTGTGTTGGAGAAACGTCTCCCCAACCCCAGAGGGGGCCAAGCCCCCCATTACACCCTCTGAAGGATCCTGTGCATTCCTTTGTGACATCCACCTTGTGTAAACGATCAGCTACCTGGTGTGATTTTTGCTCCTTGTCTGCCTTTCCTTACTGGGCAGCTGACACCCCCGAATCAAGCCCCATGTTTGTCTTCTTCAGCTTTGTATGATCAGATGGCTGTGTTTCTAAGGACACAAAAGGAGTCACGTAATCATTTTGGATGGATGGATGGATGGATAGATGGAAGGAAGGAAGGAAGGAAGGGAAGGAAAGAAGAGTCCAGCTTCTTTCTCAGCCCCAACACACGCACCTTGGGAACCCAGAGAGTCTGTTACTGAGAAACAAACCGGAGGAGAGGAACCGTTCCCTCCCAGTATAAAAACAGATTGCCAATTTTCATCAAAGAAGGGTCACGTTGTGATAGTACCATTGGCATGGGGAGAAAGGAGTGGATAGATTTCACAAGATTCTGTGCGTATCACAGGCGCTGAGGGTCTCGCCTGTCAAAGTGGAAACAGAAACATGTGCGCCCCCTGAAAACTTCACATTGTGTGTGTGAGGATTTGTATGCAGTCGCAATCCTCAATAATTATTGTACTCTGCAGCCATAAAAAGGAACGGAGTTCTGATACCTGCGTAGGGGAGGAGAACTCCTTTCTTTGGCTCATCTGATAATGAAATTGACATAAGACAGGTGAAAAGGAAAAAGAAAAACAAACACCATAATTTCCTACATTCAGGGGGTCACAGAAACACGAGACTCCAGGAAGTGACCACAGCCTGCGGCGTTTATACCTTTTAGACAAAGAAACAATACATTCGTGAGGAATTGACCAGATAAAGAAGTTTGAGCTTGGAGTAATGAACTACTAAAGGAGTAACAAGCTTTGTTCATACAGCTTTCTTGGCTTTGAACTCTCCATACCTCTGGGGATAAAGATGTCTCTCTAGTACCTGGTACAAGGAGGGAACCTTTCACATGGGAGATTATCTCCTGCTTCAGAGGGACAAAGAGGGTCAGAGTGTGTCCTTCTCACACTGGCTGCCTTAAGGAACTTTAAGATAATCAATATGCCGAAGCGGCATATTTTGGGGGCAGCCTGCCCTGAACCCCGTCACCTGCTATGGACATGAATGAACTTTCAGAACATGCCAGTAAATCAGAGAAGACAGACAAAAAAAGGCCATATACTGGATGATTCCGTTCACACGAAATGTCCCCAGCAGGCAGATCCATAGAGACCACAAGCAGATGGTCAGGATCTGGTGGAAGAGAAATAGGGGAATGCCAGTCGATCAGGGGTTTCCTTTCGGGGGGGGGGGGGGAAGCAATGTTTTTTTTTTAAATTTTTAATGTTTATTTATTTTTGAGAGAGAGACAGAGCGTGAGTGGGAGAGGGCCATAGAGAGAGGGAGGGAGACACAGAATCTGAAGGAGGCTCCAGGATCTGAGCTATCAGCACAGAGTCCGACACAGGGCTTGAACTCGTGAACCGCAAGATCATGACCTGAGTCAAAGTTGGACGCTGAACCAACTGAGCCACCCAGGCACCCTGTAATGTTTTGAATCTAGATAGAGGGGGTGGGTGTATTGAATGGCACCGAATTGCATACTTCAAAATGGTTGATCTCATGTTTTGTGAAGTTCACCTCAATTAAAAACAAAAATCACATGACGAGCTTTTAAAATGCCAGGTGACCAGCCCTCTACCTTACCCCACTGATTCTGATTCTTTTGATCTGAAAAGAGGCCCAGACCTTGGTTATTTTACAAAGTTCCCCAAGAGGTTACAATGAGTTTAAAGAAATACATTGTCGCGAAGAGGGTGTGACCTTGGTGTCCAGCCCACCGGTCCGGGTTCTGTCCCCACCTCCTAATTGCTACTTCCCTGAACTTGCTTCCTCGTCTGTGAAAATGCCAGCTAAAATATTTACCACTGTTGTTTCAAATCACATTAGATCATGTTAGTAAAGCACAGGGGATGGGCATCTATTAGGCACAAAAGAAATTATTCTGTAATTGTTGACAGTAGATGTCCAACTTGAAAGGAAAGGTTAGAAGAGCCATTCAACAGAAAGTGATGGATCTTTTACTATTATTCCAGGACACTGGGCTTCCTCAGGGGCTGGGAAGGGCAAGCAAAAGAGGAATAAGGATACAAAGTTACCTAGAAAATTCTATTCTCTGCTATCAGTGGGGTTTGTATAACCAGGCGTTTCAGGGAGAAAAAAAGCAGCCTTTCATCGCATAAAGGCCCTTGGAGCTTTCTTTTGTGTCTTTGGGAAAATGAAAAAAAATAGTGAGCAGAGAGGACCTAAGACTTCTTGGCACCGAGGTGGGTTTTGTTTCAAGGCAATTTTAATTCCATTTTTAACATCTGCTTTCTTTCCTCTGCTTTAGGTTGGATGAATTCAGGGGCAAATCGATCTCTCCTTCCATTTGCTCCAAGGGCTCAGGACTCTTTTCCAAGTAGTGCACAAGCTGCCTGATTTGAGATTCCTCTTCATGGAAGGACAGTAGGGGCTCTCTGGGGAGGGCAGAGCTAAGACCTAAGGAATCTAGACCGAAGGAATCAATAGCTACAGAATGCTTTATTTTTTATTTGTTTGGTTGAATCCTAGATCTGGTCTGTTTGTTGATTCTCTTCCTCCATTGAAAAGAGATTTATTAATAATAGCGGTCTATGGCATTTGTTAAGCACATACAATGAGTCAGAGATCATGCTGAATGCTTTACATACAGCATCTCATTTACATCTCAAAACCATCTATTAGTCTGGTGTTTTAAAGATAAAGAAACTGAGGAGCTAAGCAACTTGTCCAAAAGCCACAGAGCAAATGCATTTTAGATTGGGTTTGAACCTAAGTATCTCACCCCAGACCCCAGGTTCGTAACAATCACGCAAAGTGCCTTTTCATCACAAGGATCTTTTTGTCTAACACTCTAGTTTGACAAAAGACGCAACAACTTTCCAAAGAGGGAATGTGACTTTCCTGAGCCAG
Organism: Acinonyx jubatus; assembly: GCF_027475565.1. Lineage (NCBI taxonomy): Eukaryota > Metazoa > Chordata > Mammalia > Carnivora > Felidae > Acinonyx > Acinonyx jubatus. The sequence goes on from NC_069398.1 coordinate 3,637,502, forward strand.
AGACACAGACTGACCCAGGGCCAAAGCTAGAAAGAAGCCAGCTCTCCAGTCTCACCTGCAAGATGGTATCATCTTGCAGGCAGGTTCCAAAATGATGTGCCTTTTTGTGCAGTTACTATCTTCTGGAAGTTTCCTAGGATACTCCAGACAGCAATGAGCCCCCTGCCTTCTCTGACTCATTCTGTCTATGCTTTAATATGCAGACCTCAGGTCCACAGCGTCATAGTTGGGGTTCTGGTTCGTTTTTCTAGGATTCTTTCTCTACTACAGGCAGCCTCTGCATTTATGGAGCACTGACTGCATTCAGGGCTCCACAAAAGATGGGATCTATTTTCCCAGATTTTCTCTCCTGTAATGCCTTCTCTGAGTTCCTCAAGCACAGAGTATTATTTAGGGCAGTGATAGTGAAAGGGCGGGCCTACGCCAGCCGACTCCATCTTGTTCTGTGTCCTTCACCTTGACCACACCTCCTCCCCTTGAGTAACCGCCCCCCTCACGTGCCTAACAGGACTCGACCCTTCCCCAGCCAATCGGCTGAGGCCATAGCTATTACCTCACCAACTGCCCCCAGGCCCCAATAAAACCTTTGTCCTTTTGAAACTCGCGCTCTTTCCCTGGTATCTCACCGCTGCGTCGGTGCAGGTAGGGGATTGAGCTCGAGCTAGCTCGAATAAAGGCTCTTTGCTTTTGCATCGGACTCGGCTCCCTAGTGGTCTTTGGGGATCACGAATTCTGGGCATAACAATAGCTGCTAAAACAAATAGATCCAAAGTATATGTTAGCTGAAACTCAGGAGAAGTTTATTTTTTTTTTCTCACACAGCAGCTCAAGGAGATTCCAAATCCGTGGAGAGGTTCTATTCCAGGCTGTCACTCAGGGCCAGTGGAAGCTCTGACTGTTTCAACAGGATGTTGCAAGGTCATTCCTCACAGTGAAGTTCAGCCGGGGGACAGGGAACGGCTGGAGAATTACACACGACAACTTGGGGGATGTGCCTGGAGAAGACACGTATCACTCACCCCTGCTCAGAACCCGGTCTTCAGGCACAGCGGCCTTTGAGGGAGGCTGGGAGATGTAGTCTGTGTATCCAGAAAGAAGAGAAAATGGGTTTTGGTTAACAGAACCCTGTCTCTGCCACCGAGAGCTCACTTCTTTCTTCTCTTTTGAACCCTAACCCCCTTCCCTGCATAGTGAACGTCCTCCTCTTAGAACATCTTCCATCCCCAGGGGCCTGAGGAGGTGGTCAGAACAGGAGCTCCCACTTCCTGGCAGAACGAGGCGTCCGTCCTAGCTTCTATCATCTTCTTATGGGCATTTCATTCTCTGGCGACCAACGGAGCCAAGATTCCGATTGGGGGTGCTGGTGGGGAGAGACTCTCAAACACTTGTGGTCCAGCTCTAGCTGCGAGGTGGAGACTATCGAGCGTCTCAGAGTGCCAGGGGCTTGGTGCTTTGGAGCAAGATTTGGGTATCCCTTGTTCCTAACCGCTCACCACATCCTGGATCTTAATCATCAGACCACTGTGGAGGAGGGAAATTTTTACTTTACCCTTCAAGATTGTTTTGGCTGGTCTAAGAATTGAACTGGCACGAGACAGTAACAGGAGAAAATCAAACTAAATTATCTAAGAATAGGAGGTCTATGGGATGTCAGGCGATTGAGACTTATATGGCATCCAGAGTTGAGGAGAAGGGGTAGGGCTCTGGGACTTCAGAGGGGGAGGAAGACAACTCACAGGAAGAGGTGAATGTTCGGTAAACCAATGCATGCTGAATCACTCGGGAGCAATGGGGCAAAGAGAGGAACCCCAGACTTTGCCAGCTTCCTCCCTATCGCACCACGATCACCTTATACTGTGGTTGTCGGCGGGGGCTGCTTCCTTCCCACAGCAGGTCCTCTAAATTCTTTTAGACAGTTAGGGGGAAGGTCAAAGGCTCTTCCAGAGCCTTCTGTTTCCGAAAAAAAATCAGCCTAAAGTAATCCACGTGCCAAAGAGACACATTTTCAGGAGGCAAAGTTTGCTCCCCTACAGGGTTTAACTTTCAAGAGCAAAACCCAGCATCACGGAGCATCAGCCCTGAGTACAAAGCAGCAGCAATCTGCCGCAGCAGCTGCGGCTGGGCCCCTTCTCCCTCCCAGACCTGCCCCCCACCTCAGCTCCTGGGGAAGGGGCGCCCGAGTGTAACACAATGCTTCAGGCGCAGAAACAGTATTAATTCAAATGCAGAAGAGGGGTGCTAGCTAAGCACCCAGAGACCGGGCATTAAAACAGATTTGGAAATGAGCTCAGACCGAAGACTTCAAACCCACCAGAGTTCCCGAGCCTCTGCCAAGCCTCATCCATTGAACAGCTGTGCATGCATTGTGCACAGCTCTCTTTTGTTCTTCCAACTGCCCAGATCAATTGTTTTAGAGTCCTCTGCTATGACAAGTAATCCCCCCCACCCCCAACATGTAGGACCCAATCCGTTGATGTGTAAAGTTTCGATAACGCGATTCCTCTAAAGCCACTCTGATCTTAAAAGTGATCACGGGATGAAAAAAGGCCTCTGGAAAAGATGTCATCAGACATTTGCTTAAAATGAGAATAAGTACTCATGAAAAATTTCAAATACTAATAGATTTTTTTTTTTGATTCCTGGGCTTGGAACACAGTTTAAAATATGATTTAAATTGCTTAAATTTCAAGTCTACTTTCATTCAACAAATAAACGATGATATTTAGTCCCTCTTTACGTTCTCTGCTGTCTAGAACTCGTGTGTCACTGTTGGCTCTGGAGGTCGGGGGAGCTTTTATGACGGTCAGACAAGGGGGTCCATTCAGTCTGGGTTCTTATTTCAAACCATTTACAGCAATTTGGGATTCTTCTGGCACAGGACTTCCACAGTCTGTAGTTTGTGACAGTGTTTTGACATTATTTTTATTTTTCAAGTAAGACATGCCCTCACAGAAACAAAGCATTGAACTCGATAGTCTTTACATACTAGTCCCTCACCTAACCAGTATTCCAGTATTACCACAGTAACATTACCACGGTACCAAGGAACTGCAAATGTCATTCTTTGTGGTATTTTAAGTAAAATGTGAATTTTATAAACCTAATCAAGGTTTGAAAAGTTAGCCTGTAGGAAAGGAAGGAAGGAAGGAAGGAAGGAAGGAAGGAAAGAGGGAGGAAGGAAGGAAGGAAAGAAGGGAGGGAGGGAGGGAGGGAGGAAGTTAGGAAGGAAGGAAGGAAAGAGGGAGGGAGGAAGGAAGGAAGGAAAGAAGGGAGGGAGGGAGGGAGGGAGGACGGAAGGAAGGAAGGAAGGAAGGAAGGAAGGACAGAAGGAAGGAAGGAAGGAAGGAAGGAGGGAGGGAGGGAGGGAGGAAGGAAGGAAAGAAGGGAGGAAGGGAGGGGGGGAGGAAGGAAGGAAGGAAGGGAGGGGGGGAGGAAGGAAGGAAGGAAGGGAGGGAGGGAGGGAGGAAGGAAGGAGAGATGGAAGGAAGGAAGGAAGGAAGGAAGGATGGAAGGAAGGGAGGGAGGGAGGGAGGGAGGGAGGAAGGAAGAGAGAGAAGGAGGGAGGGAGGAAGGAAGGAAGGAAAGAAGGAAGGGAGGGAGGGAGGGAGGGAGGGAGGGAGGGAGGAAGGAAGGAAGGAAGGAAGGGAGAAAGGAAGGAAAGAAGGGAGGGAGGGAGGGAGGAAGGGACAGAAGAAGGAAGGGAGGGAGGAAGGGAGGGAGGAAGGAAGGAAAGAAGGAAGGGAGGGAGGAAGGAAGGAAGGGAGGGAGGAAGGAAGGAAGGGAGGAAGGAAGGAAAGAAGGGAGGAAGGAAAGAAGGGAGGAAGGAAAGGAGGAAGGAAGGAAGGGAGGGAGAAGGGAGGGAGGAAGGAAGGAATGAAGGAAGGAAGGAACGGAGGAAGCAAGGAGGTAGGAAGGGAGGGAGGAAGGAAGGAGGAAGGGAGGTAGGGAGGAAGAAAAAGGTGAAAAAAGAGATCTGTGTCCTTCTGTCCCCATGTTCCACGGTGGCATGAGTGGTGAAATTTTACAATTGTAATTTTGGTGTTGAATAAAGCTTGGTCGTAACTTTTCTGTCTCAGCTTATGGCATCCAATTCCACAGCACGAGGGACATCCTAGGGCCTCCAAATCCTGACAAATGTTCTTTGTGTTAATGGAGGCTACCCCAGGGCACTAATGGTGGGTGGAAGGTTCTGGCTGCTGCAGTTTCCAGAAGCAAGGCTGCAGCCCCAAGGGCAGGGGACTACACCCCCATCGTTTACAAAAGTCGCCCAGTTGGGGTTTTCAGGATAAGCAGAGCACACAGGGCAGGTCAGGTGCAAACCTCAGCCTCAGCCTTCCAGCAGACAGGACATCCAGGGGCCCATTAAACCCCCAGTGCACTGTAACCAGAGCTTTAAACACTACGCCGATACCGGGAGTGCATCGCGAGGGCCTGGGGTTCTGCCTTCTTACTTTTCCTTCAAGGTTCAGCTCAGGCCAAGCCAGCAGTGTGAATCCCACCAGTTATCCTCTGCCCTTGTCAGGTCATTCCGTTCACATCTACCCAGAGCCCAGAGATGGACTCTACTCAGGATGAAACACATCACAATAAAACCAAACTGGACGCAACCCTGCCTAGAAAAGTTTTGCCTCGGAGTGGTTTTAGGTCTACTCAGCTATCTTGATTAAAACATTTTCTCAAAAGTTGAAACAGAGACTGAGCTCAGGTTTCGTGGCTACAAAGAGCCTACCCTGTTCCCCCATCCGGGCACCTCGCGACGCTCTTTCCTTGGAGCTCCCGTTGTTATAGGACACTTCACTTCCGCTCTCATATCCTCCGCTACCTACAAACTCCTGCGAAGACCCTGAAATTACCAACAGTAACAGATCTCAGCTACTCCCAGGATTCCCACTACACAGATGAGGATGTCCCGTAGCCTCGGGCCTAGTCAGACGTCACAAGACTTCCTTTAGAGACGGCTCAGGGGGGAGGGGTAGAGCCCGGTAGCTTGGAGCACACGCTGTGGAGTGATGCCTGACTGAAAGCCCTGTCTCATTACTGGCTAGCTGTGGGGTCTTGGGCATGCCGCCTAACCTCTCTGAGCCTCAGTGTCGTCACTAATGAAATAGGGATAATGGCAGCATTTCCCTTTGCAGCCTGAGAATCAGAGGAGACAACACATTAATGTCTGGAGGTTAACCCAGTATCTGGCTCACGGCAGGTACTCACCCCCAAAACGTCAGCTATTACCGTCACAGGTAAATGGATCAGGCAATTAGGATATCTCTACTCTTGGACCAGGAACCTGAAGATGTCACTTACCTCCACCTTGAAAAATCCAGGGAGGTGGTGAATGGCCAAGACCCCAATTTATTCAAGCTATGATGTCAAATGGTTGGCCCTAAACATCAGTCCTGATACATGTTAACACCCAGAGACAGTCAACAAACAGGAAGGAGAAGAGTAGAATCCTTGCTTGGAGGGGACCATCAAGGTCACGCCTTCCTTCTTCCCGTGCTCTCTTCCACGAGCCCTGTGGTTCACCTCATTCTAATGATGGAAACGTTAATTTAAGTGAGTACATTTCATACCATGAGAACTAAGATTTCCCCCAGTGCCACCAATGGTATATATTATTGTCTTCCTATTGCCAAGTTGGAAACTGAGGCACAGAGAGGGTAAGAGCCTTTCCCTAGGTCACACAGCTCTTGAGCGGCACATGTGAGACCAAGCCCCAGGCCTCTCTGCCCGCGCGTATTTCACTACGTCTCACTCCCTTCAGAAGAGTAAAACATTATCTGCTGAGCTGAATAAAGAGCCTTCTCTCCCTTTGGAAATGGAGGTACGATAGTCAGAGTCTGGATTTTGGTAGAATGCCATTTTAAATGTCCTCTTATGATCCCACTGAACGCCTCTCTCCTCCTCTCTCCACTTTCCCAAAGGCCAGGGGAGCAGTTCATAAAGCAGCGTTTTCCTGTATGACACCTTCCTCAACGCAGGGGTCAACATCTTTGGTCCCTGGGAAATAGCCTGCTAACGAGAGTCTCCCTCTGAATCCCAGTAGATAATAAACAGCCCTTTGTCCTTTCCCTGCAGCTCCCGCCTCCTCGGTTTGAGTCAGAAAGCAGCGGCCCCTGATAAGAGTCTTCTGGAACCTGCCCGGAGTTCCCTCCTCCTTTCGGCAGGGGGTGGGAATGCCAGGAGAAGCTGGTGTAAGCATCAGGGTCCAGAGGATTTCCCTCCCAGCGCTGCTGCTTCCGGCCTGTGTGAACACGGGAGAATCACGGTGGTCCTCTGAGGCTCACCTGCCACTGTGCCCGGCGGGCAGGCACTCAGCAGTGAGTCTATACAGTCCCCGTCCCGTGTCCAAACCCCCTTTGCAGGAGACAGCAGAGTCAGGAAGGAGAGGCAACAGAGGCCCCCAGGGGAGCTGGTAAACTGCAGCCGAGTCAAGTCTCCCGGTGGAAGCAACCCTGTGCCATGAGAACGTGCAACAGGGAGGCTGGCGGGGTCTGCAGGAGGGAGCGTTCCCGACCGTGAAGTGAGGACCTGAGGGTAACAGCCAAGACGGAGCAGAAAGCATTTCAAGCTGAGAAGACGGCATTTTCAGAGGCCATTCCTTGTAGGGCGCTCTGTGCAAAACTGAAATGTCACGGAAAGCCCAGCACGGCTTTGGGGTCAGCATAAGCTACGTCCCTCCACCCAGGCAGGGTCTCTCTTTCTTCTGTGTCGGAGCAGGTGTGGGTCTGCCTGATGCTCTGTCTCCGTGATGGGACAGTCCCACTGGGAGGCCATATATATACACACACGTTTAGGTAAATTAAAGTTCCTTTGTTTACCTGTTATTTCCCACATCATGCAAAAACGGGTAGATGCTTTTCAACCGCCTGGTGTTGGAAGGTGTGTTCGGAGTGGATTTGACAAAATATAGGACATGGGGCATGCAGAGAATTCCTCAAAGGAGGCACGGAGGACGCAGAGGTGCATCTCAAAGAGGGAGCCAGTCAGCCATCAGATAAACAGACTGAAATACCACCGGAAGCCAGCACGTCTGCTGAGTGGGGGAGAAATGCCGTGTGTGGTTTCTAATGTGAGCCCCTGGCTGTAGGTCAGGGACAGGCGTCGACACTGCACGGGTTGATCTGTGATTCAGCTACTTCTCACTGGGGCGTCTCTACCTCCCGGGCTCCAAGATATGGAGCAGAAAGTATCAGTTTATTTCATGATCATGTGCACCAGAAAAGGTAGCTAGTTACGACCAGAAAAGGTAGCTGGTTACCAATGTGTCAAACCCCAAATGTATTAATTCATGGATTCCACAAACATCTGAGTATTTATTATGGGCCCATCCCTGTGCTACATGTGAAGGATAAAGAAAAAAGAAGGCTGCTGTCCCCACCTTTCAAGAGAACACAGTTTGATTCAGATATAAAGGCATTTACCCTTCTGGAGGTGGAGCTGATATTGGACTCAAAGCCCTAAATTACATTGAAAGACTATCTCCTGGGGCTAGTCCCTACCCTAAATTCCATCTTGTGGGACTGAAGGCCCCCAGGCAAACAAAGAAGCTGCCATCAGGCACACCAGGCCCACGGCTGAGAGATTACCCCTCAGAAGCCAATGACACATACCGGATCTCTCTTTGGGCAACATTAAATTCTGGACTACTCACCATGTGACTAACTGCAAATTCTTTAGCTTCTCTGAGCCTTTGGATTTCCTTATCTGTAAACTAGAAATGAACAGAACCATCATACGGGTCTGCTATGGTGATTACATTACATCGGATGCTCTCGATGCTTCAAAAATGGTACCCATGATGATGGTGATGGCCACCATGAAGGAGCAATGCTGAAGGAGTTGGTGATGTGGCTCCAAAGGCCTTCCCAGAAGAGAAGATCATGGGTAGAAGCCACATTCTCACCACTACACCCTCATCCTTCTTATGCAACATCATAAACACCCTTCTCATCCTTCCTGGAGCCCCGCGCCAGTGGGCTATTCAGGAAGCTTCCCTCTTTATCTTCTCTTCACATAGCGGTTACAGAAACCATTTGCTTACCATGGTCCCCTCCCTGTATTTCAATGACAACTCATCCAACAAAGCCGTCTCAGAGAAATGGTCTTGTACTTCCTCACAGGAATACTGCTCTCTTTTGCCAGCCTGGGTTATCGCGGTCCATTGTTTGGCCTACACAAAGGAAGTCTTAATGGGAGACGCTCCTGGCAGAGCGTTTTATGCCTGAATGGTGTCCTTCTGTTGTTTTAAATGGGTCTGAGGAGCAGTTTCAAAGCTCCTTATTCACGGACCTGAACAGGCTCTAAGAGAGTCTCTGTCTTAGTTGTTTCCAGAGTCTTGTCTCCAATGACAGGGAAGTCCTATCAACTCCCAACATCCCCTTCCGTGTGGCTCAGAGGAGGCCCAGAGACCTGCCCAGGGAGCACAGCTCGAGGCTCAGACACAAACTGTCCACACACAATGCCCTTATTAAAGTGCCAATGCCATGCACAGAAAGCACTCCGCAAGCTGTTGGGGGGCCTCCAGAGAGAGGAGGAGAAGCAGGTGGCAGAATGGCAAAGACAAGACACGACTAGCTTTGTTCGGATGGGGCTGGCCTCCTCCCCAAGTTCTGTCAGTAACTCACTGGCTGACATGGCCAATCACCTCACCTCTTTGAGACCCTTTCCTCATCTGTCAAATATGAGTGTCTCATAGCACAGTAGATTATTGTATTTGGTCCTGCATCAAATCTATAATGAGGTAGGTGCTATTGTTAGCCTCATTAAAAAAAATTTTTTTAATGTTTATTTATTTTTGAGAGAGTGAGAGAGACTGTGGATGGGGGGGGAGGGGCAGAGAGAGAGGGAAATACAGAATTTGTAGCAGGCTCCAGGCTCTGAGCTGTCAGCACAGAGCCTGATGCGGGGCTCGAACTCACGAAGCCTGAGATCATGACCTGAGCCAAAGTCGGACGCTCAACCGACTGAGCCACCCATGTATCTCTTATTAGTCTCATTTTATAGATAAGGACACGGAGGCTGGAAAGTCAGGTGGCTCACCCAAAATCACAGGCGGTCAGTGGTGGAATCAAAACTTGAACCCCGAACTGTGGGACTCGATCAGTCCCTGTGATTTGTCACATCACCTGCCTTTCCTCATAAACTGTAACTCCTGTCCATGCCGCAGCAGAGAATCCATGCCAGCTCAAACTGTCACCTGGAAGCTGCCACCCAAATCTCATTTTAGGCTCTAAGCCTGCAGGGATTTGATCCAAGGGCAACAGGGACACCAAAATCCGGTCGAAGAAAGACTGTGTAATTAACCCACATATCTACACAGAAGTTCCTCAAACTGACCTGTGCTTCTGTATCGATCAGGGTAATTAAGGTTAGCTGTTGCACCAAATAAGCCCTGAGGTCTCAGTGGCGTTTACACAATAAAATTTTATTACACAGAACAAGAAGCGTCAAGACCCAAAGCCCCCATGGTTACTACGGCAGGAGAAGAGAGAGTGTTGGGGCCCCACTGGGGCTGAGATGTCCTTCAACAGAGGTAAGGGGCACACAGGAACACCATGGTAGGTCACTCGAAGCCTCTAGCCCAAGTGGGCAGCTCAGTCAAGAGGAATATGGCTCTGCAGTGGGGGCAATTTCTGATTGATCGTCTCCTCTCAGAGTGAGCTGCCTCTTTAGCTCAGTGTTGGGGGTGGGAGGTAAGAGGAGCTTGGACCGAGAGGCTCAAGGAAACCGGTAGGATATGCGTAGCATGGAATAGTCCCCAAAAAGCAATTCACAGGAGAGAAAAGTGTGTTCAGAAAAGAGGGAGGTGATAGCCGAGGCAGGAAACAGACTCGGGTGCAATAGAGATGCCCTCTGCCTGCTCTTTTCGGGGCTTCTCTGCCATCTTCCTTGCTCCAGTGCACCTGCCCTGGGTGGCACCTGATGCCTCGTGTCATACAAATAGCCTGGGCTTTGGGGTCAGACTAGAGCACAGTCTGAATTCCAGCTCCACCATGGTATCAGCTTTGAGATTTTATTATTTAAAAAAATGTTTTTTAATACTTATTTTTGAGAGAGAGACAGAGTGTGAGCTGGGGAAGAGGCAGAGAGAGGGAGACACAGAATCAGAAGCAGGCGCCAGGCTCTGAGCTGCCAGCACAGAGCCTGACGTGGGGCTCGAACTCAACAACCGCGAGGATCATGACCTGAGCCGAAATCGGACACTTAACCGACTGATCCACCCAGGCGCTCCAGCTTTCAGATTTTAAATACGTGTTTTAACTACTCTGAGCTCAGTTCCTTCATCTGGGAAATGAGAATGTTAACATTATCTGTGATCAGCCGGGCTCTTTGGGTTGTGACAGAAACCCGATTCAAACCCAACCGAACAAAAATAAGAGGAAATTTATTGGCACATTTAGTGGAAAAGTACAGCAGAGGCTTCAGATGAAGTTAGATCTGTCTGTCTATCTCTGCCTGTGTGTCTTTCTATATCTCGTTCACGTGCATGCAGACACACAGACACATTCCTTGGTCCCTTGTTGGATTCCTTTTGAGGCAGGCTCTTCCTATGCAGCAGCAAGCATGTCTCCCTCAAACCCTGATTGGCTCAACGGCAATCACATGCCCAGCCCTGACCAATCACTGAGGTCCAGGTTGGAAGATTCTGAGTCAGGTGCTCAGTCTTGTGGTCCAGCCACTGTCAGTGCCCCAAATGGGAAGATGGCTGGTTCCCAAGTTAATGATGATGCTGAGCAAACAAAAAACAGTGGCGTTCTTTGATGCTAGCTCATTGTGCTGCTGAGGAATTCAATGAAGCACTTGGCCCTGGTGCCCAGCACAGTTCCCGGTATATGGTAGGTGCTTAATAACATCTGGTCTCTCCTTTCATGATCCGTTGTTATGTCTGTCAAAAGTTCCTTCTCCTATGTCCCACTACCTTATTCTCCCAAGGCCCTGTTATTCCCGTGTTTGAGGATCCCAGCACCAGGCCGGCTTCATGGGCATGCCACCTGTGTGGCCACTTAAGACCCTGTGTTCAAGAGAGCCCCACACGTGGCTTAATGCTCTCTTGTAGCCATCTGGAAATTCTCAACTTCTTTTATTTTTAATTTTTTTAATGTTTATTTTTGAGACAGAGACTGAGCACAAGTGGGGTTGGGGCAGAGAAAGAGGGAGACACAAAATCCAAAGCAGGCTCCAGGCTCCGAGCTGTCAGCACAGAGCCTGACGCGGGGCTTAGACTCACGGACTGTGAGATCACGACCTGAGCCGAAGTCCGACGCTCGACCGACTGAGCCACCCAGGCGCCCCCAGCAATTCGTGACTTTTGAACAAAGAGTCTTGTATTTTCATTTTGCACTGGGCCCTACAAATGACTCAGCTGGCCCTGCCCAGCATCCTATAACCAAGGCTGCCCCTGTGGGCCTGAGGTTCATCACGTTTAATGACTGTTATTCCCAAAGAGAAGTGTCCCCAGTCTCGGACCTTTTTAATTGAGGCTGGATAAACTGGTGAGGCACACCCACAGATCACTGACCATCTTCTTTCTCTAACTTCTAACCTAAGTGAGGCCCCTTCTGCTTTATGCGCTCAAGGAGTATGTTCTTTCCTTTGAGGACCCTGATCACAGTGATTCTTCTGTGTGTGAAAAGCTGTCTCCCTCACATAAGCATGAGTCTCGTGAGTACAGGGACTGTGTCTTTTTTCATTTTTGTTTTTAAACAATGTCCTCCTTGCCAGAGAGTTGTAAAGAGTGCAGAGTTTTCCACAGACCCTTCACCCAGCTTCTACTAATAACATCTTACGTAACCATGGTACCTTCCTCACAACTAAAAAATGAACATCGGTACAACACTACCAACTAAACTACAGACTTCGTTTATGTTTCGCTGGCTTTTCACGGGTGTCTTATTTCTGTCCAGGGTCCAGCCCAGAATCTCCTACGCAGGAAACGACCATGTTTCCTTCATCTCCTCTGATCTGTGATGGTTTCTCAGTCTTCCCTGGTCCTTCTTGACCTTGACACTTCTGAAGAGGGTATTTGTTTTTGCTCGCCACTCTATGCTCTGTGACCGGCACACGGTAAGGGCTTAGTGAGAGTCTGTGGGACGACTATAAGGGTCTCAAACTCTGAAGAGGAAGGAAGCAGCTCACGAGTGGTAGGTTTGTGGAGAACGTGAGGGTGCCCTTAACCATGTCCCGAGATAAGTGCCCTTTTGGATTGGCTCCCACATGCTCTCTAGGCAGTGGTTAGCAGAATGAGGAACCGAATTTGGAAACAGGAAGAGAGGTGGGAACTTTTATCAGGAACTAATTGCACAGACCTTTCCTCATGAGTTGTTAGAAGGGGAAGAACCTGGGTGTCCTTCACAGCCCTCCTGGAAAAGAAGGCTCCTGCTGCACTGGCCCCCTAACCATCTGCAGCTGATTGCATGGCATGTGCCAGAACTCATACGTCGTTCTTAAAGGACCCACGCAAGGCTGACAGCATCCTCAAAGGCTTGGGGAAATGACAAGGCCAAGGTGGGCGTTTGAGTCTTTCTCCCCAAGTCCATCCGCGAGTTTCTCACTTCCACAAGCAAAACTGGGCAGAGGGTTGAGAAATCCGCCTGCAGGTCCCCTTGGGGAACTTGGGCTTCCTCTTTCGAGATAAAAGTCCAGGGGGAAGAGGGACATAACATGCTTGTGTTGACTGGGCTCATGTTGTCAGGGGAATGGTAATACTTTCTGAATTCTTCCCCAAATTTTTAGACGGTTGATGCAATAATTTCATGTACAGGAATTTATCATAAGGAAATCATCACACATGAAAACAAACTGAGCATGTATAAGGGTGTTCAAGAAACCATTATTTGTAATAATGGGACTGGAAATATTCTAAGTGTCCCATAGGCTAAAATGGCAATACTAATGAGTATTATGGGCTATCCCCTATGACAGAGTACTATGTAGCTGTTGGAAATAATGTTTTAAATCCTTTTTATGAGGTAGACAGTGCTTACCGCTCTCTGCAACTTATGACCTATGTAAAAAAAGATATGGATCCCAATAAAACAGAACGACAACAACCACATTCCAATGGTACAATAATACATGGAGGGACTGTGGTTGATGTTTTATTTTATCCCTTAGATTTGCCTCGACCTTCCGAGTGTTCTCCAGTAAATGTATATTGCCTTTTGTAATTTAAAAAAAGAACAAATAAAACCACACATATTTTGGGATTGAAGGAGCCTCCTTAGGTGGAAAAGACAAATTATCATTTTGAATCTTTAAGCAGGGGAAGTAATGACTACAACATCTGCAACAAGGGGACTGATTCCACAAAAGAAGCTTCCCTTTAAAAGCAAGGCTCAGAAGCTCTGACGAGAAAGGCCGGGGACATGGAGGTAGGTGGGGGTCGATCTGCCCTTTGCTCCTGAGTAACAAAGGAGCCTTGCCTGGCTTAGCTCTGGTTTCCTCACATCTGTGGACCCAACTACCTATTCAACACTGTGTCCAGCACTCCTTTGTGCCCGATAGTGCTCTAAGCCCTTGAATGTAAATGGGGAATCATTGGGAAGTCTAAGAACATATGCAACAAAGACTGCTTTTGTTCCTAATAAGAAAGTGACTTGTGAATTCCCTAGTAAGCGACCCAACCAGCTGTATGATCCTATCTTCACTCCCTTCATTCAGTCCATCAACACTCTCCAAGCACACACAATACTGGGCACAAAGATAGTGTTCTCAGATGTAAGAGTACATGAAGCTCCCCTGATGACTGCTAAAAATCCCTACTTCTAGGGGCGAGGTCTGGGGGTCCTGATTCAATAGGTGTGGGTGGTCTGGGAAGCCACGTTTTCAGCAATGACCCCAGGTGAGAGATGCGGGCAGCCTTACAGACACCCCTGGGAAACTTGACGCTGAGCAGGCTGAAAACCCAAAAATAATAACAACAGTGTTTCCCCCCCAGGAGATTGTAGTCTGGAGGGGCTTATACACAATTGTTCATTAAAGTTTATTTCTTTATTTTGAGAGAGACAGAGGGAGGGAGAGAGAGAATGACTGGGGAAGGGGCAAAGAGAGAGGCAGAGAGAGAATCCCAAGCAGGCTCTGTGCTCCAACATTGAGGGCCTCACTTGGGGCTAAATCTCGCAACTTTTGAGATCATGACCTGAGCTGAAATCAAGAGTTGGACACTCAACTGACTGTGCCAGTCAGGGACCCCAACAGTTGTTAATTTATTAGAAAATTTTTACTAGCATGAAAATACCCCTAACATCACAACTAGAAAATCAGAGCTACCTTTGAATTAAGACTTCTGACGAACCAGGAATTGTATGAAACACTTTATCTCATTTAATCTTTGTAGCTGCTCTAAGATTCAGGATGGTAACTCCCATTTGAAAAATAAGGAATGCCCAAAAGACTCCACCAAAAAACTGCTAGAACTGATACAAGAATTCAACAAAGCTGCAGGATATAAAATCAACCTACAGAAATCAGTTGCATTTCTACACACCAATAATGAAGCAGCAGAAAGAGAAATCAAGGAATTGATCCCATTTATAGTTGCAACAAAAACTATAAGATAACTAGGAATAAACCTAACCAAAGAGGCAAAAGATATGTACTATGAAAACTAGAGAAAACCTATGAGAAGAAATTGAGGAAGACACAAAGAAATGGAAAAAACACTCCATGCTCCTGGATAGGAAGAACAAATATCGTTAAAATGTCTATACTACGCAAAGCAATCTACGTATTTAATGCAATCCCTATTAAAATACCACCAGCATTTTTCACAGAGCTAGAACAAACAATTCTAAAATTTGTATGGCATCAGAAAAGACCCCAAATAGCCGAAGCAATCTTGAAAAAGAAAAGCCAAGCAGGAGGCATCACAATCCCGGACTTCAAGTGGTATTACAAAGTTGTGATCATCAAGACAGTATGGTACTGGCACAAGAACAGACACTCAGATCAATGGAACAGAATAGAGAACCCAGAAACGTATGCCCAACTAATCTATGACAAAGAAGGAAAGAATATTCAACGGAA
The DNA here is from genome assembly GCF_027475565.1 of Acinonyx jubatus. Classification (NCBI taxonomy): domain Eukaryota; kingdom Metazoa; phylum Chordata; class Mammalia; order Carnivora; family Felidae; genus Acinonyx; species Acinonyx jubatus. The sequence continues at coordinate 3,652,526 of NC_069398.1, forward strand.
AAAAGACAGTCTCTACAGCAAGTGGTGCTGGGAAAACTGGACAGCGACATGCAGAAGAATGAACCTGGACCACTTTCTTACACCACACACAAAAATAAACTGAAAATAGAAAACCTAAATGTGAGACAGGAAATGATCAAAATCCTACAGGAGAACATCGGCAGCAACCTCTTTGATCTCAGCTGGAGCAACTTCTTACTAGACACGACTCCGGAGGCCAGGGAGACAAAAACAAAAATGAACTATTGGGACTTCACTGAGATAAAAACCTCTTTCACAGTGAAGAAAACAATCAACAAAATTAAAAGGAAGCCTACAGAATGGTGGAAGGTATTTGTAAACAACATTATCTGATAAAGGGTTACTATCCAAAATCTATGAAGAACTTACCAAACTCAATGGCCAAAAAACAAATAATGCAGTTAAGAAATGGGCAGAAGAGACAGAGACATTTCTCCAGAAAAGACATCCAGATGGCTAACAGACCCATGAAAAGATGCTCAACATCACTCACCACTGATGTGGGAAACAAAGGCAGAAAGAAATAGCAGATAAAATTTAATTTCCTTATAACCTGCAGCCCACTGACAGATACTTGAGGCAGGCAGACTAGAACTATCTCCAGGAACTCCCTATGCCTTCATGCTAATGCTTTGGTGGTGGTGGTGGTGGGGGGGGGGCACTCTTAGCTTGACAATACCTAGGCCTCTAGTCTCTTATGAGACTTCTTTAGCATATGAAAATCTCACTGGAAACTTCCCCTGGACTTTACCTCCCCAACTCCCAAATATATATATAACCAGTCTCTCCACAGGGTCTAGGAAAGCTCTTCCTGCCCACAGATTCTGTTCCTGTACTTTCATAAAATCACCTCTTTGCACCAAAGACATCTCCGCCTTCAAGAATTCTTTCTTGGCCATCAGCTCTGGATGAACTCCACTATCACCCCAAAAGCCTCATCAATCATCAGGAAATACAAATAAAAACTACAATGAGATACCACCTGTCTCACACCTGTCAGAATGGCTAACATCAACAACACAAGAAACAACAGGTGTTGTGAAGAATGTGGAGAAAGGGGAACTTTCTCACACTTTTGGTGGGAATGCAAACTGGTGCAGTCACTCTGGAAAACAGGATGGAGGTTCCTCAAAAAGTTAAAAATGGAACTATCCTATGACCCAGCAATTGCACTACTAGGTATTTATCCAAAGGATACAAAAATACAGATTTGAAGGGGCACATGCACCCCCGTTTATAACAGCATTATCAACAATAGCCAAACTATGGAGAGGGCCCAAATGTCCATCGACTGACAAATGGATAAAGATGTGTCTGTCTGTCTGTCTGTCTGTCTCTCACACACACACACACACACACACACACACACACTGGACTATTATTCACCCATCAAAAGAATGAAATCTTGCCATTTGCAATGACATGGATGGAACTAGAGAGTATCATGCTAAATGAAAGAAGAGAAAGACAAATGCCACGTGAGTTCACTCATGTGAAATTTAAGAAACAAAACAGATGCACACAGGGGAAGAGATGGAAACATAAGATAAAAACAGAGAGGGAGGCAAACCATAAGAGACTCTTAAGCACAGAGAACAAACTAAGGGTTGTTGGAGGGGAGGTGGGTTGGGGACATGGGCTAGGTGGGTGATGGGCATTAAGGAGGGCACTTGTGATGAGCACTGGGTATTATAGGTAACTGATGAATCCCTAACGTCTACTCCTGAAAACATTATGATACTATGTATTAATGAACTTGAATTTAAATAAAATCTTGGAAGGAAAAAAATTAAAAAAATAAAAAATGTGGAATGAATGAATTTACTCTTGGTATACAGTCTATAAATGGTGGATCCCAGATACGAGCTCAAGGTTCCTAACAATAAAGCTGTGTTCTTAGTCCAGCAGCCAGTGCTACGAATACACCGTGGTGAAGAGTGGTTTGAATTAAGCACCCTGGGGGCTTGGGGAGCCTGAGGGTGCTGGGGAGGGTTTAGGGTGCTGTGTCAAGTGCCCAAGCTGAGCGTTGAAGATGGGTTGGAGTCATGTGGGCAAAGAAGGGAGAGGTCAGGTTTGAGGCAAAGTCTGTGCTTGGCCCATGTTTGGGAAGCTACTAGGACCTGGAGACACTTGTGCACCCATGAACTTTGGGCACATGCAACATGCAGGCTGTAGAAGGTGTGGCAAGATCACAAGGTACTGTTATGACCTCTCTGGGGATTGGAATCTTGTACTACAGGCACTGGGGAGCAACGAAGTGGAAATCATCAACTTTAGGTTTTTGAAGGATCACTGTGTTGGGAAAAAAGACACAGAACTAGCATTGTTTACAGGTAATGTGATTATCTAACCCAGGAAAGCCACCTGAAAACATCTAGGAACAATAGGAAAGGACAATAAAATGGCTGCATGCGCAAATAAATACACAAAAATCAATACCTTTCTTATATGTTTGTAATAAGCTGTTAGAAAATACGATGGAAAACAACCCCATTCCCCCATAGCAGCCAAAGTAATTTGCAAAAATAATTTGTTCTTAAACCCTCAAGGAATAAACTTAACTCTATGAAGAAAATTACAAAACTTTACTGAGGAACATTAACAAATACCTTGGCTTCATGTAGAAACACATCGTCCTCTTAAAAGGCAAGTCTCAGTATTATAAATAGGTTCTCTTTTAATCAATTTCCTGGTTTAATGCAATTACAATATACATCCCGGTAGGATGGTTTTTGGCAAATCTGACAAAATAACTCTAAAATGCATTTGGACAAACGAATGGGTGAAAAGAGCCAAGAGAAAAAACTAAAGAAAGTAGTAAGGTGAGATTATAATATGTTTAATATCTGTGAGTGCTGGCATGGAGAAGAATAAATGTAAAAGTGTGGCACTGTTGCAAAAAAGTTAACATATAGTGTCGTACTGTTTTCAGGAGTAGACGTTAGCGATTCATCACTGACATATAATACCCAGTGCTCACCACAAGTGCCCTCCTTAATGCCCATTACCCACCTAGCCCATCCCCCCAACCCACCTCCCCTCTAGCAACCCTCAGTTTGTTCTCTATACTTAAGAGTCTCTTAAGGTTTGCCTCTGTTTTTAATCTTATTTTATTTTTCCATCCCTTTCCCTGTGTGCATCCGTTTTCTTTAATTCCACATATGAGTGAAATCATATGCACTCATATGAAATGCCTGTTCATGACTTCTGCCCATTTCTTAATTGCATTATTTGTTGCATTAAGGTGTTGTTTCAAATTGGGGTGGAACAGAAGGATTATTCAATCTATAGTGGTTGAAAAATTGGGTAACTATTTGGGAAAAAAATAGACGGCTCTCTACCTTACAATATACCTAACAAAATCCCTGGCAGCTAACCTCACCATTTTTGTTTAGTTTATAACTTGCTTGCTCCAGCCATCTGAGTTTGGTGCAGCTCTATCCTGCTTAATAAATTCTGTTGTGTGAATGGGTAAATTATGCATCTGCCTCCTTCTGGTCCATAAACTCAATGAGGGCAAGGCGGCTTGACCTGGCAATTCCTGAGCCCCATAAACCACGTTTTAAATATAACTCTCAACAAATATTAATTGAGTGTGAAAATCGCAATCACATCGACAGCTGTTTCTCTTTCCCCCAACTTATTTTAGGCTTTGGTGTTCTATCATCTTAGCTACCGTTCTTTTATCTCCTGGATGCAGTTAATTAGATCATGGATGGGAGGGGCACTGTGAGGAGAAATTCATTTCAGTATGTGAGACACATTCATTCGGTTCTTCATTCAACAAATGGATATCAAGCACTTACTACTTGCTAAGCAGGGTTCCAGAGGCCAAGGAGTCTATGCTGTAATGGTCTGGGTTTGGGAAACTTTCTGTGTATTTTCCTGGCTCTTTTTCTGTTTTCTGACTCCAGACAATAATTAGTATTCCCGAGTCATTTCTAGGACATTTCTTCTCTTTGGGTCCTGAGAAAGAAGAAAATCATTGGTGAAGTTCTTCATGCTACAATATCTACCTGAAATGGCATCTTCTGGAAATTGCCTTGATGGGTATGCAGAAGCTTTCCTGCTTCAGCTGGTGAGATGATACTATACTCATCAAGGCTTCAAAGCCACACAGGAGTTGCTGGCCTGGGGAAAGAGAGATTGGTTTCTACTTTCTCTTGTTTCACCAGCAGATCTTTTAATTGGTTCCCACCTGATGAAGCTGGGTCACTCCCACGCTCAGTCAGCAGGGTCTTGCCTCTCTGCTTCAAGCCGAAAGACGCCTTGATGCCTTCACTGCTACTGGTTCTAGAGCTCAGGGTCTCTGATCAAATCACAGTGACTATTTATCAGAACACATACTCTCGTGGGCGTCTCCTGTGGCAAACCGGGGCTTGCATTGGATTCACAATAAGACGTGGTTGTTACATCTGAATTCTTCGTGTGTCTACACTACAATCGCCTCTACTGCTTCCACCACCTCCAGGGACTAAACAAGGAACCTGGGCTCAGTCTTGGAGGTTTTCTTGATCCCCACCATCATCACCTCCACCATCACGACTACTTGCCCCGGGCTGAGCATTGCACATACATTACGTCCTTTTATATATTAGGTCCTCACAACACAGCCTTAAGGAATGGACTATTCTTGAAGCTGTTAGCTTCACTTAGCGGATTTTAATTTTTGACCCATTTTGTATGTACATAATACATCCAGAGCAATGTCATTTCCTTTGATTTCTATAGGGGAAATCTATTTTATTACCCCTATTTTCTGTTTTGTTAATGTTTATTCTTGAGAGAGAGAGAGACAGAGCATGAGTGGGGGAGGGGCAGAGAGAGAGGGAGACACAGAATGTGAAGCAGGCTCTAGGCTCCAAGCTGTCAGCATAGAGCCCGATGAGGGGCTCCACCTCACAGACTTCGAGATCATGACCTAAGCCAAAGTTGGATGCTTAACTGACTGAGGCCTCCAGGCACCCCTACTCCTACTTTCATCAGGATCAGTTCTGCATATAAATACCGGTGAAAAATGTTTTAGCACCATTGTGTTTGCTGCTACGTTTGTGTGAATATTTAACCCCATCATTCTTACCTGGTAAATATTCAACAATTTTGATTTCTGGGAAAATTTTATGTACTTTTAAATACGGACCTTTAATTTGAATTATTCCCAAAGAATCAATTTATGTTTATTTATTATGAGAGAGAGAGAGAGACAGAGAGAGAAAAGGAGGGGAAGAGAGAGAGGGAGAGAGAGAATCCCAAGAAGGCTCTACGCTCAGTACAGAGCCCATGAGAACCGTGAGATCATGACCTGAGCCGAAATCAACAGTCACATGCTCAACCGACTGAGCCACCCAGGTGCCCCATATATGGCATTTTCTTAGAGGAATTCTATTAAATCAGTTTACATCATAATTTTTCTAGACATTGTGATTCTTTTTTTCCCTAAATTTCATTTTCCTTCATCCCCACCCCTGTCCTCCCTGACTTCATCCCACTGGTTTGGATTGAGCAAGGTGGGTGTGCAGGTTGGGGGTGGGGGACAGCTCCCTGAATAAGGATCAGAGGCTGGGTGGGATAAGAGGGGCATCTACACGGTGATGGCAGGAGATCGGTGACACACAGGGAGGCTGATCAAGTAAGTAAATGTATCAAGCATAATATAAGCCAGTTTCCTTTCTGTAGGATAAGGGACAAAAAGGGAGAAAACCAGTATGAACCCTATGTGGTATTAGGTTGCAACAGAAGATAGTGTTGTAACTCATGGTCTTCAATATAGATAGGTAAATGTATATATGTGTACACTATTTTGTAATATGCTTATCAAGAAAAATTTATTTTCCTAGTTCTGCCTGGCAATAATAATACTCCAATAGTAATAAGCACATTTCATGCCCAGATATTGATTTCTCAATGCCATTTGGTTAATATCCAAAATATAACGCATGGAGAAGGATACATCTTCATTTCTGTGGTATTCCTGGCAAAGACTCACAAATCAAACCTAATAACAAGGAAATATCTGACAAACTCAAACTGAGGGAAAGTTGACAAAATAATTACTTTGTAATCCTCAAGAGTATCAAGGTCATAGAGTCAAAGACAGACTATGGAATTGTTCTAGACTGAAAGAGACATCGTAACTAAATAAATCGTAAATAAATGTAGCACATGATCTTGAAGTCGATCCTTTTATGGTAAAGGACAGGGTTAAGAGAATCGGCAAAACTAGAATGGCATCCGTTGATTAGATGGCAAAAATGCATCAGTGTTAATTCCTGATTTTGATGGCTATACTGTATTTAAGAGAATACCATGGTCTTTGGAGATGATAAAATATTTGGGAATTATGGGGTGTTATGTTGTGAAGCATTTACAAATGGTCCAAAAAAGTCTTATTAGACTATTCTTACAGTGTTTCTCTGTATTTAAAATGAGTTTGAAATACAGAGTCCGAAATTTGTAATTTTAATTGTTAAATACACAATATTTCACATAAACCAAGAGAGGTACAGAAAATTATTTTACAGAGCGATAAAAAAGGAACCAAAAGCATGGTAAAGTGAAATATATACTGGGGAACACAAACATTATGATCAAGTTTCCTGGGTTCCATTCTGCCATCTGCCTTTATTAGCTGCAGGATCTATCTGGGCAAGTTTCCTAAAACCCCTCTGCCTCAGTTTCATAACTGTAAAATGAGGTAACATTAATATCAATCTTCCCGTCTTATTTGAGAATTGAGTCAAATAAATCATGCAAAGCGTTTGTCATATTGGCTGATACACAGACAGCTCTGATTAGTGTTCACCATTTTAAAACCATCGTTACTAATTTGTTTTTAACCAAATCAAATTTTCTCAGGTAAAAATTTTGCAAGTCTACATTTTGTCAAGAGTAGTTGAACCCTGGGGCACCTGCATGGGTCTGCAGGTTCAATGTCTGACTCTTGATCTCAGCTCAGATCTTGAACTCAGGGTCATAAGTTTGAGCCCCATATCAGGCTCCACAGGAGCATTTGAGTCTTACAACAATTCTTTGTCAACGACAGATTTTACCAGTCAGGACAATTTCAACTGCGACCCGTTGTACTTTCTTTTAAGCAAGTTACTACTAATACCAAGTCGATTTTTCCCTTCTCAGGTCATTTGTTCCTTTGCAGACTGCAGTGTTATTAAAAAGCTGTGATTCTGCCGTTTCTCTGCTGTCACAAATTTTGCCATGTGCAGATGTGACACTTGTCAGTTTTAGTTGGCATCACGCATTTCTGTGAGTCGTCAGTATTATGAGTTAGATGCAAGGCTGATGGTGTTTTTATTCAACTCTTGGAAAACATTCATCCGAAAACCAGGTGCGTAGCCATGGATGAACTCACAAAGCTTGTCCTGTATCCTATCACTCGTCTGGGATGTGGAGGACTGAACAAGGGAACTCGAAGACTCTTGTGATCTGAGATTCCAGGGAAATGCGACACAGAGATAGCAAGTCCTCAGTGAGAAGTGGGTGATTACTGCAGAAAGAGCCCTGGCTTTGGAATCCAATCACCTTGGTCTTAAGATCCTAGCTCCACGGTGCCTAAGCAGCATGACACTGGGTAAGCTTTGACCTTCAAAGCTCTAGTCCCCAGAGCTGTAAAATGGGGGCACTGCTGTTCACTTCCAGAATTTTGAGACTGGGGGAGATAATATTTGGAATGCGTTACTCCTAGTGCATAGACACTAGACACTCAACGACTGAACAAGAAAGTGTTCTTAGCCCATCAGGGTGATAGGATTGAGTGACCAGAGGTTGGTGACTAAAAGAAGGCTTAGCCCTGCACTGTCCAAGACAAGTTTCTGTGGTGATGGAACGTTCTATGTCAATACTGCCCAATATTATTCCCATTAGACACATGAGACTATTGTTAAACATTTGAAACATGGCTGGTATGAATGATAAACTGAACTTTTAATTTAATATAAACTAATTTAAATGTATATAACCACATAGGAGTTGGCTACAGCACAGTCACAGACGTATATACTTTCAAACTTCTCTCCAACACGCTTACATAAATACCCCAAAATTTATTTATGCTGAACCACGTAGAGTCCGATGGAAGGAACCAAAAGTGCCAGTCAGACCCCAAATTCCAGGATTCAAATTATTTCACGAAATACCTACAATGCTACTGCTCTGTTTTCTGTACACAGTGATATTTTGTGACCTGCTTGCCAGACTTGCCACAAGTTTCCAGTGGATGGCAAAAATAAACTCCAGAGTGGACACTTCCTAGGTTATTGGGGTAGAAATCACATTTGCCCAGCTCGTGTGAGGCCTGTGTCTTTCTACAACCTCAGACCAGTCCCTTCTCCATTCCTGGCTTCAAGTGCGATGCACTGACTGATGGATAGAGTCAGTCATTCATCCATCAGACACTCACTGACAGGACACTGTGTTTCAGGCATAGCACTAGGCATTGAGACCAATCAGAAAGCCAAAGGAGACTGCTCTGCCATCGTGAAACTTACAGTCTCCTGGGGACTTGGCTTTACCAAGTGCCTTGAATGCCTTACTTCCATGCATAACTCACGTTGTAATTAATATTAAGGGTAGCAAATCTTCCCAAAACTTAGTGGCTTCACATCATACTTGGTTCTTTCATGGCTTCTATAGATCGGGAATTAGAGAGCAGCGTGGCTGGGCCATCTGGCTTGGTGGGGGCAGTTGGGTGTCTGTGACAAAAATTGCGGTCAGATGGTGACTGGAGTAAAGGTCACTCCTTTACCAGTCCAGTGGTGCCAGAAGGACTCAAAGGGATGGAGTCCCAGCATGTGCGGCTGGACAGACACTGGTGTCATCTTTAGAAAACACAGCCTGCCACAGTTCCTCATTCCAGCCACAGCTATACAGGAGAGCTTTGTGTGACCTCAGAGTTGCCTTGCAAGGAAGAACTTCCATCTCAAGCACACACCACAGTGTTTTTCTGCTTTCTGTTCCAGAACCTTCTCCAATGCTGCAGGCAACTGTTTGGCCCATGTGCAAGCACAGCCTGTGATTGTGGGGAGTTGGCACTCCTTAGGGGCACCCTCAACCACTACAGAACGGGAGTCAGTGGCTAAATCCCCACCAACCTTTCTTTCTGGGAAACGCTCTCTGGAGCCTTCAGAACGTCCTGTTGGAACGGTCTATTTGAAAAGCTTTGTCATTTTCTAGCCAAGTGATGTTCTTTGCGCCACTTTATCTCTTTTAAGCCTCAGGGTCCTCGTCTGTAAAATGGGGATAATGAAATTATCTACCTTTTAGGATTGCCAGCAGATCAGATGGGATGTTCATGCAAAGCCCTGGGCACATAACAGTTCAAAAGGGGGTTGCTGCTGTGATACTGATGATCCCTGGATTCTGGAAAGATCCCCAGAATCTCAGCTGCAGCTTCTAAATACGTGTTGGGTGAGAGTCACCGTGCTTGACCACTAGGAGGAAGCAGACCCTCTTTCATGGCCCCCAGACTGATGACCTCAGAGCTCAAAGAAGTGACAAGAGGATGTCTGGCTCAGAGGAACGACCGCTGTATCGGGTTGGAAACTCAAGAGAGGCAGCACGCCCCTCTGCTGCTTGCTGAGAAGGAAAAACATTTCTATAAAGATAAGAGAGAGGGGATTTCGTATCTACTCTGATAGGCTCTCATGGTTTTATAAATACCTTCTCTTACGGTAAGCAGTTTATCACAATGCCTGGATTTGACAAACTGTAAGAAGCAGGTTTATCAGATGATGCCTTTTGCATGAACATTTAATATTCCTGCTATAGGAATGACACGTGTGTTTCAAGCATTTTTCTCATTTGAGCAGATTCTAAACCACATATTTTAAAAGGCCTTGCAATTGATCAAAGTGAAGAGGGGGTGGGGGTCGCAACCACATCCCAGGCATTCCCCGAGAGCTCTGTGACCCTGGCTACATCACATGGCAGCTAAGTCACCTGGCTAAGCAACATACCAAAATGGGCTTTGGAAATAGAAAGGTCTGGCTCAAATCTTGGATTTACCATATTGTAGCTGTGTGACCTTGGGCAACATATCCAGCCCTCTTTTAAAAAACAAAACAAAACTTTTTTTTTTTTTTTTTTACACTTATTTGTTATTTTGAGAGAGAGGGAGAGCACAAGCAGGGGAGGGGCAGAGAGAGAGGGAGACCCAGAATCCAAAGCAGGCTCCAGGCTCTGAGCTGTCAGCAACGAGCCTGACGCAGGACACAAACTCATGAACTGTGAGATCATGACCTGAACTGGCTGGACGCTTAACCAACTGAGCCACCCAGGCGCCCCTAACCAGTCCTCTTTGAAACTCACATGTGTCAGCTGGCAAATAGAGAATGAGAACACCAACCCCATAAGACTGCCTTCTGGATGCACCCAAATCATATGGGAAAATGCAACAGCATTTGACACCAAGAGGGCACTCCATTAACGTCCATACATTTCAATTCTCTTTCCCTTCAACTCCCCCTCCCGCCCGCCTCATCTTAAAAATGGGACAGTTTCTGGGGCACCCAGGTGGCTCCATCGGTTAAGCATCCGACTCTTGGGTTTAGCTCAGGTCGTGATCTCACGGTTTGTGAGATCAAACCCCGAGTCAGGCTCCACGCTGTCAGTGAGGAGCCTGCTTGGGATTCATTCTCTTTCCCTCTCTCTGTGCCCCTCCCCTGCTCACTCTTTCTCTCAAAATAAATAAATAGACTTATAAAAATTTTTTAAAAAGTGGGGCAGTTTCTACGTTTCCCTTTCAACCCAACATAATTCTGGCTAGTGCCGGGGGACTAAGTGTTAGGATATAGATGGGTCGCACAGGTGGCATGAAGCCACCTAAGAAGCAAGACGAGGGACAGGTGATAGGTGCGTGCAGGGGTGAAGGTGAGTGAAGACAGCATAGGTTCAAAGATACACAGCGATGCGACTGTTGTTTCAAGGGGCAAACTGGATGCTTCAGCTGAGGAATTTCGGACCTAGAGAAATCAGGTGCAATGGGGAGTTGAGTGGGCGGGTCACGATGGTATTACTGTTACATTTTTATTACAGGCCTGGTGCCTACTTGAGAGGAGGCGTGTGCTACATAAAGGCAGGGCCTGGGGTCCGCGTTATTCATCGGTTAAGTGCCGCAAAGGAGACCGGTCTCCGTGAGAGTTAGACAATCACGTAAGAGCAAGCTGGATGGATTCTTTCGTGCCTGGTCATGGCCCTGCTTCAAGCCCATTACGTGCACGGAGTCATTCCTGACAATTGCCTTCTAACACAAGGACCAGTATCAGATGGGGTACGGGAAGCCAAGAGGCCCAACGTCACAGAGCTTCCAAAAGGCAGAGTGGAGAATCAGGTCTCCTGGTTCCAGGCAGCCTGCTTTTAACCACTGCTTCTGTGAGCAGGGGACCCATCTTTTAGATCCACAGTGGGCTCAGGCTCAAAACAGGTCTGCTCAGGTCCCCAGGGGTGTTCTGCGGCCAGCCTCGGGAAGGGTGCTACTGGCCACGTGGGCCTCCTCTCTGGCTGGGCCAGAGAGGGTCGTATCCAGCTGTGAAGCAGTGAGCCTCCCACTCATGCAGGCCTCAGAGGCCAACACGCTGAAAATCTGAGACTGTGCATACCTTGCCCCGACTGTTCCGTGGTGGGGGAAGCTTCCCCTTGGTCATGGTGGTTAGTAACAGGTAGTAGTAGTTAGTATTAGGTGGTTAGTGTTAGGGGGTCACCTCTAACAAAACCCGAGCTACAGACAGACTCTGCACGTGAATCCAGTTCCAGAGACAAGGATGCTACCGTGAGGCGATCAGCAGCGCCCATGTCTGGAAGATGATACAATTCCTGATGAAACTCTAAATTCTCATCTGTGATCAAAGAACAGGGAGAATGATCTTTCTAGAAAGCCCCACAGCCTTTCTGAGTAAGATTTTACAGGATTTCAGGGAAAAAATCAAACGGAAGAAAAGTAACACTAATCTGAGTCCTAAGAAGTGGGTTTGAGTTCCAGTTGCATTATGGTTTTTTTTTATAAGTTTATTTTGACAGAGAGAGAGAGAGAGAGAGAGAGAGAAAGAGCACAAGCAGAGGAGGGGCAGAGAGAGAGGGAGATAGAAAGAATCCCAAGCAGGCTCTGTGCTGCCAGAGCAGAGCCTGATGTAGGGCTGGAACCCACGCACCGTGAGATCATCACCTGAGCCAAAAGAGGTGTCGGACGCTTAAGTGACGGAGCCACCCAGGGTCACCCTGGAACCAGGCAGACCCCCTCGGGGGCTGACGTCAGCAGAGAGGAGCCAAGTGGGTCATCCCACCAACCCCCGGATTCTAGCAGAGACGAACTATTTCCACCTATTTCACCTGTTTCACGTTAAGACACTTTGATAAAGTGTCTCTGCTCCTTAGCACAGACTGAAAAACCACCATCCGATGTCAACACACATGGTAAATGCACACAAATCACTGGGGGATTTGTTAAAATGCAGATTTTGATTCAGTCAGTGTATTCGTTTCCTTGGGGGTGCCGTAACAAATTACCACACACTGGGTGGCTTGAAACAGCAGAAGTTTACTCTCTCACAGTTCCGGAGGCCAGAACTCTGAGATCAAGATGCTGGGAGGGGGCTGGCTGCTCCTGGAGGCTCTATGGGAGAATCTGTTCCCTGCTCCTCTCCCAGCTTCTGGTGGCCGCTGGCAAGCCTGGGAGTGTTTTGGCTTATAGTCACATTATTCCAGCTTTCCCCCTTGTATATCTGTGTGTCCCCTCTTCTTCTAAGGACACTGGGGTATATGATTTCGTCTTGAGATCTTCACGGAATGTCTAGAGTTGTGGCCTGAGACTCTGAATTTCTAACAAGCTCCCAAGAATGACACTGTGGGTCTACAGATCACACTTTTAGAAGCAAAGCTCTACAAGGCCACACTATTAATGAAAAAAAATTTTTAAATATTTTAGAAATGTTTATTTATTTTTGAGAGAGAGACAGAGCACAAGCAGGGGAGGGGCAGAGAGAGAGAGAGGGAGACATAGAATCCAAAGCTGGCTCCAGGCTCCCGAGCTGTCAGCCTGGGGCCCAACATGAGGCTCAAACCCACAAACCATGAGATCATGACCTGAGCCGAAGTCAGACACTTAACCTACTGAGCCACCCAGGCACACCCCCACCCGTCTACCCACTTTTTAAAGATAATTTTCTGCGTTATGAATTCTTAAAGCACTTCAGGTGAGTTATTTACCACGTGGATGTGCACACAGACCCACTATAGGTTACAAGTTTTGTTAGCCAAAATTCTAGACCTTTTGAAGAGTGCAGAATGAAGGCACAGGGTGAGAACAGCAGAAGCATGACCTGGACAGGGATTTCCCTGGTCCCAGGCCCCTTAAAGTGACACTTGGCTGCTGATGACAAGGTCTGAGCAAGTAGGTCCCTGTCAAAATATGAAAGCAAGCATAGTCGTGTTTACGCTCTTGCTTTTTTATTCTTGGGGCTCAACAGAAATCTCTCCATCTGCCAGAGTCACTCACACTAATAATGTACGTGCTTCTATTTGTGGGGATGTTTGTGAATATCCAAGTCTCCTTGTTTAACTAAAGTCACATCAGCAAGGCCACATTTTCATCTAAGAGAGAAGCCAGGGTCACTGGCCTGCTGTCTCTACACTTCAGCCAGCTGCCCGAGTTTGAATCCCAGCTTGGGCGCTTATTAACTGTGTCATGTCGGGGAAGTTTATTGCCTTCTCTGCTTCAGTTTTCTCATAGGAAAAATATAGAAAATACTAGTACTTATTTCATAGAGCTGCTTTTGAAGGTGTAAGGGCTAATGTCCAGTAAGCATTTGAATAATAGCGCCTAGCAGGTAGTAAACATTCCCCACATGTGGCCATTGTTATTATTATTTTTACTATTATTACTATTTCCTTGTGGTTCACTCTGTAGTTCTGATTTAATGCCACCTTCTTATCTGGGTGTTTTTTTTAATAGAGAGTGTGGTCCAGAGACCACGATAACAAGATCCATTTCCCTGTGCCTTTTAATATTTCATTTTTTATCTGTTGATTGCATTTATCACTTGGCTCATCCCCAGAAGGGTATGAGGACAAGAAGGAACTCTCTGATCTGTCACACGGACTATTTAGTGCCATCTCGTGATTGTTTTACGATCTTATGCCTTTGTATGTGTGAGTCGCCTGTGGACGTTTCATCCCAAGCAGTGCCACACAGATGATGGCACCGCCCCCAAGCCTGTGTGTGGACAGTGAGAAATAGAAGAAAATGTGACCACGGATCCCTTGAGAACTGTTATGGGGGAGGGGCTGTGACAGCCTTTAGACTGTCTTTAGGGGATCACGTCCTAAGTGACAATCAGGAAACAGCCATATTGTAATAAGAAGTCCCCAGAAGGCGTCCCTGCATCCCAGCCCAAATCTCTCCATCCCTCCATGGCACAGGCCACTTTCAGATCACAAGTGTTCTATTATGAAGAATTCCTCCTTCCCAGTATAGAGCTTTGGGGGATAAAGGGATGGTCCCTCCACTAAACTTTAAATCTTGATGAACAGAAATATGATTTCCATAATAATAACATCTTTAATTTATGCAGCACAAATTGTCTTTCAGGGACAATACCCGACATCTTGTGTGTGGCTTCACATTACTGCTCATTACAACCCTGTGAATTGGGCATCATTTGTGCTCGTTCTGCAATGAAATAAATGAATTGTAGAAGACACGTAATTTCCTCAAGATCACACAATTTATATATGGAGAAACTTACTTTTTTTTTCATTTATTTTTTATTTTTTAAAAATAATCTCTACTCCCGACATGGGGCTTGAACTCACCATCCCAAACAAGATCAGGAGTCTCATGCTCTACCAACTGAACCAGCCAGGTACCCCGGAAGGAGCCTATGTTCACACCTATGCTGCCTGACTCAGAACCTTCTAAGTTGTAATACGTGATGTGATATATAAATCCAAAATGCAATGTATGATATAAAATGTAATATATTCTGGATCCAGTGTTTGTTTCAATCAGATACTTTGTATGATCGTGAATGTTTCCCAACGGTTCTCATGCACATTTGTTTTTCTAATTGTATTTTAAATGTACCATATTTATGTACATATATATGTATAATTACATGTTCTTTTAAAAAATGTTTGCTAGAGAGAGAGAGAGAGAGAGAGTGAGCAAGCACGAGCATGCACATGTGAGCAGGGGAGGGGCAGAGAGAGAGGGAGAGAGAGAATCCCAAGCAGGCTTCACGCTGTCAGCACAGAGCCCAATGCTGGGCTCAATCTCAATGCTGAGTCTGAGCCAAAATCAAGAGTCAGATGCTTAACCGACGGAGCCACCCAGGCGCCGCTATAATTACATATTCTTTTTCAAGCAACTAACACAAGGCCAGCTTGACAGGAGATGATGATAAATGATGAGCTTTTCGTAAAATTCCAGGCAAATGAGTCTGAGTTCACCTGTGGATTCCAGAAATAACCTAAACAGGCTATTGAGTTTCACAGCCTGCTCAAAGTGAGTCTCACAGTACATGATGGATGCTTTTATATATTTGTTGCATATGAGAAATAAGTGGCTAACTGGTAAAGAAAATTATCTGTCACTTTCCAGGAAGAACAGATGTCAGTAAGCAAACGGTACTGTGGCACACACTGGAGCAAGTGAAACTTATTAGACATGTTTTGGACAGTTCCTTCTCCTGGAGTCAGAGGTTTCTATTCAAACCATTTTGCTTTATTAGTTCACTATCAGGCAGACAAGAAGGAAAAGAAGGAAGGAAAGAGAAACATGGTTACAAACATTTATGGAGTTTTTATTACATGCCAGACACGGTTCTGAGTGCTTTCTAGATGATCAAGCATTTACTTCTCACAAAAGATCCACTAAGTGAGGACCATTCTAATCCTGGTTTTAGAGATGAGAAAACTGAGGCAGAGTGGGTGTGCTGGGTATATTCTCTGCTTGTCCCTCTGGGTTCCTTCTCCACCTTTCCCCACCCTGCTCTATGAACTGCTTCCTCCAGGTCCCCTGGTCCCCTGGCTTCCCATCAGGTTTGGCCAATACGAGGCATCAGCTAGAGACTGGGGTGCGGGAGGGAAGAGTAATGGAGATAAGTCTTCCCCCGTTTCCATCCCTGGTGGGCTGTGGGTTGACAGTGACTGAATCCCTCCACTGAAGACCATAGTTCACATCAGCCGGCCCTTTCCTATGGCCCTTGCTGAATTCTGGTAAATGATCCCTCCTCCCTCACCTGAGGACAGCACGACTTTCTGCAGTTGCTATCGCAGGGCAATTCAACACCCCTAACTCGGGTTGTCTAATCCTTCCCACACCTTTGCACGCACTTCCACCGGGAGACTCTTTTCCATGGCCGCCTTTTTCTAGCCATGGCCTCACTAGCTAAGGTGAGCTTCTGGAACCTTCCCAAAGTAACAAAGGTAGTCAGTATAACAGGGAACTCTGGAGAATGAGTAGATTTGGAAGTGAGAGGAAAGCTGAGTTAGGTTTTGGACATGCTGAATTTGAAGTACTCCCTCAACAACCTAGGAGAGGATCCACGAGACAGCTGAAATCAAGATCCCGAGCCCTGAGAAGGGCACTGGTCTGAGGACACAGACGGAAATGGAAGGGAAGACATGGGGTTGTTTGAGAGTTCCCAGGGAACACATTCAGAAGAAGAGTAGAGAGGACAGAGCCGAGTCCTGAGAAAAACCAAGGTCAAGGGCCAGGGATGAGCCAGACAGGTGGGGGGGGGGGCTGGGCTGGAGAGGGTAATAAGATAAGAAGCACCTTCAGGTCCTAGAAATTGTGGGATGAGTAGATATCAAAGGAGAAGGAGTAGATAACAGAGTCAAATCTCCCCGAGAGGTCAAATAGAGCAGGAATTGAGAAGTTTCCATGACATTTGAAAAGAACTGTGGTAAAATACACATACCATAAAATTGACCATTTCAAGTGCTTTAAAGTATACAGTTCATCATGATGTCATGCGACTAGCATCATTATCTAGTTGCTCATGTATCTGAGTCATTATACAGCTCTTTTATCAACACCTCATGGTCTCAGCACAGTGAAAGATTTCTAAGTCAATGGTGTGGTCTGGAGAGTCCAGAAACAGACTCGCACTTATGTGGTCGTAGACGCGAAAACATTTCATCGGGGAAAGAAAAGTAAACCTTGGCCTCTTCTTTGCACTATACAAAAAAAATTATAATAATAAGTTCGGGATGGATCATGGACCTAAGCATAGAAGGCAGAAGTATAAAGTTTTAGAAAAAAAGATGGGTGGAAAGCCATACAACCTGGGAGTGGTTAAAAATTTAAGACACACACACACACACACACACGCAAAGAAGAAGAAGAAGGAAAAAAGAAAAAGAAATGACAAATTAACTTCGTGAAAATTAAATACTTTGGCTCCTCAAAAATGGCGAAGAACAATTTTACAAGACACACATCTGACAAGTGACTTGCCTGAGAATATTTAAGGACCTCCCGCAAGTCCCTAATAAAGAGATAAACAATCCAACAGAAAACGGACAAAGCCTTGAGCGTCCTCTCACAAGCAAAGACACAAATTTTAAATAAGCACATGAAAATGTGCTCAACACCATTAGTCATCAGGCAAAAGGAAAGCCACGTTGACGTATCGCCACACCTTCACCTGAATAGCGGAAACTAAACAAGACCGACAACACCAAGTGTTGGTAAGGACGTGGAGCAGCCAGAACCCCCACCCGTTGCCCGTAGATGCGTGAGACGGTACGTGTGCTTTGGAGAGAATTGGCAATTTCTACCCAACAATGTAGCATTCCATTGCTAGGTATAAACCCAAAAGAAAGAAAAACATAAGTCCACGAACGAACTTGCACAAGAATTCTGACAGCAGCTTCATCATAGCCAAAATCTGGAAATAACCAAAGCAGGCATTAACAGGAAAATGCATAAATAATGGGTAGTGTGCTTACACAAAGGGCTAATAACTCAGCAATAAATAGGAATGAACCATTTATCTATGAACGACATAGATAAATCACTTCGATATGCTGGTGAATGAAGCCAGACACAAAACAGCACATATTGTAGGATTCCATTTATAGAATTTTTTAAAATAAGTAAAAGTTGGGGCGCCTGGGTGGCTCAGTCTGTCAAGCATCCGACTCTTGGTTTCAGGCCAGGTCATGATCGAGCCCAAGTTCGAGCCCCATGTTGGGTTCTGTGCTGACAGTGCAGAGCCTGCTTGGGATATTCTCCTTCCCTCTGTCTCTCTCCTCTGCTTGCTCTCTCTCAAAAAATAAATAAACGTAAGAAAATAAAAAAATAAGTAAGTAAAACGTGTCTAGGGTGAGAAACACCAGAAATGATCGCTTTTTATGGAGAATTGACTAGAAATTGGGGCATGAGGGAACTTTCCAGTGTGATGGAAACACTGTACACATTGATAGGATTGTAGGTTACACAGGCACACACTTTTTCCAAAAATCATGAATTGTACATTTACGATCTATGCATTTCATCCTATGTAAATCTTACCAGACAAGGAATTAAAAACAACATTTGAACTCTAGTTAATTGGTTTGCTTTTTATAGTGACATGAGTTAGCAGGTCTGAAACTACTTTTCTGTGTATCCTGGACTTGAGAAAAAGAGTAAATATTTTGAAGATAATGCAATCTAGGTTTCTTACTGTTAGAAAAGAAAGCTGCAAACATGGGGGTAGGGAACCAGAATGTGCCCTGTGCTGTGGGATTAGAATTAGGGGTATCACCATAGA
This sequence comes from Acinonyx jubatus, assembly GCF_027475565.1. NCBI lineage: Eukaryota > Metazoa > Chordata > Mammalia > Carnivora > Felidae > Acinonyx > Acinonyx jubatus. The sequence goes on from NC_069398.1 coordinate 3,671,314, forward strand.
TTCGCGGTTTTTAAGATAGGTGTGTGTGTCAGGGGGTGGGGGTAGACATATATATATATATCCTAGGTCTATATGCTGAGAAGGTCTGGGAGCAATGAAAGAATAATAATAATGCACACTTCTGGACCCACCCACCCCCTTTTTTTAAGTTTGTATTTAAATTTCACTTAGTTAACATACAGTGTAATATTAGTTTCAGATGTACAATACAGCGATTCAACACTACCCAGACTCACATCTTGGTTTCCAAATAACGTTCTCCTCTGAAAGGTACCCGGTTCCTTGGAGAAAAGGCCAAATCCAGGACTGGAAAGCTATTGTGCCAGAAGACAAGTAAGGGCTTGAGAATGATGTGTCTATGTCAAAAGGACATAGCACCAAATGAAACAGTTCTTGCTGGTCCCGTCTGGTACCATTTGGGCAAGGAAATAAATAAGGATAATAGATTACAACTCATTGAATAAAATGAGAATCCATGAGTCCAGAATGATACAAATGATAGATGAATAAATAAGTAAATGGAGGAGAAAGAAAAGCTATGCCTTATGACAGAATTTTCAACTAACAAATACTGAAGGATAGACGGATCGCAAAACCATCAATTTAATGTTAAACCCCAGGTGAATGTTTCATAAAGGATATGTACAGAGTTTCAAAGCATCTATGCACAGATTATTAATTTTAAAGGGAATACAGTGGATATGGTGGAGAAGCCTGATAGACACCACAGTAACCTTTGAGGAACACACTACAATATAACCAGTCGGAACTCTTCGAAGGAATCAAGGTCAAGAAAGACCAAGACTGAGGAACATTCCACATGAAAGACCAAAGAGACACGACCACTAAATCAGTATGTGATCTTGGGTTGGAGGGTGGGGTGGAGTGGCGTGGGGGCTATAGGCGGCCTCAGTGGGGAAACTGACAATATTTGGGTACAGACTGGATTTTTCATGATATTATCACATCAGGGTCACATTTCTCAAATTCGGTAATTGTACTGTGTTTATGCAAAAGAAAATTCTTGATCTGAAGAGATACATCATGATGAATGACAAAGGGGTATGCTGTTTCTGGGTCTCAACTGCCTCAGAAAGAGTACCTATGTAGAGGGACAAGGCACAGTGTTAAGAATATGGTTAAAGGGTATTGGAGTTTTTCTTAGACTTCTCTTGCAGCTTTTCTGTAAGTCTGACATCCGATCAAAATCAAAAGTTGAGGAAATGAAAGAGAGAGCATGGCCCAGGAGGTGATTCCTAAAGCACTTGGCTTCAGGCCGGGCCCTTGAGCTCCATAAGGTCTTGGCTAACAAGCAGAGGCTGAGCCTGGGTCGGTAGACGCTGACAGGCAGAAATTGATGACTGTAAGCGTGTAAATCAGAGAGCTGGCCCAGACCATAAAATTGGAAGTTAAAGAAACGCGTGTTGAGCTGTAGGCAATTTAATTCCTTTGCATATATTATTCTGAAGGTTACTTTATAATTACAAGCATAACTAATACAAAGTTACATACTTAGTTATTCAGGTTTGGGAGGGGAAGGAAAAAGGTTAGCAGCTGGAGATAGCACTTCCATATGCCTGGGTTCACACCTGCCACCAGGCGTCCACTTCTCTGTCTTCCCAACACCCCTCCCAGGTAGATGTCATCATCTGCATCTCATAGAGGAGTGTGCGTTTGCAAACTGGCTTTGAGCGCCAAGGGCGGAGAGAGAAGCAGGTCACTCCAGATGGGCAGGTGGCAGGGTTAATAAGGGGACTTAGGTTTGTCCTGGGCTCTGCAAGATGAATGTATGTCCGCACCTGCTGCTCAGAATCTTCAAAGTTTATACAGAGGGCGCCTGGGTGGCTCAGTTGGTTGAGCGTCTGACATCGGCTCAGGTCATAATCTTGTGGTTTGAGCTCCGCATCAGGCTCTGTGCTGATGGCTCAGAGCCTGGAGCCTGCTTCGGATCCTGTGTCTTCCTCTCTCTCTGCACCTCCCCTGACCAGGCTCTGTCTCTATTTCTCTCTCTCTCAAAAATAAATAAACATTAAAATAAAAAAAAAGTTTATACAGAGGCCCTAACTGGGTTCAGTCACATCTACCTCCCAGATGGTCTCAACGACTTTACTCTCTCACGGCTGCATCATTGAGAATGGCTTCCCCTGTGGGACCAGGAGGTAGAACACACCTTCCAGGGATGGGAGGGGGTGAGGAGTGTGATGCTGTCCAGAGGCAGCACCATCAACCAGCTGTCCCACCTTCTCCATGACCTCCTCCAATGAGGAGAAAATTGATGCCTTTGCAAGTTTGTCTTGCCCCAGGTCACATAGCTAGAAAGTACTTCAGGAAGGAAGTGGGAAGGGGGCTGCAAAGAGAATGGAAACACTAATGGCTTCCTACCTCATCACCTCCTCTGGAAGGGAGGCTCCAAGGGGTTAGAGATCTTCATCTGTTTTGTTCAGAGATCTATGTCCAAACCGAGAACAAACATCGCCCCAAGAAATGCTCAACAAGTGTGAAGTCACATTTATATATCAGTGGGATGATCCAATCAAGGTGGAGGAGAGAAAGGGGATGCCAGGGTCACATAGAGTTCCACAGTGACTGAATTTGGGCAGAAAGGACGGCATGAGAGCAGAGCATGCCCAAGACCCTAAACAACAAACTATGGCAAATGTGTGTTTTGTTGATGTCTAGCCTGCCAAAGGAAACAGACAAGAAGCCATGACTTTACAATCCTGGGGAGAATGTTCAATGTCCCTGTGTTACATTATGCAATTCTTCCCTGCAAGAAAATCTTCCCCCACAAAACTCTCATAATCCCCCATAAAAATCTCATTTCCCTAAGAATCTTCCGGAAACTTCAGCCCCCCAAAATAGATTCCTTCCTAAATCTGCATTTTCCTACAATGTGTTGGGATTGTACCAGAGGCCTCATCAAAATCCCACATTGATATTATGAAGTCTCTATTATAAAACACTCTTGATGATATGGAATCTGAGGGACACAACATTGAAATAGCTTTCTAAACATTACATAGTGAAGGGTAACTTCTAGGAATTGAACCCAGTTTGTCTGAGTCCATGGTTTTCTACTATACCTTTGTGTATTTCATTGATTATTTTAAAAAATGTTTATTTATTGACAGAGGGAGAGAGAGCGAGCAGGAGCAGGGGAGGGGCAGAGACAGAGGGACAGAGAAAATCCCAAGCAGGATCTGCACTGCCGAGTCCCACGTGGGGCTTGAACCCACGAACCATGAGATCGTGACCTGAGCCAAAACCAAGAGTTGGACACTTAACAGAATGAACCACCCAGATACCCCTCACTGCTTATTTGTTGATGACATTTGCCAGGCTCCCTAGACCAGACAGCCCCATCTGGGAGAGAAAACCACTTGCTTCAGATACTTTGGGCCAGTCTGCTTTTCCAGGAGAAAACCCAGAGAGTCTCTCTGCATTTCCTCTGCCAATGTACCGAGACGGGGCAAGACAGATCCAGCAAGTTTTAATGTCACAGCAGTGATGACATTTTTTTTGTTTGTTTCAGTAGGATGAGCTTTCTGTTTCCAGAGAAAACTTTCCAAATAACAACATTTCATCCTTTAAAATGTGCCTTCTCTCAACAGAGGAATGGATGTACGACCTGTAGTACATTCATTCACAAAAAAAAAAAAAAAAAAAAAAACAAAAACGAACTCTCTACATGCAAAAGTATGAGCAAGTCTCAAAAATATTATGTTGAGGGGCGCCTGGGTGGCTCAGTCGGTTAAGCGTCATGATCTCACGGTCCGTGAGTTCGAGCCCTGCATCGGGCTCTGTGCTGACTGCTCAGAGCCTGGAGCCTGTTTCAGATTCTGTGTCTCCCTCTCTCTCTGACCCTCCCCTGTTCATGCTCTGTCTCTCTCTGTCTCAAAAATAAATAAATGTTAAAAAAACTAAAAAAAATATTATGTTGAGCAAAGGAAGAAGACACAAAAGCTTGGATACAGTGTGATTCCATTTATATGAGGTTCAAAGACATGCAAAACGGGTCTATGGTGGTGGAAGGCAATATAGTGATTGGTAATGACTGGAAGACAGCAGGAATAAACGTTCTGGTGGATAGAAGTATGCAATATCTTGATCTGGGTCATGGTTTCACAGGGGACTGTGTAGGATGAAATTAATTGAGCTGGGCACTTAAGAACTGTGTGGTTTGTAGGTCAATTATACCTTCGTTTTAAAACACGACTTCCATGAGAACATGGTCTTGTGGGGAAGGGTGAACATCCAGAAAAAACATGGGTTGGAAGCACCTGAGTGGCTCAGTTGGTTAAGCGTCCAACTTGGGCTCGGTCATGATCTTGAGGTTTGTGGGTTTGAGCCCTGCATTATCAGTATGGAGCCTGCTTAGGATTCTCTCTCCCTCTCTCTCTGCCCCTCCACCACTTGCACATGTGGGCTCTCTCTCTCTTTCAAAATAAATAAATAAACTTTAAAAAAAACATGGGGTGGACAGTTGCTCATTATAAGAGACATGAGATGAGAGTGTGGTTGGGGGAACAACCAGTAGGGTCTCTGGTAGAGGTGAATGTGGGGAGGGGGTGGTCTCTGCATGCCCCTAGGGCACTGCCAGGAACCCAGATTCCTTGCACCAGATCTGGGAAGCTGTCCACACCCTCCACTTGGTCCCTGGCCAGGCTGCCCTCAGAACTAGAGATGGGTGGGAGAGTTTTCCCTTGTCCCTGCCCCTCCAAGTTGCTGTGGAAGGAGAGGGCTTGCAGCACAGAGCTCTGCAGGAAGCCTGCCAGGCTAAAATCCGTCTTGTGTCCAGCTGGCCAGGCCCCTGGGAAGCCATGGAGCTGCCCCGAGGGGAAGCTGAGGAAGAGTCAGCTTTGGTCAAACGCCCGCACCCAACACCCTCTTCTCTCCCTCTTCTATCACTTGGTCACCGATGCTGTTTTGGATGGGGTTTTGGCCAACATTCTTCTTCCACCTGGTGGGGCCATTACGTGGGATTTCATCAAAGAGCATTTTTCACAGAGCATTTCAAGCAAAATCAAGTCTGTGCTTGTGACCTTGCAAGGGAGTGGGGAAGGCGCAGGGGAAGCGGGGAGGAAGGGCAGAAGAAGGGCTTAGCAGTGGATGGAGCAAGGGGGTGATGGGCGGTGAGGGGAGGCAGGGTGGTCATAGGAGGGAAGGAAGGGGTGCAGGGGAGAGAAGACAGAGCTTAGACTACTCTGCTCTTCCCCCTGCCCACTTCTCTCTCTAACCCTGGCATCCTCACATCCATGGGCAAAGAATGTGGTGCCCACAGACCATGGAATGGGAATCGGCCACAAGAAAGGACGTCCACCATTTGCCCCAACATGGAGGGGCTCGAAGGCATTATGCTGAGATAAGCAGATGGAGAATGACAAATATTGTGGGATCCCACCTATACGTGGAGTTAATTTTCTTTTTTAATGCTTGGGGTGCCTGGGTGGCTCAGTTGGTTAAGTCTCCAACTTTGACTCAGGTCATGATCTCACAGCTCGTGAATTCGAGCCCTGTGTCAGACTCTGTGCTGAAGCTCAGAGCCTAGAGCCTGCTTCAGATTCTGTGTCTACCTCTCTCTGCCCTCCCCCCTGCCCCCATTCAGGCTCTGTCTCACCCTTAAAAATAAACATTAAAAAAATTATACATGGATGGGAATGCAAGCTGGTACAATCACTCTGGAAAACAATATGGAGACTCCTCAAAAAACTAAAAATAGAACTACCCTACAACCCAGCAATTGGACTACTAGACATTTATTCAAGGGATACAGGTGTGCTGTTTCGAAGGGACACATGAACCCCCATGTTTATAGCAGCACTATCAACAATAGCCAAAGTATGGAAAGAGCCCAAATGTCCATCGATGGATGAATGGATAAAGAAGATGTGGTATATCTATACAATGGAGTATTACTTAGCAATCAAAAAGAATGAAGTCCTGCCATTTGCCACTATGTGAATGGAAATGGAGGGTATTATGCTAAGTGAAATTAGTCAGAGAAAGACAAAAATCATATGACTTCACTCACATGAGGACTTCAAGAGACAAAACAGATGAACATAATGGAAGGTAAACAAAAATAATACAAAAAAAGGGAGAGAGACAAAATAGAAGAGACTCATAAATATGGAGAACAAACTGAGGGTTACGGGAGGGGGTTGTGGGAGGGGGGATGGGCTAAATGGGTAAGGGGCACTAAGGAATCTACTCCTGAAATCATTGTTGCACTATATACTAATTTGGATGTAAATTTAAAAAAATAAAAAATAAAACAAGTTAATAAAAAAATTATACGTGGAATTAAGAAACAGAGAGTAGAGCGGTGGTCACCAGGGCTGGCGGGGGTGAGGGGGTGTGGGGGGAACTGCTTATACAGCACTGTGATGCTCTCTGAATTTTCAACCATATTCATTAAGGGTTCCAGACCAGAATCCTTTTCAGCCTCTTTGGAGGAGACAATAAGAAAAAGACGCAAACCTTAGGTTACCTCATCTTTACAGCTCCCCGGAGCTAAGCAATAAATGGCCCAATTTTGTTGAACTTAAGATCTTCTCTACCATATGACGCCGAGCACCTCCCTGTGTTCCCAAGTGTGCGTCGATTACCTACTATATACACAGCCCTGACATGTTACACCATGCGGAAGTACAAAAGAAATAAAAGGAAGAATAAAGATACATAAATACACCGTGTATCAGTCATGACAATAAATGCAAGTAGATCTATTTCTCTATTATAAGGCAAAACCTCCTTATAAAGGCAGTCTTTAAAATTCACGTTATGTTGCTTGGGTCTTAAATGACAAACGAAAGCAGCAAATAAAAGAGAAACCAGCAAGTGAACCTCAGGAAAAAAAAATTAAAAAGAAAAAGGAAACCAGAGTTGGCCATATTGCATACCAGACGGGTTAAGCAATGTATCTAGCATAAGGAAAAAGCATTTGAGTTTTGCAATTAGACCTCAGTTTCTATCTTGACCTTGACTGATCATCAGCCACCTTATTAAAAAAGTTAGAATTGAATAATACCTACATTTCAGGATGCTTAACCAACTGAGCCACCCAGGCGCCCCCCTACATTTCAGGATGATTGTGATAATTAAAATGAATGATAAGGCAGATGGCTACAACTCACTAAGTTTCCTGACTCATGGTGGCTACTTTAATAGATGCTGATAGTTCCTGTTTCTTATACTGCTATCTTAAAACAGATTTCTGCTCTACAACAGAAACGCAGTAGATCATTGGCAGTTTGAAGATCTAAGTCCTGAAATATGTACGAACCCTTAAATTCACACAAAGCAACAATTGGATGAGCGGATCTTATTGTCGGAGATCTCCCCAATTGCTCACGAACAGACCAAACCTCAAAAGACAAGAACTCACATGCTATCGAGCTCCTGAAACTAACCGCCTAGACCGGGGGCTGAAGAATCAAATCCATACAGAGATCAAGTGGGAAATGAAAATGAGCAAAACCATCTGGGTGTAAGATGTATGCTTTCGACACACACACACTGCATTTATATATTAAACATGTAGGGAAGATTTCAATTCCACAATTCTAACTTCCTTGAAAGGCATAGTCTTGCCAGTCTATATTTTACAGAGGTGGGTATAATAGATATCTTGCTTTTTCCTTAATTATCTCAAAAGGAAAAGAACCCAAGTGCAATTATAAATGTCAAGGTACACTTGGATTTAGGCTCAGAGAGGCAATGGTGGGGGGTAAGCTCAAGTCGGTAAGACAATGTCAGCTCCAACAGGGGCTTGCCAAGTGGGCCTACCATCGCTAGATTTCCCAATCTTTCCAAAGACACAGGAAATCTCGGTTTTTATAGGGGAAGAGCCCAGTATTTAAATACAACTGTTTTTTTTTTTATTTAATTTAATTTTTTTTTTACACATGATGTAGGCTGGCACTCTGTGGGCCGAACAAAACACATTTATGGATGTCTGGCCAGCAGAAGCCCCTAATCAAAATTACCTGGCCGTGGGAACACCTCATAAAAATCACAGTTATTAATTTACTTCCTACTGCATTCAAAGCATTTGTGCTACCCACCAGAGGAGACCTCAGCTTGAGAACAGTGGAGGGCAGCATTTGCAACTACGGGTTTTAGTTAGAATCCCACATCCTTCTTCTGAATCCCGGCTGTGCCACCTTTGAGCTGTGTGCCATCGGGCAATATTCCTGTCATCCATCAGTAACATGGGGATTATTCTTAATTTTCTGGGGTGTCCTGAGGACTGAATGACATAATGCATTGATCGTTCATGGTGAACATGTATTTGTTCGTAGCCTGACACAAATAAAGGCTCACTCATGATAATTAACAGCCCAGCAATAAGGTCCTGGCATTTTGTCCTGCGTGTCTATAATCTCCTTCCCTGGCCAGCTTCCTGCCAGCTCTGGCTGGGGCTCCTTTTTTTTGTTTTTTGTTTTTGGATAATGTCTGCTCATCCAGCTATCACCCAAATTAACACAGCTGATGTAGATACAGATGCCTCTTCTCTGGACATTTCAGCCGTCATGTTGAATTATGTGGCTTAAGCCTCACCGTGCCACTGCACCTTGTAACACAGTGTTACATCGGATGCCGCGAATCACCCAGTCCTGCTAGACCCAATTTATGCCCAATAGCAGAGCTGTATTTTCTTGTGTCATGTCATGTTATATGCATCCTAACTGACTGATGGAGGCGGTGGCTACGAGATCCCCTAAATTCAGAGTCCCGGACCGCACTGCCACATCAAAGAGCCTTCTCCCTCCTAGCCGTGTGCGTCCGCCCTCAGCTTCCCTGGAAGACTCCACCCTGTGCTGACTGGAAAGCTCACTTTCTAGCATCCCCTGATTCAGGCTAAGTGCCATTTCTACTTTGAGACTCCTCCAAATGCTTGTCTGATCTGCGTATCCATCTTTGATAAAGAATTGATGCTGGCTGTATATACCCTGACATCTTGAATCCTCTTTTCTGCCCTCGTGTGTTTTTTCCTGTATTCTTATCCAATTTCAAGGACTTCTGGAACTCTTATTTTTGTGACATCTCTCACATTTGGGATAAGGGTCATTTATGTACAGCCTGATGTAAAGAAAAGTCTAAAATCCCTGGGGTCAGATGGCCATGCATTTGAGCTCCACTCACCTGTCAGCTGTTTGACTTTTCCCTTTTTAATTTTTTTATGTGTTATTAATTTTTGACAGGAAGAGACACAGAGCACGAGCAGGGGAGGGGCAGAGAGAGAGGGAGATGCAGAATTTGAAGCAGGCTCCAGGCTCCGAGCTGTCAGCACAGAGCCTGACTCGGGGCTTGAACTCACAGACCGCAGGATCATGACTTGAGCCTAAGTCGGACCGACCGAGCCACCCAGGTGCCCTGACTTTTCCCCCTTGAGCTAAGACTCATCCTCTGTTACGTGAGTTTGTTCATGTCACTGGATTCATACGTTTGTAAAGACTGAGGAATTAGTGACAATGACCATCACCGTTTCTGGCACGAAATCAGCACTCAACAGAGGTTTCCTCATTCATTATATCAGAAAAAATAATGCTTATTTTAATGTTTTTTTTTTTAATTTGAGAGGAGAGAGAGAGAGAGAGAGAGAGAGAGAGAGAGAGAGAGAGAGAACGAGCACAGGAGCAGGGGAGAGGCAGAGAGAGAGGGAGAGAGAGAATCCTAAGCAGGCTCTGCACCATCAATGCAGAGCCCAATGTGGGGCTTGATCTCACAAACAGCAAGATCATGACCCGAGCTGAAATCAAGAGCCGGACGCTTAACAGACTGAGCCACTCAGGCGCCCCCCAAAAATAATGCTTATTATTAACATGTCACAAGATCTTAACTCCTGGGAGGAAGGACTGTGGCTTAATCATTTCTGAGCCCGTGGGGCTGTCTAACGCATAAAGAAAAGCGATGGAGAGATGGAGAGATGGAGAGATGGAGAGATGGACGTGTGGAGAGGAGGCACTGCTAAGCACTTCCTCTAGGGAGTCTAGTTACCTGGAGGTCATCAGAATCACCTGGAGGGCTTGTCCAGACACAGACTGTGGGCTCCACAGTTTCTGGTTCAGGTGGTTTTGGTGGGACTAATAATTTGCTTTTCTAACATGTTTCCAGATCTCTTGCTCTGAGGACCACACTTTAAGAGCCATTGGCTTTTTTATTTCCACTCCTCTCTACCTTACTGGTCCTCAACCAAGGATCAATTGTGCACCTCCCAGGAGACATGTGGCAACACGTGGAGACATTTTTGGACGTCATGATGGGACTAGGGGGAGGTGCTACTGGCCTCTAGTGGTGGAGGTCAGAGATGCTGTTGCACATCATATAGTGCACAGGGCACCCCCTCCAACAGAGAATCGCGTGGCCTGAAATGTCACTGGTGTCCAGAATGAGAAGCCCTGCTCTTCCTCCCCATCCCAGGGAGTACTCGGAAGGACGACCGTCCACCTGGGAGTCAGCAGGCTTCCAGCTGATCCTTCCACCTCCCCTCTCAGAAACAACTTCAGGGTTGTTGAAGGCTTCTCCACTCTGCAGCCAGAGCCATGTGATCACATTGGCCTGCCCAGAGCCCTTCTGTGGCTCCTGTGGCTGCTCACTGCCTCTTTGACCAAGTCAGAGACCCTCCCTGCACTCATGGGGCCTTTTCTCCTGCACTCACCTCACCGACTCTACCCATCAGCCACTCAGATGTGTTCTCAGATTCCCAACATTGTGAAGCTCTCTCTTGAACTGGACCTTAGCCCATGTGCTCACTGCTCTAGAACGTCCTTCCTCCTCTCTTCACACATTAGTCTGCTAGGCTGCCATAAGAAAGTACCTGAACAGGAGGCTTAAGCAACCGAAATTTATTTTCTCATAATTACGGAGACTTCAGCCTCCATATCAAGATCAAGGTGTTGCGTGGGGAGTAAGTTTAAGAATTTCCCGAGCTTGCCCCAATGAGTTAACAAGGCTTAGGGTGGAAAGTTGCCACAGGGCGAAAGCACCACCAGCACAGAACAAAGCATAGCATGGAAAGCCACATCCACAGGATGAAAGCATCTGAGAACAGGCAGAGGTGGAAAGCAGGGAAAAGATGCCCAGAGCTAATTAGCAAGAAAAATGCCTTATTAACCCTGAGGGAGCATGCTCTGTCTGTCTTATCCCCTAGAAAAGTTAACATAAACAGACACAGTGCCTGGTGCCTGACATAAAAAGCCATCTGCTTGGTGCCAGTACTTTGATTTGTAATGACCCAAACCCCTAACATCACATACCTTCGAAACCCCCTTATCTCACACACTTGAGTTAATGATCACTGTTTTATTGTCTCTTTCTGCACGACCATCATGTTTGTAAGCCTTCCGATCCAAATAAATAAGGAGCAGGATCCTTACTCAGGGCTCTTGACTCCTCCCACACATTAGCCTCTCTCATATTTGATTCTGCATCCACTCTCTTGCTGGACAAGAGAGAACTCCAGACTCAAAGTCTGCAACAGTGTTGGTCTGAGATCAAACTTGACTCCAAGACCAAAGTGTTAGGCAGGGCTGGTTTCTTCTAAGGCCTCTCTACTTGGCTTGGAGATGGCTGTTTTCTCACTGTGTCCTCACATGGTGTTTCCCCCGTGTGTTTCCTATTTTCTTCTTCTTATAAAGACACCAGTCATTAGATTAGAAACTACCCTAATAACCTCATTTTTAACTTAACTGCCTCTTTAAAGACCCCAGAACAGTCTCATCTGAGGTACTTGGAATTAGGACTCCTACATACAAATTGGGGGCACACAATTCAGCCCATGACAGTGGACAACCAAAATTTTCCCTTGGCTTCAATTTCCTCATCTTCCAAAGAGGAAAGAGGATGCATGGAAAGCCCTTGCACCAAACAGAAGTTTGATGAATAAAAAAAGTCCTTCTTGGTACCAACTCAGTGGCCCCAACTCATGTAGCTTCTTTTTGAGGGGGCTGGAAGTGGGGGTGGAAGGAGGGACAAGAGCCTCGTGCAACATCACAGCCTGGAGTCTCACTCCTCAGAGTGTGGTCACTGAACCATCAGCCTCTTCTGGGAGCCTGTTGGAAATGCAGATCTTGGGCCCCACCCCAGACCTACTAAGTCAGAAGCTGCATTTTAACAAGGTCTTTCAATGATCCGTGCGCACATCACAACTGAGAGCATGGGGTCAGACGAAATAAGGAGTCATTCGATTGCCACCTATGGCCGACATGCCTCTCCAGCCCCAACAGCATCTCCAGAGCTAGAAGCTCCCCCAGCCCCCCTTTACCATGCTTCTCAAGTCATTATGCTTTGTCCTGGTGTCATTTTCTCCAGCAGACAAGAGAGGGAAACATTTTCTCAGAAAGAAAAGACTCAGTTCTGACTTTTAACCTTGGTGATTTGTAGCCCGTCAGTGGAGAGGGGTGAAGGTCACCTTCCCGATCTTCACGTGGTTCAGGCTTCCTCGCCCACTCTTCAGAAGGTCACCAGGCCCAGCTTTGAATTCATGCAGCAGAGAAGCAAAACTATCGCGATGGGTCATTAACATGCATCAAGCGGACAGTGTGGGTAGGAAATCATGGTCCAGAAAGTCAAACTGCTCTCAGATCAGATCAGGAGAGATACTCCATTAATTATGGCCTTTACCATCTTCCCGAAAAGTGCTGCCCAGAAGAGCATCCCATGCTATCAGTTCTTGGAGCTCACCTGACATGCTCCTGGCTTTGGCATCCGCCCCGACAATCTGAGGCTGCCAGCTCCAAACACGCCAAGCACATCCCGCTATGGACCAAATGCTTTCCGCTGCGGCCATGCGTTTGGAACCGGGAGAGCTTCTGGCCCCAGTTTTAAAAAGACTGCCTCATTTTTCAGCCTGGCTTTGGTCCCACGGCTCCTCAGGGCTGCTGTGCTCTCTGTAACACAGCTAACTCCCCAAAGTCCATTAGCATTTCAGCCTGCTACCTTCTGCTCCCCAGACTTAGCCGTCTGCAGTCGGACCTAGCTGCGGCTTCCAGCCGCCACAGATGGAATGGTTTAGGAGACAGTAAAACCATTTCATGTTCCTGTCCTCCCTGTCCACGGGGTTCTTACCGGCCTGGATGAACGGCTGAACAATTTCCTAGGCTCTTCGGTCTTTGCTCAGACACCTGGGAATCCCTTTGCCGTGTCCTATGCAACGCCTCATTTATGGCAACTCACAACACACTCACTGTTAAACAGCCATCCCCAAATGTCAGCCAGGCCTTTGCCTGATATCTGCTTCCCAGGGTTTCGTGCTGCACATCACTTCAGGCACCACAAAAACAGCCCCGACCCAGAGGACCCAGCCCTTTGGTTTCCACGTGGTTCCTTGGAGATGCCAGCATCGATGGGAGGTGCTCTAAGTTTTCACAGGAGCGACTTGAACCACGTTCACATAGTTTTTTAAAGGTGAATAGTTTTGATTGAATTTGTCCCTTCAGCCCCTCCGAAACGCTTTGAAGTCTAATCAATGGCCATCGCGTAATGGCAACGATGACTTTGCCGAGGTCAACTGCTGTAGCGTGGGGCTTCCAGTGAAAATGTTCCGGTACCCCTCACTTTTGTAAATTAAACCTTTATTTTTAAAAAGGTATTTTTAATTTTTACAGAGAGAGAGAAAGCACAAACAGGGGAGAGGAGAAGAGAGGGGGAGAGAGAGAGAGAGAAAGAGGGAGAGAGGGAGGCAGGGAGTGGGGGGGAGAGAGGATGAACTCAAGCAGGCTCCATGATCAGCACGGAGCCCTAGTCAGGGCTTCATCCCATGACCCCGGTATCATGACCTGAGCCAAAATCAAGAGTCGAAAGCTCAGCTGACGGAGCCCCCCAGGTGCCCCTGTAAATTAAACTTTTAATTCGGAGATAATATAAATTCACATGAAGTTGTAAAAATTCAATTCCAGCATACCCTTTATCCAGTTTCCCCCAGAGTAACATCACGGAACAATGTGCACAGTATTACAACCAGGATGTTGAGACTGATATAACCAACATACAGAACATCTCTGTCACCACAGGCATCCTTTATGATGTCCTTTTTTAAAAGTTTATTTATTTTGAGAGACATTGAGAAAGAGAGAGAGCGAGCGAGCGAGCAGGGGATGAGCAGAGAGAGAAGGAGACAGAGAATCCCAAGCAGCCTCCATGCTGTCAATACAGAGCCCGATGCGGGGCTCAAACTCACACTGTGAAATCATGGACCTGAGCCTAAACCAAGAGTGGGACGCTTAACTGACTGAGCCACCCAGGTGCCCCAATGCCCTTTTAAATTAGAATTTTTAAATTTTTTTTTTAAATGTTTGTATTTATTTTCGAGACAGAGAGCGACAGAGCATGAGCAGGGGAGGGGCAGAGAGACAGGAAGACCCAGAATCTGAAGCAGGCTCCAGGCTCTGAGCTGTCAGCACAGAGCCCAATGCAGGGCTCGAACTCACAGACCGTGAGATCACGACCTGAGCAGAAGTCGGACGCTTAACGGACTGAGCCACCCAGACGCCCCCCCCCCATGCCCTTTTATAGATACAACAGTTCGCTCTCCCCCCCCGAATGCTAATCTGTTACAATCTCCATTTCTATAACTTTATCATTTCAAGGATGTTACAGAAATGGAATCATACAGAACCTAACCTTTTGAGATGGATTTTTTTTCCCACTCAAAATAATTATCTAGAGATTTGTTCCTTTTCATTGCTGGGCAGTATTTAATGGTATAGATGCACCAGTCTGTCTAGCCACCCGCTGAAGGACACCTGGGCTTTTGGGTATAATAAACGAGACTTATGTACACATCTGTGGACAGATTTTGTGGGAACACATGTCTGCCTTTCTCTGGGATAAGTGCCCAGGTGTGCGATTGTTCAGTTATATGGTAGTTGTAGGTTTAATTTTTTAAGAAACCGCCAAACAGTTTTCCAGAGTCACTCTACACTCCCGCCAGCAATGTGTGAGAGCGGTCCAGTTTCTCTGCATATTCCCCAGCATTTGGTGTTATCATTACTTCTTAATTTAGCCGTTCTGACAGATGTAGAGCAGTATCTCGTTGGTTTTAACTTGTATTTCCCTGCTGGCTACTGACGCTAAACATCTTTTCCTGTGTTTATTCTCATCTGTATATCCTGTGCAGTGTAACATCTCTTTATAGCTTTTTCCCATTTTCTATTTCCTTTTTTTCCTGTTGAGGTTTGAAAGTTCTTTGCATATCTAGATGCTAGTCCTTTTTCAGATGTAGGGTTTGTAAATATTCTCTCCCTGTCAGGAGCTTATCCTTATACCCACTTAACAGGAACTTTCATAGAGAAAAAGGTACTTAATTTTGATAAAGTACAATTTATCAATGTTTCCTTTTATGGATGTTTTTGGAATTAAGTCTAAGAACTCTGCCTGATCTCAAAGGTGGTCTTTTATTATTTTTTTAAATGGTTTTACATTTAAGACTGTAATTCATTTGGATTTTTTTTTTTTTGTATAAAGTATAAGACTTAAGTTCAGGTTCCTTTATTTATTTATTTTTTTATCCTGGAATGTCCAATTTCTCCAGCATCTTTTATTGAAAAGGTTATCTTTCTCTCTCAAATCGCTTTTACACCTTCTGTCAAAATAAGCTAGGTGTATTTGTCAGAATCTATTTCTGAGTTCTCTGTTCTGTTCCACTGGCCTATGTGTTCATCCCTCCATCAATTATCACCGATTCTTAATTCTCATATTATTATAGGCTACAGCTATAACATAAGTATTATAAAATTATATATTATAATTATTATAGGCTGTAGCTACATAATAGATCTTGAAATCAGGCTAATTTATCCCCCGGTTTTTCTCTTTTTTGAAATGGTTTCATCCATTCTAGTTTCTTCGCTTTTACATATAAATTTTAGAATAATCTTATCCCCTGTAACCTTGCTGAACTCACTAGTTCTAGAGGTTTTTCTGGGTTTTTTTTTTTTTTGGTGGTGGGGGGGGAGAGTTTTTTAAATTTCTTTTTTCTACAAGCAATCATGTCATCTGCAAATAGGGACAACTTATTTTTTTCTTGCCTTATTATATTTGCTGCAATTTGGAGCAATATGTTGATCAAGGGGGGCGAGAATAGATGTTCTTACCTTGTTCCCAATCTTGAAAGATATTCAGGATGTTCTAAAGAATTATGCAAGTTTGTTTGTAAGCCCTATTTTTCAGAGAGTTTTTTTTCTTTTTAAATCAAAATTAAGTGTTGAATCTTGTCAAATACTTTTCCATTGCCGGTTGATATGATCATGTGATTTATTCTTTAGTCTGTTAATATGGCAGGTCATATTGACTGACTTTCAAATATTATATCCCTGAAATAAACCCCACATGGTCAGGTGTATAATTCTTTCTATAGATTGTTGAATTCTGTTGGTTAATATTCTGTGAAAGATTTGTGTGTCTATATTCATGAAGGATATTGGTCTGTACTTTTCTTGTTTTGTACTGTCTTTGTCTGGTTTTGGTATTACTGTGTCACGGTAAGACAAGCTTCTTAAAATGAATTGGTAAATTTTCACCGCTCTTCCATTTTCTGGAAGAGATTGTGTGAATTTCATGTTGTTTCTTCTTTAAATGTGTATTAGAATTCTTGAGGGAAAATACCAGGGCCTGGAGGTGTCTTTTTTAGAAGTTTTATATTACCAATTCAATTTCCTTAATAGCTATTGGGCTATTCACATGATGTATTTCATATTGAGTGAGTTGTGGTAATTTGTGTTTTCCAAAGAAGTGATCCATTTCATCTAAGTTGTCAAATTTATGTGTATAGAGTTGTTTATAGCATTCCCTTAACCTTCGAATGGCTGTGGGGTCTGTGAGGATAGCCCCTGTTTTGTTTCTGATGATGATAATTTGTGCCTTCTCTCTCTCTCCTTTTTGCTTTGTCAGTTTTACAAGATATCGATTTATCTTTTCAAAAAAATAGCTCTCTGTTTCATTACTGTTTCTATTATTTTCCTGTTTTCAATTTCATTGATTTCTGCCGTTATATTATTTCCTTCCTTATACTTGCTTTCAGTTTACTTTGTTCTTCTTTTTCTAGCTTTTTGAGGTTGGAGCTTAAATTATTGATCTTAAGTGTATGCATACTGTGTTATAAATTTCCCTCTTAGCATTGCTTTGCTTGTGGACCACAAATTTGGTAAGTGGTATTATCACCAACATGTAGTTCAATATATTTTTTTAAACTTCCCTTGACACTTTCTCTTTACCCCACGGATTATGGAGACATGTGTTGTTTCGTTTCCAAGTGTTGGGAGATTTTCCTGTTATCTTTCTGTTATGGATATCTACTTGGATTCCATTGTGGTTGGAGAATATACTCTGCACGATTTTAATCCTTTTCAGTTACTTGAGGATTGTTTTATGGCCCAGGACATGGCTGCCTTGGAACACGTCCCATGGGTACTTGAAAGGAATTTGTATCCTGGTGTCAGTTGCCATGCTGTATAAATGTTGATTACATCTTGTTAACTGATGATGTTGTGTTCTTGCTAATTTTCTGTCTAACGGTTCTATCAATTATAGAGGGAGAGGTGTTAAAGTCTCAACTAGAATTATGGGCTTGTCTACTCCTTTCATTTCTATCAATTTTTTGTTTCACATATTTTACATTTCTGTTTCTTAGTGCTTATTTAGGGTTGCTCTGTCTTCCTGTTTGAGTAACACTTATCTTGATCTAATGTCCATATCTGTTCCTGGCATTTTTTTTTCATCTGTGCTATGACATCTACTTTATCTGATATTGAGATTCCTCCTTTCCTTTTAGTAATGCTTACATATCTTTTGCAACCATTTACTTTAAATCTGCCCATACTGTTATATTTAAAATGAGTTTCTTGTAGACACCATATATTTGGGTTATGTTTTTAAATCCACTCTGCCAACCTATGTCTTTTAATTGGTGTATTTAGATTATTTGCATTTAATGTAATTATTGATTTGTTGGGGTGCTAGTCTGCTTTTTCCCTCTTTTTCTTCCTGCTTTTAATTTCTGTTTTCTTTTTCCCTTCCTGTAAGTTACCTGCACATTAGGATTCTGTCTTGATGTGTCTATAGTAATAAAAAAAAATAATGTTTTTTTTTTCCTTTGAGAGAGACACAGACAGAGACAGGACAGAGAGACAGAGAGGCAAGGAGATACAGGATCTGAAGGAGGCTCCAGGCTCTGAGCTGTCAGCACAGAGCCTGATGCGGGGCTCAAACCCATGAACCGTGAGATCACGACCTGAGCCGAAGTCGGGCACCTGACTAACTGAGCCCCCCAGGTGCCCCTACAGTTATTTTTTAGCGTAGTTCTTTGTATAGCTTTTCTGGTTGTTATATTTCACGATCCATACAAAACTTACCACAGTCCCCTGCTGTCATCATTTTACCAGTTCCTGAAAAGCACAGAAGTCTTGTCTACCTTTATGTACCTTTGCCATTCCCATTTATGATGTCATTACCTTTTGGTTGGGTGTTTTTTAGTCTGTGCCTATCGATACTTCCAGGTTGCCAACTTCTTCACGTCTGATCTGAGAACAGGAGACACACAGGAAACCCAGAGGACTCAGCTTTGTATCATTCCTCGGGCTCCAGGGTCCACTGCCTGCTTGACTTGTCCTCTCCATCTTTCAGAATCTTCTTATCCTTGTTTTATATATAACTTCTAGAGTTTTTATTTGCACTCAATAAGAGGGACAGGGCAGAGTAGAGCCTACGCCATCTTTCCAGGAACACACATCTACCCTCACTATTTTTGTGCTACCATATTTCATCAACTCTAAGATGATTTTCTTCACATATTTTTATAACAACCTTATTGCAACCCTATTCACACACTATGAAACTCATCATTTTAAGTGTACAATTAGTGTTTTTTAAGCACATTTAGAGACTTGTGCAACTATCAGCACTACGTAATTTTAGGACATTTTCATCACCCCAAAAAGAAACCTTATACCCCTTAGCAAGTTATTCCCCATGTCCCTGTCTCACCCATCCATCCCTTCCCCACCACAGGCGACTGGCTTCTTTCACCCCTAATATTTTCAACGTTCATTAGCATAGCAGGTATCAGTGCATCATTCCTTTTTATAGCTGAATAATATTCCTTTGTATGAAGAACACATTTGTTTATCCATTCATCGGTTGATGTATGTATAGGTTATTTCTGCTTTGGGGCTATTACGAACAACACTGCTCTGAATATTCATGTACACGTTTTTGTGGAGATAGAAGTTTTCATTTTTCTTGGGTAAACACTCCACAGTGGAATTGCCAGGTCGTAGACTGACTCTATGTTTAACATCTTGAGGAACTGTCAGACTGTTTCCAAGGCAGCTACACCATTTCGCATTCTTATCAGGAAGGTCTGAGGGTTACATCATACATTTTTTAACATCTCTGAAGTTGGGATGTATCTTTTAATCGATGACACTGTAAAACGAGAATTGGAAACGTCTTTTTTCTTTCCCAGTGGCAAATAAAACGACCCGTTTTGCAATCTGGAGCATCTGAGATTTTTGATGGTATGTGGTAATTGTCCATCACCGTATAAACATGACCAGTCTGGATAATGTAAAAATACAGGCAACATAAACTGAGCGGTGGGTGAGGGAGCAGGTTGATGGGTGGAATTTAGATTTTGTCCTTGGTTGACATAACAAGCAAAGAAGATACGTAAGGAATAGTTGCAATAAAGGAATTAATGAGCGTGATATATTTGAGAAGAGGAGAGAGGTGAAGTTAAGTGAAGCAAATCCTCATCTATCACAGCAAGGAATCAATCGATCATGTATCAAACCCCTTGATCCATAAATAGCAGAACCATCATGTTCCTTAGAAACATGGAATGAACTATCATAAGAAACAATGACAGGTGACAAGGCTGGTTGGTGTCTCTGTCACTATGTGTCCTGGGAGTGGGAAGGACGTAGGGTTGGTGATGTGCGGGGGGTTACTCCTTTATAAGCCTTTTTGTTCTGTTTGGTGTTTAGCCACGTATGTGGCCTTAATAAAAATGTCTAACACCCATACTAAAATGAATTTTAAAATACGCTGTATCAAACTAATCTCCTTGTGGACACTTTGACGGCATGAGGAAATATGATACGGATGCCGAGTCAGATGACACAAAGGACGGGAGTCACGCCCAGTGACGGTTGATTCAAACCGTCCACTTCACAGATGCTGTTTATCCAATGTGGGCTCCATTATATCTGTTACTTATGCTGTTTCCCCTAAACCCAAGGAGAGCGTGAGCTCAAGAAAAGAAAAACAGAGAAGCATATTTTCAGTTTTATCACGTGCTAATGACTCCCAAGTTTCCAGGCAGAGGGAGGTGAACATCGGGATTCTGATTCTGTTTCCAACATTACCCAGGTGTATGACTAAACTAAGCTATTTAATCTCTCTGTGACTCAGTTTTCTCGTCCCTACAATTGGCAGAACACTCGACTTAGCCCACGAGTCTGTTACGAAAATCAAACAAGACCGAGGATGTAAAAATTCCTTGAAAAATCTGGAGTGTGGGTAAGTGCTCCTTGTTAAGGCTTTTTGCACGCTAGCAAAACAGACGTTGCAATTACGACACGGGGCTCCCTATGCTATCCCGGAAATTATTCCTCTTTGGCGATATGCAAGCCACTGAGCTCTCAGTGTTGCTTCACTCCTCTGCCATCAAAGTATTAAATATGAAGATTCAAAACATTCACAAATCTTTTCTGTAGGAGTCATGATGTAAGCGGTGTAGGGCTTACATGCCAGTTGTAAATAAAGCGTGAATCTAAGGTCTTGTGCAGTGTTTCATGGACCGGAAAACACTCCTTGGGCATCTGTGAAGTATTTTAGTGTGGCAAGTGACCGAGGGCTTCTGTGTGTGTACGTATTTTAGGATACTCCATCTGGTTCCCTCGTCCCAACCCAAACGGACGTGGACCATCGCAAGCAATCCACCGTCGCCCACAGTAAGACTGAAAGCACTTTCTAGACGATGATCATTTGTTTGGATTTTGGAAACATATGTCATGTATCAGAACAGAGTAAGCTCGCCCTCCGTGCCTGCCATGAACTCTAAGGGCTTTGGAGTAAATGTTTGTTGATGTGTGTGGAGTGCGTATGGTGGGCCTAGACACTCAGCTATTTACTGGGCATGGACCCTCATCTTACACAGATTTAAGGCATGGTACTCCTCCCCTCCCCACCTTACAAATGAGGAAGCAGGATTAGAAAGACGGGCCTGGGGCACCTGGGTGGCTTAGTTGGTTAAATGTCCGACTCTTCATCTTGGCTCAGGTCACAATCTCACGGGTCATGAGTTTGAGCCCCATGTCAGGCTCTGTGCTGACAGTGCACAGCCTGATTTGAATTCTCTCTCTCCCTCTCTCTCTCTCTGTCCCTACCCCACTTGTGCTCTTTCTCAAAATAAATAAAATAAATGCATGCTTATTTAAAAAAAAAAAAAAAAGAGGGAGAGAGAGATTGCCCAAACTGCTCAGAGTCATTGGACTAGAAGGAAGAAGCCAGAACTCACATGCTACTTTGGAAGTCTGAGCCCTCAATCCCAGGGATGTATACCTCTTACGTGTATGCCAGGAGCTGATTAAAACACACGATGGGAGAGGGCTTCTGGTACCTGTCAGGCATCTACATAGACCCTCAATCTTTGCAGTAACCCTGAGGGATTCATTTTATTATCACCGTTATTTATTTTTTTTCCACCAACGAGAACATCAAGACGCAAGGAGATGAAGAAGAGAAGAGGAAGGTAGAACTGAATCAGGGTCAGAATTGGTGGCCATGCAGCCAATGGGGGTGGGGAAGGAAGAGGTGGAACAGCCTGTTGGTGGGTGGAAGCTGAGAGGCAGGTAAGGGGTGCCAAAGATCCTGGTTCGATACTCTGCTCATTATGATGTGTCCTGGCCTGGAAGTTATCATGAGCCACCTTACTTACAGGGGAAGCTGGAGCTGCATAGGGGGCAGCTAAGCCAGAAGGGAGCAAAGCTGGTGGCTTTTTGCCACCATGCGGGAAGGTGAGTCAACACAGAGGTAAGGAAGTGAACACGGAGGGCATCAGAGCCAAGAGGAGTGTGAGATACTGCTCCTGGTACCACTTCAGCACCTGGATCCAGCCATGCTTGGGGTCGTCACTGGGCTTGCTGTTATGTCGGCCAATGGCATTCTCCCTTATGCTTAGTTTGAAATGAGTTTCCATGGGTCTGTAAGTTCCAAGAGTCCTAAGAACAGACACCTACAACTCTTCACGACACAGATATCCAACGGTTCTCTCCGTAGGATCCCGGTGATGTCTGGGACGCTAGGGGGGACAGGAGGGGTTTTGCCAAGGTCACACTGGTAAACACAGAGGCTGAAAGATGGAAACTCCTGATCTCTGCGCCCCCCCCACCCCCCGCCCACCCTTGGTGAGGATGAAACAAGTAGGCCTTCAAGGTAATTGATCAGGAGGGTTGATCTTTTTAGTTTTATTTGGGGCTCTTCATATCATGTTCCATAACTAGAGTCTCCCGGGAAACTGGAAAGTTGCTCCTTTTTGCAGTACCTGTTGGAATTCTTTCGGGTGATGAAAGGATGAGGACTTGTGTAGGCATTTTCGTGTTGATTATCTCAGTTATATCTCAAAGTGACCCTCAGAGGTGACATTCCTCATCTCTGCTATGTGGATTAAAACACTTAAGAGTCTAAACTCAGCCATCTGGCTCCATATCCCACATCTGTAACAGCTTCGCTAGGGGGCGTTCTGTCTAGAAATAGTTTCACTATGGGGCCTTCTGTGTATACAGTGACATGGGGCCAAAGGTTCTATGCTTGATGGGCTCACGCGCATTCTGTATGACTTGTAGCAGAAAGCAGATGGCCCCCGAGAGGAGACCCAGCATGTCACATACCAGCTGGGATTTGGACAAGTGACATCACTTCTCTGAACATCTCAGTCTTCCTCTCCATAAATTTGGGACACAGCAAATACCTCTGGGAGTGTTGTGAGAAGTCTTGATCACATACATGTGTGACTACGGTAATTCTCACAACAAAATAAAGGAACCACGTGAAGTGATGGCAATGTAAATTAGCTTGGTTGTGGCAATCATTTCCCAATGTGTATGTGCACCAAATCATCACGTTGTACATCTTACATAGATACGATTTTTATTTGTTGATTATACCTCAGTAAAGCTCAGGGGGTGGTGGCGGGGAACAGCATGTCAGCAGAAGACGGTGGAGGGAATAGAGGAAGCAGGAGACATATTGGTGGAGAACAGGTGTCCCAGGGTCAAGGGTATTGCTGGCCAGGCTCGATCCCTATAAGTTGGATGATTATGAGTAAATCACACGGCCTCCTTAGACTTCATTTTCCTGCTGCGCAATACAGGGTTAACAACAGTTACTTCCTTTTGGGATGGTTATGTAATGAGTAAGGCAATGCATATAAACTGCAAAGCCTGGACCACATAATAAGGCATCAATAAATATTAGGTGTTGTTGCTGCTACCAGACCTCAGCACTGGATGCCAAGGGGCTAGTTCTCAACCTTCAGTTGCCTGCATATTAAGGTCACCTGGGGAGCTTTTAAAATTTTTGATTCCCAGCCATATAAGGCCAACTAAATCATAATCTTTGGGGATGAAAACCAGAGATCAATATTTCATAAAGCTCCCCAGGTGACTCTGAGGTGTTGCCAAGATGTACCTGGTGCCATAGAATCAAGGACGATTTGAGGGAAGCCCGCCCTGCCTCTGGGGAGCTCACAGTCTTTGTGGGAGGCCCAGCATGTAACGAGATGGACAGAGATGATGATTCTATGTTCCAGCCATGGGCAAGGCGCTGGGGAAAACTGCCGAAGGACTGCTCAGTCCTAAGCTGTCTTTGAACCTAAGCGGTGCAGGAAGGAAGGAAAAAAAGGAACCTCATACTATTTTTCGTGTTTCATTTTCAAAAGAAAGTAATTGTCCGTGACTCGTATCCTGGCAAAAGGTGATTTTTGCGTAAGTCACCAGGTCACTGCAACCTAGCCTGACACCAGCCCCTGACAGTTATAAAGAGGTCCCGGGTGTCTGTTAACCTCTCCGGGCCTCAGCTTACTCCTTCTGAGAGGGGAGACGAACTGTGATGCTCTTTATAGGGACTGCCAGATGTTTTCGTGAAAAGAGAAGTCATCGTCACCCGCCTCAGAGAGGTGTTCTAGCATGAGATGTGGAGACAGGGACACTCTTTGCCATCCCCTCGGGGTGTCTGAGATCAGAACCATCCTCTGCAATAGGTGATGCCTTCCTACCTACATGCCCAGACTCCTCTGATCCTTTTTAGTGACAGACTCTTGATAAGTCAATGCCCGCACAATTCAGAGTTCACACCAAGGACAAAGAAGCCTGATAAAAACTGGTTTGGTGTCGTGGGGTGAATTGTGTCCCTCTGCCCACCCCTGGGTTCCCCACAAGAGATAGGTTGAAGTCAACTCTGAATACCTGTGAACGTGACGATATTTGAAAATAGGGTCTTTGCAGATGCAGTCAGGCCGAGTTCTTACTGGATTATGGGGAACTCTACAGCCAATGACTGGTGTCCTGATTGGGGGCTACAAGTACTCAGAAACCAAGGGAGGAGGCACAGATGGGAACGGTACAGCTACAGCCCAAGGCACGCCAGGCACCGTGAACAACCACAGGAGCTAGGATAGACAAGGAAGGACCCTCCCCTAGAGCCTTCAGTGACACCACGATTCTGGACTTCTGTTCTCCAAAACTGTGAGCCCACACACCTCTGTCATTCAAAACCACTCAGTCTGTGGTCAGGTGTTCCTGCAGCCCCTTGGAAACGAATACAGCTGGTGACCTATCCTTTTTCAAATAGGTATGGGAACCATTTAGAGCCACTAACTCTGATTCGAGAGCAGCGGAGCAGAAATATCAATGTCCACTTGGGATTGAGGTTGAGTGGGTTGACTCTCGTTAGCCAGGATCTCAGGGGCCTAAAGCTTCCTCAGTACCTTTCAAAGGGTTCATGGCCTTTATTTTGCTCAACGCAAAGGTGGAGCCTGGCTTTGGTAAAATTTGTTAACATCAAATTGGATTTTTAAAGACATTTCCTTTTTTTTTTTTAATTTTTAATGTCTATTTATTTTTGAAGAAGAGGGAGACAGAGCATGAGCAGGGGAGGGGCAGAGAGAGAAAGAGAGAGAGAGACAGACAGAATCAGAAGTAGACTCCAGGCTGTGAGCTGTCAGTACAGAGCCTGAAGTGGGGCTCAAACCCACGGACTGCGAGATCATGACCTGAGACAAAGTAAGACGCCTAACCGACTGAGCCACCCAGGAGCCCCCAAAGATCTTTACTTTTAAAAGTGAAGATTTCAGTTGGATCTGGCCACGGTGCACCACAGGACCCTCCCCACATTCGGAGTACAGAAGGAGACTAATCTGGGTCAAAGAACCTTCTATTCTTCAGTTTCTTGAAAGCAGACCACACTTGGCTTCAAGCCAGACTCATCCAGCATTACAGTATTATCTCCAGTTTCTTCCCAATCCTGCCTCCTTCTGTAATCACAACACACGCAGAGTCCCTCATAAAACAGATGGCTGGTTCCACTTGTCCGGGACCTCCTAAATTGTCATGCAGACAGATTTCTCTCACTCGTGGTCCACAGTCTAAGTCCTGCTATTCTATTTGCATCTGGCATGCCCTTATTTGTTCATTCAGACATATTTATGGTGTGTTTTCTCTGCCTAGAATACAGGGAGATGCTAGGGATAGATCGAACAGAGCAGACAAGCTCTCAGTTTTCCTGCAGCTCAGGGCTGGTGTTATCAGGAGTCCTACAATAGAGAGCCTGTAGATAACAAAGAGGGGCAGGTTAGACCCCTGTCAAGAGAGCTTTAGCACAGTAGATAAGAAGAAAAGCGGCAGTGGGAAAACGTATTTTAAAGTGCTCAGCTGGGAAAGCAGAGAGAAAAAGAAGAATCAATTATGGAAATAAAGGATTAGTTCTTGAGAAGCACAGAGACGCTTGTTAGAACACAAAGATAAGGGAGAGAGAGTTGGGTGTTTCTGGTCCTTTCATTTAGGTCATTTCCCATTACGCCTGAATACTAAGCCCCTGACTGGTCGGTGGGATTACGGCTCGAAAACGCTAACTTCCATAGAGAGCGACGTAGGAGAGCGAGGTGGTCAGGAAAGACCCAATCTGGGCCTCACTGCCTGCCAGTCCTGTGATTTCAACAATTTCCCTCACTTCTGTGTACCTTGTTCTCATCTGTATGCATTTTCCCAGAAGGACCTTCTTTAAAAAAGGAGATAATTTGCCACACACAGCCTTTGGGAAGGACTCAAGGAGATCATGCCTACAAAACGCACCTCAAGTGGTTGGCAAACAGTGTTAGATATTCTTTTCATGTGTTGTATGGGAAATATTTACCACAGATAGCATTCCCATTGAGCGGCTCTGTTTGCCATGCTCGGATTCAAAGCTCGATTTGTTTTCCCTGCAGATGCCAAGTACTTCCTTCTAATTCTCTCCTTACCTGACATCCGGAACTCGAGGTGGGCAGGTCCTCTGCAGGACTCGCCAGGCTCCTTCCGGCTTCATTTACCCGACAACCTCTTCCTGGGGCCGGGGACAGAGCTCCGAACTAAATAGTCTCCAACGTCTTGTGGCTTAAACTCTAGGGAAAGAGAACAAGAAAATGCACATAAAGTAAGGGCAGGTGGCATTAGATGCTATGAAAGATATACAAAGCAAAAGTGACCGATAATTGTTAGACGCTGCCCCAGCTATCAGAGGCTGTGGAGGCTGGGGATACAGCCCCTGATGAACACAGAGACGGCATTATAAGCCAGACTGATGCTGTAACATGGAGCAAGCTTTGGATGATCACAGCTCTGACAGTGTATAAATAACCACGGAACATGCTGGGTCAACTAGCAAACACAAACACATGCAAAAGGTGAGGACTTTGCTAAGAACTCCTGTAATTCTGCCCTCTAATCCCCAGTTACATTTGCCACCTTTGTTGTGTTGAGGTAGGTCTGCAAGAAGGAGAAAGAAGGAAGGAAGGCAGGAGGAGGAGGAGGAAGGGCAGGAGGAGGAGGAAGGGGAGGAGGAGGGGGAAAGGAGGTGGCAGTGAGAATGGATATACACAAATGAAATTGACCTTGGTCTTTCTAAAAGGTAAACATAGGATTTTGATTTCTTCTCTATGCAGGAAATGGAGATGAAGTTTGCCCCAAATCATTTGAGAATACTGCTTCTTCATTTAATTAGGAAATTCCTGCAGAAGTATTCTCATTGAAATAAATTCAGTTAAGTACATTGAAGAAGATAAGCATGCAGGTCCCGATGGAGGAGGAAACTCAAGGCTTGGGGGTGGAGGGAGCCCCTCAAAGTCCCGTGAAGGTTCTCCAGTGACCTGTGTCTGCCTTTGCTCTCCAGAAGCTCTGCTCTACCAAGGACTTTCCTCTGTCAGCAGGTGGAGCGATCAAGGGGCTTTGGCAGGACAGCAGGCACTAGGGTGGTCAGTCTTGGTAGGCATTTGACCATCTCTGAGTAAAGGGCCCCCAGTGATGCTCTGCCCTGACATCCTTTCTCCCACCACCAGGTACTGGCAAATATAACATGCTCCTCCCCTGGGAAACAGTGTGCTGCCAGAAGAATCTGCTCGGTCACCTCCTCTGGCAATCAGCAGTGGTGTGGCCTGGGACAGGGAATGTAGCCTCTCTGGTGGTATTTCATCTTCGGCACAATCATGGTCCGAACACAGAGATTAAACCCCAGCATGAGTGTCAATTATCCGGCACATAGTAAGTGCTCAATAAATGGTCTCCAGGGTCTTCATTACTGACCTCGGTTAATGAAAGTCCAGTCTGAACCTGTGGGTCCTGAAGCAGAGAGGGATTCACAGCTTGGCTGAAGGTGGGGAGATAATCGAAGTGGGAAGAAGAGAAATGCAAGAGTGTGAGATTAGTCCCTCTGTCTCGCCGGCCGCCTGTCTCAATCTGGTAAGCCACCGTAGCCTGTGCTCACTGGTTCTCCTAGATGAAGGGAAGACTGGAATAAGTGGAATGAACCCCGCCTTGCTTCTCTGTTATTTGATGCTCACAGGCGCCATAGGAAGTACCTTCAAGTTCATTTACAACAGTGACCTTCGGAGCAGTACTTTTCAGCTTGCTGGGGGATTTTGACAAATATCATTTCATTGGATTGTCACGAATGATCTCATTTTCCCGATGGGTAGCTGAGGTCCAGGACCACAAGTGGACTTGTGCCAGGTATCAGAGAGATGAAAAGCCAGACCTGCATCCAGTTCTCAATACCGAGGTTAAAGTCAAGATCTTGAATGGATTCTTCTCCACGGCGCCTACAGTGTGCCCAGCGCTCAGCAGGCACGGACCTCTGCTAAAACTGAATGAATCTCCCTGGGACTGGGACAAACTCCAGAGAGCCACCAAATGGCACTGTGAGACACATCTTGGTGGTTCAGAGGCCAAGGGAGGGCAAGCTGATGCTCACCTGGGCTTGCCCACTCTTCCCTCAGTGCACTTTCCATACGTGATGTCCCTGCCATGTTCTGTGGCTCCTCTCTATGCCTTTGGCTTTGATTAATTGTACCTTCCATGATTCATACTGCCCATCTGCTTTCTAAATGGGTTATTCCTGGGTGGTAACCTCAGGAGGGAGGTTGGTGGGTCTCCAAAGTGTCTTAGGTATGATGTTGTAGAGCCACAACTAAATGAGGCATGGTCTCCCGACAGCACAAGACAGACACAGGAAGTCTGCTGTGTGTTCCCCACAGCCACTCTGTTCCACAGAACTTTCTGTGCGGAGAGAAATGTCCCACAATATCCAGTACAGCAGCTACTAGCCACATGTGGCCACTGAACACTCTAAATGTGTGGAAATCAATTTTCAATTTCATTGTATTTGAGTTATTTTAGACTTATATCTAAATAGACGCCTGTGTCTGGTGGCTGCCATATTGGACAGCGCAGCTCTCGAGTGATCCAAAGCCTGATTTTGCAGAACGGTATCCAAATCCCAGTTCTGCCCATCACTGCCCACGTGACCTCGGACATGCCAGTTAAGCTCTCTGAGCTTTGTTTTTCTCATCTATTAAGTAGGCTAAGTTAATTCTTTTTTTTCCTGCAGCTCTCATGATAATTTAAGAATCTACTGTATACTAAAGGTCCTGATCAGTGCCAGGCACATAAAATGGAAGCCATTCAGTGGGAGCCATTAAAACTACAAAAAATTCCAGGTATGAGGAGATCCAAAGCCCATAAGAAACTTGAGTGGTGAATTTGCTGTGTTGTCAGCTCTCGTGGGCTGAAGAAGGAATCCAGGACCAAGTTACCTGGGATTTCTCCATGTGACATGATTCAAACTCCGATGGAGATTATGGAGTGAGGCCGTGAAGATGGCTTATAGTAGAGATTTTCATCTGCATAGAACACAGATTAGAGTCTGGGCATATGCTGGGGCCACTAATGCACCTTAGGAATCTTCTGAGGAGTCATCAGCTTTGCTCTGGCTTTGTGGTCCCCAACCAGGCTTTGTGCCAGGTCCTATGGCTCCCTGACTGCAGCTTGCTGGTCTGGGTCTTCGTGTCCGTCCTCTGCCTGCAGTGTTACCTTGTACCCTGAACAGCACCACCTTAACTGTCTTACCAATCTCCTCTCCTCTTGGACCTTATTAAAGAGCCAGTTTAAACACTCCCTCTTTTGAAAGTCTTCCTCTATTTCTTTTCTGGGTCCCCTCGAACAAGCTTTTGTTAGAGAGCACCTGCTGATGTCTGCATACCCAACCTCCTGTTAGAGGACCCTATCTTTCCATATGTAGAGAGTCTCTGAACCTAGTACAGAACCTGGTATGTAACTGGATTAAGTCAATATCTGACAAGACAACGATAACGACAACAAAGATGATGACGGTGGTGACGATGATGGTGACAATGGTGGAGGCAAGCCCACGCCTAGTGGTTGCCATGTTCCAGGCACTGTTCTAAGCGCTTTACACAGCATTCATTTACACCTCCACCTCTAGGTAGATGCTACTACCTTGTACTTTTGTCTCCATTTTACATATAGGTAGAACGGAGATCAGGGAGTTTAAATAACCTTAAGGTTGACCGAGCCTGGAGGTGGATCCCTACACTTCCAGAGCGCTGAAGGCTCTGCTATCTCAGGAGATCTGTCCCTGTAGACCCCAGAATGCGGACAAATGTTGCTCTGACTCCTGTTGATTCAGGACCTGGAGGACCAAGACCTCTGCATTTAAGTGTCAACTGTCAAGCCTTAGAAATAGCCCTGCATGACTCCTTAGGGTGGGAGCACATCCCCACGTCCCTTCCCAATTCCCAGGCACTTATCAGGCAGACAGCTGCGGTGGAATGATTTACAGCCACTCGGCGTTTTCCGGCAGGAAGCTGAAAAATGTCCCTGCTGCGGAATACCAACTGCAGAGTCTCTCACATAAAGCAGCCACTGGTGACTTTCTGCAGACCTGCCTGCCTTTGCCCCCGACCCCACACATACTTTTTAATGAGGGCCTCACTCAGCTGGCCCTGTGGCAGTCCTGCCTTGACTTGGCTGTAAGCAGCAGGGAGGGAGACACTGAAACCACAGGGGTGCGGAGTAAAATGTATACATTGGTGGGTTTTCCAAGTCATGAAATCTCCCCATGTCTCCACTGAGCTTCACATATTTTTTCCCTTCACATTCTCCTTCTTTTCTATAACAAACGGGCTCACTTAACAAGTACTTACTGAGCCCCTTTCATGTGCCAGATGCTGGGGACAGTGGGTTGGAAAAAATACCCAGCTTCTGCCCCCTGGTCTAGTAGGAGGCGCTCTGCTGTGCAGCATAATATATGTTATGGCAGAATCAGGGGTGCTATGGGACACAAGGCAGTTGGGGGGGGGGCTCTCACTTTGCCTGAGCAAATCTGGGAAGGCTTCACAAAGGAGGGGGCATACAGGTTGTGGGTCTGTGGCTGGCAAGAGAAGGCCGGGAGGGAGGCCCAGGAAGAGGTAACAGACTTGGGAAAGGTTTTGGGGGCATGGAAGGGTGCTGTGACATTAGTTTTATGTTTCAACCTGGCTAGGCTGTGGTACCCAGCTACCCAATCAAACACCAACCTACGTGATGCTCCGAAGGGTGGGCTGTAGATGCAGTTAAAACCTATAACCGGCTGAATTTAGGTAAAGGAGAGTATTGGCCTCCTTCAATCAGTGGATAGCACTTAGAAGCCAAACCCAGTTTTCCTGCAGAACGAGAAATTCCGCCTCAAGATTCTCTCAACCTCTG
Source organism: Acinonyx jubatus (assembly GCF_027475565.1). Classification (NCBI taxonomy): domain Eukaryota; kingdom Metazoa; phylum Chordata; class Mammalia; order Carnivora; family Felidae; genus Acinonyx; species Acinonyx jubatus. Next base: position 3,702,609 of record NC_069398.1, read on the forward strand.
CCTGAGCCTCCAGCTTGATGGGCTGCCCTTTGGATTTCAGATTTAGCAGCCCCCAATTCCTTGAGGCGAGTCTCTTTGCTATGAATATGTGTGCATCTCTCCTTCTGTCTCTGCTCTCAGTTCTGTTTCTCTGCAGAACCCTGGTTAACAGTGATGCCGCATGTGGGAGGATTACTTCCTGTTTCTGAGTGGCTGGGGTGCAGGGGATATGCTAAGAGTGGAAGAAGAGGGGCTGGTGGATGAGCAGGGAGATGTACCTTTCTTCATGAGGACAGTGGGGAGCCACAGAATAAGTGGGCGAGTGACTGCTTCAGGTGTGTGTCTCAGAAAGGTCATGGGGCAGCCAAGTGGATGATGGCCCTGTCACCCGCCACCCCTCCCTGCATCCCTGGTCACGCGATCATTGCATTACTGCTTGTCCTCTTTAAGGGTATCATCACAACAGGAGGAATTATGAGCGGGGTCCTCAATCAGGCAGACCAAGGTTGGGTCCCTGCTCTGCCGCTCACCAGCTGGTGACTCGGATGAGGCTCCGATGCTCTCCAGGCTTTGGTCCCTTCTTCCACACACCCACACACAAGGGGACAACAGTCCCCACCTTCAGGGACAAGGTCTGTGTGCTCCGAGAGCTGAAACACCTCAGACTGTGGCATCCCCGGGCTCCCTCACCCCTTCAGGCTGAGTGGTTTCTGCTTTCTCAATCCTCTAGCCCTGGGGTACTTCATCCTATCTCTGAACTTGACCCCCATCCTTGTAAATAGGCCACTTACTAAACTCTCAATTACCTCTTTGGTGTTTGTTCATCACACACCAAGAATCCAAGGCATGGTATTCATGGTCAGCTATTGTTACCATAGGTTCTTACATTTATTATGACAAAACGGAGATACAAAGAGGCCATGTGACTTGCTGAAGGTCATAAAGGAGCTTGTGTTTAGGGAGAGCCCTATGTTTACTGCTTCACACACACAGCAAACGTGAGCCCTCATTATTGGTCTCCTCTCCACCGACAGGTGAGAAAACTGAGGCACAGATAGGTGAAGGCACTTTCCTGAGTTTGGACAGCTAGAGAAGGGAGAAGCCTGGATTCAAATCCAGAACTTTGGGACTTGCCCCATCCTGTGGGGATGTCACCTTGTTTCTCTGTCCAGCCCTGAGACACAGCTGGTGTTCCACTGTGCTGTGTTCTTGCGTCAGCAGTCAAGACATCTCTGTTTTCGATCACAGGCACCCCCACCTTCTGAGTAGACAGAATCAGACTGCGGGTTCATCTGTCTACAGAAGCTCGGAGGGATGGGGAACATGCATGGGGTCGGGACAGGCCAATCTCAGCCAAATGTATAATCTGTCCCTGGAAGATCCCCCCTCCCTCCCCCGGAATCAAATCAGAACACAGTCTCCAGATCTGCCAGAACATCTTTGCTGTCTGCCCTCAATCATTCTGGATCCTGGGGAGGATTTGTCAGGCAGTCAGACGTGTCAGCTCCCCGGGTTGGGGGCTCGCAGGGTCTGCCCCCAGCCCCTGGCTGACAGCCTCAGGGACTGGGTTTCTCACGAGAATATCTGGGGTCAGTACTGTGCTGTCATCAATGATGGTCCAAGGCTGGCAGCTAGTTAACCATCATGCCTTTCCAAAGCCGGCCGGACTGGAATCGTGGGGACTCTGTATTGTCTTTTAGCTTAGGGCACGAGATTTCGCCCTCACAATTAAACGGCTCCCAGTCTACCTGCTGATTTGAAATTTCTTTGCATCTGAATTGTTGGCATTTGTTGCGCTATAGCCTCATAGAGTTTGTTTTTATTTTTTTAAGTTTTTATTTATTTTGAGAGAGAGAGACAGAGAGAGAGACAGAGGCAGAGACAGAGACTGATTATGCAGGGGAAGGGCGAGAAGGAGGGAGGGAGAGAGAATCCCATCTCTGTACCATCAGTGGAGCCCGACTTGGGGCTCAAACTCACAAACCGTGAGATCATGACCTACAATGGCGTCAAGAGTTGGACAATCAACTGATTGAGCCACCCAGGTGCCCTGGCCTCACAAGAGTTTAATGTCAGAGTAATAGGGCTCTGACGTTCAGAAATTTCTCTAATTACATTTCAATTTCTTTTCTTCCGTTATATCTAAGAGAAAAATAATTTAATGTTGCATTTCAAAAAGTCAGGAGACTACAATCCCTTTTTTATAATTCTGTTTCTATCTGTTGCCCTTCTGCCTATTCCTACATAAGCTTAGAAAGATGTCTGGTGTGACCTTCCCAAATGTTAACCTTGACTATTTCTGGATCATGGGATTTGGCAAGAGTTTGGCATTTCTTCTCTGGACTTCTCTAAATTGTTTAAATGTTTTTCAACAGTCCTATGTCGTTTCTACGAAGACAGTCCTAATGCTCTTAAGACAGAGAGAGTAAGAAGAGTTCAAGTCCAAACTTCCATAACACAGATGAAGGAACAGAGGCTCAGAGTGGACAAGAGATTTACTTTAGGTCACATGGTAATTTGTTGAAGCAAGACTAGAACAAATATGTAGATCTCAGTCTGGGCTTTCTCCAGTGTTCGTTCATTCACTCATCAAACCTTTCATGAACACATACTTAGACAGAAGATGAATCCAATGCAGTCCCCGCTCTCAAGTAGACAGAAGGTTGAATCAAGGTTTATAGTGTAAATGCTGAAGTTATGGAGGAAGCCACAGGGAGGGTGACAGGAGGGACCTAGGCCAGGCAAGAGAGGAAAGGGGGGGTGCTCCAGGAAAGCCCCCTAGGGTAGAAGTTAGAAGTCAGCTTGCTGTTAGATGAGTGAGGAGGCAGGGAGGTGTTCAAGGCTGGAGAACAGCCTGAGCACATCTACGGAGGCAAAAGGGAACATCAGCCACTTATTTCATAAGGAACAGTCATCACGTGGGCACATTAGAGTGGTGCTCCCTGAAATCTGCGTGGAAACCACACGAGGACAAGGACCTTGTCTTTCTTATCCACTGCAGTGCCCCAGCTCCTATGATAGATGCTCAATAGCTATCTGTTACATAAATAGCTTAGTAAAAACGGTACCCCTCCCTGAAGCCTTCTCCAGCTCCCTCCTCGCCCAACTAATTAACATTTTATCACCCTTTCGTGCCCAGAATTCACATCATTTCCTCAGGGAAGTCCTCTCCAACTTCCTCATCTAGGTTAGAACTTTCTAGTATCATTTGCCACTACATTATAGCCCTTGTCACATTGCAATCTTATGTATATTTTGGAAACGCTTGGTTACTACCTGTCTCTTCCAATAGACTCTAAGCCCCATGGGAGGAAGAGACTGAATCTTCTTTCACTCATCACTGTATCTCTAGCACCCATCATGGTATTGCACACAGCAGGGGTAGAACAAGTACCTTTCGTAAGAATGAACAAATAAATGAACGAGTTTTGGATTCACCGAGGATCTTCTTGGAGAGTTCCCTTCAGTTCTTAGCATACTTTTGAATGATAATTTGATTCCTGTTTCTTAAATTTCCCTGTAACCGAAGCTCCACGAGGACAGTAGTCATGTCTGCTTTGATCTGTTGTAATCCAACACTTGTCATGTTTTATATCATATTATAATTACTTTTGTTTGTGCTACACCTCATCTCCACTACGTCTGAGACGTAGGTATTCTACCCTCCCCCCGTATGACAATGAGTCAAAACTCTGCAACCAGAGCTCGGATTGGTTTCCCAAGCTTCAGCTCAGTGATCCTGTCTCTCTGTTGGACAGAGCTGGCTGGAGCCCCCCAGGCAATTTAACATGGACGTCATTCTTAAATTTGGACTCACCGTCCCTTCAATCTTCACAGAGCTCACTCGCTGAACCAATGAGGACACGTGCGTTCCTCTAGGACCCAGGATCTCCTTTGCTGTGTCACAAATGATGTACAAGAAGGCATGACCTTACCCCTGCCATTGTATTATCACGGTGACAGAGGACAAAGGCTCCAGGCAGCATGGAGAGGCAAAAAGAACATGGGTAGGGGATCTGGATTCAAGCTAAAACTGTTCAATACTATTAAAAAGAAAAAAAGAGGAGCAACTAGAAAAGGGATTATTAAGCAGTATATGTGATGTTAAGACCATTTTATATATGCTTTTATTCTGTTTACAATAAATCCGTAGAGTGGGCATTACCATACCATTTTAATAACCAGGAAATGGAGATCTAGAGAGAATAAACCCCATACTCAAGGTCACCCTGCTGTTAGGTAGCAGAGCAGAGATTAGAACCCAGATCTCTCTGACCTCAAAGTAGGGCTCTTTCTTTGTCCATCAGCTTGCCTTCTACCCTAAGCCTACTGTGTGGTCTTGAAGAAGCTGCCTAACCTCTCTGATCCTTCGCTTCCCCACCTGTGATGGAGAGGATTACCACACCTACCTCCAATAGCTGCCCTGAGGATCTAATGGTAAGACCATGCATATTTAAGGCAATATAGACATGCCAGTGATTCCTGTGCTCAAAATCCGCCAACAGGTAGATCAGAAAGCACAAATTATTTTGTTGGTGTGTTTAAGACAGAAGAGAGGTCTTATTATTCCTGAAAGAGTTATCACAGCTGGAGAAGCATCAGTATAATTCCCGCAATAAAAGGGAATGTATGGCGGGTGGCGGGGGGATGAGGTGGGGGATCGAAGGTAACACAGCTCTCTCCCTTCCAACCCAGGCTGCCTTTACTTTGTACCAAGATGCAATTCCAGATTAGATTGGTTATTTCTTCATCCCAGGTATGAGTGTTTATAGCCCAGCTGTTGGGAACCAGAGCAGAGTGGTTAAATACTTAAATACTGCTCTGCACCCTGGCCCTCCGCCAGCCGCCCAACAGACAGCTCAGCCCGCCGTGCTCATCTCTTGGGAGCACTGTTTCCCCCCTAAAATGTGGCCCTGGGCTGCTTCCTGCTGCCCCCCCCCCCACAACAGGGGCTGGTTTCCATGAAAACGTGTCGTCAACTCTCTGTACCGCGGCCCGCTGAAGTCAATCAGAGTCACGGGGTTGGTGGTCAGCGTGAAATCCTACTTGGCCCCTGATGGTGGCACTTTTGCCACAACTCCAGCCCCCTATCTTGACTCAGTTTACCTGTTTGCTGAGATTTGCTTCCGAATGGGTTTCCTCCCACATTGAGCCCGGGGGTTGTAAATGCTCATGATGATCAGAAACCCAGTCTCTCTTTGCAGCAGAGGAAGACAAGAGAGCAAATAATAAAGCCTGAGGGAACAGAGGGGCAAGAAGCCACATCACTGCCCTCAAAGAGTCAACAGTTTATAACGAGACAGAACTGTGAATGAATAAAAACCACAGTCATCGCTTCTAGAGTGCTTGGTGTGTGCCAGGCACCCCTCTAAGTGTGTTAAAGAATATAGCACATTTAAGTCTCACAATTCCAAGAGGAAGGTACTATTATTGTCCCCACCTTACAGATGAAGAAACTGAGGCTAGCTAAAATCATGGTAGCAGTGGAAGGATCAGGAGGTTGGACATCAACAATCTGTGCACTACATTATAGATTCTGTGATTACTATAGCCTCAAGGGTAGGCTCACGAAAGGGGGAGTTTTAAAGATTGCGTATGGACAAAGGTGTTCCGGGCAGATGCAACCACACGTGCAAAGGCCCTGAGGTGCCAGAGAGCTTGCACATACAGGGAACAAGAAACAGCTCACTGCGCTGGGAGCATAACAAGGCATGGGGGAGACAGAAGATGCAGAAGGGTGGAAGACATGTCATTGGGTAGGCGGGTTCTCATTGGGCTGGAAAGAGCCTCAAATGTCAAGTTAGAGTCTTGGACTTTGACCAAGTAAGACAGGGACCTACTGGCATTTAAGAAGGGGAGTGACGTGGACAGCTTGGAGTCAGGAAAGATCTGTCAGGCAGTAAGTAGTGTCAAGAAAGGGCCTGAGGGGGAGACCAGGAGACAGGAAAGGTGGGAGAGGCTGTTCTAGGATGGTGACTAGATGGAAGGAGTCACCACCTCCTTCTGTTTCCTGATTTTGGAGAGATATGGGGGCCCCTAAGGATCCCTGCACCCCAAGTGAGCCCAACACCAGAAGGGCTGTGTCTTGGCATTCGCATGCCTGTAAGTAATCAATACCTGCTTATTAAGTGCTTTGTTAACTCGCCCAAGGAATGAGAGTTGGCCCATGATACCTTAGAGAAGCCTTCCAAGTCTAACGATTCAAGTCCATTTGCTGGACACCTGCAAAGGGTAGGGAGCCATTTCTAGGCTGGAAGGAACCTGGAGGGCTTCTGGGTTTGTCTGCCTTGGGGAAACGACTCATTCTCCACTGGGAGTAAGCTGCATGGTGCCTGCCTGCCCACCTCCCCTCAGCTCTGAGGGTGACCCGGACTTGTGACACAACTTCACTTCCCCAACCGTGATTGGCCCAGGGGTGGCTCCATCAAGAGTTCTTCTGTGCAATCTGACACATGGGTGTCAGAGCAGGACCCTGCTGGTATGGTAGCCAGCATCCCAGACATCCCTAAGGAATGAATCTAAAAATGAAGCATCGGTGAGGGAAACAGAACCAGAGGTGGAGAATGACAGATTCCTGAGCCTATTGATACGGGTGAGTCTGAAGTCAATCTGATCTATTTGCAACTTACACACCTCTTCTCTGGAGCCCCAGGCTGGAGTTTGAGTTGGGCTAAGGGTTGGAGGCAAGGGAGAGCAACCACATGAGAATCGTGTAACTTGAAAGTAAAGGTCGGGAGGTTCCCCAGCAAAACCAAGCTCTTACTGTAAGAAGAAAGAAATGGTTTCCGGGCTGGCAGAAAAACAATAGATGTACTCTACCGACTTCTGCAATACAAATGTTAAAATGAGATCAGTGTTTCAGACTCATTAGTCCCTGGGCTGGGTTACGTGGATGAGAATTCCTACAGGGTGAGCGCCCATGCCCTAGGATGTAGGGTGGTAGGTAGGTGGCTCTCTTCCTTTCAACCCGTTTTTAACCCTGCCTCCTTGTCACTCTGCCACCAAAAGCCACCGGGTCAGCGACAACACCAAGTTTTGTTTCTCTAAGCCCCAAGGCCTCTGCTTCTGCCATCTCCTGACTTTGCCCTTGCATTAGCATTCGCAGACTCAAACTGTCAAAGAGTCTCGGGTAATTAGAGGCGATAAACAAATGCTAATTAGCACTGGGGCTGTACCCACAGGATGCCAGGGGCAAAGACCCAAGCCTGGTGTTTGTGTTTCCAGGGTCCCTTCAATGCCCACCTCTAAGAACGCTTTCCGAAGCTTCTTTATGAAAGAAGGAGCTAGAGACAGTACGGCATTTGGGGAAAAGGCTCTCTGTCTCCGTCTTCCTGCTGCCTAATCTGTAGGCAACTTACCTTAGTCTCCCTGAGCCTCCACTTCCCCATCCGTAAAATGGGAATAGTAACCATCGACCTTAACGTGATTTTATTGCGTGAACCAAACACTGCGTGCAACATGGGCAACACTTGGCACGTGTCATTCGGCAAGTGAGTTTCCGTGGGTATACAGTAAAACACAAGGGGGGAATCATGGGAGTTACACGTGGAAATTTGGGTGTAGAGCTCTCTCTGCTCTGTCCCCACCACCACTCTCTGGTTTGTCGCATTCACGGTTCGCGTGTGGACCACCGCATTGCCCTCCTGCCTGGCTGCAATTCCTTCTGTATCTTGTCTCCCCAGATCATTCCGTGTTAGTGTCCCAGCATTGCCGTCACAAAGTGCCACAAAACTGGCAGCTGAAAACACATAAACGTATTGTCTTGTGGCTCTGGAGACTAGACGTGTGAACTCAGGCTGTTGGTAGGGCTGGTTCCTTCTGGAGGCCCTGAGGAGATTCCGTAGCCTGCTTCTCTTTGGCGCCTGCTGGCAAAGCCTGGGCGATGCCCAGCCTTCCTTGGCTTGTGGATACATCCCTCCCACCTCTGGCCTTCTCCTTGCCCTTCTGAGTCTTTCACTGTCTGTCTAATCTCCTTCTAGCCTGTGCCCTTATAAGGACGCCTATCATTGCATTTGGGGCCCACCGAGGTAATCCAGGGTGATCTCAGCTCGAGATCCTGACATTAATTACATCCGCAAAGGCCCTTTTTCCAAAATAGGTCAGAGTCACAGTTTCTTGGGGTTACTGTGTGGATGTAGCTTTTTCTTGGTGGGGGGTGGCCAACTGTCCAACTACTACACATCTCAAACCCCACACCCCGTTTCCAGGTCAATCTGCCCCAACGCCACCGGTACTCCTGGCACCACACTGCTCCCTGACCAAATGGTCCACAAAGCCTTTTCATTTTCAACCTAAAAGACTGTGTTAATCGGCCACCTGTGCCCCCCCCCGCCCAGAGCAGACCCCAAGCCTCCCTTCCCCTCATATGCCTTCAACGGGAGGTGCTGAGCTATCCACCTCCTCCTCCATCCCTTCCTCTTCCTGCCTCTTGGAACGTCCTTCCATCCATATTCCCAACCTAGACTCTGCAGTAGTTTCCTGCTGCTGCCAAGTAACCGCCAGGGTAGGGGCTTAACACAACGTGCACTTGTTACCCCATGGTCTCTGCACATGGAAGGACTGGGGACAGCAGAGTTAGGCCCTCACAAAACCAGAGCAGCGTGTCCACGGGGCTGTGTCCTCAGATGGAGGTCTGACTGGGGAAGAACCCACCACCAAACTCACGCAGGTGTCGGTGGAATTCACTTCCTTGCACTGGAGGACCGAGTGCCCGTGTTTTGCTGGCTGGAGGCCACCCTACTTCTAGGACATAGCATGCATCCTGCCCCCACTCAAAAGGAGAGGGTTGCACAGGACGTGGCAACCAGCAGGCTGGAATCTTGGGGCCACCTTGAAATCTGCCTGCCACAGACTCTATTTTTTTTTTTTAACATTTATTTATTTTTGAGAGACAGCACAAGCAGGGGAGGGGCAGAGAGAGAGAGAGGGAGACACAGAATTGGAAGCAGGCTCCAGGCTCTGAGCTGTCAGCACAGAGCCCAATGCAGGGCTTGAACCCATGAGCCATGAGATCATGGCCTGAGCTGAAGTTGGATGCTTAAGTGACCGAGCCACCCAGGCTCCTATGCCTGCCACAGACTCTTACTTGGGCTTCAAAGGGGAGCATCCCTCTCTACCTCCCTGACAAAACCACTGCCGTTCCTATCCAGCTGAATAATCTCTCCCTCCTCCTAATTCCTGGTGGCTTTGTTTCTACCCCTCTTACACACTGATGGATTTATTTAAGAGGCAGCAACACAGCAGCATACAGGAGCAAAGGATAAGGGCTCAGGAGTTAGAGAGCCCTGGATCCAACCTGGCTCCTTTACTTAGCATGAGCCTGAGCTACTCAGCTTTCAACATTCAATTAGACACATGCAGAAGAATCTCTTCCTGGGTTATAATGATCAAAGGTGCTAATTTCCCTACTGCTGCTCATGGCCTGTGGTTCACAGCAAGGATGAGGGATATTTTGTAGGAGTCAGGACAGGCAAGATTATATTGCAGTAACAAACAGCCCCTCGCCTGGAAAAACCCAGTGGCTTGAAACAAATGTTTCTTTTTTTTCACCAGCTGCATGCCCACTGAAAGTTAGCAGGGGAGTTCTGTGCATTTTAGTCTCTTGGGGTCCGAGAGATCGGGGGGCTCACCAAGCCAATCACTCTGGAATGATCCAGAAGTGAAATGGGGCACTCAGGCTCACAACACATTAGCCAGAAGGAGTCACATGATCCCACCAGGGGGCCAGGAAATAAAATGCCTCCCATGTACCTGAAGGAAGGAGACCCACGAGCAGGTAGTCATGATGTGATTTCTGTGAACTTAAAAGCTCCTTCTACCCTAAGGAAGAATATGTTCTCATCACCTTTTATCCATAAAAGCATGGATCACAGTAAGAACAAAATGTCAGGAAGCCTAACTTTAAGAAGAGAACAGTTTCAATGCACAGAAAAGAAGCCATCATCGTCTCTGTAATATAATTTGAGAAGACAGACGTTTCCATCTACCCTTAAATATTTCCCTTCTTCATGTGCTACCATGTCTCATATTTCTGCCATTAGCTTGATCCATTAGGGGCTTTCGAGGTGCATCTGCACAACCCAAGGCATTGGACTGCCCGAGCAGGGTAAGATATTTGCGAATACACCATTTATTCATTTAGGTTGTTACTAGGGCTGCTGTGCAACTTGCTGAACTCAGGGCCAGGCAACATGCTCAGTGCTGGGTCTGTGTCTCATATGGACCCAATCCTCCCTTTTCACGTAGCAGGCAGGGTCTGGAGAATGGGACAAAAGAGTGATGTGTCCTGAAGGAGGAAATAATAATGCCACCCAAGAAAGTGCTTTCTGGGCGCTTGGCTGAGCAAACGCGGATTTGTAAGATTTCATCCTTAGAGAAGGACAGGGACTAGAATTTCCTTCTATAGTAGGCAGATCTTAAAGGATTTTCCCTGCTTCTTTGTAGAATGGGCCCCTGCAGGGGATACAAGTACATTCTCAGGACTCAACTCACATGGGGTAAGAGGACAGAGAAAATGACAACAATCAAGGTTTTCCAGAAGCTGCTTCTCTACAAATCCTGCCTGTCACTCATTAGCTTAACTTCCCTGGGTCCCAGAATCTTCTATCATAACTGTGGTCTCCTGAGTTCTCCCCAGGGGTTTGACCCTGGTCCTTCCTCTTCTCAGAATAAGAAGAGAGCTACGGAGTTTGGAGACACTGAACAGATTCCCTGCTAAAAACTAAGAAACTTAAAAAAAATTTTTTTTAATGTTTATTTTTGAGAGAGAGAGAGAGAGAGAGAGAGAGAGTGGCGAGTGGAAGAGGGACAGGGAGCGGGGGAGACACAGAATCCGAAGGAGGCTCCAGGCTCCGAGCTGTCAGCACAGAGCCTGACATGGGGCTCGAACCCACAAACCGCGAGATCATGACCTGAGCAGAAGTCGGATGCTTAACTGAGTGAGCCACCCAGGCGCCCCCAAAACTAAGAAACTTTTGAATGAATGGATAATTTTTAAAAAATTCATTTTTGAGACGATTTTCAAAAAAGTTTAAGTTATTTTCAGAGCCAACTAACAGCACTGATTTGGACTGGGAACATGAGAGGCAAAGTCTCGGAAAACGTAAGCTATTAAACTCTATTAAAGACCCCGCATGCATTTTTTTATGCAGACAAATAATTCCAACAGTTGGGTGTCGATGTGCGAACAGGGCTGGGCTCCCAGCACTTTGGGGGGTGAAAGAAAAGCCCCCGCAAACCGCGGAAAGCGCATCCTGCTCGCCTTGAGTGACACGCAGATGACGTGCGCTCGATGGTTTGGGACTTGGCAGCAAGGAGCAGTGGAAATAATTCTCTGGAAATGAAGAGAATCAGCAAAACATGAGGCAAAAAATAGACAAACGAACCAAGAGAGCAAAATGGAACAAGAGAAGAGACGGTCGGGAATGGGCCGCTTTCCTCTGCCTCACGCGGCTTTGGTGGCTTGCGGTAAATGAGTTTCTAACGATGTTTTTAAAGAACGGGTCTTATTCGGTGGGGCTGATGCAGCGCCTGTGGTTTCCGGGGCTGTGTCCTGGGGAACCTGATGAAAGCAGGAGGAAGAAACTTGGGCCCCGGTTACCATTCCCTATGTCCTCCTGGGATGGACCCCAGCCAAACACCTGTCCCCACTCCCTACAGTGGAGAGTCAACCAGCCCCTCCTTCCAAGTGCCAGCAACACTGACCTTGGAGGATCACAGACATTCAGTGACAATGCTGTGCTAATAAAAGCTCCTTTGAGTGCCCATGGGGTGCTGGGTGAGGTATTTTTTGAATGAATGAATGAATGAATGAATGAATGGAGGAATGAATGAGCGAGTGGAGCACAAGGTGCTCCGTGGTCCCATAGACAGAGCACTCTCCCCTTGGGAGGGAGGAGGGAAGACGGAAGGCTTCCTGGAGGAGGTGATGCAGGAGAACTCAGGAAAAGAAGACACACAGGAGAGTTTGAGGCAGAAGAGAAGACGTGAACGAATTTGTGAAGGACTGTTAAAAAGCACATCCCACTCCAGGAATCTCTCATCAATTGGATTTGGGGGGAAGGTGTTGGGGGAGGAAAAGTAATTTTCCCCCTACTCTTGCAGACTCTTGGCTGAAACCCCCCTGTGATAAAAGATTAACAACAGACGAAGAAGCAGGAACTTAATAATATGCGTATCTCCTGTAGACAAGGGATCTACCCAGGAAAACCGAGTAACTCTCTGGATTGGCCCAAGCCATGAGCTTACACACCATCTCCAGCTAAAGACAAAAGAGATGTTGGGGGCAGGGGGGGTGAGGAGGCCAGTTAGGGAGGCTGTCAGGAAAAGCACAAGGGTGAAGGCTGTTATGCAGATTTAGGTCTCTGTTTTCTTTTATGAAGAGTTTCTCCACTTCCTGGTACCAAGAGGAAGACCCCCCCCCCCCCCTCAAATAGAGGTTTCCCCTATAAAGGTAAAGTTCTCTTACAAAAGGGTAACTTCTACTTGGGTCTTCAGAGCTTCTCCTGTGTCTGCTGTTTCTTAAAAATAATCAGCCTAAAGGGGAACCTGGGTGGGTCAGTCGGTTAAGCATCTGACTTCAGCTCAAGTTACCATCTCACAGTTCGTCAGTTCAAGCCCCACGTCGGGCTGTGCGCTAACAGCTCAGAGCCTGGAGCCTATTTCAGATTCTGTGTCTCCCTCTCTCTCTGGCCCTCCTCTGCTTGTGCTGTCTCTCTCTCTCTCTCAAAAATAAATAAACAAACATTTAAAAACAGTATTAGCCTAAAATAATCCTTATACCAACGTGGCATACTTTGGGGGTGGCACATTGTGACACCCCCCCTCCTTCAAGGATTTTAGAGGCAGGTGTTGGAAGCTGACAAGATGGCCCTTCCCGAGACATACTGTGTGCTTGGGGACATATGGCAATAGCTTAAGATGGCTTTGGGTTATCACAACTGAAGTGGGGAGGCGGTGCCACCAGCATCCAGGGGGATATGGGTCAGGGATGCCTCTAAGCTTCCTGCTGTGCAAAGGACAGCCAACCCCCAAAGCCGGTAGTGCAGCGACTGAGAACCCCTGCAGGATGCCAATCTTGTGGAGAATCACATCTCATGCTTCAAATCTTTTCGTCCTTATCACAGCCCCACGAGTCATGGATTTACGCCCGAATCTCAGACAGAGAAAACGAGGCTCTGAGAACTTCAGTCACCTGCCTGGAGTCACAGGGTAAGAGGCAGAGTGTGGATTTGCACTCAGGCAGCCACACTCCAGCTCCCTGCTGATAACGAGCAGGATAGAGAAACCCATGGCCCTGCTGTGACGGTCTTTGGATGCATGTTACAGAGTCTGGGCACAGAGCTGGTGTCTGCAACACCCGAATATGTTTCATGTACAGATGGGGCACCTTCTCACTCCCTCAAGTACTTTGCCCCATAAGAAGTGAGTAGATTCAAATGAGTTTTCCATCTGTAAGCACAGAAAGCAGAAGATTTTTTTTTTTTAAATATTTATTTATTTTTGAGAGAGATAGTACGTGAGCAGGGTAAGGGCAGAGAGAGAAGGAGACACAGAATCCAAAGCAGGCTCCAGGCTCTGAGCTGTCAGCACAGAGCCCGACGTGGGGCTCAAACCTACCAACAGTGAGGTCATGACCTGAGCTGAAGTCGGACACTTAACCGACTGAGCCGCCCAGGGGCCCCCAAAGCAGGGGATTTTTCAATACGCTCATCATGTTACCCCCCACCTCCCTACCCAAGCCAGGCAAGCACTAGCCTGTCACTAAATACAACGGGAAGAGCAACTTAAGTGACTTAAGACATAATTAATGGAAGTCTCCCCCTGTGGCTTCAGTCTTTCCCTCCCGTGCGGTAGGAAAAGCGAGTCCTCATGTGTTCTGTTATTACGACACTTCCCTGAAACACTAATCATGTACAGGGTGATCTCTCTGCAGGTCACGCGGAGGTGCGGGGTTCCAGTGCGTGCCTGTCTGCCTGCCAGCTCTACTTATCCTCCTAGGGGAGTCACGCGGGCTGGCTCCCCCGAGCAGCGTGGGCCACCGCAGCTTGGAAAAGAGGATGCTGCCTCCGGCCTCACGGCAGCAGAGAGCAGCTCAGAGTATTTGCAGGCGGCCATCCAAAAATAGGAGTTCAGGACAGGGATCGGTCCTGCAGCCTTTCCCTGGAGGCCGGCCTCGGCACAGGACCTTCTCGGGCTAATCTCCCTAGTCTCCGCCACAGTCTGGAGAGGCGGGAATCAACCCTCCCGTTGTACAGATGAGGGGACCGATGCTCCAAGGATCCGAACTGTAAACGTGCAGCTCGCATGCGGGGTTAGGCACCTGACTCACATGGGGTGTAAAGAGTTAACAACCTGGCCATTCATTTAAAGGCTTCAGAACACAGCGACAACCGGCTTTGTACCTGGACTTGGCACGGTGCCTTTGCTCAGTAAAGATGAAACCAGTCACATAAAGCAAACAGATCACAGACAAATGACCCCTATAGGGAGGCCCCTGACTCTGATTTCATTCCTTGTTCTGTAAATACGTAACTCTAATGGGGTGATAGACAGCAGTGGGGTTTCTCTATTCGTGATTCACTGAGAAGAACACGGGCTCTGACACAGCAAGGTTTCAGTTTGAATCCTGGCTCCGCCCCTCCCAGGCTGTGTGACATAGGGCTAGTGCATTCACCTCTCTGAGCCTCTGTTGTGTTGCCTATAAAATGGAGATCACCTCCACTTTATGGAGCCACTATGAGATAAACCAAGAGAAGAGGAAATTCTTTTATTGAACTTTTAGCACACACATGAGATGTGATTTAATTCCCCCACCATGTTTTTCTCAATGCTCTTACTCATTTCACCACTAAGTTAAGTTCTATTTTCCCTTTGAAAATTGAAGAAAGGCTCAGAGAGGTTAAGTCACTTGCCTAGCGACACACAGCTGGGATTTGAATGCAGAGCAAACTCCACATTTGCCTCTTTCTGATATGCCTGGATGCTTTCGAGGAGAGCTTGAGAATCTGGAATTTTGATTCCAAATGTAGAGGTTTTGGGGTAAGAAGGGGTGGAGGAAATGTTTCAAATGGATGGGAAGTAGAGGAGAAAAATATCTGTCTTTTAAAAGTCAGAGTTTAAAAGGTCAGAGTTGGAGAGAAGCTGATTTGCCTCTAGGTCTGTTGTATCTGAGGCTTTACTCTCTGGAGGCAGTGAGTACAGGACATCAAATCCCTTCTCTGATGGGAAAGGATCATAGAACAACAAAAAGAGACAGACGGGATGAGAACAGAAGTATGTTATTGCCTGAATGAAACACTGATATGCAGTCTAGAGGAAAAACAGGCTGAGGGGTTAAACGGCTGATCTATAGAAACTTGCACCCATAATATGTAAAAAGCTCTTCCAAATCAATAATAAGAAAACCACCTGATTTTTAAACCGGCAAGAGATTTAAACAGACCTATCTGCAAAGATGACATACAGATTGCCAGTAAGCACCTGAAAAGACTCAACATTGTCAGCCATCAGGGAAAGGCAAATGAAAGCCACGATGAGCTGCCCCTTCACACCCGTGAAGATGGCTAAAATAAGAAAAGAGACGATACCAGTGTTGGAGAGGATGTGGAGAAATGGCAACACCCAGCCGTTGCTGGTGGGAATGTAAAACAATGCAGCCGTTTTGAAAAATAGTGTGGGAGCTTCTCAGAGTATTAAATGCAGCATTACCATATGATCTGGCAATTCCACTCCTAGACGAATTGAAAACACGTCTGTACAAAAGCATGCACGCGGATACTTACAGAAGCATTTTCATTATAACCAAAGTGTGGAAACAACTCAAATGTCCACCAACTGATGAATGGATAAACAAAGCATGGTCCATTCACACTGTGGAATATTATGCAGGCACTAAAAGGAATGAAATACTGCTCCGTGCTACAGTACAGATGAAGCTCAGATCATTTTCCCAAGCGAAAGAATTTGGGCACGAAAGACCACACGTTGTTTAATTTAATTTACGCGAATTTTTCAGAAGAGGCAAATTTATTGGGACAAAAGGTAGATGAGTAGTTACCTAAGAGATAGGGTGAGGGAGGGGGAAACGGAGAGCGACTGCCTGCCAATGGGCATCAGATTGCTTTTTTGGGGTGATGGGAATATTCTAAAATTAGAATATGGTAATGGTTGCATACTTCTGTAACTAGGCTAAACATCACTGAAGTGTAGCCTGATAATGGATGGATTGTACAGGATGAACATTATAGCTAAAGCTGTTGAAAGAGGTCTGGGCCACTGCCACAGCCAATGAGGGTCACCACTGGACCCCAAGCAGTCTGACACCCCCTCTCTTGTCCACCACACAGCACAGCCTTACTCCAGCATGAGGCTAAGTTCTAAACTCGTTGGGTCACAGAAGCTTTTTCTCATGGGGCCCAGGAACCCAACTTAGAAAAGGCCAGGAACGATGAGCCCCCGGCTTTGCTGCTGATGGAGTGCTTCCAGAATGGCATCTGTCACCAGCCGGCCCAGAGGCCAGAGGGGACCCGCCCGATAACATCTCCAGTGTGATTAAGTCAGCAGTGTCCAACGTGCCTGCTAGATTTGTATCAGGGCTCCCCCCCCAGCCCCCACCATCTGGCTGACCATTCATCCAGGACTTTGCAGGGCTGGGCAGTCAAGTAATTCATTGCTATATCAATAAAACTGAGGTTTGGCCATCTTCTGATGAATTACGTTGTTTAAACGAACTTAACAGCTGCATTAAAGAAAGAAAACAAGGGGAATCAATAAAGGCGAATCTCCTCCATCGGAGAGCCAGCATTTCCTGTGGACTGGAGGTCAGCGTGGACATGAGCACTTAGCACACAGCAGAGAGGCTGTTTGTCACCAGCAAGTCCTTACGTAGGGTATGTGCAGGCTTGTAAAACAAGAAGAGCTGAATCCTGGGACCCAGAAGCTGTAGAATGTGGTTTCAACCGAGCCCAGGCTCTGGAATTACTGAGACCCTAGTGCAAATACCAGCTGCTCTATTTCCTAGCCATGGGTTTGGGCAAGCCACCTAATTCGGGCCTCAGTTTCTCTTATCTGCAGAATGGGGATAATAGCAGGACCCATATCTTAGTGCTGTTATAAAGATGACATTAGACAAAAATGGAGTAACACTGCAGTTCTTGCCAAACAGGTGCTCAGCAAATGTTTGTGATGCATCATGTAACATTGTTCTCTTAAGATGTTTCCAGAAGCAGAGCCTCGTCTTTTCCATCCTCCTCCATGACAGGTGACATAGTTGCCTTTTACATTTAACTTCTTAAACATTTGTGAACGTGCTACAGCAGAATACCACATACTCAGTGGCTCAAACAACAGACATTTCTTCCTTCCTGTTCTGCAGGCTGGAAGGCCAACATCAAGGTGCAGGCAGGGTCTGGTTTCTGGTTTCTCTCCCTAGTTTGCAGACAGTGCCTTTTCGCCAGGTTCTCGTGCTAGAGAAAGGAAGCTGTGTGTCTCTGCCTCTTCTAATAAGGGCATGATTCGAACCCAGGGGCCCACTTCCTGATACATCATACTGGGGATGAGGATTACAACATAGGAATTTAGGGACACACAACATCCAGTCCACGATGATCCGTAAACAGATGTTAACACCTGATCCTAATTCTCTCATGCTGTCCTTCTGCAGGGACATCCCAACCTCTTCCCACCCTTTACCCCTGGCAACCTCAGACCTGGCTCCCTCCCTAAAGCTTTGTCTTCTGGAGAATTCCATATCAACAGGATTGCACAGAATGGAACATTCCGAAACTGGCTCATTGCATATCATTTTACTCTTTAAAAAAATTTTTTTTAATGTTTATTTTTGAGAGACAGAGAGAACACGAGCAAGGGAGGGGCAGATAGAGAGGGAGACACAGAATCCGAAGCAGGTTCCAGGCTCCAAGCTGTCAGCACAGAGCCCGACGTGGGGCTCAAACCCACAAGCCGTGAGATCATGACCTGAGCCGAAGTCAGATGCTCAACCGACTGAGCCACCCAGGTGCCCCATCATTCCACTCTTTTTATTGGTGAGTCATATCCCACTATGTGTGGATACGCCACCCAGTTTTATCTGTTCCTTCAGTGGAGAACATTTGGGCTGTCTGGGTTTGGGATGTGATGAACGGAGTTACTATAAATGTTCACGGACAGGCTTTTGTACATAAACTTTCATTTCTCTAGAATGAGTAACCCAGCAGTGAGAACTCTGGGCCATATACTAAGTATATGTTTCTGTTCACTTAAACCTACCACTCTGTTTTCCAAACAACATTTTCATTGGCCCTAGCCAAGTGTTCTTGTTTTCAAATGTTTTTTAAAGACATTTTAAATTTTATTTATTGTTTTAACTTATTTTAATGTTTATTTATTTTTGAGAGAGAGACAGAGGACAAGCAGGGGAGGGGCAGAGAGAGAGAGAGAGGCAGACACAGAATCTGAAATAGGCTCCAGGCTCTGAGCTGTCAGCAAAGAGCCTGATGCGGGGCTCCAACCCATGAGCTGTGAGATTGTGACCTGAGCCGAAGTCGGATGCTTAAGTGACTGAGCCACCCAGGCACCCCTGTTTTTAGTAGGCTCCACACCTAACATGGGGCTTGAACTCGTGATCCCAAGATCAAGGGTTGCACGCTCTACCGAGGGAGCCAGCCAGGTGCCCTAACTGGTTTGTCTGAAGCCAGTGTTTGATATGGACACCACTGTCTCCTTCTGCCATCTCTGTATATTTAGTGGAACCTCCTTGTAGTTTTAGGTTGAATTTCCCTCCTGGCTAATGGTCTTGAATATCAGTTTCCTGTGCTTATTTGACATGCACCTGCCCTCTTCACACAAAGTGTCCGTTCATATCTTTTGCTCATTTCGTAACATAACTGTTTTCCAGCAGCTGGGTTTGAGAGCTCTTTTTACCTCGTGGATACGGGTCCTTCATCGATTACACGGTCTGCAAACTCTCATGGTCTGTCCATCTTTTTGTTCTCTTCATGGCCTCTTTCACAAACAGTGGACTGAAATTGTGATGAAGCCCAGTTTACCAATTTGTCTACGGGAACATGGTTTTGGCATTGTGTCCCTCTCCTCCCCCATTTGCCTCTAGAAGTTTCACAGTTTTGCTTTTTACACCTAGATCTATCATCCCCTGTAGGCTAATTTTCACATAAAGGTGTGAGGGGCAGGTCAAGGAGTACTTTTGTGTGTGAACATGTCCACCTGTTCCAACACCACTGTTTGAAAAGAAGACCCTTCTCCATGAAATGTCTCTGACCCCTTGCCAAAAATCAACTGGACACATTTATCTGGGTCTATTTCTGAGCTGTCTATTCTTGTTCATCGATCTATGTATGCCACTCCCATAGTGTGTTATTACTGTAACTTCTCCTAGTAAATTTTAAAACGGGGTGGATGACTCCTCTAACTTTATTGTTTTCAAATTATTTTGGCTCTTCTAGGTTCTTTTACTTTCCACATAAATTTTAGATTGGGGTCGAGACATTATTTTTTGGAAGGTTATTCTCCTCCCCTCTCCATTCCTCTCCTCTCCTCCTCACCCCTCCCCCCCTCCTCTCCTCCCCTCTCCATTCCTCTCCTCTCCTCCTCTCCCCTCTTTTTTTATACAGCCACGTCCATTCAGGTTATCTGTCAGTCTCATCTCGGTGAGTTTGGTAGACTGCGCTTTTTAAGGAAACCGGTCCATTTCCTCTAAGTGCTCGAATTTATACATATGGGTTTTTGTGGGGTTCTCATATTAGCCTTTTAATAGCTGTGGGGTCTGTAGTGTTATCTCCTCATTCATTTCTAACATTGGTAATTCGTGCCTTTTCACATTTCTCTTTTCCAGACTTGGAGGTTTATCCAGTGTATTGATTTTGTTTTTCAAAGACCCAGTATCTTGGTTTCATTGATCCCCCCCGCCCCAACTCCTCTTCTGTTCTCAAGTGCATTGATTGTTACTTTCTCTTAATCATTTCCTGGTTGCAAGCAAATGTAATAACACTGTTCTATTTGCTTTGGGATATTTTGCTCATTACTTTCAAGTTTCTTGAAATGGAGGTTTAGACCACTGATTTAAGACCTTCCTTTTTTTTCATGTTTATTTACTTTGAGAGCGAGCGAGTGAGCGCATGTGAGCAAGGGAGGGACAGAGAGAGGGAACCCAACGCAGGGCTCGAAGGCATGAACTGTGAGATCATGACCTGAGCTGAAACCAAGACTCGGTCGCTTAACCAACTATGCCACCCAGGTGCCCCAACCTTTCTTCTTTTTCAATGTGAGCATTTAATGCTATAAAGTTCCCTCCACATACTACTCTGTTTCCATCGCACCAATTGTTATGTGCTGCATTTTATTTTCATTTGGTTCCAAATAGTTTCTAATTTTCCTTGAGATTTCCTTTGAACCTTTTTTTTTTTAGCATCCCATTTTTGTTTATAAATGGCGGTTCTAAGTATATCGATTGTATAATTTTGTTTTTGTAGTGGTTGCTCTAAAAATACTTAACTTCACAGTGTATTTAAGAGTCAGTTTTTACCAGGTCAGGTGGAATATGGAAATAGTACCACCATTCACGTCTCTTTACTCTCCCCCTGCACAACATCAGGTGTGGCTTAAGTATCACATCTGCATACAATATAAATCACTATAAATCCCACCAGACAATGGTATTTTGCTGGGTTTCAGTAACTCTATTGTTTCCTTGTTTCAATAGAAACTCTATTGTTTCAAATGTATGTTTCCTTACATTTGAGAGAGAGAGAGAGAGAGAGAGAGAGAGAGAGAGAGAGAGAGAGAGAAGGTGCGGGAGGGGCAGAGAGAGCGGGAGACACAGAATCCAAAGCAGGCTCCAGGCTCTGAACTGTCAGCACAGAGCCCATTGTGCGGCTAGAACTCACGAACCGGGAGATCGTGACCTGAACCGAAGTCTGACGCTTAACTGACTGAGCCACCCAGGCGCCCCTGTGGTTCCTCTTTCATTATTAATGTTGTAAATTTTTTTCTGGTGTCATTCCTTAACCTAAAGAATTTCCTTTGCAATTTTTTTTTAAAGAAGGTCTTCTGGCAACAAATTCTCTTATTTTTCCCTCAGGTAAGGGTGTCTATATTTCACCTTCATCCTTGAAGGATATTTTCCCTATATATCGAATTCTGAATTGACAGTCCTTTTTGTATGTGTTAAGAATAATGTTCTACATCCTTCTGGCCTCTGTAGTTTTTAATGAGAAATCCAGTCACTCAACTTGTTGCATTGTAAAGAATACACATTTCCCCCCTCTTCTTTCCAGATTGTTTCTTGATTAAAAAATGTGTTTAATTGAAGTACTGTTGACACACAATGTTACATTGGTTTCAACTGTATCACACAGTTGATTTTACATTTATAGGTTTTGCCAGGCTCACCACAAGCGTTGCGGCACACAACACTGTTACAGTATCATTAACTCTGCTCCCTATGCTGTATCTTTATTCTCTGGACTTACTCTTTCCATAACTGGAAATCTGTACCTCCTACTCCCCTTCATCCATTTTGTCCACCTTTGTTTTGAATTTTCTGAAGTTTATGAAATATCCTGGCAAGACATCTTGGGGGTCATCCTGTTTGAAGTTCACCAAGCTTTTGCAGGCTTATGTGGTTTGAAGGGGGGAGGAGTCTTCAGCAACTATTATCAGAAATATTTTTTTCCACTCCACACTTTATTCTGTTCACAGTGTGAACGGCATACATTGAAGTATTACCTGTGCGAGGGTGTTTTCAAAAATCTTGTCTCTGTGGTTCAGATTGGAGCATTTCCACTGATGTGTCTGGAGGTTCAGGGACTCTTTCTTTCATTATTTCCATTCTGCTCTTCATTCTTCCAGGAAGCTTTTTAACTTTCCGCTCTATTTTCAAGTCTAAAATTTCCATTTGGCTCTCCTTTCTAGCTTCTATTTCTTTGGTGAGACTTTTAATATTTTCACTCATTTCAAGAGTGAGTGCCTCCTGGAGCAGCTTTGTCACCGTCGCTTTAATGTCCTTCCAACAGCCATGTCATCTTGGTGTTGACATTTGTTGGATGGTCTTTTCCCATCCAGGTGGAATTTTTCTGAGTTCCTCAAAGACTGGGTAATTTTGTATTGTATCCTCATTTTATATTATGAGACTAAATGTGCTTTAAATCTTATCAAAAATGTTGATATTTTGGGGGCGGCCGGGTAGCTCAGTCGGTTAAGCGTCTGACTTCGGCTCAGGTCATGATCTTGTGGTTCGTAGGTTCAAGCCCTGCATCGGGCTCTGTGCTAACAGCTCAGAGCCTGCAGCCTGCTTCAGATTCTGTGTCTCCCCCTTTCTCTGCCCCTTCCCCGCTCACACTCTGTCTCTCTCTGCCTCTCAAAACTGAATAAACATTAAAAACAAAAAAAGAATGTTGGTATTTTTGTCTTAGTGGACAAGTGACTGTTGGCTCGAGGCCACAGGTTGCTGGTGCCCTGGTATGGGTTATAGGTTCAATGTCACCCCCACTTTCAAAGCATATGCAGTGCTATTTGGAGGAGTGCTTGCACAAGCCACCCACAGTCATTCCGGGATCTAGCCAATGGTCTGTTTCACTGCAAAGAACCAGGGCCACATGCACACGGCTCACGGATGAGCCCAGGAGTTCAGACAACATCATGGAGGCCTTTCCCCAAGCTCCTACCCCTCTTCCCAGTACCTTTTGCTTCCTTGGTGCTCTGTCTTGTGGGCCTCCACCCAGAGTTGGCTTTGTTGTCCTTAGTCTGCTGAACGCTCCCATGGATGTGTGAGAAAAACGGGAAGCAGCAAGCTTTTCCCTGGCCTCCTTGGGACCACAGCCTCCGCCCATCAGAGGCTCCCTGCTGCTTCTGCCAGGAGACCCTCTTCGCGTGCCGGGAGCCTGACGGACAGGACTTGTCCTGGCAATCTCTGTCTTAGCTGACGCCTGCATCCTGGTTTGGGGGCTACTTTGAGTCCAGGCTAGGGGACGCCAGAGGAACCGATGCCAAACGTACTGGTGATCCTGCGGCACATCCGATGACAGTCTTCCCTCCAATCCGCCCGCTACGTTTTACTTTTCCGAGTCCTCAAAAGCTGATCCACACCGTAGGCCCAGATTTTGCAGCTCTCTCTCTTCAGTGAGAGAGGCAGAAAGTTGCATACTCACCCTGTGTTACCCAGAATTGGAAACTTCTGGCTGTGTTTTTCAAGCGTGGCAATATCCTCACAGACTAGAAACAGTTACGGGCTTTTTCATCAGAGTGAGTGTAACTCAACTTTGAAACCTGGTTCTTAACCTGGGTCTGTCCCAATAACTTGTGAAATTAATTGTAGAGAGCGATCTGATGGTCACCAGAGGGCAGAGGGTGGGGGAAATAGGTGATGTGGATTAAGGAGGGCTCTTGTCATGATGAGCACAGGGGGATGGATGGGACTGCTGAATCACTATGTTGTTCACCCGAAACTAATACAGTGTTGTATTCGTTAACTACGTATATGTTAACTAACTGGAATTAAAGCCTTAAAAAAAATTTTTTTTAATAAATAAAAAAAAGAATTACACCTTTTCATGAAGACTTACCTAAGTGAAACAAATTCCCTGAAAGTACACAGCGGGTAAATGGCATAAGCAGAATCTGAACCCGGTTCGGGCTAGCCCAAAGACCCACTGTTCTTCTAGGAGCACACATTGCTATCACAGCATCGGCTTATTACGTGCAAGCACGAAGCTTATGCCTTCCTTTCTCAGATAATGGTGATTGATGGCAGCTCTTAAAGGCTACAATTGGATTATCAAGTCCCAACACAATTTTGTTCAATAAAGCAATAAAAACCTAAGACAATTCATTGCTTTCTGAGCCTTTGCTCTTCCGCAGAGATTTGTGGGGGGAAACGGCCACCTTCTCTGGCTTTACGCCTTATCCCCTGAAAACGCAGCTACCCTAGAATCCCGACCCTTCACTCCAATTTTGCAGATAACCATTTTGGAAAAGAGACAGAGCTGAGGCTCCTCATGTCAAATGCAGGCAATGTATTTAAGGAAAAACAATTCATTCCATACTTGTGAAAATGAGGGACGTGTAGCTAGCAGCTGAGACCCAGGGAGCGATTCGGTAATTACCACGTGCTCTATCTCTGGGAGACATCTGCCCAATCATTCTGGGTCTGATAAATATTGGCCAGTTTTAGGAGAACAGGTGTTAAATCACCGAGGCATCTTGCTGACCCCCTGGAACAGCTCAGTGAATTGATACCTTTTCATCTGAGGTCAACAAAGTCCTACTGTATTCAGACTATAGAGAAAGGGGGTGACCACGACACTAAGGAGAAATGACGGAAAGCTCTAACATTCTCACAGAAGAGAATGGGGCTCTGAAAACTCTGCCAATAAGTTTCAAAATCACAAATACAAGAGGTAGATCCCTAATAGAGAACTCAGGAGACTCCATCAGTTAGGAGTCTTTTAGTTGGAGTCAGAAACCAAATTAGGTTAAGGAGAGCAATGGAAGGCATTGGCTGAAAACAATGTCTCTTCACATTCTAGGAATGGGTCTAGCTTCAGGCATGGTTTGATCAAGGCACTCAACAACTTTAGGAATCTCTCTACATACTTTCCTCTATGCTGGCTTTATTCTCAAGATGACTACCCACAAACAATGGCAAGGACAGTCACCAGCAGCTCCTGACTTTCATCCTAGCTCTTTGGCAATCCTACCAGAAAGACAGCATTATCCATTTCAATAATTTCAGAAAAAGCTTTAGAGCAGATTCGCATGGACTGTTCTTTATCCCACCTGGGTTATATGCCTACTTTCAATCATCACTGCAGTCATTAAGTTGCCTTTCTCCCATTGGCTAAGCCTGAATTCTCTGCTCATTTCTGTAGCTCCCTGAGAGGGACCAGCTCAGCATGAATCACAAGGACAAAGAGGGGAGAAGGGGTGGCATTCAAAGGAAAAGTGAGGTCTTGTGGCCAAATAAATGGAGAAGGCAATAGGTGCTAGGTAGGAATATAAAATGGAAGGAAGGAAGGAAAGAAAAGGAAGGGAGGAATGAAAAACAGGGAGGGAAGGAAGGAAGGCAGGCAGGCAAGTAGGAAGGATGGGAGGGAGGGAAGAAGAAAAGCCAGGTCTGCTACTATGTTGCTGCCACTTCCTACTTCTCTGTGACCTTCAGCAGATCTATTTCCTTACTGACCCTCCAGCTCTTGGTGCTCAAATGAGGGATGCGTTCAAGTGTTTAAGACCTTTTCCAGTTCTAAGTATTCTTTGGTTACGTGTCACGTACACCCAGATGCTCCACAAATCCCAGGTCGCAGACAGTATGGGAGCTTGAAGGAGCATCACACCTGGACCCCAAAGGAGGCAGTTTTGGGGAAAAAAAGTTACAAGGACTGACTTTCTCACAGAATCTGTTTGAAGAATGTGGAGTCTGGAGCTGAGTCCTCAGGCTTGAATCCCAGAAGGCTGAGCAACCATGGCAAGGTTGAAAACTCAGTACAGGTACTGAGGGTACCATAACAACATCCAGCTCACAGAGGTGTGACGAAGGACACGGAAGGCCAGGGTCCTAAGACGGCCCCGTGGGTCCCAGGCCTTGACAACTGTGCTCTTTATCATCCCCACCCCTGAATGAGGAGGAACCCGGGACTTGCTTCTATCCAACAGAGCTCAGCAAAGGTGACGGGGTTTGTTAGATGAGCTCAACATTTAGGAAGAAACCTAAAATGCAAGCGGTCCCACGGGTCTAGCCAAGTGGAGTGAGAGATTCCCCTAGTTCTTCTTATGGGAATTAAGCTGCCCGGTGAGGAAGAGAGGGGACAGTGATGGGGACAAGAGAACAGCCTGCTTCGGATTCTGCGCCTCCCTCTCTCTGCCCCTCCCCTGCTTGTGTGCGCGCTGTCTCTCAAAAATAAATAAATAAACATTAGGAAAAAATTTAAAAAGAAAGAAGATGAATTCTGCCAAACAACCAGAGGGGAACTGGACATGGGTTTTTTTTTCCCCCAGTCAAGGCTCCAAATAGGAAGGCACCCAACCAATACTGTGAGGGCAGACTTACAAAACCCCAAGTGAGGGAACCAGCTAAGCCATGCCCGGAACCTCAATCCAAGGAAACCAGGAGACAATACATGCTTGTTTTAAGCTGCTAAATCTGTGGTAATTTGTTATGTCACAATGGAAAAGGAATACAAGGGATAAATGAGATAATGCATGTAAAATGCATAAGCTTAGACGGTGCATGGCTAAGTGTTCAATATGAGCTATTCTTAAGATTATAATAAAAGAGCTGGGCATTGTACACGCAAGACAATGTAAGGCTATAAATCTCCCTGCGTCCTTCCAAGACAGGCTTCTGGGCTGGAGGGAGCCCGCTCTGGGGCCACGCTTCCCTACAATGAATACAGCCAAGTGATGGCCAAGCTGATGAGCCATTATTTGAAATACAATTTATTATCATCCAATTTCAGCAGAGACTGGTTTAGTACAGTGGGAACTGGTCCAGAACATTAGTGTCAGAGAGGCACTGAATGTACCCAATAATGAAATGAGATCAGGTAAGGAGGGACAGGTGCTCCAAAAACCTCAGTTTAAAAATTCTATAATTGAGTTCATCCAGGCTTTACAGATGAAGAGGACAGAGAATAACATTCACCGAGCACCTGCCAGATGGTCTCAAACACAGTTAGTCTATAGGGAAGAACTTATCCTCTCTCCTTTATGGCTGAAGAGGTCAAGTTGAAGGTGAGCTCAGGGAAGTTAAATGGCATGCCCAGGGTCACTCGGGTCTCACGAACACTTCTTGATGACCCGAACGACTGGAAGAGGCCTGGGAGAGGACTCTACGGAGATCTCTGTGGAGAATCCACCATCATGGGATTGTAATGTGCATACAGGAAAGGAATGTGGCCCACAAAGGGGGAAATAAGAATGGATGAAAAGGAACAGAAGACAAACAACCCTGAATCGAAAACTTTGACACTTGGCTCAACTTGTACCAAATAGGTTTCTGAGAAAAAAAAAAAAAAAAACTTTACAGGAAACAACAGGGAGGTATATCCATTCCTGAACCCCCAAGAAGAAGAAAGGAAATAAAAACCAGATACTGTCCTCGTTTTTAAGTTTACTGTGGTAAGAACACTTAAGATGAGATTCACTCCCTTAAAATTTTTAAAAATATTTATTTATTTTGAGAGAGAATGCACGTACGTGTGTAAGCAAGGGGGGGGTGGAGAGAGAGAGAGAGACAGTGAGAGTGAGAGAGAGAGAGAGAGAGAGAGAGAGAGAGAGAGAGAGAGAGAATCTCAAGCAGGCTCCATGCTGTCAGCACAGAGCCTGATGCGGGGCTCGAATTCATGAACTGAGATCATGACCTGAGTGGAAATTGAGAGTCAGACACTTCATCAACTGAGCCACCCAGGTGCTCCCATTCTCTTAAATTTGTAACGTACGATACAGTATGTATTATGTATTGTGTATGATTATGTAATACATAGTACGTATTATGATACAGTATGTATTATGTATCGTGTATGATTATGTAATACATAGTACGTATTACGTATGGATTATGCATAGATACAGTGTCGTACAGCCGACCTCCAGACCTCACTCATCTTGCATAACTGAAAGTTTACACCCACTGATTAGCAGCTCCTCATTTCCTCCCCTCCCTAGGCCCTGGCAACTGCCATTCTGTTCTTGGCTTCTATGAGTCCGGCTCATTTACATCTTCATGTAAGTGGGATCATGCGCTTGTCCTGTAACTGGGTTAATGCCCTCAGCATCATGCCCTCAGTGTTCACCCATGTTGTCACACATGAAGGGGCTGCCTTCTTCCTTAAAGTGGGATAATATTCCGTTGCACATATATACCATATTTTCTTCATCCATTCATTGGTAGGTGGACATTTAGGTTGTTTCCATATTTTTGGCTATTATGGATGCTGCTGCAAGTGAACACGCAAGTGTGCTGATACTTCTTCGAGATCCTGGTTTCAATTCTTTTGTATAAATACCCAGAAAGGGGATCTCTGGAGCACACAGGAGTTTTATTTTGTAATTTTTTTCGAGGGACCTCTGTACCGTTTCCCACTGTGGCCACATCATTTTGCATTCTT
This sequence comes from Acinonyx jubatus, assembly GCF_027475565.1. Taxonomy (NCBI): domain Eukaryota; kingdom Metazoa; phylum Chordata; class Mammalia; order Carnivora; family Felidae; genus Acinonyx; species Acinonyx jubatus. The sequence continues at coordinate 3,730,703 of NC_069398.1, forward strand.
ACCAACAGTGCACGAGGGTCCTCATTTCTCTGTATCCTTTTTTTTTTTTAATAATAGCCATCTTAATAGGTGTGAGAGGACACCTCCTTGTGGTTTTGATTTGCCTTTGCCTGTTGATTAGTGACATTACACACCTTTACATGCACTTGTTGGCCATTTGTATATTTTGTTTGGAGAAATGTCTATTCAAGTCCTTTACCCATTCTTTAATCAGGTTATTAAAAAGGCAAAGGCAATAAAGGCAAAAATTAAAAAAAAAATAGACCAGTGGGACTATACCAAGCTAAAAAACAACAACAACAAACAAAACAACAAAAAAAAAAACCCTTTTGCACAGCCAAGGGAATAATCTAGTCTAAAGGCAACATATGGAATAGGAGAAGATATCTGTGAACATGTATCTGATAAACAGTTAATTTTCCAAAAGATACCTTCCATTTTTAGAGGGGGTATTCATCATTTCCTTCGTGGTAGCCTCTACGTCAATTTTTTTTCTTCCAAATTTTTAAATTGATCACTGAAAATTGAAATGCCAGAGCCTGTCAGGATCTTTATTTTTTTTCTTTAATTCTGTATTAGAATGTTTCTACCCTAGGTTGTTTCAAGTGGGACTTGGGGGCAGATATGAAAGAAAACATACAATATTTCAGATAGAATACGTTATAACTAATTAAGAAGATGCAGATATATATAAAAAAAAAACCCACCAAAGAAACAAGAAAGTGAGGGAGAGCCCAGGGCAAGATTTGTTACATAAAATCCATGTGAAGAATCCCAGATGCTCACTGGTGGTTGGCCACAGATTTATTTCTATACCTCCCAGCATCGAGCTGTAAGAGGCAATGACAATTAATTATGAGTTACGCATCTAAGCACAGAAGCAAACACAGTGCAATGAGCATTTATTGAGCACAGACTAAATCCCAGGCCTGTGCACACATTATCTCATCCAGTCCTTACAACTAACCTGTAAGGTAAGTACTACCCTCTACATTAAAAAAAAAAAAAATCTTAATGCTTATTTATTTTTGAGAAAAAACAGAGCACTAGCAGGGCAGAGAGAGGGAGACACAGAATCTAAGCAGGCTCCAGGCTCTGAGCTGTCAGCACAGAGCCCGACAAAGGGCTCGAACCCACAGACGGCGAGATCATGACCTGAGCAGAAGTCCGACGCTTAACTGACTGAGCCCCCCAGGCGCCCCTACCCTCTACGTTTGGAGAGGCCCGAGAGAGAGGCGCAAGTTGATAGAGCTAAGCAGTGGTAAGGAGGAAATGGCATACCCAGGTCTAATCTCTCCAAGACCTGCCCCCTTCCCATCGCCCTGTCCCGGACGTCCCTGCCAGCAACTGCTATGGAGAAGTACCACCTTCCCTTGCGCTGGAAAGTGAACACAAGTTCTCCGAGGCTGCTCAGAGGACTGGCCCTGCATGAGGTAATGAGCAATGTTGTCAAAGCAGCCTCAGAGCAAACAGAGAAACACGTTTAAAGATGATTATTTCTCACCTGATCCCTAAAGGCAAGTGGGTGTCATTGCACCAAGGTAAAGTTTGGCAAGAAGGCACCCTTAACGGGGCGGGGGGGGGGGGGCATCCGATACATGGCGGGTCATTACTATTTTGTTCTTTAAACGTGCTGGGGTGAAACGCTCCAACAGAGAAACTCCTGGTCCACCGCGCAGTCACGGGGGCCCCGGTGAGCAGACTCCACGTTCTGCATCTGGCCTGCGACTAACGACGTCCTGAGAGGTCAGTTCTGCTTCAGTGGACACCTGCAGGGAGGTAATGAGCTGCAGCCTGGGCTGAAGTAATTACCCAGGTTAGAGACGGAGGCTGAGCTGGGCCCATTTCGGCCGGACACAGAGCTGCCGGGAGCAAGAGCGAGACAGGCGTTGGTGAAGGGAACGAGGGGTAATGAGATGTGTTTGGGAGGCTGTGAATTTCAATCAAGCACAGGCTTAATTAGAACTGAAACAGCTACGGGGCGCCTGGGTGGCTCAGTCGGTTAAGTGGCCGACTTCAGCTCCGGTCGTGATCTCGCGGTCCGTGAGTTCGAGCCCCGCGTCAGGCTCTGGGCTGATGGCTCGGAGCCTGGAGCCTGCTTCCGATTCTGTGTCTCCCTCTCTCTCTGTCCCTCTCCCCATTCATGCTCTGTCTCTCTCTGTCTCAAAAATAAATAAAACGTTAAAAAAAAAAAAGAACTGAAACAGTAAAAAAAAAAAAAAAAATCTTCCATGCACTCCCCTAAATGCCAGCAACGTACGTCTTGGCCTGGTGCTAGACCCCAGTGCTTTCCCATCATTTAATTACGAAATACGTACCATGCACGAGGACCTGCCTCTATGGGTACAGAGTGAGCCTTGCCCTCGGGGGAGCCCCCTTCTGGAATGCCCGGGCTCCGTCCCTCCACTGGGCAGCAGGGCAGAGAGGGAGACAATCTCAGGAAGAGAGAATGGAAATGTGCTTTGCCCAGTGGACGGAGGTTTAGGCGTCTAGCTTTTCTGAGTGCCACGCACTTGACATCCATAAGCCTATACACCCAAATCCTGGGGATGAGGGACCACAGCCTTCCCATAGTGTTGGTGGGTAACAAAGGCTGGAATCGGAATCTGGTTCACTGTGGCTGGAATGCCTGATTCATCTCACGGCATCTCACTGCTCTTGACCAATCAGAGGTCTGGGTCGGGGTCTGGCAGGTGCATTCAACAGCCTCCCTTAGGCTGTCAGCTTCTCCTGGGCAAATCTCAAATGAGATAAAACCCCAAACCTTGTTATACGAATGGGATGGGCTGTTCACATACCAGTGGTTATTCTGCCTATTGAATCCCCAATTCGGAGCAGAAATTAAGCCGGCAATGGGCCGCCAAAATATAACAGAGGATCCCGAAGTCACGTGGTAGATACTGTTCACACTTTAGACCCTGAAGTCTGCGCTGGAGGCATCATCTCACACTTTGCACCCAACCCAACTAAAGAAGGGGGTGAGGAGGGGCGTGGGGAAAGAGGTGGAGAGGGGCCGCTGACAGCCCCACGGGGAAGGACTCCAAAAACCCTGAAGAGCAGGCCAAGCTTAAAAAGCCCATCATTCCCAAGAGCCAGCCCACTCGGCCTTGGACATTTCCAAACCCTCACAGTATCATCAAACTTAAAGTTCCCAGAGAGGTCATGTGCTGAATATTAGTAAGTCAGGGTTACCTGGGCCTAGCATTACTTATACTGAGGTTCGGTATTAGTTAAATAGGATCGGTACGGGGAAAAATCTTGATGATTTTTCCTGGAATTCCCCCTCCCTCCCCACCGCTACTCAGTGACATTCTGGGAGATATCTGATGCTACCTCCAGGAAGATGGCCATGCATTAACAGAATTGATTTTACTTCCATCCCTTTGGGCATTTCTGTTGCCCCAATTAATCTCTTTAAAATATCTGTATTATTTCCATGCACCCTTCAGACAGGTGCTTGGACCCATCAGTATGGGAAACATTGACTCATTACACATCCTCAGAGCAGACAGCTGAAAGTAAGAGTGGGTGCTGTGAACTTTGGGGGCAAAGGAGAGCTCAGCTGGCAGGACCCTTTTGTTGTGCGGGTTCCCATGGTGACGACAGCTGAGGCCGGGAGGAGACTGGGTGGTATCAGTAAGAGATGCCGTTTGGAGAGAGATTATTGTCTGCTAAGCATGGTGCATTCACCTTTTTTTTTTTTAATGTTTGTTTATTTTCGAGAGTTGCATGAGTGGAGGAGGGGCAGAGACATGGAGACAGAAACCCAAGTAGGGGCCACGCTGTCAGTGTACAGCCTGACGTGGGGCTCGATCCCATGAACTGTGAGATCATGACCTGAGCGGAAATCAAGAGTAGGACGCTCAACCGACTGAGCCACCCAGAGGCCCTGCCCATTCACCTTTAATCCTCAGAAAGACCCCACGGTCCACTTTTTACAGATGAGGAAACTGAGGCACAGGAAGTCGGGTAACGTGTACGAAGTCTTGCATCTAGAGGAGGACACAAGCCGGGATGCGATGCCAAGCGGTCTGGCTCCAGGGTGGACAGTGACCCATCACTATGTGCTGCCTGGAGAAGGGGGTGAAGCAGGCAGAGGCTGCTGTGTGAACGCGCCTCCTCGTTTCTGACTCCCGCGGCGGGAGAGACACGCAGGGACCCTGTGCCCTCCTCTGGAGCCAGCACGGTCTCTCCTAGTTCCCTTGCAACCACAAGGGGGCCGCCATTGCCCAGAGGAAGGTGACAAGCACACCCACCATCTCAAGTGAGAAAGAAAGTCCGGATTCTCAATTCCTCAACTGTGCTGAAGACGGGAAATGACCAAGGTAAAAATCAGTGGGTCGCCCAGGAGGACAGCTGAGGGGTGAAGAAAGAAGAAAGGACCGGCGTTTGAGCTCTATGACACACACGGGCAGCCATTCCACAAGTAACTAGACGGAGGGGATCGTCTTCTTCCGGATGCATCGTCGATGGATGCATCGTCTTCTTCCGCGACACAGAGTCTCATTATCCAAGATCTGCTCAAAGACAGCGCCGTACCTACGACCCAGCTGCTCCGCATCTAGACGTTTACCCAGAAGAAATCAAAGCTTATGTCCAAACAAAGGCTTGTACGTGAATGTCCACAGCAGCTTGAAATGGAGCAGCCCAAGCCAGCAACCCAAACGTCTACCAACAGGTGAAGGGGTGAACACGTCGCGCTCTGTTTTCTGTATGACGGGATGTGTTGGAGTAGAAGGAGCAAAGTGCTGACACTTGGCAGCAACCTGGATGAATCCCAAAAATAATTACATCAAGTGAAAGAAGCCAGACCCCAAAGAGCCCGTGCTGTATGGCCCTACTGATCGAAAATCCCAGAAGATGCAAAGTAGCCTCTAAAGGCAGAAAGCAGGGACGCAGCGGTGGTTCAGTCTGTTGAGCGCCCGACTCATGACTCGGGTCACGATCTCACGGTTTGTGGGATTGAGCCTCACCGTGGGCTCTGGGTGCCAACAGTGCGGAGCCTGCTTGGGAGTCTCTCTCTCCCTCTCTCTCTGCCCCTCCCCTACCTCAAAATAAATAAAATAAACATTTAAAGGCCAAAGCAGACCGGTGTCTTCCTGGGGGCCTGAGGGAGGGGAGGTGGGGGGGGGCTGTAAAGGGACAGGAGGGAACATTTAGGGGGATTCCTACTCTTACTATGTAGATTGTGGCCATGGTTTTCCAGATGTATTCACTTGTCACAACTTTTCAAGTTGCACACTTGAAACAGTGCTTTATCTTACGTCTGTGACATCTCAGTAAAAAGACAAGAGAGCACGATGGGCCAACCAGTGGAGGCAGCTGCTTGCGTAAGACAAGGGGCAGGAAACCCAGCGGTGCAGCGCGGAGCTCAGAGGAAAGAGAACAAATAGAAAAAGTCACAGAACAAAGCTAGAAGACCAGGCAGGACGAGCTGAACTGGGCCTGTGGCCGTGGGGAACCAGGCAAGGAGGCAGAAACCGAGGGACAGAGTACGGGTGTGGGCTGTGGGCAGATCAGGAGTATGCCTGTGGCGTCTAAAGTTTCCATGAAACTCTTCATAGGCAGTGGGCGCCCAGCCAGGGGGCCAGAAGGTCTGGCCACTGGGACAAAAAGCTTCCTCACAGGGCTTTGTTTTTCCTTTTCAAAGCAGACCTGCCGTGTCCTTGAAGTGGGCAGGCGCTGACCATCCAAGGTCACCTGAGAAGGCGGAATACCCACGCTACGCTGATAATGCAACCACATGCCTTTCTTGCAGGTACTCCCACGGCTTTCAGAGGACCTTGCATTCAGAGACCTTTCCAGAACCTCCTGCTCCTCCCTGCCTTGTGGGCTATTTAATGAATGCTGCTTTCTTCCCAGGGTAAAGTCGGCTTCACAAAGCAATGGGGGGACCGCCACCTACTCACCAGGAGCGCAGGAGACCCAGGGAGCTGGCTGAGGGTGTTCAACGCCCCTGGGTGACTTCCCGCTCCCCCCCCCCCCAACCGCTCCCCAGCCCTGCTGTCTCTCCACACAAAGAAACTCTCCAGGCAGCTTTCGGTCAAAAGCCACAGTTTCAAGAATGGGTCTCAGGAAACAAAAGCAAACAGATCTGACAAAGGTGGGATGGACCCGGAACTCTCACTCAGTCATCACCAGGGGATGGCGGGACTGGGTTGCTGACCTGCGCTCGCTCCAAAAATGCAAATCATTTGTCTGTTGCCCACCCCCCCAAAAGAGTTTGCGTTTCTCTCCTGGGTTCTTAGAGGCAGAAAAGATTTTTCTGCACAAGCTAGCCAACGACCAGCGAGTGCAAGGCAAGGAATTACGGAATGCCCTGGAACACTGGTGGACCCTCCCTTCTGGAGATGGAAGGGGCAGGACGGAGTCACAGGGTGAGGGGCAGCCAGGCCCCAAGTCATCAAGGGGCTGGTGTGCTCACCTTCATCCTAAAAGCTTGAGAGTGATGTTTTTGGTTTTGTGATTTGGAAGGTGCATCATGGCGGACTTGTGTAAAATAAAGCCCGTCAAGAGACAGGAAGACCATAAAACTCCAGAGTCTGGTCGAAGGTCAGAGGGATAACTAGGAATGCAGAAAGGGCCAGCCTGAGTATGGGACTCTGCTGGCTGGTTCAGAGGCCACCCCTCCAACCAGCCAACCTTCACGGCTCTGCTCAGTGCCTGCAACTTCTATTACTTTCTAGGTCTCCCTTGTGACCTCCAGAGGTCCTAGCTCCTTGGGTATTCTGCTGCTGGCAGTGACCTCTTCCTGATTAGCCTAAACCAGGACCTCCTGCAACGCTTCTCTGGCTGGACTCCGAGCAGTTCACCTCTGTTCACCTCTGTGACATCATCCTGTGGCCTAGGTCCTCTCAACACGAATACAAGCACACTAGCCTTTGGGTCCCTTAAAGTGCCACGCTCATTTCTGCCTCAGGGCCTTCGCACGTGCTGTCCAAACTACCCATCTCTGCCAGAATGAACTTCCACCTCACTCTGCTTCTGCAAATGTTGCCTTATCCTTAGAGCTCAACATTTATCTTTAAAGCAGACTTTTCCTGTTAACCCCTTCCACTTCCCCACCCTTCACCCCAGCTAAATTAGACTCTCCCTTTGTTTTTCCTAAGAGTGCTATTCACAATCTGAAATGATAGAACCCGTTCTACGTTTAACTACAGCGCTATGTGCTACACTTTACAGGGCAGGGAGTATATCTGTTTTGTTCAACCCTGTATCCCTAGCATTTATTCTCACGCTGGGCACAGAGCTGATGCCTGACAAACATCTGAACATTCAGGCCCATCTTGCAGCCTTGAGTCTTCTCCTCCTTTTTCTGATGCACCATCAGTTATAGGAAGTATCCTCAAGTGGTTTCTATATGTTAGAACAGCCCTGAGAAAGAAACCCTATTTGGTGGACCTTTGGCACCCCTAAGACCTAGGTTCAAATCCCAGCTCTACCTCTGAGTGACTGGGAACATTACCTCATCTCTGAGACTCACGATTCTCCTGAGGGGAAAAAAAAGTAGATCTTGACTTTATTCACACGGTTTCTCCAGAGTTCAAATAAAAATATACATCCGCCCCAACGGCAACGCACAACGTCCGCTAAGCACTTGGGAAACACAGGTCCCCTTCGTCAGTACAAGCCGTACAAGGACAGGAATGGCTTCTATTTATTAGAATTAAACATCTGTGGTATTGACAAGAACTTGAAGCTTTTTTTTCCTGAAAATACAAGAATATTTGAATTCCCTTCCACCTTAAAAATTGAAAGCATTGAAGGGTCTGTTGAGGTTTGCCTCCTTCTGTTTTTATCTTATTTTGCTGCCCTTCCCCTGTTGTGTTTCTTAAATCCCACATAGGAGTGAAATCATATGGTATTTTTCTCTCTCTGACTTATTTTGCTTAGCATAATACCCTCCAGTTCCATCCACGTTGTTGCAAATGGCAGGATTTCATTCTTTTTGATTGCCGAGTAATACTCCACTGTGTGTGTGTGTGTGTGTGTGTGTGTGTGTGTGCGCCACATCTTCATTACCCATTCATCCATCGATGGGCATTTGGGCTCCTTCCATACTTTGGCTATCGTTAACAGCGCTGCTATAAACATTGGGGTGCACGTGCCCCTTTGAATCAGCATTTTTGTATCCTTTGGATAAATACCTAGGAGAGCAATTGCACAGAGAACAAACAGGGTTGGGGGAGGAGAGGCGGGTGGAGGATGGGCATCAAGGAGGGCACTTTTTGAGATGAGCACCGGGTGTCCTGTGTAAGAGATGAATCACTGAGCTCTACTCCTGAAACCAAGACTACACTGTACGTTAATTAACTTGAATTTAAATTAAAAAAACAAACAAAAAACAAACAAAAAAAGCAGTTTTCTCATTCCCGCAAAAAGCACGTTAGCCACATACAGAAAGCTTAGGTCCCTTCAACTGTTTATAAAACACGTGTCTGGGGCGCCTGGGTGGCTCGGTCAGTTAAGCATCTGACTTCGGCTCAGGTCACGATCTCGTGGTCCGTGAGTTTGAGCCCCGCGTCGGGCTCAGTGCTGACAGCTCAGAGCCTGGAGCCTGTTTCGGATTCTGTGTCTCCCTCTCTCTGACCCTCCCCCGTTCATGCTCTGTCTCTCTCTGTCTCAAAAATAAAAAAACAAAACAAAAAAAACACGTGTCTGTATCACACGTCTACATTCACGTGAAGCATACACGTTCAGAGAATTGTATACATTTGTAACTTCAACATCTGGCTTTGACATCCGACTCTGCCCGCTCACCAGCTCAGGGACCTCGGGACTCAGCCTCTCCTCAAATGTACCATGTAGATGATTATTGACCTCGCAGCGGTCAATTTTTGCATCAAGCACTGAAGCGTGTCCCACACGCAGCAAAGGTCTGTACGTATTGCAGTGACGACCACTAATGTACTTTGGGATGGTGCCTGGTATGCAGTAAACAGACTCACGTGGGCCGTGATCAATCCGCTCTTGCTCAAGTCTGTTGGAGGGGACCCGGGAGCAGCGAGAAATGGCAGGGCGAGGGGTCTCCGGGCAGCTGGGGGCAATGCTGCCGGCTGGTTCACCAAACCGTGATGGCTCAGCCACGCAGGCGCTGAGGCAGTGCTGTTGCTTTAAGGGAGGATGTCCTCTAAAACCCACAAACGGGAGAATGCCAGGGCTTGGGAGAAACCCAGGCCTCACACGCACGTTTCACTTGACGTGTTCTAACCTCACGAGTGTGAATCCACATCTCCTCTGAGGTGCCCTTGCACGGATATGTCAAGACCGTCTGGGGCGCCCGGGGGGGCTCAGTCGGTTAAGGGTCCAACTCTTGGTTTCGGCTCAGGTTATGATTTCATGGTTCATGAGTTCGAGCCTCACATTGGGCTCTGTACTGACAGGGCGGAGCCTGCTTGGGATTCTCTCCCTCTCTCTCTGCCCCTTCCCCTGCTCTCTCTCAAAATAAATAAATAAACTTTACATACGATTAAATATAATTTAAATAAACTATATATATGCATATATATATATGCACACACACACACATATATATAATAAAGACTGTCTAATCAGCAGTGTTTTTTTTTTTTTAAAGCATCTGGAAATATTTAAGGCTTTTAAGCTAGAGCAGAGATGGGAGAGAAGGGTAGAAAAGAACTCTTATTTTCCCTCTGAGATCTTAGAGCAGAGCCTCCTCCTGAGAAATAAAATGGGAACAATTTGGTGGCCAGTGTCAGGGGCAGGGCACCTCCATCTGGTTGAAATTGTTTTCTAGCTTGTAACTAGTAAATTAGCACATGCTTAGACTGCCCGGGAGGTAATTCTCTTTAATGGCTGGTTTCCTTCAGCATCTCAGAGCAGATCGTCCAAGAGAAAAATCAGAGGTGCCAAAAGAACACTGCTGTTTGCTCAGTTCTGACTTCTCAGGCTGGAGAGGCTGTGCGGCGAGAAAGAGCTAGGGCCACGGGAGCTAGTTTTCAGTCTGACAGGGAGGAGGCCGCAGCCTAAGAGGCCACCAGGCCACAGGGCAGATAAGGCAGCCAGAGCCAGTCAGAGCCGGAATTTGAACCCAGGACACTATGGTCTCTGGGTCCAGGGCTATTTTCTTGAAGTTACAAATAAAGGAGTCTTTATTTATTGACTCTCCCTGTGCCAGGGAATCACCATCCAACAGCACTGTATTTATCGTGGTGCACACGTTACCTGGCCCATGAGCCGTGAAGGCTGAGTCAGCTCACGGTGGACTCTGGGAAAGCTTTCCTTCCACAGAGAAGAGGCACAGGAGACATTCACAATCTCTCTTTTGACCCTGGGTGGCACTGCTTGTGTGGGATGCCTGGAACTGTTGCAGCCATCTTGAGGCTGTGAGGGTAAGAGTACAACCTGTCTGCTGATGGCGTATCAGAGAGAGGGAGAGAATGTGAGCCCTTGTCATTGTGTTTCTTGACTTTTCGATCCTGGAACCATCCAGAAGACCCCATGCCCTTGGATGATGGAACATGGACTAGACTTCCCCTGTGTGACTGCCAGGGGGATAACTTTGAAAGAAAAATCACAGAAGTGACACATGCATTGTAATCTCTCCACAGTCATACAGGGGAGGTCTGGCCCATATTCCACAAGGACAGTGCCACACAGGGGTGGAAACCAGTATCTTTCTGTGTGTCCTTTTCCCCCAGAATATCCCCAGCTGACTCAGCCTCGTGGCTTATCGGCCGGGTTTAATGCACATGCCCGGATTACAGCATGAATCACTAGACAAAAAAGAATGGAGTCTCCATGACTATCTCAGGTCAGTGGTTCTCAGTCCTGGCTTCCCATTAGTACCACACTGATGTCTGGACTTCACCACAAGTGGGTTCTCCCTGAGGACACAGTTCTCTCTCCTTTCCCCATATCATGGGGTCTCACTTCTGGACCCCCCCCCCTATTTTGGAGGTCCAGACAATTCCTCACATTAGGGACCTGACTGTGTGTTACCCAGAATGGCACATACGGTCACTTGTCCCTCAACAACCCCCCACTGAGCATCTGGAATGGGGCAGAAAGTGCTCAGATCAACGCAGATGCTATTTTCATAAGACAGAGGGGCCCATGAGCTCAAGGAACTTTATATTTCAGGGAAGGGAGCCGAGAGAATCAAGAGATGCCCGTGATAATTTCAGATGGCGATAAATGCCGTGAGCAAAATAAAACAGAGGCGTGTCATGGACGGAGACTGGAGCTGGAGTGCCAATTCATACAGTCAAGGAAGGTCACTTGGAGACAGAGACACCAGAATGACCAGGGGGCAAGATATCATTCTTGGAAAAGGGGGAACAGCATTCCTGATGAAGCACGAGCCCAACGTGTCTGGGGGATGCACATGAGACCCCGGGGCCAGGAATGAATGAGTGATGGGAGCATGGCAGGAGATGAAGTCAGAGACAGGCAGGAGCCTAGTCCCTGAGAAGTTATAGTGGGCTGAGTGGTGGCCCCCCAAATATATGCCCAGCCAGAACCTGTGAATGCGACCTTAACTGAAACAAGGATCTTTTCAGATATAATTAGTTAATAACCTTGAAGTGATATTATCCTGGATTAAGGTGGGTCTTAAATCCAGTGAAAGCACCCTTATGAGAGAAAACAAGAGGAGAAGACACACAGATGAGGGGCGCCTGGCTGGCTCAGTCGGAAGAGCATGTGACTTCTTTTCTTTAATGTTTATTTACTTAAGAGATAGAGAGAGAGAGAGAGAGAGAGAGAGAGAGAGCGAGCGAGCAGGGGAGGAACAGAGAGAGAGGGAGACACAGAATCCGACGCAGGTTCCAGGCTCTGACCTGTCAGGCTCGAACCCACAAACTGTGAAATCATGACCTGAGCCCAAGTCAGACGCTTAACTCACTGAGCCACCCAGGCACCCCAAGAGCGTGTGACTCTTGATCTCTGGTTGTGAGTTTGAGCCCCACGTTGGGTGTAGAGATTACCTTAAAAAAAAAAAGAGAGATACACACATGAAAGGGGGATATGAAGACTCAGGAGGAAATTACAGGGATGCATCTAGAAGCCAAGGAATGCCAAGGACTGGCGACAGCCACCAGGAGCCAGGAAAAGACTGTCCCTCAGAGTCTCCAGAAGGAATCAGCCCTGTAGACACCTCGACTTTGGACTCCCGGCTTCCAGGGCTGTGTGTCACGTTCCATCACCAAACATGCGGTACTTTGTTACGGCAGCCACAGGACACTGAGGCAGAAGAAGTCACGGCTCACGGGTGACCGGAGAGCCCGCCATTGTGCTGCTCTGAACTCGTGCTACATGCTGACACCCTATCCGGCTCCTGACGGGCCAGGCCAGACTCCCCCGAGCCTGTCCCCTCCCTGGAGACATCTGCCTCTCCGTTCCTAGGAACGTTCAAGAGACCATCATCGCTTGAATGCCCGCGCCTGGAAAGATGACATCTGTGCGTGTTTGGAAATTCAGCCCGACTGTGGAGTGCGCCTTGGCAGCCATCCTCACGCTAGGCTGAAATTATCTTTCTGGTATCATCGAAATCCAACAGCAGCATTAATTGTGCCGGGTCCAGCTCTAATGGCTTCAAATAATTATTAGCGGTTGCTCATTATCTCTTTTGGAAATCCTAAATACGCACTTATTTTTTAAGACGTTGGCTCGTGGGGATGGGGAAAGGACAAAGACTTGCGTTCTCAGGGCTGATGTGAATCGGGGTGTCGTCAGGAAGACTGACATTTGGGGCCCGGGGGATGCCAACGGGAAGTACTGAAGGCTGGGATATCAAGCCTCAGCTTTCGGACGCGACGCCCAAAGTAAGACGCAGGGAACGAGGAGGGAACGGTTTCCTTGTGTTCTCTGAGCCATCGGACTTTCTTTTGGGGTGACGTATCCCCCATTTGTCACTTGCCCATCATCTCCTACCTTAAAGTGTTTGAGCAAACTTGGGCCTCTGACTTTGGCTCAGGTCATGATCTGTCTATGGGTTCGAGCCCCGCACGGGCTCTGTGCTGTCAGCTCAGAGCCTGGAGCCTGCTTCAGGTTCTGTGTCTCCCTCTCTTTCTACCCTTCCCCTGCTCACACTCTCTTTCTCTCAAAAGTAAATAAATATTTAAAGAAAAAAAATGTTTGCACGAACTGGTCTCACACATGCACCTGCGTGGATGGCGGGGGCTGGCCTAGAAGTCTAGAACAACCTCACTCATGTGCCAGGTGGTTGGTGGGCTCGTGGCTGGGGTGGTCAGTGATTGGGTCACATCACCTGCCATTCAGCAAGCTAGCGGGGCACCTGAGTGAGTTTCCCAGAAGAAGCGTGGAAACATCCGAGGCCTCTTGAGACCTCAGCGGCGAACTGGTACTCACTGCTAACCTCTGTGGCACACTATTTGCTAAAGCAAATCCTGAGGCCAGCCACACCCAAGCGGTGGAGAGAGGGACGCTCCTTCTTGAAGCCAGAAATGGCAAAGTCACATGGCCACGTTATGGGTGCAGCGAGGGGTAAAGACTTGGGACAATTTTGGAATCAATCCAGCACACACACACAAGTCACAGATAAGGAAGGCGAGGCTCAGGGAGACCCAAGGCTCCGGATTTCCGACCCGGGCAGTCTGCACCCAGAGCTCAAGCCTGGAATGTGATGTCACCCAACGAGCAATACCACGCTTCCCCTATTACCTGCCCCCGTGGATGGGATCATCTTTGCCCGACTGGTAGAAAGCAAGGAAAGAAAGCCACTAATTTATCTGCCCTGAATCACTCGGAGTCTGCAAGAGGCTTCAGTCTTGGGGAGGAGGGAGAGAATGGCTTCTGGACTTTAAAGAAAGGGGTCAAAATCAATCTAGAGGGCAGAAACAGACACTGTGGGTTCTGCTTGTCCAGACTCAAGTCCTGCGCCAACTTCCAAGACCCCGACTTTCCTTTGGGGGGAACCCCTAGCACGCATTCCATCTTTTGTCCACACCCAGGGATTTAATAATGCCGGTCAGAGCCACTGAGAGTCAGCCCTGGGACTCTGGACATCTTGGGGACCAGAAGGTCCCTTTCAGGTGCTGAGTGGCTACAGGAAGAGGCTACAATTCTTGGTGGCATCTTATCACCTCATAGGCAGAGCACATTTTCCAATGGGGCAGACACAGAGGAAAGCAAGGATAAGAGACGGAGGGAGCTAATACCTGAGCAGCTGGATCCATCCATGCCTGAAGCTGCATATTACTGAATTAGTTATATCAGCCAATACAGTTCTCTCTCTCCCTGTCTCCCCCTCTATCAGTTTTTCTTTTTTTCCTCTCTCTCAGCTTATGCAAGTTTAAGTTGTGTTTCCGTCCACTGAAGCCAGCAACCCTACCCAACACAGAAATTCAGCCATAACAGTCAATCTGTTCCTAATGACTCTTAGACAAAACTCCTTCTTTCTTGCCCAAATAAAACGGTCTTGCAGATCAATGAAGGCAAAGAGTCTGTGCTGACTGTGAGGGGCACAACATAAGGAAGCTGCAACCTGCAATGAGCTGTGTCTGCCCAGCTGAAAGTACTTCTCGCACACACACACCCACCTGCACACGCTCATCACACGCATACACTCTTTCCCTTGGAAATTGGGGTAAGATCAACTGGAAATCGCGGAAGTCTGGGGCCCTTTCTGGGTTTGCCATCAATTATTTAGGAGGGAAGGGTGGGTAGGGTCTTGAGGTCACCTCTGACTTCAGGATCCTGATTCTCTCCAGCCTCCTCAGCTCCAGCCTTCATTGAACAGTGTGAGATTCACGCCCTCCCAAAGTACACACACACACACACACACACACACACACACACAGCACCTGCCAATGTCATTGGTTAAACAAATAAAGACAACTGCATAAACAGCTTTAAATTGAGTCACACGGATCCCTTTACCTTCGTCCACCTCTCCCTAGAGAGCCCCTGCCAGCCCAGAGCCTCACACCGTCCTGGGGACTCCTCTCCTTTTCTTCTCTTTCCCCCTTCATCTCCCGAGATATTATACCTCCCTCATTCTTCCACACAAGGAGAGCCTCTCTCCCTCCCCAAACCACACCAATATCTCCAAAGCTCATCTTCTACACCAAATAGCTCTCTGATGTATGATTTCAGACACTAAAAGAAATTCATGGCCAGATATGAAGATAATATTTTCCCTTTATATCTTTGTGGAGAAATATCAGATAGGAAATGCTCCAACATATTACAAGTGGGTGGTTAGGTTACAAGTGGATTTTATTTTCTTCTTTAAATTTTTTAAATGCTTATTTATTCTTTTTGAGAGAGAGAAAGACAGGGCATGAGCAGGGAAGGGACGGAGAGAGAGGGAGACACAGAACTGGAAGCAGGCTCCAGGCTCTGAGCTGTTGGGACCTTAGCCGAAGTCGGATGCTTAGCTGACTGAGCCACCCAGGCACCCCTATTTTCTTCATTAACAAACTGTATTTCTAACTACTTTCAGTGGGTGATGAATTACATTGTTGTATAAGTGTTCCAGAAAAGAAAACAAGGAAGAATAAAACTTTATTTGTAGCCCACACAATGTTATTAACTGGTTATTCTTAGACGCATAGAATGTGGACTTCTCTGACAATATGTGGGCTCAGGGAGTAACATCGGAGACATCTGATTCGAGCTTTACTTTCTAGAATGACTTCAAGGGCACCTTTTCCTGCAAAACACTGATACAGCTCAGAGAGGTTAAAAAACAATTTCTCCAAGGTCACACAACCAGAAAGAAACAGAGCCAACATTCAGACTCACAGGTCTGACTCTGGAGATGATGGTCTTTTAACTGTTGCACATCTCTACCTGGAGAGCCTGAAACCGGAGATTCAAGGACCCCAGCTGGTGGGGAGGAGCATATCCGAAGAAGCTGGGAGAATCTGTGGTTTCTCACAGGGCTCTCTGACATCAATGGCGAGTGTCCAGGCACACGAACGTGCTGCTGGAGGTTGGACAACCTTCATGCCTCACCCCCAGGCAGCAAGCATATCTGAGAAGATACGCCCAGCTCTCCTGGTCACCACCAGGGGCATTTTAGCTATGTGAAACAGTGCTGGGAAAGAGCCCTAGAACAATTATTCCTATAAAACGCTGTGCTTGAAACATGGTCTTTTAAAAATGAATGTGATCAGGCCCGATTTGGCTATAGTCATTTGAGATACTGACTCATCACTCTTTTATTAGAACCAGAAGATGGTCGCCATGGTTTTCTGCTTGGGAGTTGATGATCAACCTCCCCACCCAACACACACACCATTCTGGAGCAAGAAATATGTAAGCCATGGATAATGTGTGTCCACCCATGTGCACACTTGTGATTCTGTGTCTGGTCCAAGGGGCAGGGAAACAGACCCCACCCTGGGAAGGCAGGGTCTCTTTCACCAATTCTCCCTCCAAGTTTGGGGCTCCATTTTATCTAGAAGGCAATAAAATAAGCATCAAAGCCTAAAGTGATAAGGCCTTGATAGTAACCAGGCAAAAGACAGTAGTGCTGTATAGGGCAGTGGCTATGCACTTGACTCAGACTGTGGGGCTCCTTTGAGTATTCCATTTCTCAAACATTTATTATACACCTACTGTGCACCAGGCACTGTTTTAGGGGCTGGGTCTACACCAGTCACAAAGACAGGCTTTCATGTCTACACCAGTCACTAAGACAGGCTTTCGTGATGTGCCAGGCCACGTTGAGGGAGAGAATCAACTTATAAGCAAGAACCTAGCAGATAGTCATGAGTGACAAGGGACAGAAAATCAGGGTGGGGTCACGGAGGGGCTGGGGGCTGCTTTCACTGCGGCAGGGGACGGGTCAGGGAAGATTCCTCTGCGGAAGTGACGTTCAAGACAGAACCCGAGGGAAGAGAATCAACCAGCGTGGGAATTTCGGGGAGATGAATGCCATTTACCACTTGTGACCTTGGGAAATCTCCTAAGCCCCGTAGGGCTCAGTGTGCTCGTTTATGAAATGGGGGCAATAAAGACTGAACGCTGTGACTCATCTGCAGCCTCAGCACCCTGAGTGAGGCTGAACCACAGGAAATTAATGACGCTTGTTTCTGGCCTACGCGACGGCAGGTTATATAGTCCAGCTATATCTCTGTTTAATTAATGACAGCTATTAGTACTCATGATTACTGTGTATTGAGCACTGGCTATGTGCCAGGCACAGTCTTGTTTACTTTTTCTTAACATGGCTTCTAATCTCTACAATTTAACCAAGTACACATCATGAGCTGTGTTTTCTAGAACAGGGAATGGAGAGTCAAAAGGTGGGTAATATGCCCAGGGCCACAGGGCGAGTAACGGGGACTGTCTGCCCCCAAACTGATGATGTCTCACCACCACACGCCCAATGCCCATGGGGGTCCCAGCACAGAGGCCCCTGCCCACAAGGGCCCGTGTGAGATTTGTTGAACAAATGGAAGCTGGTGCTTCCTCCCTACATCCACGATGACCAAGAATGCCTTTAATAACCCTGAATGGTCAACTCATCTTCGACAGAGCAGGAAAGAATAGTCAACGGAAAAAAAAAGACAGTCTCTTCCAATGGTGTTGGGGAAACTGGATGGCGACATGCAGAAGAATGAAACTGGGCCACTTCCTTACACCACACACAAAAAAGAAATGCAAAACGGATGAAAGACCTAAATGTGAGACAGGAAACCATAAAAATCCTAGAGAAGAAAACAGGCAGCAACCTCTTTGACCTTATCCAGACCAACTTTGTATGAACATAACTACTGGGACCTCATCAAGATAAAAAGCTTCTGCACGGTGAAGGAAACAATCAACAAAACTAAAAGGCAACCAAGAGAATGGGAGAAGACATTTGCAAATGACCTATCAGTTAGCATCCAAAATCTATAAAGAACTTTTCTAACTCAACACCCCAAAAAACAGACAACCTATTAAGAAATGGGCAGAAAACATGAATAGACAGACATTTTTGCAAAGAAGACATCCAGATGGCTAACAGACACATCAAAAGATACCCAACATCACTCACCATCAGGGAAATAGAAGTCAAAACCCCAAGGAGATACCACCTCACACCTGTCAGAGTGGTTAAAATCAATGAGACAGAAAACAAGAGTCGTTGGAGAGGATGAGGAGAAAGGAGAACCCTCTTCCACTACTGGTGGGAGTGCAAAGTGGTACAGTCACTCTAGAAAACAGTAGGGAGGTTCCTCAAAAAGTTAAAGATAGAACTACCCTATGACCCAGCAATTAAATACCAGGTATTCAGCCAAAGAAAACAAGAATACTGATTTGGACAGTACATGCACCTCGATGTTCATAGCAGCCCTATCAACAACAGCCAAACTATGGTGAGAGCCCAAATGTCCACTGACTGATGAATGGATAAAGATGTGGTGTGTATATATATAAACATATATATATACCTCTATATGTAGTGGGATATTACTCAGCCATCAAAAAGAATGAAATTGTGACATTTGCAGTGATGTGGATGGAGCTAGAATGTATTATGCTAAGCGAAATAAGTCCATCGGACAAAGACAAATAACCATATGGTTTCACTCATATGTGGAATTTAAGAAACAAAACAGATGAACATACGGGAAGGGGGGGTAGAGGCGAGAGGGAAACAAACCACAGAGACCCTTAACGACAGAGAACGAAATGCGGGTTGATGGAGGGAGGTGGGTGAGGGGATGTGCTAGGCAGGTGACGGGCATTAAGGAGGGCGCTTGTCATGATGAACACTGGGTGTTATATGTAAGTGATTAATCACCGAATGCTACTCCTATAACCAATAACCAATATTGCACTGTATGTTAACTAAAATTTAAAAACAAAGCTCAAGACTTCCCCAGACATCGTTTCCAAAGTGTCACTTTAAAAACGCTCAGGAATTTCCTGCAAGTGTTGTGTCACATCTGTCCTGGGCTGGTATTTGTCACTAATCCCAGCTAGAAACCCCTAAATGAACCCTAACCCTGAATGCACATGGAAACCATCTGGGAGGCTTTAAACGGGATGCCCGGGTCCCAGCCCTGGGGATTCGGATTTGATGGGGCCAAGACAGGTAGTTTTTAAAGGCCCCCGCCCCCAAGAAGATATCATGATGTGGCTAACTTTGAGAAACAGTGTCTTAGATACAAAATGACCAGGAAGCATCCGGCTAGGCCAGCAGGGGATCAAGGCACTGGGCCACGTGGGAGGTGGTTAGACCATTTAATAAATAGGACATTTATCTACAACAGCCAAATTATGGAAATGGCCCGACTGTCCACTGACTGATGAACGGATAAAGAAGGTGCGGTACATATATGACAATGGAATATTACTCGGCCGTCACAAAGAACGAAATCTTGCCATTTGCAATGACATGGAGGGAGCTGGAGGGCATAATGCTAAGTGAAATAACTTAGAGAAAGACAAACACCATATGATTTCACTCCGGCGTGGAATTTAAGAAACAAATGAGCCAAGGAAAAAAAGAGAGACAAACCAAGAAGCAGACTCCTCACTATAGAGTACACACTGTGGGTCACCAGAGGGAAGTTAGGCGGTGGGGTGAGTAAAACAGGTGATGGGGATGAAGAAAGGGGGAGTACATATTGAATCATGATATCGTGCACCTGAAACTAATATTACGCTGTATGTGAACTACCTGGTGTTTAAATAAAAACTTTGAAAAAAACCAGGACTTTTACTGCCAAGCTAAAGCAGCTTGGGACTCGTACTCCAGAATAGCACTCCTTAGTTTCTTCTCTGCACTCTGCCCTAAGAGAAAGCTGGAGAAGGAGAGAACAGTATATCCCCTGACTGAAACATGTGGATCTCAGCTCTGCTTGTTACCTGCTGTGTGACCAAGAACAAGTTACTAAGCCTCTCAGACTTCAACTTTCTTATGAGTGTAATATGAACAGTGAAGCATGCCCCATGAAGATACTAGTCTCTCTATATACATACATGTATATGAACATGTAGATGCATGTTATAGTTAGCACAGTAATATATGCACACCTCTCACATATGTATTATAACTATTTTATGTAAACACGAACTATATTTATATGTTATAAACATAATGGATATTACCGTATATATTTAGCCATGTGCCTGCCTGACACCTAGAAAGAACTCAAATAATGACGGGTATTATTTTTTAAAAGACACAGCAGGGGTTCCGAGGTAGCCACCCGCCCGGCTGCTGCAGTGGGCACTTCTGTGTGATATGACATAGACCATTCTCACTGCCGTCCTGAAGCTGGCTTTCACGTCCATTTTACAAATCAGGAAACCGAGGCTCAGACTGGTTCCCTGGCCGTTAAGATCACACATTTCCCAACAGTAAAGCTGGAAATTGGATGAGGCATGACTTTTTACTCCACCACTGAGCCTTTCAAAGATTCAGGTTAAAATACAAAAAAACTGGAATTACTCCGAGCCTGACCAGGGTTGGGTAACTGTTCAACCTGATCCCCTTCTCTGGCAGGGCTGTGCCTCCGGATCAAGGGCATTTTCATTGCCTTGATGGCCCCCATTTCTGATGCAGGAAGGTGAGGTTCATGCTTTTTGAGGTTCCAACAATGAAAGATAAAGCTGGAGGATGTCTCTCATTAAAACTCCTCTCTCCTGTGCGTACTCCAGGACATCTGAGCTGTTATGAATTCATTTAGATACAGAGCTAAGTCCAGGGGAGACAAAGAGGAAAGGCACACAATTAGGGGAAATCTCTGAGATTCATGTGCCTCCGAATCACCTGAGAGAGCCTTCCATACGCTTTTTAATTCTGCATTCAGTGAGGTCTTAGTAATTCTGGCTCAGTATATATAGACGGGGCCCACAAGTCTGGGGTTTTTTTTTTGTGTGTTTATTTTTGAGAGAGATAGAGCGTGAGTGGGGGAGGGGCAGAGAGAGAGGGAGACACAGAATCTGAAGCAGGCTCCAGGCTCTGCGCTGTCAGCACAGAGCCTGACTCGGGGCTCGAACCCATGAACTGCAAGATCCCGACCTGAGCCAAAGTCGGTGACCAACCAAATGAGCCCCCCAGGAGCCCCCCATAAGTCTATTTTTAAGGGGCACCCTGGGTCTGCTGCCCATGTTAACAAACGCTGCCTGAAGAAAAACAGCAGACCTCCTTCTAAACGGTGTGCACCTTGCACTGTTTCTACAGGCACTTTAACGAGCGTCTATTATGTGCCAGGGGTGACATTGAATGTGCGGGATACAGATGGTAAGGCAACGGAACCCACACCCTTCCATGTTCCTGTCGTTCAGTGCATGGTTATGGCCACGTCCTGCTCAATGACCTCGGTTAAGTTACTTCTTCCCTTCAGAACCCTCCCTTTTTCAGCTTTATTGAGATGCAATTGACACACAGGAATTGTATGCATTTAAGATGTTCCACTCGATGTTTTGGCAGCTGTCTACCTAGTGGAGCAGGGCGGTCTAGTCAATGAAGGTAGGCATCAACTCCCTCACCCTACACGGTTACCTACTTTCCTTCCCTCCTTCCTTTTTTGTAGTGAGAACACTTAGGATCTGCCCTGTTAGCAAATTTCCAGTATGCAATATGCTATTGTTAACTGTAATCAGACTGGTTGGCAAACTGGTCCCGGAGCATGCAGGGAGGGCAGGGACACAGCGAAGAGAGAGGCAGGCCGCTCCAGACTGGAGGACAGCAGAGTTAATAAGCAAGCCGACTTAGCTGCAAGGCTTGAAGACCAGGGGAATCTCTGCACCTGCTGCCGGAATCCTGACTTTACAGAGAGACCCTAATGGGGCTCAGCCACGATAGTCTCCACCACACCTCACTCTCCAGGCTGCTTCCTTGCGCCGGCTCCCACCCTGGGGCAGTGAGCAGGGCGCACATTCCCCCCAGCGCCAGAGGCCAGCTCGCGGGTCACCGGGGTCATGCCCCCTGGATGACCTCTTGCATCGCTTCCCCGGGAGCCCACCTATCCGCGCTCAGATCCGGCTTCGAAGGGCTGGGACCTCAGTTGCCTGGGCCTGTGCCCTCTTAGCTTTGCAGAGGGCCACTGAGGACTCCAGCTTCTCCTCCCGCTCGCCCACCTCGCATACCAGCCCCAGAGCCGCCAGGCCTGGGCCAACCCCGCCTTCCAGCCAGCTCTCTCACCGGGCTGCAGCCTGCTAGGGACCCTGGGGCCGCGAGCCCACGGGAGACGCCGGCCCACCTGTCACCGGCGCCTCCTTTCTCCCCGGCGGTTCCAGAAGCGCGCAGAAGCCGACCGGAGGCCTTTGCCCGCGTCCCTCCCGTGCTCACCGGGTCCGCCGGCATCGAGGGCCGGCCTCCCTCCCCAGATAGAGGTCACGGCCGCCTCAGGATTTCCCCGCGGTGCCTGCTTCCCAGGACCGGTTCCTCGTCTCCTGGCCGCCCGGCCACCAGGCTCGCAAACCAGCCCCGGACGCAGGGCCGCGAGGGCAAGAGCGCAGCGGGTCGCTGAGCGCGCGCAGGTGCAGGTGGCACGTTAACAAGCGAGGGGACTTACCTGGGAGGCTCGGCCGGGGACACCGCCAGGGAAGCCGGTCTCCGCACCCGCCGTCAGGATCCTGAGTTCGTGGAGGAGCCTTCACGGGGCTCGGCCACGTCCACAGGGCGGGCGGTCTCCGCCAGGGTCTGCACCACACCTCGCCCTCTTCTTGCAACGACGCCACGGTGGGAACCACAGGTGCAGCTCGAGTTCCGGAAAGGGGCGGGGTGAGGAGCCTCCCAACGCGGGGTCAGCCAGGGTCACGCCCTCTCCGTGACCTCCGCCAACAAATCGCTGTGCTGCAGCGCGGGGTCTCCAGAACTCCTTCCTCTTGCGAAATTGAAACTCTGTGCCTTCCACCGACGACTCCCGGTTCTGGCCCCTGGAAGCCGCGGGTCTGCTCTCCGCTTCCGTGAGTCCGGTGAGAGCCTACAGCACTCACCCTTCTGTGTCCGATTTCGTTTTGCAAAATAGTTTACGGATCCGTCCATGTTGTTGCAAACGGCAAAAAGTGCTGCTTTTTATTTATTGTCTTAAGTTTATTTAGTTTGGAGAGAGAGAGAGGAGCATGCGGGAGGAGTGTGGGGGCAGAGACGGAGGGAGAGAATCCCAAGCAGGCTCCCGGCTGTCAGCAGACAGCCAGTTACAGGGATGGAACTCACGAACCGTGAGATGGTGATTGGAGCGGAAATCAAGAGTCTGAGGCCTAACGGACTGAACCACCCAGGTGCCCCCTTCAATCATATATTTCATTATGCGTGTCTTGATTCATCTGTTGATAGACATTTGGGTTGTTTGCATATCTGGACTATTGTGAACGTGGGCCTGTGGATACCTCTTTGAGACCCAGAGTTCGTTTCCTTTGGATAAATACCAAGAAGCATAATTGCTGGATCCTATGGTAGTTCTCGTTTTAATTTTTTTGAGGAGTCTCCGTACTGTTTTCCATACGGGCTGCACCAGTTTGCACACCCACCAACAGTGCACGGGGTTCCCTTTTTCTCCACGTCCTTGCCGACACCAGCTGTCTCTTGTGTTTTTTGATGACACCCTTACTAACAGGAATGAGGTGATAACCCCTTGCTTGGATTTGCGTTTCCCTGATGATGAGTGATGGTGGGCACCTGTTCATCTTACCTTTTGGCCACGTGTCTGTACTTGGCATTTTGTATGTTGGGAAATGTCTAGTCAGTTCCTTTGCCTCGCTTTTAATTGGGTTATTTCTTTATTTGTTTTGCTATTATGCTGTTTGAGTTCCTTCCATATTTTGGAGATCAATCCCTTATCAGCCAGCCCCACAGGCAGCAGGTGGAAAGGCCGGGGCCCCAGATGTACAGTCTGACCCTTCCAGGGAGAAGCTGGTGGCTGGGCTGTATGGTTGGAGTGAGCTGTGAGGGGGGGTCATGGGGCATGCTTGTGCCTGGGATGTTTAAAACCACTGGTCTGTTCTCTGCGATCCTAGGGGACTACGAAATGCGGGGCCACCAGCTTCAAGAGGCATGTGGCTGGGGAGCCAGTGCCTCAGGGAACAGCCTGAAACGGAGCGCTAGATGTGTGTTCCAAACCCTTCGATTCTCAGCGACCAGTTGAGAGCAGGGGACCCCTCCCCCAGTTGTATGGCTGTGCCAGGGGTGGGGGTAGATTACATCACAGGTTTTCCTACCCATTTGGATGTATTTTCTGAGTCGTCCAGTGTGCAGGAGTCTCGCTAGAAGTTTCTGGATATTTCCAAGGGACCAGACCCGGGCCGGGGCTGCGTATCGGGTACATCCATGGGTGGAGGGCGAGCCCAGAATCTCCTATTCCGGCTCGGGAGTGCCCCCCTCTTTAGAAGTATGTTGACTGCCCCCTGCTGCACGGTGCACGAGGGGAACTGGCTTTGCAGGGGCAGGTGAGGGAGACATGGCCTTGCCCAGAGCCGTGTGAGCTGGAGTGAATGAGAGACCAGAGCGAGTGAGCACACGCAAAATACGCTCCATCGCTCCGGACAGTGGCAGACATGGCCAGGCAGCTAAACTGAGACCATGAGGTGGAGAATTACAGGGGAGAGCAAGCCTCCTGCCAGGCCCCATCTCCTCATCCGCAAAGTGGGTCAACAACATCACCTGCGTGGTGGCTTCTGCCTAAGGGTTGTACTAAACAACAGTCACAAGGGCTGAATTCACTGCCTGGCCCCAGACAGATCGTCGGTGATAGGCAGGGCCCCACCCTGTCCGCGGAGGGCTAGTGTCCACAATACGCCATAGGCTTTGGACCAAATAGAGTTGTTATCTGGCCTTGGGGCCGGCCCTCCTATCTGCATTGCCAGATCTCACCTGCAGGAGGGCATCTTTCAAAAACCCCAGTTTTGGTGACTTAATAGACTCCTTTTCCTTTCCCTGAACCCCTTTTCCCACGTTGGAAATGGCCAGATGGGCAGAGATGAAGATTATATATCATTTCCAGTCAATAGAAGTCAGTAGTGCTACTTACTCAGTGGGACTGTTTTGCATTCATAGCAATTATCATTACCACTTTCACAAAATCACCATCACCATCTAAGAGTTTTCCAGCATGCTCCCTGACCAGAAATCCTCTGCACAGCCAGGTGCATGCCCTGTGGGCCAGGTGGTGAATTGAGAGTAGCTGTGCATTCCAGCCACACTTCTGCCACAGGGTCTTTGCACATGCTCTCCTCCATATCCAGCGTGGTCTGGTCCAACCATCTTTATCCAGTTGACTCTGCTCAGCCTTTACTTCATCACAGATGTCTTTCCTGTTCTCCTAGTCCAGATCGGGTTTCTTTGCTGTTCTCCATCCCATAACAACATTCTGCAAATACATGTCAATGAGTGACATTGTTGGCTTCTTCTCCATTAGACTGGAATCCATGGGAGCAGGGACGGTGACTCCTTCCACTCACCATAGGGTTCCTGAATCATGCGTGGCATTTGATTCATAGAAGATGTTCAATAAATATCAGTGAAAAGAAGGTAGAGAAGATTGAAGGAAGGAGGAAGGGAGGCAGGTTAATGACCAACTAAAATGGAAGCTCTGGGCGTTTGGAAGGAAGACCCGTCCTTCTTGTTCTTTGGTTAGGAATCACATTCTCGAGTTATTTGCGTCCTGAGATCGCTGACTTAGAATGAGTCAAAATGATACAATCCATTATCTTTGGCTGGCCTGAGTCGTACTCAGAAATTGGGTACCAGATGAACGGAGAACAGTTTCATCAGTAATCAGATCTCTTTGGTGGGCTATGTCTGAGATGGGGCAGTTTGCTCTGACCCTCTGCTTGCTGAGCCGTCAGCCCATTATTACAGAACTTACCATACTGTATAGTAATTGTTGATTGTCAGTCTCCCCGACTGGACACTTGGAGCCCACAGACCTTCGCTAAGGGGGCCCTGGGCTCCATATTGAACGTCTCAATGCAGTAAATGAATGGGACGCAGATGTCTCTGTCCAGCGTCCTATGCAACATGATAGGAGGACCCTCAGAGAAAGAGCCCCCGACAAAGAGTTCAGAACTGTTAAGTAAACGAAGGAATGGCACTCCCTGTAAGCCCCCTTTTGTAAAAAAAAAAAAAAAAAAATTTAACATTTATTTATTTTTGAGAGAGCGTGAACAGGGGAGGGGCAGAGAGAAAGGGAGACACAGAATCCAAAACAGGCTCCAGGCTGTGACCTGTCAGCACAGAGCCGGATGTGGGGCTCGAACTCATGAACTGTGAGATCATGACCTAAGCCCAAGTTGGATGCTTCACTGACTGGGCCACCCGGGAGACCCCCCCGCCCCCGATCAGCCCCCTTTGTGAAGAAGCTGAGAGTTCATCTGAACAATCCCAGTTCGTTTTACTAGCGCAGAAGAGATGAACAGAGCACAGAGGGCTGGTAATGCGCACGTTCAGTCAAGCTACAAGTCGCTGAGTGAGGGAGAAGGAAAAGAGAGAGACGTGTGTGACACTGCGGGCACCCGTGCAGCAGGCTGGCGCAGTGAACAGGGTGTTGGTTCTGGAGTCAGGATGGCTTGGGTTCAAGTGCTGCAATTTCTTAGCTCCGCAACCCTGGACAAGTTACTAAGCCGCTTGGTTTTCTCCCAAAACAGGGGGAAATATGGCTATTCCATGGAGCCGTTGCAAAGAATAGTAACTAAATGGTCCATGAGCAAAAAGAACCAAGGGTTAGACCGGACAGCATGTGGAAAACACCTCGCATCCTGGAGATTCTGCGCCTGGGGGGGACTCTCGGAGAAGATGACATTCGCTTGGAGATGTAGAGGGAGAATAACAACCAGTGGAGAAAGCAGGAGAGGTACAAGATTAAATTCAGGTTATGTGATGACCTGATGCGTAAAGAATGTTTGTGTGTTCAGGCATTTGAAGTAGAGGGGTGCCCGGGTGGCTCCGTCGGTTAAGCGTCCGACTTGGCTTGGGCCAGGATCTGGTGGCTCGTGGGTTCGAGCCCCGTGTTGGTCTCTGTGCTGATAGTTCGCAGAGCCTGGAGCCTGTTTTGGATTCTGGGTCACCCTCTCTCTCTGCCCCTTCCCCACTTGCACTCTGTCTCTCTGTCTCAAAAAATATTAAAAAAAAAAAAAATCTGACGTGTGGCCAGTGTGCCTGGAGCACAGTGAGGAAAAGGGCTATCTGACTCAGATGGAGGTTCAAGGTCATTTGAGGAGGTTGCATTGCATTCCAAGGGGTGACTAGGGAACAGACTCCAGAAGAGAGCTGGGGCACTTGGGTGGCTCAGTCGGGTAAGCATCTGACTCTTGATTTCGGCTCAGGTCATGATCTCACGGTTCGGGAGTTTGAGCCCTCCATGGGGTTCTGTGATGACAGCGCGGAGCCTGCTGGGCTCTGTCTCCCTTTCTCTAAGTCTCTCCCCAGCTTGTGCACACTCTCTCTTTCTCTCAAATAAATTTAAAAAAAAAAGACTCGAGGAGGGGAGGAGTGGAAGCAGAGAGAACTTGCTGTGATGTCATTGAAATGGAGTGATGTGGCCAGAGGGAGGAGGACAGGACTGGCTGGGTGGTGGGTGTGGGCGAGGCTGAGAGCGAACAGCGTGCTCTCTGCTGTGAGTGTGGATGACGGAGGGACCGGCCTCTGCAACGGGGAAGGCTGCCGGATGAGGGAGCTTTGGGGTGAGCTCAGGAGTTGAGTTCAGGGAGTGTTGAGTCTAAGATTCCTGTTGGAAATCTAAGTATTTGGAGATGTCAGGGAGGCACATGAAAATTGCAAGCCTGAAACTCTCAAGGGAGGTCTGGACTAGAAAGAAATCCGAGCTGGAGGGTGGTCAGCCCACAGCTCGTACTGAATGCCGTGAGAGTGCGTGAGGATATGGAATACACAGAGAGGAGACAGACCTTAATGCTCTGTAATTACACACGCTGTAACATTGAACTTGGGGACATGGCTATGTGCATTCTGCCTCTGCCCTTTGCAACTGTTGTGACTTTGGGCAAGTTATCGCGCCTTCTGAACCCCACTTCCCTTATCTATGAAATAGAATGTGAAGGTTTCCAGGAGGGTGAGAAATGATAGGCCAGCGCCCCTGGGTGCACCCTCTGGGCACCATTAAGGATAGCAGGCTTGTTGGGGCCCCTTGTACTTCCAGACTCTTCCCCAACCTCCCAGCCTGCGCCCCCATCAGGAGACACCACAATGGTCTCCTGATGTCATTCCAACCCCCCCCAGCAGCAAAGGCAGACCATTGATCTCTCTGTGGGGTACCTGTGATTTCAGATATCTGTTCAATTTTCCTTTCTCCGAGTAATTTCTGGCTCATCTGAGCCATCTCCAGACTTCTCATGTGGAAAAAGAAGAGACTTTTGGGATGAGCCACTTTCTAAGCTGCATGCTAATAAGTAGTGTTCTTATTGTTATTATATTTGCTTTCAAATCAGCAAGAATTCTGATTAGATTGTGTAGCTGGGGGACAATATTAGCCAATGGTGTGAAGAAAATAAAGGCTATTCTTAGAAAATCTCTCTTGATTAGACCCTGATGCTTATTGGATAGTGGATGGTGTCAGTAGCTGAGCCGGAGAGGTGCTGGTGGGGAAGCCGTAGGCGGCAGATGGAGGTGCACGCGTGTGTGCGAAGAGGGGCACGGGCTTCCTTGTGCAAGGCCGCCTCCCTCACCAGCAGGTGCTTCCAGCCCGGGACCCCCACCCGGTGCCTCTGAAGTATCTGGCATGAGGCCAAGGGAAAGACAATGAAGGGCTCAGCTCAGGTTCACACAGGGTGGGTTCCAATGTGGTCTCTTCCTGTTCCTGTGACCTTGAGTGGGATACCAATCACCCAAGGTTTCCACGTCCTCCTCTAGAACACGGGAGACAGGATGCCCCCTGCCTCGTGGCTTTGTTGTGAGAGTTCAAGTGGGACAATCATGGGAAGGACTTAAGGACTTTAGTTGGAACATGGTCACTGCTCTACAGATGTCGTTTTTTTTGTTTTTTTTTTTTTTACCATCTTATGATTTTGGGCAGGTGGTAATATCTTCTCTCCCTGTCTGCCCTTTGCCCAACTCGCCCAAAAGGAAGCTCCAAGGTGTTAAGGACTGATCTGGAGACCCAGAGAAGATCCACAGGGCCAGTGTCCGACTCAGGTTTGAGTTTGGGACTTCCCTAATCACGGCCACCGTCTTTTCTTCTAAACCCATAACCTGAATGCATGCTGGCAAACCAGTGACAGTGTCACTGGGGTGACGTAGAGCTGACGGGTGATGGTGTCCTGGGTGTGTGTGACCTGCCTGAAGACAGGCCTGCCGTGCTCGATGTGTACATTCACATGTGCGGCAAATACCCACCGAGCTCCCAGGAGGGCCACCTGCTGGGCCAGACGCCGGGGGAGTCAAAGTTGGGGAGTAAAAGGCAGCTCGAATCTCCGTCCTCCTGGACCTTACAACTTGTGGAAGGGGCTTGTATGATGCACATAATCACCAGATAAGGGTACAATTACAAAGCAGATAATTTCTACACTGGGAACCTGCAGGGTCTCTATTTTAACATGTGTGCAGACACACACACACTCACACTCACACACTGTGTCCCTGACTCCCTGCCCTAATCTGAGGGCTCAGAGAAGGCTCTCCCAAACAATGTTACTATGTAATAATAATTACTAATGCTTTCATAGCATTACTATGTGGGAGACTGAGTTTTCTTGTTCTGCATTACACATTATTCTCGCAGCAGCCGTATTATATATTGCTGCTGTTGGGCCCATTTTAAGAGGTGGGGACACTGAGATGCAGAAAGGTTAAGTGGATTACTTGCCCAAGGTCCCACGGCTAGCGAATGGCAGGGCCGGACCAGGCAGTGGGCTCCAGAGTGCATGTCCTTAGCCTTGCTGAGGTCTGGGGGATATGGGGCGATCAAGCAAGCAGAGAGAGGAAGTAGGGGGCTGCTCCGGGCTGAGGACGCCACGCACAGATCCCCTTTGCAGTAGGGGCCACAGTTTCTAGGACTGGATGCAGCTGGAGCTCGGGGAGCCAGGACAGCAGTGCAGCAAGAGGGGTCCCCCAAGGGTCTCCGAGGAGAGAGGCACCAGGGGGACCGTGAAGGCCGCCAGGTGGGGTTAGAGGTTTCGGTCGTTGACCTGAGAACTGTGGGTGTCCGTGAAGGGTTTGCAGACAGGAGCAAGGTTTGCATTTTCTAAAGTTCACTCTGGCTGCTTTGTGAGGACCAGGGTGAAGAGGTAAAACGAGAAGAAGGGGGAGCCCAGTGTTAACGAGAATCTCATCCTCGTCTGGGACCGGATGACAGGGGCCCAGACGGCAGGGTGATGGCGGAGCCAGAGGGAAGCTGGCAGATGAAACACACTGAAGGTGCGGGACAGACGGGATTTGTGGTTAACCGGTGCTGTGCGTGAGGGCGAAGCACCAGTCAGTATTTCCTCACTGGGTCGAGGGCATGGTGAGCTGGTCTCCAAAGCCAGTGCTGGTCCACAGAGAAAGGAAGAGGGATGCAATTGTCAACGGTTTGTGATCTAAAGACTCAAGCGGTTCTAGTTAACTGGTATGAGTATAGATCATTGGAATCGGGCCCCAAATACAAACTGTCCAAGAACATGACGGGGCTGTTAGTTCTCATCAGAGCACATAGAGGCAGGACTTTGGGCTCTGAGTCAGTGGGGCACGGGTGAGTCATCTGTGTGACACAGCCACTGGAAGATCTCCTATGATCTCTGGGTGCCTCCCCTGGGAAAGGGACACATACCCTTCTCTCTTTTGAGATTATCAGAAGACACAGTATGATGCCCAGTCCTACATATTATGCATTCAAGGAACTGACCCACTCTGGCCTGTTGGACCGGCATCTAGGACATTGATGGAAATTTAACACACATATTCTTGTTTTAGTTTTTTAAAAGTTTATTTATTTTGAGAGAGTGAGAGCACACAAGTGGGAGAGGGTCAGAGAGAGAGAGAGAGAGAGAATGAGAATATCCCAAGCAGGCTCCACACCGTCAGCACAGAGACTGATACAGGGCTCGAGCTCACCAGCTGTGAGATCATGACCTGAGCTGAAACCAAGGGTCGGATGCTCAACCGACAGAGCCGCCCAGGTGCCCCTCCAAGTGTTTATTCTGCATCAAGCAAGCATTTGCTAGGCTCTTCACAAACAACCCTTAATTTTCCTGACCTTGCCATATGTCATCCCTGTTGACCAGGGATGGCCACAGCTCAGATATTTAAGTGACTGCTGCTTGGAGGTGGTACAGCTCACAAGAGGCCAGGAGAAGTTTTAATTTGGGGCAGCCTGACTCAAATGACTACTCTTTGTCTACCCTACTGGGTAAAATGGAAGTATGGTTAGCCTTGAAAATACAGAGTTGGTATTTGTTTTTTGATACATGATGCAGACTCCCCATCTGTAAACTGGGGATGCTAAGAGTACCTACCTCGTGGGGTTATCATAGGAATCAATGACATATGTACATAAGGCACTCAGCCCCATGTCTGACACAGAGTCCTTCAGAAATGTTAGTTTTCATTCCCATTATTATTACTGGTAGTGGTGTTGTTGGAAGGGACTTGAACTTCTTTCAGACAAGTCCAGAAAAGAAGATGAATACAAATGGGTAGAAGGTGTGGAGAAATTCATTTGTCTCTGTGGGGCGAGGTGGGGGGGGGGTCCTTCCAAAGGTAGAGCTGACCCACCGTGCAAGGAACAGCCTCAGAAAGGGGTGAGCTTCCCATCACAGGAGCTGCCCAAACCTCGGCTAGACAGCCATTCAAGGAAATGGCAGACGGCAGATCTGCTCCTCAAATTGAGTTGTACAAACCCAGTGGCCCTTTAAACTGAAAATCTGATATTATCTCCCCCCCCCCCACTCTAAAGTGACAACTTTTATTGTGACGTGCAGTAAATCTAGGGCACCAGTTCCCAAAATAGCCTCAGAGTAAGGTGGGAGGAGGGATTGGGCTTGTGCACGTCACCGTCACTTTGACTCCCTCCTCTTGTCTGTCCCAAGGCCAGATGGGAGCTGGGAACCAAGGGGACAGTCCGTGACTTCCCCCACTGTCTCAACTTGGTTGGGCGCAACTCACTCCATCTGGTCCTGGGAGACCTGGCTCGGTGACTGCCCCTGAGGGACAGGCACTCTAACTTTGAGGCATCTGCCCCAGGGACATTGGCCTGCCCTCCCTAAGGTCCCGATTCTGAATGTCAAGAAGCTGTCATCCTAAAAGGATGCCAGGCTTCTGCTCTTAGGAACTTAGGGCTAATTGAGACTTCTTGAGGATTAATTGATACTAAGCCAAGTGAGGCTTCTGAAAGATAGGGATTATATTTTGTCTTCATATGCATCACCATTTAGTCCAGGACCTTGCACCTAATCGATGCTCAATGAATATATATGAATGAATAGATCAGGTAATGAGAAAATACTTGTGTTGGAATCCATTCACTTGGCAAATATGGATCTATTCAATGCAAGTGTTAGTGTGTGGCTACAGGTTCAGGCAATATCTATAGGCAAGGAAGAGTCCCAAAACTCCAAGGGGTACAATTGTATTTCTGTTTCCATGTGCAGGGCTTGGTTGGATGTAACACCCACTCCATGCAGCGAAGACAAGAAACAAGAAGAGTTGACCTACCCTGAGTAAAGTGAGGTCACACGTACTTGGCTGTCTCCTGTGCTTCACTCTGTCTTGATAGTGGGCTAGCATATGGCCATAAATTCTTTGATACTCTTCATTTCAAAAAGCAAAGTTTTGGGGCACCTGGGTGGCTCAGTCTGTTAAGCACCAGACTTCGGCTCAGGTCATGATCTCACGGTTCACTTCATGAGTTCAAGCTTCGCATTAGGCTCTGTGCTGACGGCTCAGAACCTGGAGCCTGCTTTGGATTTCGTGTCTCCCTCTCTCTCTGTCCCTCCCCCCACTCACGCTCTGTTTCTCTCAAAAATAAACTTGAAAAAATTAAAAAAAAAAACCCAAAAGCGAAGTTTGATTCCCTCTTCTTGAGTATGGGCTGGATTTAATGACTTGCTACTCTTGCATAGACTTTGATAGAAGAGCGGGGGGGGGGGGGGGGATCCAGTTCTGAGACAGTGTCCGGGAAGGCATGACAGTCATCTCGCTCATCACCAGCTCTCCCTGGACAAGCAGATTTCATGTCATGAGCATGCTCCAGCAGCCTCTGCAGAGGCCATGTGGCGAGGAGGTGGAGCTTCCAGCAGGCATGTGAGTGAGCCTGAAAGGGGATCCTCCAGCCCCAGTTGAGCCTTCGGATGACTGAAGCCCTTGTTACCCTCCTGACTGCAGCCTCGTGAAAGACTCCGAGTTAAAACACCCAGCCGAGCTGCTTTCAAATTCCTGACCCACTTTGAGGTATTGTGTGCCGTTGCTTGAAGCCGCTAAGTTTGGGGGGTGGTTGGTTTTGCAGTTGTAGATACCAATGCAGCTGTCATCCCCGTTCTTGGTCCACATTCTGTATTAGCCAAGGTCCAATCAGATTAGAAGCACAGGAGATGGATTTGTTACTGGGACCTGACGTCATGCGCTTGTGGGGGCTGATTAAACAGTGTCTGTCGGGTTTTGTTCCTCAGGGCTAATGCTGGAATCTGCAGGGAAGACGGCGAGGAAGGTGCAGACTGGTGTCATGGAAGGAAAGGGGAAGAGCACTGGGGAGCCTGTAGCATGAGCCCGGTACCCACACTGGGAGACTGGAGCCCGTGGTGGTTCTCACCACCTGCAGGCACGACGAAGTGAGCGGTGTCCTGCTGGAGAAACGGGCACCTTTGCCGTGGAGCCCCCAGAGTCAGAGGAGTGAGGGGGGTTCCTTGAGGGTGGTGGAGGAGTTGTGGGTCGACATGTGACCCACCCCAAGGAGGGGAGTGGCAGATGAGCAGCCCATGTGAGCCACCCTGACCTTGCAAGCATAAATGCCGTGACTGCTTTCCCCCTCCATATCTCCCTCCATTTCTCTCCTGGCCCAGCCGGTCCAGAGAGTCCACCCAGTGCAAATCCAACCCACTCTTTCAAGTGGGCTCAGCTACACCCATGGATCACGATCTCAGGGAACTTGCAGATTAGCTCAGCTTTGGTCCTGTGCCTCGTCTAGGTCACTGTCTTTTTTGTTGAACCACTTTATTGAAGTATGGTTGGCATGTAAAGAGCCTTACATATTTAATACATACAACTCGATGAGTCTGGGGATAAGTACGCACGCATGTGGCCATCACCACCATCAGGGCATAGACATACCCATGGCTTTCCAAAGTTTCTTCCTGCTCCCTTCTCCTCCTCCTTCTGCTGATTCTCATCATTACAAGAACACTTCACATAAGATCTATCCTTTTACAAAATTTTAAGCATATAATGCAGTGTATTTAGCTAAAGGCTCCCTGCAGTACAGTAGATCTCCACAATGTTTTTATCTTGCATAAATTAAACTTCCTATTCTTTGATTAGTATCTCTCCACTTTTCCCTCCCAAGCTCCCACCACCCCCCATGCCACCATTTTGCTCTCTGCTTCTATGAGTTTGATTATTTCAGAGTCCACATATAAGTGAGGTCACACAGCGCTTGTCTTTGTGTCTCTGGCTCATTTCACTCCACATGACGTCCTCCAGGCCCATCCATGTTGTCAGAGATGGTAAGATTTCCTCCTTTTTGAAGGCTGAGTAATACTTGATCATGTATGTGCCATATTTTCTCTACCCATTCTGCCACAGACCTGTTTTATCTGTGTCTTGGGTGATGTGCATGATGCCACACAGAAGCTTGGCATGTAGGTGTCTCTACAAGACAGTGATTTCATTTCCCTTGGATCTATACCCAGAAGGGGGATCGCTGGATCAGGGGTAGCTCTGTTTTTAGTGTTTTGAGGATCCTTCATACTGTTTCCCCTAGTGGCTGCACCAATTCACCTTCCCACCAACAGGGTAGCGGAGACCCCTTTGCTCCGCATGCCCACCAACATTTACCTTTTGTTTTGTAATAATGGCTGTCCTGACAGGTGTGTGTGGGGGGTGGTATGTTCTCGTAGTTTTGATTTGCATCTTCCTGAAGATTAGCGATGTTGGGCATCTTTTCACATGTCTGCCGAGTCATGCTGGCCATCTTCTTTAAGGGGAGCCTCACAGCAGTAAACCTATAAAGGGGTAAGTGACGTGCTACTCTGAAAAAATACACAAAAGGTCAGAGGAGCTCAGAAGATGGTGCTGCTACCTTTGGGGGGGTGCCGAGAAAGGGTTCATAGAGGTGATGTGCGAGCCAGGATATCTGTTTTTGCCAGGTGGTTGCAGGTTATTTATGAAGAGGAAACAGTATCTTTGGGGGACCATTTGGAAGGTTCCAGAGGTTCCTTTTGGCTATAGGTGCCTGTGTGTGCAAGGAAGTAGTGGGAGACGGGGTCAGAGTGCTTGCGTCTGCAAGAACAGACCAGGAGCATCTTTGCAGACACGTCACAGAGATGGGTCTTCACATTCTAGACAATGGGGAACTATTAGCAGTGCCTCCGTTGGGGATGGTGTGGTCAGAGTTGCACGGTAGAGCAATTCCTGCGGCAGGTGCACAAATAATGAAATGTGGGTCCGTATCGGGGGCAGGGAGACCCGTCACTATAGACTATCACAATCCATCACAAGGGAGAAGGTCAGAGACGGAAGGCCGGCAGTAGGGGTGGAGGGCAGGAGGCGTGTGGGATGCACAGGACAGGAAAATTAACTAAAATGGGGGAGTGACGAGAGAGAGGAGAAGAAGGGAGGGTCAGGACTTTGACCTGGTGACTGAGGGGTGATGTTGCTCCGCTCTGACACCGGAGACCCTAAAGGAGAAGCAGGTGCTGGCCTCAGGGGGCATGGATGCATTTCATTTTGAATGTGTTGAGTTTGGGGTGCCTTTGAGGTATTGAAGACACAGCCAAAAATGTATTTCTGTGTTATTTTTTTTAGGATTATATATGGTTTGTTTGTTTATTTTATAGTTTTTATTCTCAAGATAGTGAACATTCAGTGTTGTCTTGGCTTCAAGAGTAGAACCCAGTGATTCACCTCTTTACTTACCTTATCTTTGGTGAACGGAGGTGAACTTTAAGGTCCTGAGCTTTATCCCTTACGGCCAAACATCAAAAATGCCCAAAGCCAGTTTAACACCTTCCCATGTTTAAGGCAATATCACTGCTCACGCTTTTTTCTCTCAATTACTCTCCCCTGCATCTCATGATGGGAAGG
This sequence comes from Acinonyx jubatus, assembly GCF_027475565.1. NCBI lineage: Eukaryota > Metazoa > Chordata > Mammalia > Carnivora > Felidae > Acinonyx > Acinonyx jubatus. The sequence continues at coordinate 3,766,800 of NC_069398.1, forward strand.
ATGGGGGAAGGTGTGGAAAAGGCTTTGCGGGTTGTGGATTTGGGATGCCCTGGATTCTCAAGCGTCACGTGCTTGTTGGCTACGTTGCAACAGGCTCATGGCACCACATCCCCTACTCTGATGATGTGTGAACAGTTTCAAGTCTGTCAAACATGCTGTGGTTCTCTGAGCCAGACTGGACCCAGACCTCTTTGTATTACTCTGAGCACCATAGGGAGGCCACAGAGAATCACCTTCTTGAGCAACAGTTGTTTTTAATTGTTCAAATTTACACCCAAGTTAGTTAGCACATGGTGCAACAGTGATTTCGGGAGTAGATTTCTTAGTGGCCCTTACCTATTTAGCCCATCCCCCCTCCCACAACCCCTCCAGCAACCCTCTGTTTGTTCTCCATGTTTAAGAGTCTCCTATGTCCTGTTCCCCTCCCTGTTTTTATATTATTTTTGCTTCCCTTCCCTTGCGTTCATCTGTTCTGTGTCTTAAAGTCCTCATATGAGTGAAGTCATATATTTGTCTTTCTCTGATTAATTTCACTTAGCATAATACCCTCTGGTTCCATTGACGTAGTTGCAAGTGGCAAGATCTTGTTCTTTTTGATTGCTGAGTAATACTCCATTGTATAGATATACCACATCTTCTTTATCCATTCATCCATTGACGGACATTTGGGGTCTTGCCATATTTTGGCTATTGTTGATAGTGCTGCTATAAACATTGGGGTGCATGTGCCCCTTCGAAACAGCATCCTTGTATCCCTAGTAATGCAATGGCTGGGTCATAGGGTAGTTCTATTTTTAACTTTTTGAGGAACCTCTATACTGTTTTCCAGAGTATAGAAAGCTGCACCAGCTTGCATTCCCACCACCAATGCAAAAGAGATCCTCTTTCTGTGCAGCCTCACCAACATCTGTTGTTGCCTGAGTTGTTAATGTGAGCCATGCTGACAGGTGTGAGGTGATACCTCATTGTAGTTTTGATTTATATTTCTCTGATGCTGAGTGATGTTGAGCATTTTTTCATGTGCCTTCTGGATGTCTTCTTTGGAAAAGTATCTATTCATGCCTTCTGCCCATTTCTTCACTGGCTTATTTGTTTTTGGGGTGTTGCATTTGATAAGTTCTTTATAGATTTTGTATACTAATCCTTTATCTGATATGTCATTTGCAAATATCTTCTCCCATTCTGTCGGTTGCCTTTTAGTTTTGCTGACTATTTCCTTCGCTGTGCAGAAGTTTTTATTTTGATGAGGTCCCAGTAGTTCATTTTTGCTTTTGTTTCCCTTGCCTCTGGAGATGTGTTGAGTAAGAAGTTGCTGCAGCCAAGATCAAAGAGGTTTTTGCCTGCCTTCTTCTCGAGGATTTTGATGGCTTTCTGTCTTACATTCAGGCCTTCCATCCATGTTGAGTTTATTTTTGTGTCTGGTGTAAGAAAGTGGTCCAGGTTCATTCTTCTGCATGTCGCTGTCCAGCTTTCCCAGCACCACTTGCTGAAGAGACTGTCTTCATTCCATTGGATAGTCTTTCCTGCTTTGTCAAAGATGAGTTGGCCATATGTATGTGGGTCCATTTCTGTGTTCTCTATTCTGTTCCATTGATCTGAGTGTCTGTTGTTGGGCCAGTACCATACTGTCTTGATGATGACAGCTTTGTAATACAGCTTGAAGTCCGGGATTGTGATGCCTCCTGCTTTGGTTTTCTTTTTCAAGATTGCTTTGGCTATTCGGGGTCTTTTCTGGTTCCATACAAATCTTAGGATTGTTTGTTAGAGCTTTTTGAAGAATGCTGGTGTTATTTTGATAAGTATTGCATTGAATATGTAGATTGTTTTGGGTACTATTGACATTTTAACAATATTCTTTCTCTCCAGGAGCATGGAATATTTTCCCTTGTTTGTGTGTGTCTTCAATTTCTTTCATAAGCTTTCTATAGTTGTCAGTGTATAGATTTTTCACCTCTTTGGTTAGATTTATTCCTGAGTATTTTATGGTTTTTGGTGCAGTTGTAAGTGGGATCGATTCCTTGATTTCTCTTTCTGTTGCTTCATTGTTGGTGTATAGGAATGCAACCGATTTCTGTGCATTGATTTTCTATCCTGCCACTTTGTGGGATTTGTGGATCAGTTCCAGCGGTTTTTTGGTGGAATCTTTTGGGTTTTCCATTTAGAGAGAGTATCATGTCATCTGCGAAGAGTGAAAGTTTAACCTCCTCGTGGCTGATTTGGATGCCTTTTATTTCTTTGTGTTGTCTGATTGCTGAGGCTAAGACTTCTAATACTGTGTTGAATAACAGTGGCGAGAATGGACATCCCTGTCTTGTTCCTGACCTTAGAGGGAAAGCTCTCAGGTTTTCCGTACTGAGGATGATATTAGCATTTCTCTGCACAACGGCCGGCTGCTGGCCACACCTGGGAACGTTCGAGGGACTCTGCTACTGCCGTCGCCAGAGACTGAGGCTGGGCGCCAGCCCGTCCCAGAGAAGGTTCATGCGATTGTGTAGCAGCAGCGTTGGAGGGATCATGGAAGATCACAACACACATCCGGTACCAGGCTTCGCCCTTCCCACCAGAGCACTGCCAGGTATGGAGGCGAGGAGTTTCAGACTTTGTGCTCCCCATTTATAGAGTCTTAATAGAATTTAAATTCTCTTCTTTCTCTTTTCTCCCTTTTTAGTTCAGTGTCTGTGGCTGTTTCCACTTTTCTTCTTTCTCTCCAGCTGCTGTTGGGGTGGGGGGTGCTTTTCCCGAATCTCTCCCTGTCTCAGTCCTCTATTGCACAAGCAGAAACAACTCCTGCCCTCAGCGGCTTGTCTCTCCCCAGTTTACCTCTCTGCACCATGTACCTGCTGAGTTCTGTGGTTCAGGTTGTGCAGACTGTTGTGTTAATCCTCAAACCAGTTTTCTAGGTGTGCAGGATGGTTTAGTGTTGATCTGGCTGTATTTCATGGACACAAGATGCAAAAAAACAACACTTCCATGCTGTTCTGTCATCTTGGCTCCTCCCGCACAGTGTTTGTTTTCTTTTGTTTTTGAGAGAGAGAGAGAGAGCGAGAGAGAGTGCAGAGGAGGAGCAGAGAGAGAGGGAGACCCAGAATCTGAAGCAGGCTCCAGGCTCTGAACTATCAGCACAGAGCCCAAGGCCGGGCTTAAACTCACGCACCTTGAGATCATGACCTGAGCTAAGTCAGATGCTTAACTGACCAAGCCACGACTCTAATTTTCCAGGTGGGAAGTCAGCTCTGCTCGGTGAAAGGGAAGACGGAGTGGGTTCAGGGAGTGGATTCTTAGGGGCTGGCCCGCTCTTCCTTCTCTTGCTGCACATCCCCATACTGGGCTCTTGTTCTGGGCTCTTGGGGCATTAGAGGCCCCAAGCAATCAAAGTTAACAGCGGCGGTGAGCACATCGGATCCCATCATTTCTGGGGCCCCTGCCTCTGATGTGGTGACTGGGATTTCTCCTCTGCTCTGGAAGGAATGTGAGAGGAGGAAGCTCTCCCCCTTCGAAGGGCTGCCCGCAGTCCCCTGAGTTAAGAAAAACAAGACTGCTGCTTCTTCCTTGGGCAGGAGCAGAGACAGAAAGGGGAGGCTTCCGAAACACAAAACACGCTGGTATGTCAGCGAGGGTTGGGAACTGGGAGAGACGTGGGCTCTTCTTCCAGGCAAAATAAAGAAGTTCAAATGGAAAGTCAAAGCATGGTCTGCTCCTGGTGTCTGTCAGCATGCAAGCTGGACGGAAGTTCTTGCCGAACCAGAGAGTGTAAGCGTTTGCATCTACCTCCCTAGAAATTTTAGCCCCTTGGAGCTTTCAGAAACAGAAATGTGGACCTCTTTTCTATCTGCCGTCTTAGGACAGTAGTGAGGGCTTTGCACAGTCAGCCCTGGAAATTTCAGCACCCCGGAGAGCTCAGGAACAAAGCCCGTTTTTCTACCTGCTTCCTTGGGGGGCGGGGGGAGGCCTGATCTGTGACCTCTGATTCACAGAACCATTGTCACCTCCAGTCAAAGATACTCTGTGTCTCCGGTAAAGCTGGCCAGATGGCATATGGACTTCCAGCCACTTCAAAAGGAAGTTGTTTCTCCTCGGATGTGCCCTGAGCACAACTTTTAAGTTCTGGAACTGAGAAAAGTACAAGGGGGAGTTATGTTTTGTATTGTATGGTTAGAAATGTTTCTGCGCATGCCAGTGAGGAGAGCAGGTTAGAGCCGAAGATGCTATTGTACAGATATGCATGAGAAGAGCAGGCAAAAAAGCGGAGGAGTAAAGGGATTGGCCAGAGGTCAAGCAGCTAGGATGTGGCCAAGAACCTAGACCTCCTGGCTCCTCTTTCTGTTACTTACCGAGCATCTACGGTGCATAAGGCATTAGGCACCCAGGCAGTTCCTGTCTGCTCTCTATCAGAATCGACGTAATAGCACACAAGTAGAGATGAGGGCCACCTGGGTGACTCAGTTGGTTGACCCTCGACTTGGGCTCATGTCATGATCTTGGGGTCCGTGAGTTCGAGCCCCACGTCGGGCTCTGTGCTGACAGCTCAGAGCCTGGAGCCTGCTTCAGATCCATGTCTCCCTCTCTCTCTGTCCCTCCCATGATCGTGCTCTGTGTCCCTCTATCTCTCTCAAAAAGAAATCAACATTAAGAAAAAAAAGTCGACATGAAAGATCACAGCGTGTGGAGTCCAGCTGACAGGTGCTCACCACTGACCCTAGTGTCACAGCCACCTGGGTCACCTCAACTCTCTGAGCCTTGGCTTCCAAATATGTCAAATGGGGTTTATAATCTCAGCTACAAAGAAGTGCTCTGAAGATTCTAAAAGGGTTTGGTTTTGTTTTTTTTGTTTTTGTTTTTGTTTTTTTTTTTTTTTTTACAAAGTTGGGTTAGTTTAATGGCCCCAAACAAATTTCATCAGACCTCTTGGAAAAGAAGACAAATGACCCCAAAACTGCATTTCTAGCAGAAGACTCCAGGGTCTCCCAAGAGAAATCTTTTCTATCCTCAGAATTCTAGCCACCTTGACTGATAAGTGGGAGCTTTTCCTCCCCCAGGACTGCCTGGTAATTAGGTTTGCTCGGCTGTCTGGCCACCTGACTTCAGCCAGCAGAATCTTGGGGCGTAAAGGCAAGAGCGGAGCTGTTCTGGACAGCCGCGTCACTGGCAGGAGCTAACGTCCCAAGTTCCAAGTATAAATCGCCTTCTAATTAGGAAATAATTATGTCCCCAAATGGGGCTACATGGATGTGAAGGCATCTCGCAAATTGCCGATTAGTTTCGTAGCAGCGATGGTGTTTAGTGCCACTTCAGTTTGTGGAAAATGTGTTGGAAATGGCCCATCTTCAGCCACTCAAAAAAGAAAAGAAAAGGTCACGGATGAGGAAAAGCTCAGAAGACAGGAATGAAGGAGGACAGGGAAACACTTGGCGTTTTTTTCACAGTGAGCTGTCCTGTCAGAGTCTGGGGCATGGTGTAACGGGGGTGGGGGGGGCGGAATTTTCCTTTTCTTCCGGCCATAACGGAAAGTGGTGTAGGCGCCAGAACAGGTGAGGGGTATGATCTAACGCCTGTCTTTAAAAGATTACCTGCGTCTTCTGGAGAACGGCGACCCCAGGAGGCAAGAGTGGAAGCAGGTGGAGGGTTGGAGAGATACCCCAGTTACATACGTGGGAGGTGGCCGACGGCTGTGATGGTGCCAGAAGAGATGAGAGGCGGTGGCTCCTGAGGGGAGTTTTTTTAAAAAAATGTTTATTGATTTTAAGTGAGAGCTCACATCCAGGGGCGGGGGAGGGGCATAGAGAAAAGAAGAGAGAGAATCCCAAGTAGGCTCTGTGCTGGCAGCACAGAGCCCGAAGCAGGGCTCGAACCCACAAACTGTGAGATCATGACCTGAGCTGATACCAAGAGTAGGATGCTTAACCGTTGACTGAGCCACCCGGGTGCCCCACTTCTGAGTGGATTTTAAAGACTATGCAGACTGGGCTGGCCAATGCATTGGATGTGATGGGGGAGAGACGGGTGAAGGACGACCAGTGGGTTTCTGGCCTGAGAACTCAGGTCAGTGGCAGTGCTGCTTCCTCAGATGGGGACCCTGGGGAGCATCAGGTTTCTATTAGGGGAGGGTGGTCTAGAGTACTTTTCAAAACATTTTAAAATGTGAATGTCTGGGGCACCTGGGTGGCTCAATTGGTTAAGCATCCGACTTCAGCTCAGGTCATGATCTCGCGATCTCGCGGTCCGTGAGTTCGAGCCCCGCGTCGGGCTCTGGGCTGATGGCTCAGAGCCTGGAGCCTGCTTCCGATTCTGTGTCTCCCTCTCTCTCTGCCCCTCCCCCGTTCATGCTCTGTCTCTCTCTCTGTCTCAAAAACGTTAAAAAAAAATTTAAAAAAAATGTGAATGTCTGTGACATCTCTAGGTGGAGAGATAAACTATAGGTGTGGATATATGAGTTCAGAGTGTATAGAGGAGGTTGGACCGCACATACGAAACTCGGGGTAATCCGTGACATTTGAAGTCAAAGGATTAGATGAGATATGGTAGATGAAGCAGGCAGTGAGGGAAACCAAGAACAGATTCCAAGGCACTCCATCTGTCTGCCCACCCAGCCCTCCGCCCACCTGTCAGCCACCCACTCTTCAACTAGCCATCCCTCTATCCGTCCAATAGTGTTTAATAAATGCCCTGTTTGGGTCAGATGCTGGGCTGAGTGCTGAGATTCAAAGGTGAATAATTTTATTAGCTCCCACCCTGAAGAAGCTCCCGGATAAGGAGGGAGAGCACACATAAACAATATAGCGAAGCCTCGTAAGTTCTTTGGTAGAGGTGTGTATACGGGGCTGGATCATGGAGAAGTCACCTGTTAACTCTGCTGCTGGGGAGAGTTGAGAAAGACTAACAGGTTTCATTAAAGATACACCTCAAAGGAGGTGGGACCGGTGTCCCAGGAATAAGGAAGAGCATGCGGGAAGGCAGGGAAGCAGAAGAGCTTATGGGGTCTCTTCGGAGGAACACAAAGACCTTTGATCCTAGGAAGGGCTGTGGCAGGGACGGAGGCCGTGTGTGCTGGGCTACGGAATCCAGGTTTTTCCTGTAAGCCGCTGTCTTTTTTTTTTTTTTTTTAATGTTTATTTATTTTGAGAGAGAGAGAAAGCAGGGGAGGGGCCGAGAGAGAGGGAGGGAGAATCACAAGCAGGCTGTGTGCTGACAGTGCAGAGCCTGATGTGAGGACTGAACCCACAAACTGTGGGATCATGACCTGAATTGAAATCAAGAGTCAGATGTGTAGCCAGCTGAGCCACCCAGGTGCCCCATGGGCCACTGCTTTAAGCTCAGGGTTTTAAAAGGGGCAGTGGAGCGGACATGACTGGATTTGGGTGTTAGAAATGATGCTTGATCTGGGAAAAAGAGTGATCAAATAAAAATACAATCTGGATTTAATAAGGAGAGGTCCTACTGAGGAAACTTACTTTAAGGGGGAGACAGGGACTATTATAGTGGGATAGGCCGCAAGAGTTTTTCTGCTACAGGGAGGAGGAAACAAAACCAGAAAGAAGGGAGTCAGGAAGTTATGTGCATTGGCAGCAGAGGGGTGGGGGGGGGGCGTGTGATTGGATGGATCAGAGGGTGTGAGATCAGCCTAGTCCTGGGGGAGGGTGTGTGTTGACTCAGGCTGATGGTGTTCAGGGACCTGGGAGGAGGAGAGAAGCTTAACCAATGTTCACTTGACAGGCATTTTGTTCTGATCGATTAGTGGGGACAAGAGGTTTGGCTAATCATTTATGAGCAAAGACAGGGATCTTGGAGGGTCTGTGTCTGGCCGTGGCATAGGGAGCCAGGGAGGGGGTGTCCGGGGGTCATATCTAAGTCCTATTGAAAAGGGTGGTTCTTTACAGTAGGCTGTTTCCTGGAATTCATAAAGGAGAGAAGGTCTTTAACTGCCCCCTTTTTCCCAGAATCATGAGTCACAGAAGCTTGACGAAGTTCAACATTATCAGAGTCAAGGCCGCGAGCGTGGGAAACTGCACAGGAAGAGGAGAACCAGGTAAGGGACGGCGGCAAAGCTTGCTGCTAAAACCCGAAAGCCGATCCCTGGATTCTTCCGATTCTCTGCTTCCTTCTGCACTCCTCCTTTGCACAGAGTGGGAAATCAAGTTCTCTGCCCCTTGTGCAAATACCGAGCCTGCTCGAAACATGCCCGATGGCCAGCGCAGCAGCAAAAAAGACCACAAAGACCACAACAGCATTTCTCATTTTCATATCAATCGGCAGAAATTATCTTTATTAGAAAAATGAAATTTTCCTGTATTTACATTTTTACACCATAGGACTGGGCACTTTTGTTGCCTGGGGAGTTATGTACATATATCAGTTTGCACACACAGTTTCAAACCCCATTCCTTAAAACAGTTGAGAACACGTTGAACAAAAAGAAAAGACATACTACAAGAAGACAACCATAATATATACTTCCTCTATCATAGAAAGGTGTTAAGCAAACGTGTAATTTTGTAGCTATGCTTGGAAATATTTAATACAGTTATCAGCACTTCCTCATGCGGTTGATTAAAACATGACAGGTATAAACTGCTGGGATTGGTAAGTGAGTGTCTGTTCCCAAATGAGGACCGTTGAGTGGAGCACACAGCTTGCTTTGGGCCCCACCATACAAGAGATCAAGCCAGTTCTGATGTGGGTTTTTTTGGACTGGGTTTGGGTGTCGCTGTGAATGGGAAACGCTCTGCATATGGAGTGTTCAATCCTGCCCATGTTGGGTGAGGGATGGACTCAGACATGGGTCTTCAAAGCTGCTTCCCAGTCCTTCCTTGTGGGTAAATGACCAGCCTGTGTGTTACGCAACAGGTCGTCATGTGTCTGGAAGGTGAATAGTTGACCCTCTTTTTCTGTCTGAGAAGGCCACTGTTGGTGACTCTGATGGTCTATTTCTTATTCCAACCACCCGTGAAACTCACCTCATCCTTTTGGAATATTCAGCTTGAAATACTATACATAAACACATATGCACAGACATCCTTTTGTGATCAACAGCAAATTCTACCGACTAAGTGATTTGGCAAGTGTATGCTTTTCAATTTGTTTTAGCAGGGGAAGGAACCGAGACTAAGACTCATAGCTTAAGAACAACTGATAAAGAAATCTTTGAGGAACCTCAGGCTTGGAAGGCCTCTGAGCCCCATCTAGCCGTGTAATTAGTTGTTACCGAGTAGTTTCCTGAATTTTCTAAGAAAATGTTATTCTTGGCCTTATCTCCGATTTGGGGAAAAAAAAATACGCACTTGGCATCCTTTCCCAGTGAAAAATGTGGGGGAACGTGAAAGTTAAAGTGCCATTTTCATCTCTGTAAATCCACCAGAATTTTCAAAGATGATCGTCTGAATTTGACCCCAAATACTCCGAGTCTTCAGTTTCTATACTGGAACATTTCCTTAGCGGCCAGGGCTTCAGAGCTATGTCCACAAACCTAATAAACCTAGAGTTGTTTTTTTTTTTTAATAAAATAGTTTTAAAAAGTCAATACCGCTCATTTATTTGAATTAGCTTAACTGAGAATAGAAATAATTCGATAGGTCTTAGATGTAATGCAATGTAAAAACCTCAGTTGAATTCAAAAGGCTATGATTATTTTTCACGGAAAAACTGACAATGTTTTTATATTTCTGGACCTTCACTATTTGCTCAGATACCAATAGTCTTTGATTTGAGCCCTTTAAAAGCTTGAAACAGCAAAATGTCAGATCAATGAGAAGCATTTAAAATGCCAAAGACAAACTTACGTTTGCTGGAGAACAATTAACCTTATTAATTTAAAAGGCAGCTGTGGTATTGGCTACGTGTTACGTTAATATTCTTTAGAAGGCTCGTCTTAAATCCTTCCCAAAGGTGTGAGAGAATTAACTGGAGGAGGTTATGACCCAGGGCTACTGCTAATGAGGAATGTTCCAGAATCGCGAAAATGCAAACTTACTGTTTCATGGACCTGGTCCCTAAGAGGGGTTTATATGAGTGATAATCTCAGTTTTGTCCTGTTTGTCTCTGCACACTGCGGACACCTTATTTGAGGAAGTTGATCTGAGAAACGATTCTACTGGAGACAGTTCGGTTCTGGCTCCCTGGAGAGCTGTATGCTTTGAAATACAGCCCCAGAGAAGAACCCCTACCAGCCAGATGGTTCTTTGGAGTGTTCCAGTTTCTGCACAGCTCATCATCCCCTGGAGAATGTTGTCATGCCCTTGTAGACCCAATGACAGGATCTCAAAAGAGCTATTAAATCATAATAACTTTTCTGTCTTAAGAGACTTTTGACTGCCAGCTTGGAAGATTGTAAACAGCTAGAGAACTTCTCAGGGACGAGGACACGGGCGCTCAGTTAGATGCACTGGCCCTCCAGAAGGACTGAATCACAGAACCTCCCAGAAGAACATTCCTTCAGATCTCAGCTCAGTTTCTTTATCTATAAAATGACCTTAATGTGTCCCCAATTCATGGTAAACATCAACGCCCGCTGTTCTGTGGCTCAGAACACAGGAGCCGTGCAAGAAAGGAACACACGGGCTCAGGGTCTTGGCCTCCCTGATGCGTTATGCACGCTGTCATCTTGGACTCCCAGAGAGCCCGATGGAAACATTCCAGATCGACACCCTTTAAGGAGGCAAACGGAACACTCTGTGGTTCAGTAGTTACCTTGGTGCCAGTGATGACCCTGCAGAGACGGTCCCTTGCAAGTAACAGGACCTTTCTGAAAATGGGCCATAATGTTTAGGGGAGCTTGAATGGGGGCACCCCGGGGCAGCCTGTGTGCCCGCACACACGTGGGAGAATACGATTGGCCCATGTTGAATGGAATGAGCCCTGATGTCTACTGAGAAAAAGAAGAGAGGTGTGGAAAGGGATAGTTGAAAGTAGGCACGTGCCAAGGAGAGATAGTAACTCCCCAGGAACCAAAAAAAGTGAATGCCGAGTGCAAGCGTATGGGGAGAGACGCAAAACCGCATTCGAGTCTCAAAAGGGACCTGAACAGAGGTGAGATCCCCAGGAGTTCTCAATACACCCCAAACCAGACAACGGGGGGGGGGGTAGGACACTAACAAACCTCCTCCCCACAGAGGCTGAAACTCCAGAGAGAGCCCCAGGGACCTCAAAACAGCACATCTCTCTTTCCGACTCACATTCTGACCTCCCTGGCAGAGATCAGGCACTTCAAGAATACACCCAACGTTAGGGGTTTATTAGCAAATTCCTGTTGCTGATGAGGCTGAGACGAACCTGAGCCTCAGTTTCCTTATCTGTAAAATGGGAGCAATCACACTTCTATCCTATGGTTATTTTGAGGATCTCGTTCTAGGATATGCCTAGGATAGTCTACACTCTGTGTGGAGACATTTTGGTACTTCCAAACTCAGGTGCTGACTGACCCAAGGCACGTAGCTGGGACAAGGAGAGACTCCAACACCCTGGCAATGCACAGAACAGGAGGGACAGAGAGAAAAGAAGCTCTGCCCCCTCCCCCCCCCCCCCCCCGATTCCTGAAACACATCCTGATTCTTCTCACCATCTGTTTGCCCCATTTTCTCTCCAGGGAACCTGATGAGCTCTCTTCTGTCAGCCACACAGTAGGCACTTGGGACTCAACAAGGAATTCTCCCCACTCCCTTCCCTGATACATTTATACCCTGAACTATCGAAAGTATTCTTCATAAGTCAAAAATAAAACGAACCAAACAAAAAAACCTTTCAGGAAATAGTTTTTTTATATCACGGTCTGTTTTCTAATCCTTTGGCGATTTCTTTCAACCTTTTCTTGAACCACACATCATAAAGTGGAGCTGGAAGGAGGCAGGATTTGGCAAGAGCTGGAGAACCCCATGGACCCAGATCTGAGTCTCCTGCACACAAACGTGAAGGGTAAGTCTGGTCACCTGTTTAGATGCTCTTGGCTTTCCCAGGCTCTGTCTTGGAAGGTTAAAATCATCAAGGGTATCTCCGGGAGACTGTCTTTTCCAGAGTTACTTACAGGTCTAAGGAAGGAGGGGTCTGTTTGTTTGATCCTGGAAAAAGTTAGATTTTTATTTCCTGGCAAGAACTTGATTTATCATTTCCAGTTTTTACACTCAGTCTCTGCTTGCGTTTCATGGGTCCTCAGTTATCTTTTGTCCTAGGGAGCTGAATTTCTAGACCGTAAGCTGCTCATGGGAAGAGACGATATATTTTCTATCACCCTTGCATCTCCCAAACCCAAATTGGTCTTAAAAGGAGAGTAGATCCTTAGGCAGGTGCTATCAGCTGGTCAGTGTCCTTTGTTCATCCTTGGCTCATGAGAAACAGGACTGTTACCTCCGTGATCGCTGCCAGCTTTCATCTTTGGTTTGAGGTTTTAAACTCTATTCCTTGTTGACTTTCCAGGGAACAGGTCCCTGAGAAAAGGTTTCTCTTCCCCAGGAATCTGAGGCAGGGAGTGTTGGGGAGCTTAAGGGAAAACCGAATTCAAAGAGGGATGTATGGGTCTGTATAAGGCAAGAGGCAAAGAAAGCGGGGTCAGTTCTGTGAGGTTCTCTGGCTCTTATCCCAGAGGTGCCCGGAGACCACTTGTGAGAGAAGCCTAGAACTGAGTCACCTGGTCCAGGGAACCAGATGAAGAATTACGTGGACCATACGTGTGGGTCTTGGTTTCCAGACCTGGCTCTGATACTGTCTGTCTGACCATCTTATACAGATGGTGCCTTTTTGGGACCTTCATTATCTCTTGATTTTCTCACCTCCCTTCCCCCCAAATCTTGGTGTGGTCCTATAAGTTCTGTTTTTCTAAGACCCTTCTGGGCAGGCATCTTTAGCTGATGCCAGATCAAGAGTACTTCTGGGCACACACATGGAGATGGGGAAGACGATGGGGATGATGCCCTTTGACGGGTTTGCAGAAATCACACACACGTCCATATCGGCACTGTCTTCAGAAGTAAGTGTGAGTAGAACGTGTGCTGTGCCCCTAACCCCACATACCGTTTTTGAACAGAAGCCAAGGACACCAACCCCCCAGATTCCACTTGGGCCCTGCCATCCTCCCTAGAACTGAGTTGTTGTTGTTTTTTAAAGAGTGCCCTCTCTTCCTACATATCCTTGCACCGATAACCAGAATGGGTTTTCCGCGGGTCCATAACCATCATCGTCACATAATTTTTAACATAAACTTTACACTATATACAATGTTATTTGGATAATACAGTTATGTGTGAATTGTAGAAATCAAGCATGTGTATGATATGTACATGTGTACCCGAGCATTGGTATTCACAGGATAAGTGCATTTTACCACGTCTGATGTCTATCGAGTGGGAAGCTGACCTCATCGGATAGGACTAGATGTGAACACAGCATGATGTGAGGGGGTTGAATGGAAAAGCACAGCTGAATTTTGGTATAGACCCCACCAAACCTCTCATTCAGCACCTCCAACCCTGTTGGCCAAAAGAATATGAGGCATCCGGAAGGCCTAATTTTGTCTCAGGTGGAAATAAACACTGCTTTTGCATTGAAGACCGCCTTTACGTGGAACCCTGGACTCCCATGAAATACCGACCAATCAGTTTTGTTGCCACACGTGCCATTTTTTTACCCCTAGAACTCTGAGTTCTGCCCACGTTCGTCGCGGTCAAACGCACACAGCCTCTGTTTCAGAAACAACTCCTCCCCTCGCAAGGATTCCTGAACAACAGCTCTGCACAAAGAAACAGTACAGGGATGTGCCTGAAGTTAACAAATATATTCAGCTCTTCTGAAAGATATTTTGGTTTCTCAAATGAGTATTTAGGTCTTATGCCATAAGGGATTTCAGTGCAAGGTATTTATTTATACGGCAACCGATTATTAGAGCTGCACTTCTTAGGTTGAAAGGACATAAATTTTTAATCACCATTTAATTAACACCAACTTTGTTTTTTTGTTTGTTTTTTTTTTTTTTCCTTTTTCATTAGCAATTCTATTTGCCAAGAATTCAGGGCATTTGTCATTTCCTGAGAAGGACGCAGAATATTAAACACACATCACTGGCAGACATATCAAATAGAATAAACAATGTGGGGCTGTATGACTGCTATGGATCTGTTGACTAATTAACAGCCTTGGCTAGAGTCCCATTTAAGTGAAACTCTTTCATTTGTAAACAAGGTGTAATTTTCTTGTTCCTTCCTTGAAAATGAGTGTGAGTCGATTTGACTGATTTTTGCTGCGATGATCGGTTTCATCAGAACAGCAGAGGGTGAAAACTTCTTAGGCTCTCTGCAACAGGGAAGAGAAACCTAGTCTAATCCACGAGACACCCAGTCACGTGGCTGGCTGTAATGACAAAGTGAGATGTGCAGAGGACAGAAGAGTGGGGAGATCATAATCCCGCACCTCTCAAGGAAGCCTCACTGGCAGAAACACAGACGCACGAGGAACCTGTCTTCTCAGATCAGTGAAGCCAGAAGTGGCCTAAGGCTGTAAGGATAGTGAGGACTCTTTTTGAGAAACTCAAAGGTTTCCAGGGTAGAATTCATGCCCTAGAAGGCCCTCCTCTTACACAGACTGTTTTAAGCTGGGCCTGTGTATACTGTTACCGATCAACAGGAATGTATGGATCTGCATTCAGAAGTACGAGCCGGATCCCTCTCAAGTAGAGAAGGCCAGTTAGGGTGGCCAAAGTACCATTATGGATGCCAGCTGTGACTTGAGTCAGGTGAAACTCAGGCACAAATTTGGGTTCAGAGATTCTGGCTCTTTGAGATCTAAGATCTCAAGCTGGAATGTCAGCGGAACCGTCTGTGATGGGTCCAGAGTCAAGGGCTTCCTATTTATGCCTTGATAGGCTTCTGCAAAGAACAGAACTGACTTGATTACTTTGGAATCGCTCCGCGTCATTATCTTTCTCTTGGCAATTGCCCATCTGATTCGACGGTCAATTTTCTGATGTTTGCGATCATCACCGTTGAGAGTCAACAAATTTGGAAAAGAGGGAAATTATACATTCATTATAAATAGCATTCCAATCCTCATTGTTTATTTTGTTTAAAAAAACCCTTTGGGTATTAAAGGAAGCACGTGTTTTTTTCAGTATGTTACTGTTGGTTCTTCAAAAAGCCCCATCTTTAGTTTCTTTACCTAGATAAACATGGGGTTAACAGCGGAAATTAGGCTGTTAGCAGGAGGGTTTTTGATCTATGGGATGTTATGAGTGTAAGTCACCTTCTCCCTGGAGGTCTCTGTCACAGTTGGCAGCCCCCTTGGGTTTTGAGGACACGGGAAGAAGACAGAAAACCTCTTTGGGTTGATGACACAACACTGCCGTGTGTGCTGGGGAGACTGTAATTCATTTCATGTCATGACACGCCAGTCTTGTGAGGGAAGGAGGTGATCCTGACTGGGGGGAATGTAGGTCTGGAAAGCAATGGGAGGGCAGAGGCAGAAAGTTCTAAAAGACAATACAGTCAGGGCTGTGCCTAAGACCGGAAATGGATATGGGGCTCTCGCAGTCTAGGCTTCTCCACTGTTGGCTCTTGGGCAGCAGAAGCATACCGTCTGAGAAAAAAAATACAATGTCTGAATACGTTTGTCCTCAGTGCCTAGCCAGCCTCTTGGGCCTCTCAACCGCAAAGGTGAAGAGAGGACTTTTGGCCCCTCTGCCTCCCCACCGATGACCCTGAAACTTACTGCGACCACTTCTCATTACTGCTGGGTGCACTGGCCCAACGATGGAGCTATTCAATGAATCCTGAAGCTCTGAAAGAATCGTTCCTGGCCCCGCCCCCTGGCAGGAAAACCCTGCCTACAAGACAGAACGTGCCATGTGTAAAAGAAACAGGGTAGCTACCCCTCCGTCCCCTTCTCTGAGAACCCGAAGCAAAATGCGGGAGGAAACCAGGAGACTGTCAGGTTCATCTTAGCTTAGGGTTTCCACAGTATCTTGTCAAGCAGACTCAGCTACTCTACAGAACCTGAGGCCTAGTCATCCCAGAAATCTCAGGGGTGATAATGAATGTAAAATAACCTAAATCAGAACTATATAAAATGTGCAACTAACATTGTTTGTGGGGGTTATAATATTTAGTTTTTAAACTAGGAAATTCTGATAAAGTGTCAGAACATAATTACCTTTTTGAGGGGGGGCGGCACTTGGTGTGAGCGAGGCACTGTGCCAAGAGCTTCTGATGCTGAAGCTTCCCCTTCTCCCCGCACTGGTTTTTAAAGGCGTATCATTTCATATCACACACGCACAGATCTGAGTAAAGCAAGAAACGGACAACGGGGGTGGCTCGGAAATGACAAATGCTCTGGGGAGTTTGTCATAGATCTCTGTTGGTGCTGGTGAAGCACTGTGCCTCCAATCAAGCGAGTATTTCAGAAGAGAGTAATCGTGTTTGCCACTAAAGTTTATCCACGATTTTGGAGGATGCTCAGGGTCGATGCATGAGGGTCTCTCATGTTTTGAAGGCTTTTGATCTGAGGAGGTTGGGGTGGGAACGAATGTCCAACTGAATTTCATGAGGTTAAGGACAATTAACCTAAAAGCGTGCCAGCCTTCAGTGGACAGACGGCATCATACTTTTTACAGATCATGGTACACATGTGGCTGCTGGCATATGCCACGATGTTGACAACCCTGGGAACAGTGACACACACTTGGACTCCACCATAGCTGTTCGGGGACTGAACGAGTGATGGTCACTCTAGGAGGTAAGGGGTAACAGATACTATACAACCCTGAGTCGTCACCAGAAGGGGGGGAAACACAGACTTACGTACATAGGAATCTTCGGGATAAACTACAACAGCCTCTGTGTCCAGAGACAGAAGATCCACAGATTAGGTGTCGGAGACATACACGTATCGGTTTGTGCAGCTCTGAACAAGACCATCGAAGCCAAGGGTGAGAGAGTGTCTGTGAAACACACAAGTTGACATCCAGAGAGATTCTCGTCGTTCTCCGTCTGAGGGCCCTCCTGGCTTTTTCCTCCAGACGAGTCTTGGAAACAGACTCTAGTGAAGGTAGCATGGTTACTGTGAACACGGGAATTTGCGATTCTTTGTGTGTGTGGTGGTGGTGGTGGGGGGGAGCCTGGGGCTGGTTCTGGGGTCGGGCCGGGGCAGTGACGGGAGGCATGACACTAAAGCTGGGATGGGTACAAAGCCAAACTTCCTCATCTCTTGCACGTCCATCTCGCTGCGGTGCAGACGCGTTCGTAACTGCTGTGTCTGTGTCGGGTTTACATGCGTACCATATTGCTTATTCTGGATGAGAGAGACCGTTAGGCATTTCTGATGAGGAAATTACATGGTGGACTGGTCTTTGTGGACTTTGGAATATAGAAAATCATAACATCACCACTGGCCTCCGACGCATCGTTATTGCCAACATCCCTAGAGGGCGTGTCCCGGAGACCTGCCCTATTATTTATTATTTATTTGCTTTTTTTTTTTTTTTTTTTTTTTTTTGGTTAAGGACTCACCTATCCGGTATCTGCTATGCTCAGCACACGCCTCACAAGATTCCTTGAGGGGAAGACTATGTATGGCGTGGAGCCAGGTGCAAAAGAACCAACAAAAAAAATACCTTCCTAAATCCCCTTCTCTTTGCAGGCACCATCGGACATCCGACATTTACCCTCCAGAACATTGGCCGTTACGTATGTTTCCCTATAGATAAAACATTAATGGAAGGTTCTAAACATCAGATTCGATACTAGGCATTTTCTTGTACACACGTCTACTGCTGCAGGAATTCAAAACCCTGGGGGTGGAGTACATATTGTTCTTATTTGCAGCATAAGGCCTAACATGCTCTGAGATATACACGTCGTCGTGGCCTCTACTGTCCCTGGAACAGTACGACGCTGTGGACCTCAAGGATGATCGAAGGTAGCTGTCATTCACGGCCTGGGATGGCAGCGAGTGTTTGTAAGGGTCCGAGGGGCATCTCCCAATGACTAAGCGTCGCTCGTCCCCATGGCAGCGGAGGAAAGGGTTCTCGGAGGTGTGGTCCGGCAAGAGAGACTTGCTCCGTTTGCTGTCCTGCAGACCCTGGGGTAAGAGGGAGCTTTTGTTCCCCAAGAGTTTGCTTGAGGGCACGCTACAGAGACTCCCATACAGGTTTCCCTCCAGAAGCCGTTCCCGGTCCTTGAGGCTTATGCTCCTGGAGGGCCTGCTAAGGTCTGTCTCCCGAGGTTTGTCGAGAATGTTGTCATAGGAGTGCTGACGGCTGATCCTGAGTTTGTTCTTCTGGAACTGGAGGGTGCTGTTCTGCGCCCAGTCCTGCTGGTAGACCTCCTCCTGGGCGGCCGGGCTCCCCGTCTCCTGGAGCATCTGGTCTTCGTCGATGTCGTACAGGTTCCCCATCCGCAGGCAGGCGTCGCACTTGAATGGGGACCTCACGGTGAAGTGGCCTGAGTAGGTGGGCAGGTTGGAAAGGCAGCTCCTGCAGTGGGTGGAGTTCTGTCGGTACCGCTCGCTGCCCTCGCTGTGAGGGGGACTCTTGTCTTTCAGGGTGAAGTGCTTAGAGTAGAACTTATACTTGTCATTGTTGGGGGGTCCGTCTTCATTGTGCAGGGGGTTCCTGGTGGCCGGCAGCACGGGGTCCCCCTTGTGGAAGTTCTCGTCGTGGTCTGCGTAGGCGTCTGTAAACTCCACGTTCTCGGGAAGGGCCATGTTTTCAACGAACTGGGGAGGGTCTAAGTGGAAACTGGGCTCCTTCTCACCATCGATGGTGTAGATCTTGTCCCTGGGGGAGCTCGCTTTGGTTTTCAGGTAGGAGCGCTCGACCTCACTGCAGTCCTTGGGGTATTTGGAGGCTGCTGACCTTTTGAAGTTGTCCTTGGTCTTGTGGTTCTTGTTGTTGTCTGGCTCTCTGTGGCACGTGGCCCGACTCGAAGTTTCCGAGATGTCCGAATGGGCCACCTCTTCTGGAAGGTATCTAGGACTCTTTAGGGAGTGGGTCCTGTTCTCCACTGCTCCCTCGTCCCTCTGGGAGACAGGGTTCTGGCTCAGGGAGTCTTGGCGCAGTGATTCCATGGATTTCTTCCAAAGCTGCCGGGGCCTGGAGTTGGCTTTGGATTCTGTGCTCACGGCCACCTCCACCGTGTTGGGGTTGGACTCATTGAGCGTGAGAGGGTGCTGTCCCTGGAACACATAGTTATTGAGGCTGTCCTTGTGCCTATTGGCCACGAATGTTTGCAGTTCGTTCATGTTGTCCCCAAAAATGGTGTCTTTACCCTGAAAGGACCTGTTGTCTGAATAGATCAAATTTCCCTTATCTGAAACCATGTCCATGATGAGGGAACCTCTTTGGATGAAGTCTCCAGCCCTTTTGGGGGAATCCATTCTTGAGGAGTTCATGTTGGACATGTCGGAGATGTTTTTGGCTGACCGAAGGAGTTTTAACATGTTGCTCTGGGATCCGGTCAGGTTGAAGTCTGGAGACTTCTTCTTCTCTTCGATGTGCACTCCATGAATGCAGCTGTAAATGCCCTGTGGGAAAGAACACGAGACATCATCAGTGGCAGCAGGGACAGAAAAACACTGCACACCCAGGCTTTACCTGCGAAGGTGAGATGTGTCCTTCTGGGAGGAGACTTGGAGAGATGGCGAAATCCAATCTGAATCCTGGTACTGTTTCTTAAATGTACCAGACCAGTGGCAAAGTGCCCGGCTTCTCTGGTCTCCCTGGCTCAAGATGATCTGACACTTTTGCCTGCGACACTCATACACAGAGTTTGAGAGAAGCTATCAACTAACGGTCACGTAACCATACAGGTCTCAGTGCCTCCACGGTGGAACCTGGGGTACTGGATTGATATGTGGGTTGCTAACTCATCTTTCCCCATGGTTTCTCAGGATCATCTTTGGAGTGTGGATACCAGGGTCAGTTATTAAACTGGCACGGGGCCCCTGGGTTGCTCAGTCGGTTGGGTGTCTGACTTCGCCTCAGGTCATGATATCACGGTTCGTGGGTTCGAGCCCCACGTTAGACTCTGTGGTGATGGCTCAGAGCCTGGAGCCTGCTTCGGATCTGTGTGTCCTTCTCTCTCTGCTCCTCTCCTACACACACACACACACACACACACACACACACACACACACACACTCTCTCTCTCTCTCTCTCTCTCTCAAAAATGAATTAAAAAGCATTAAAAAATAGAATAAACTGGCATAAAAGGACCACCCATTATTAATTCTTCAGGGGAGCTGCCCCAGCAACACACTGAAGCTGTCCGTCAAGGCACGAGACCCAAGCAGGTCAACCAGAAAACCCTTTGTGGTCACTCTAAGGGTGAACATCAAATCCATGGGTGATCAATCACACATTTTGGGGAAGGATAGATACAGAAGCTGGAATAAAAGGAGCAGATGCAGGCAACTAGTCTTGTCACCATGTGGGGATGTTAGCCTGAGAGTGAAGCCATCATAGGAGGGAGCACGGTACAGGGGATGGAGAGACAGGACATGGTTGGAACCCCTGGGGCCGCCACTTGGGACTTTTCGCTTATGCCGCTTAATATATTCCGTGTGTGTGTGTGTGTGTGTGTGTGTGTGTGTGTGTGTAAGAGAGACAGGGTGTTTCTGTGCATCTCTGTGCCGCGTGTGGTTCCTGCTTACCTGCTGCCAGGAGGCAGGGTCTCCAGTGTGCGCCCCTGTGGCTGCTGGGTGATGGGATCACCCAAATGCACTGTGCAGTTCACAGCACGGTGCTTCTGAACCTGGCCTGTGAACCTGCACCTCCCACCCAGCTCAGTAACATGGGAATCTTACACCCTGACCCAGTGAGATTCGGCTTGTGTGGGTGAAAACTGGTGTATCTCCTGTACGTTTGGATCAACCCAGATCTGTGCCTTGATTTCATTTTGTCAGTATTACAAAAAAATAGGAGTTAATTTTTGTTGTTTTCTACAGGCGCCTGGCTGGCTCAGTCGGTAGAGTACGCGACTCTTGGTATAAGGGTCGTGAGTTCAAGCCCCACATTGGGTATGGAGCCTACTTAAAAAACATTTTTTTTTTCTAAATCTGTAATTTTGTTCTAATGAGCTCCCCCCACACTGCTAGAGATTTTAAGAACTTCTGTCCCCCCCTTCCCTGACAGAGCAATATGTTAAAACCAGCCGAGATGGGCTGGCTGTCTGTTTGAGGGGGCCCACAGAGGTGGTCAGGGGGCTGAGTTATGTTTCAGGAGCAGGAGGGTAGCTGCTGACTGCTTTCGCTCTTCCCCAGTTTGCCCTAGGACTCACAGGATACTGGGAAGGCACTTCCAGCTGCTGGGGTGCAGGGGGAAGCCTCGGAAAGGAGGCCACGCGATGGACCCAGCCCATACCCCAGGCTTGGGTGCTAGTGTTCTCCCACTCAGTTGACCCACCTTCTTGATGGGCTGCTGAGGAGGAGGGGGTGCATATCAGAGACACACGGAAAGAGCCGGAGCCTGGAACCCACTGGAAGTGAGTCCCAGCTCCACCTGTTAGTAGCTCTGTGACCTTGGATAAGCTGCTGCAGCCTAAAAAAAATGTGTTTTAATGTTTATTTTTGAGGGGTGGGGAGGGACACAGGGAGAGAGGGAGACAAGAGAATCCCAAGCAGAGCCCGACGCTGGGCTTGAACCCATGAGCCGTGAGATCATGACCTGAGCCAAAGGCGAAGGGTCAACTGACTGGGTGCCCACCTTTTCTGGTGCCCTTCTTTTCTGTCACCTTTTACTCCTTCACACACTAGCACGAGACCCCACTGCACACTTCCCCACGGCTGCAAGAAGACGCATGCTACCCTTTACTACCGAAGGTTCGTTCTCCTCGGACAGCAGCCCAGACCCTCCCTCGGCCCTGCCGTGGCTCTCCTCAAGGGCCCCTGACCCCTCAGAACAACTCCTGATGGGGCATGCACCCTACTGCCCTCTGTGGTTCCCTGGAGTCTGGGCTTGACCCCTGATGTATCTTCCAAGGCCTACACGCTTGTGTCCCCCCAACAAATTCACATAATGAGATCCCGACCCTAAAAGTTGATGGTGTTAAGAGGTGGGGCCTTTGGGAGGGGGTTAGGTCATAATGGTGGGGCGCTGGCCAGGCAGATGACTGCCCTCGTAAGAGAGGCCCCACATTGCCCACGGCCCTTCCATGTCATGAAGACACAAGGAGAAGCCTTATGACCCAGAAGGGGACTCTCACTTGACCACGCTGCACCCTGATTTCACACTCCCAGCCTCCAGAACCATGAGAAGTAGGTGTCTGTTGTTCACAAGCCACCCAGTGTGTGGTGTTTGGTGATAGCGGCCCTGGCAGACTGAGGCAGTATCTACTTCTGCTCTCTTGGTCCTGACTGTGGGGGAGCCAGAAGCCCGTCACTGTCCCCAGGATCCCCTCCAAGGAGCCCACGGGACAGGCTGCCACCGTCTCCATCCCGTGGTCTCTGTCTTTGCTACGTCTCCAATTCCTCATGGCCGAAAACCCAGGTGGGTTATTTTGCTGGTGACACTATTTTCTTCTAGGGGAGAGGGAGAACATTTTGGAGAGAAAAATTAAGAGCCTCCTGGAGACTAGAGGGCACATTTATTTTTTAACCTGGAAAAGCCAAAGGCCCCGACTATGGGAGAAACTGGGTTCTCATGTGAAGTGAATGACTTCTTCAAGCTCTGGCCTGCCCCCTTGGCAGGCCAGGAGTGCCCATATGTCCAGTCTGTATTTTGCTGCACTATCCAGGAGCTTCCCGAGGGACATCGAGCCCACGGGGACAGCTGCATGTGTCTGCTGCGTGGCAACAGCTAGGTCCACAGGCTGGGTGTTGAAGGTGCTACCAGAACTGGTGAGTGGAGACCCCTGGCTGCTGTGCAGGAAAACACCTGCCTCGGGTGCAGGCACATTTCAGAGCATCCTGGATCCACGTTCCTACACTCAGAAATGGGCGGAAGCATGCGACCCAGCCTGGTGCACAAGACAGTCCTCCTCTTTCCTGCCTTGTTCTGGCATGATAGGTGAAGCAGGAGACATAACATGAGGCCGAAAGGGTCCTGTTCTGCCCTTCTCGGCCTCAGTTTCTCCATATCCATAGGATGGGTGTGGTCATGTCACACACACACAGGTGCTGTCAGGATTAGAGATGACAGGGAGACGTCAGTCACCTGGCCCTTATTCACATGCTGGGCATGATTCGTTGTGGGGTTGTGATCTTGGCTTGGTAGGAAAGTGGGTTCTTGGCTTGGGGATTCCCCACTGCAGGTTTGTTAAAGAAAATGTTTACGTGCCTACAATGAGGGCGCTTCTGTTTCTGTGTGTATGGCCTGCTCGGTGTGAAGAATATACATGTAAGCTGGCATGTGTGTGAATGCGCCCATAAGACGAATTTAAGAGATGTGTGTTAGCCCTTGATCAGAAAGGAGGAACATTTTTCTTGAGCAATCTGAAAGCCCTGCTATGCGTGAAATTGGGTGCTGAGCTCATTCTGAGTTCCCTAACAAATGAGAGAGGCAGGAAAAGTATATTAAATATGAAATCCTTCTCTTCACACATATTAGGGCTGCACTTATTTAAAACATAGTATCTGGGGAGAAGGAGGGTCAGTGCTCAAGTAGCATTCCCTGCAGCCTTTGAGGACACAGGAATGCTGGTGGATGGGAGTCCCCAAGGGGCACAAAAGTCCTTGCAGTGCTCCTGTGAGGCACGGGTCCTCCCTCCCCCAGGGAGGGGAGACTGAAGTTCAGATTCCAGCCTGTAAAGCTGACGATGCCTACTCCTGTGTGCCCCACTGCCCCCCAATCCTGCTCAAGATGCTTGCAAGAGAAGCGGGGGATTTAGTTCATGCCTCATAATGACAGTCCTCTCAACTGGCTGCCTTAATGGTATCTCAGAGGAAACGCTCTTCCAGATCCAAGCAGGATTTACAAGGAAATGCAACAGTGTGCATTTGCTCATTATAATCCCAGAGTCATTTGGGTATGGAAAGCCTTTAGTAATTGGTGGAGAGAATTAGCTTAAAGTTGGCATAATACCTAGCTAGATGCGTGCACATTGTTATTTTTAAGCAGTCTGTGTTTAGATGCCATCAAGTTAATTAGGAAATATGTATTTGCACAGAATGCAAGTTAAGAGTGCCACTGAACAGAAAAAAATAAATCTTCCTCACTAAGCTAATATGTGCCTTCTGAATCTCCAAAGTTCTTAAAATCACCAAATGCTAAGAAAACACAAATTCCTTTAAAAATGATTATTTAGTTTTCCCAATAACCATTAGCATATAAAACCAGGTGTTTGTACCCAAGTGTTTTTCACCATGTTTCATGTCTCAATTCATTAAATTCTTTCAGAGTGAAAACATTCCAAGGTGAGTAAATGGGAGAAATAGGTAGATAAATACATGGACCGGATGGATGGATGGATGGATAGGTAAATGGGTGTAGGGATGGATGTACAGATGGATGAATGAAATGGGTAGATGGATAGATAAAACAGGTGGGTGGATGAGATGAATGGATGTATGGGTGAAATGGGTGAGTGGATGGACGGATGGATGGATGGGTGGGTGAATGGATAGATGGACGGATGGATGGATGAAATGAATGGATGTACGGGTGAAACGGATGGATGGATGGATGAACTAGGCAGATGGAGGAAGGAATGACTGATGGGCTGTGAGGTAAATAGATGTTATATTCTGTTAGAAGATGAGTGAATGATATGTACATGTGATGTAAGTGATAAGATCATGTCAGTTGCGTGCACATATGTGTCATGTAGTATGATCTGTATCAAATCTCTTGTGTTGCTTGTATTTGATGTTTGTTGCTTGTGTAGGAACCTGTGCTCTGGCTGGTACCACACCACCTCGGCTCAAGTCCCGGCTCCACCAAGGCTGGGCAGCCGTGGATGATCCTCTAACCTCATTCCCCATCTGTAATCTGGGATGAAGAACAGTTACACGCCTCACAGAAATGGCTTGTAGGTGAAATGAGATGAAGAGGATGAAGTCCGTACAGGGTGCTTGGCACCTATCTGTGCTGCACAAATACAGGCATTGTCCATGATCGTTGCTATTACTGATGACCCATATGTGCTTTTTTATGGTAACATACACATGCCACATTGCGTAACAGGAGAGGGGTTTTCCTTGCATTGTGGGTGAGTTCGTTATAGCATGTGTGTTTGCGGCTGTAGTTCATGCTGGGTTGAATGTGTATTTTGTTTTCTGTTTGACATGTGTGCCTTTCCTCGTGGCCCTTCATGTCTTTGTTTCGTTGGAGGCTCTGTTGTAATGCAGACGCTCTTTGTGTTTTGTTAGATGTGCGGATGCAGAGCATGGCATGGGATGTATATTTGGTTTTGGCATATGTGTCCCAGGGGGATGTGTGCATAAACTGTAACATCCTGCACAGGAATGGTAGTCGTGTCGTAAAGCACATCGGCTGCTAACGGTGGATGCCACAGACTACTTCGTTTGGCCTACGTGGTATTTTGGTGTTGTATAAAAAAAAAAGGAATTAGTTACTAATATTTAAAGAGTGGAAAGGCTTCACATAAAATCAGATGACTACTTTCTCTCTGACAACCTACAAGATCTCATAGTATTGCCCTTGAATTCCCATAAGACCATACTCAGCAGGACCTGAGGACTGCCCCCTCCGGGTGTGGTAGGCATTCTCAAGTGTTCCCTCACCTTGAACCCCAGGGACATTTGCTGTTTTTATC
Source organism: Acinonyx jubatus (assembly GCF_027475565.1). Taxonomy (NCBI): domain Eukaryota; kingdom Metazoa; phylum Chordata; class Mammalia; order Carnivora; family Felidae; genus Acinonyx; species Acinonyx jubatus. The sequence continues at coordinate 3,792,476 of NC_069398.1, forward strand.
TCACTGGTGCTATTTTTCTCATGCCCAGCCTGCATTACCCATTTTCCTTCCCTCTCTGGCTTCCGCAGTCACCTGGGTTTGCTACCCCTGGGTTAGGAACACACAGAATCTGGATGCCTTTACGACAAGCCCACCAGGGGTTGGTGAGCGAGGGCAGCATGGGCAGACCGCCCCCCACCCAGGAGTCCAGCGTCCTCAATTCTCTGGGAGCCCCGTGCTCTTCTGGACCTGCCGCTGCATCAAGAACAAGCCGCCCGAGGTACTGACCCTGCTGATGGAGAACAGCAGCCCCGGCCGGTCGGAGCACACGCCCGTGAAACAGAAGCGCAGCTTCCAGTAGAAGAGGTGTTCCCAGATGAAGGTGATGAGGCTGAGGGCCATGGCAGCTGCCAGCATGTAGAACACGCCCGCCATGTTGTCGATGTCCAGCTGACTGCTCATCACCTCGTTCTTCTCGTTGTGGCAGATCCCCGTGAGCCACAGTGTCTCCAGCTCCTCCATCTCGCCTGGACAGAGGACAAGAGCCACAGGCAGTGAGGAGCACGGCATGCACTCTGGTTCTGGACACATGCGGGTGACCCACAGCTGGACATGCAACCTGCAGGCAAGTTCCTGAGTGCACCATGTCTGCGTGCACTCACTCGATGGGCGAAGCTAGTAACGGTAACAATACCTACCTGGTCTCGTGAGGAGGATGAAGTGAGATAATGGATAGTTACGTTCAGTCCGGGTCATGTTTTTGTTTTTGTTTTAATGTCATTGCGTTCTGCCCTTCCTGCTTTTCTCTACCTGTGTCTCTGACACCCACCCAAGCCTGGAATAGGGCCCTACCATGGAAAGGCTCATGTTCCGGGTACGACTTCATCACTTCCTAGCTCCTTCAGAACTACATCTCTCCTGTCTATAAAATGGATATAATAATAGTGCATACTTCCTAGACTTCTGGGGAGGACCAAATGAGCTGATGGGTGCAAACTTGCTAAAGGTAGTGCCCGGCTTATGGTAAGTGTTCATAAATAGTAGTGTTCACAGGATGGAAACGCCCAGCACCATGCCTGGCACACGGCAGTCCTCGAATATATGTTGCTTCTTTCATTTTCCTTTAGAACATCTGGGGCTATTCCAAGAAGTCACCCACCACCAGTGCACTTGGGGCAAAAAGCACGAATGGAAAAGAGGCTTCTCGATCAGCTCTGAATGGCTCCTTGCAAACTAAACACCTCGCCACTTGAGCAGGCAGCTAGAGAAGCAGGTGGAGTTTTCAATGGAAAAGAAAAAGTAGGCGTGCGTAGCATTATTTCATCTTTTATGTGCGTTTCATCCAATTGCCATTTAGGAGGAAATTCTCTGATCTAAACGTCTAGCAATTAAACTGTCTAGCAGTTCACGAAACTATGGCACTTACGCTATGATTCAGACTTTAAAAATTATCCTTCAAGGACAGTGAAAATCACAGAAGACGTATATAATGTTAAACGGAAAGTATGATTTTGGGGCATGTGTGTGTTATCTAAGATATAATATGAAACAGGCAGAGAAAAGTAAATACTGCAAATGTTTCTTTGATTCCCTTTTGAAGAGGTTAGCACAATTAATGCTTTCAAGTTGCTTTCTTTCTCACTCTTGAATGATTTGGCTGAACAGAGCAATCTAGGTGGATAATGATTTTTTTCTGGACCTTTTGAAGATCTTACTGAGTTTTCTTCTGATCTGGATTATAGTCGTTGAGAAGTCGGCGAGTAATCTAACTGTTGCTACCTTCTATGCACTCTGTGCTTTTTCTCTGATTGTTTTTGAGACTTTCATTTTGTCTTCGGTGTGGAATTGAAATGTGGATTTGCTTTAGGATTTTTTCTGCTCTGTGACCCAGTGGCGTTCTTTGGCGTGTGACTTATAACTTTAATTCTGGAAAAATCTCACCCATCCTTACTTTGAATATCGACTCTCCCTCTCCCCCCCCATTTTTAAAAACTTAATAGAATGTAATTTTTAGAGTAATTTTAGGGTTACAGAAAAATTGAGAAGTACAGTGGGTACAGCAAGTTCCCATACACTCCTTCTCTCATCCTCCCCCCCACGCTGCCTCAGTTTCCTCTATTAACATCTGGCACTGGGGTGGTAATTTTTTTTTAACAATTCATGAACAGGTATTGATACATTATTACTAATTAAATTCCACACTTCACATTACAGTTCACGCTTTGTGTTGTATGGTTTTGTGGGTTTTGCCCAATGCTTAATGCCATGTTATATGCCATTACAGTATCGTATAGAATAGTTTCACTGCCCTAAAATTCCCGTGTGCCCCCGATTCACCTCTCCTCATGCCCCATCCCAACTCCTGACAAGCACTGATCTTTTAATGGTCTCTATAGTGCTGCCCTTTCCAGAACATCCCATAGTTGGAACCATAATGCACACAGTAGCCTTTTCAGACAGGTTTCTTTCACAGTAACAACATGCATATTTTTTATTTATTTATATTTTTTTAATTAAGAAAATTTTTTTAACGTTTATTTATTTTTGAGAGAAAGAGACAGAGCATGAGGGGGAGAGGGACCAAGAGAGAGGGAGACACAGAATTGGAAGCAGGCTCCAGGTTCTGAGCTGTCAGCACAGAGCCCGACGTGGGGCTCGAACTCACGAACCGTGAGATCATGACCTGAGCTGAAGTCGGACACTCAACCGACTGAGCCACCCAGGTGCCCCAACATGCATCTTTTTTAAATGTGGGCAGTCATCTGATTTATAAAAAGATGCAACAAAATTTAAAATGATACAAAATATCAATTTCAAAATGTCAAAAAGTGAGTGTATTTAACCATACTCAGCCCATAACAGAGCAAATGGGTAAGTGGAATAATTCAAGCTGGAGCATATTGCTATACGAACTGGCAGCAGTAAAAGTTGATAAATGAAGGCAGAGGAACTCTATTCAGAATTAGAACTGAGGGGCTTCGTAATCATCTGGCGTCTGTTCCATGTTGTACTTATGGCTGGAAATGCACATGATGGGAACTTCAGAGATCTTTTGGATCCTTCCTTTAAGCTCCTGGTCAGCAGTGGCTACAGTGCAGGGCTTGTGCTGAGAACAATATGCATTTAAGTTCCTCCACGTCCTTCCGTGGCTTGACAGCTTGCTTTTATTTGTGAATAATATGCCATTGCATAGATGCGCAGTTTGCTCATTCCCCTACTGAAGGATATTTCGGCTGCTTCCAAGTTGGGGCAATTACGAATAATGCCGCCATAAACATCTGTGTGCAGGTTTTGTGTGGACGTATGTTTCCAGCTCATTTGGGTAAAGACCTAGGAGCACGATGGTAGGATTGTGTGGTAAGAAGATGTTTAGCCTCGTGGGCAACTGCCAAGCCCTCTTCCGAAGTGGCCGTGCCATTTCGTGTCCCCTGTTGAGCTCCCGTCAGTCCACATCCTCACCAGCATTTATCAGTGTTGTCAGTGTTTCGGGTTTTAGCCGTTCTACTAAGGTGCGTAGTGGCATCACATTGCTCTGAGCTGCAAGCCCCTAAGGACACACGACAATTCTCTTTTCTTCTGATTGTGTTTTAAGTATTCTAAACCTTCTCATTCTGTTCTCTAGGTTGTTCACTTTGCTTTAGTATTTTCCATTCCTTTATCACTCTGTCCTGTGGTTAGATGCTTCCCGCAGATCTATTTTCCAGCTCATTTATTCTTTCATTAGTAATATTTAGCGTTATGCTCTCATTTAATCTATTCTAGTTCTTATATTCACCTGGCCATTTAAAAATTCTGCCCGTTCATTTTTATAATAATATCTCATTCTTCTGTTATGACTTTAAAAAAAAACTTCTATATTTAATAATTTCAAACCCACCATCTTTCAGATTATTCTCTGCCTTGCCTCCTCCCCCCAGTCTTTGTTGGGATTCACATACGTCTGGTTGCTGTGTGTGCTGACCTCATGGTGGATTTCTTCCTTGTGCTGTTTGTAACTTCTGAGTCTGAGCTAATACTCAGCAGAGGTTGTTTTCCCCCCAAAAGCATGGGACCCCCAAGCACACTGGGCTATAGGAATGTTCCTACAGTGGGGTTGAGTTAGCTTCTTCTGTGGTTCCCAAGGTACTCCCAAGGTACCAGTTTCTGTATGAAAAAAAAAATGTGACTGACTTTGCCACACCATTTAGTGTACATTTGGACCTCCATACTCATTTAGGTTTTTAAAAACTATTTATTTTGGGGGGCGGAGAGCACAAGCTGGGAAGGGGCAGAGAAAGGAGAACAGAGGATCCGAAGCAGACTCTGCAGTGACTGACAGCAGTGAGCCTGCCGTGGGGCTCTAACCCACAAACCGTGAGATCATGACCTGAGCCGAAGTTGGACACTTTGCCGACTAACCCACCCAGGTGCCCGGATATTCATTTAGGTTTTAATTTCTCACTCAAGAGCTTCAAAGAGATGGCAAGGCGACTTTTACTTCCTTCACTTTTATGGACAGCTTTTTCTAGTCTTTTCACAGATGCGCTGATTCACTGGAGAGCTCAGATTTATGCATCCACATACCTTGGATGTTAAAGCCACGGCCCCCACCCCTGCTGCCTAGGTCCCCTGAGGCTGCCGCACCTCAGCAGGAAAAGTGCCGTGAGAATATCCCATCCCCCTTGGTTTCCTTTCCCTTTGCTCTTTACTGTGCTTTGTGCAAGCGTGCATGTGCATATGCATGCGTGCCTACATATGTGCAGATGTGCGTGCGCGGGCGTATACGTGAGCATGCCCGGAAGGGTGCGCATGCACAGTCGTATGTGTGCGCATGCGCCTACTTCTAATCCTGCGCTGTGATGTGTTTGTAGCCCCAAGGGGGCTGCTGCTGATTTAGCCTCCATTGTACCGCAACCATAGAGGCATGTATACCTTTTGGTATCAGGGCTACAAAAGCATTGCATTTTTGAGGGGAGACAACAGAAAACCTCTCCCTTTGTAAGTTCATCACCTACAAGGAAGGGTGCTGGCTCACCAGTGGTGCAGGCTAAGTTATGGGAAGGGACAGCTCAGTTTCAATTCCTTTCCTTCCGACAGCCTCCAGAACTTTGCACATGATCACATTTGTCTCGGGATCCTGTGTATCATCATCTCATCGTCTAAGCCGACACCCCCACCTGCTCATCCAAACCCTTCTACGTTTTTGCTTCCTCTTCTCAAAAACACCAGTGCCGTCCCTTCGAAACTACTGCGTGCTGTTGACTTTCCTCTCCCTTTGGAGTTTGCGAGGACACAAAAGTGAGTCTTCTCGCCAGGTTTCCATCCATGTTTTGTATGCCCAGAACAGGGTCAGTCTGGGTAAGGAAGAAACATCATTAGATTCCTTTCACGATGTAAATACAAAGACTGCCTTCTCACCAAACATCTCTGAATAAGTCACCTCGGTAAACCAGACCCGTGTTGCAAAAGGAGGGCAGACGCACATTTCTCAATCCCAATTACAGCCTGTTCCAGTCATTTTGCAGTTACTCATTTCCTGCCTTGTGGCCTTCTACTAGTTCACTGAACTGTAGTTCAAATACTTTCTTATTTCGTTTTTAATTTACTCAAGTATGTTGTAATCTCCTTGGGGGAGATCAGGGACCGTGTTTCATGATTTTGATATTTTTCATGGCCTGCAGCACACAGCAAGCACTGAATCCCTATTTTCTGTTTCTATTTCTTTCCCTGCATCCCGGGGCTTAAATTAGGCAGCATTGCAAACATGTTCAGATCTGCCGGGTGAGTTTTTCTGCCATATAAATAGAGGAAACACAGATCAAAAGGGAACTTGCCGTGGGCTTGGGAGTAAGAGGCTGAGACGTATGCATGTCCTCAGCTGGGGTGAAGCGGCGAGGGTCATTTTTTGAAGGAACAGCTCTAAGATGCTCATTCCACCGTCCGTTTCTTCCATTACAAAGAGGCCGCGATCTTTGTCAATGTGGTCTTGTGAGCTGGAGCTGGTAAGTGGGACAATTAAATCTGTTTCCTGAAGCAGACTCATTCTTGCTGGGAAGACAAAAGCTAAGTGCTCTCCTGGGAGCACAGAGAGCCTGGGCCACTGTGGGTTTGTAGCCAGGCTCCAGTGTCGTCCTCCTTGGACCTGAGAGGACAGGTCCCTGCATGAAGCTGCAACACCCCCCACCCCCCCGCATATATACATTTAGGGGCAGGAGGCTCACAAGCACCTGAGAACACCTCTCCATCCACGTATGTCACACCTGTCCGAAAGTTCTTCCTGTATCTGTCTTCAGGGGGCACGATGTTGTCTGCCACAGGTAATCCCTGCCAACCTCTGAGTTCTGTGCCACCCTGACGAAGGCTGTAAGGCCCATACACAGAGCAGGCATCCCAGCTCTCTCCCTTCCCAGTGTTGCCATGAAAAGGCAGAGTGGTGGGGCTTTAAGAGGCAGGGGCCAGAAAGATGGAAAATCTAAAAGGGAACAGGTGAGAATAATTGAGACAGAATCAGGCATATGCCTGAGACTTGCTTCCATCAGCTGCTTGGATGATGCTGTGAGGCTGCTGAGTATGTATCCAGCCGCTCACTCAAAAGGTACACGCTCGTTTCTAGTTTGCAAAAAGGAAGCACTGCAAATTCAAATAGACACCTTCCCCAAAAGCACAAGAAAGAACGTTGCACGTAGAAAACACTAGGATGAGCCTCACGAGGGAGGGCCCTTACCTGACAGGTTTGAGGAGCAAGTCCAGGCATGCTGTCGGGTGGAGACTGCCCGCACTGGACTGCCTTCAGCACTTAGGACCCATTTGACCTTGGTCCTGGTACTCTGCTTGCCTACCCATCCACTCATCCATTCCTTAACCTATCTTCCTATTCTCATATTTAACAAAGTTACATAAATTCCCTTCCATTTCAGGCACTATGCCAGGATTTTCCAAAATTAACCCACGCAACCCTCATGTCAACCCAATGTGTTTGGAGCCATCACCACACGCATTTTACAGACGCACAGAAAGGAATCTGCGCACTCTCTCTAGCGCCTACAAGCAGCACGTGACAGCATCTCCTACGAGTCGTGCTGGAATTCAATGAGGTCACGTGCACACCCATTGCTCAGGAATCGTTGGAGATACTGTTAGTTCCTGCATGAAGCCAGGGCAGCTGGGGGTGTTGGTGGATCTCATTCCCCCCGCCCTCTGCCTTGCCAATTCGTGGAGTCTGTGATCCCCGGAGGGCACGTCCAGAGAGAAGGCTTCGCCCTCCAAGAGGAATCTGTTATGTCCAAAGTAAGAGAAATCAGTTCCTTATCTGTCCTCAGACTCCTCTGCACTTCGAGAGGGACTGAAGTAGCTTTTCAGATTAGATTCATTCTGCTCCATAAGACTGTCTGAGAGCTGAGGAGATTGCTTCGGGAAGAGATTTTATAGCATGTGGTGTGCCTAGCCTTCAGACTTCCTGAGCATTTCTCCCCCGAGGTCGCTTGTAAAAAGTTCATTTTGGACCTGTACCCTTTAGGCTTTGTCCGGGGCCTGAAAATATGCTGCAGTACATCTTGTGATACCAGCCCACACACACACCCTCGCTGGCACATATCCACATACTGCTTTTTCTTGGTGTCGGGCCAAAGCACCTGCCCCTAGGCAATGACGCTATGGAAGGATGTAGCGTGTGGTTTGAGGAAGCTGAGTGTGATGCCCTCTTTCATTTCTAGTCAAGGAAGCTGATGCTCTTTGGTTCTCCGAAGGCTTCATTTGGTCTTGCCTTACTCCCTCATTCATTTGCTCGCTCATTCATTCACTGAGAAAAGAACATTTTTAAAGCATTTAGATGGGGTGCCTGGGTGGCTTGGTCGGTTAAGCGTCTGACTTCGGCTCAGGTCATGATCTCACGGTCCGTGAGTTCGAGCCCCACGTCCGGCTCTTTGCTGACAGCTCAGAGCCTGAAGCCTGTTTCAGATTCTGTGTCTCCCTCTCTCTGACCCTTCCCTGCTCATGCTCTGTCTCTCCCTGTCTCAAAAATAAATAAAACATTAAAAAAACATTTAGCACATGGTTGGCGGCATCCCTGTATTTTCATGTAGAGACAAATCCTACGTAGTCTTTGGGTGCCGCCAACTCTGAGTCCTTTGGGAGGGAGCATCCTGCAAACCAGTAATTCTGGCAAGATGAGATGCCTGTGCATGGGGCTGGAGGCAGGAGAAATGTGGGGCACCTGGACATCAGAGAGAGGTGCAGAATTTTGCAGGGAGGAAGAAGTGATCAAAGGGGGCCCAATCACAAAGGACCTAGCTTTTGTGAAGAGCTAGGGTGTCCAGGGGGTGGGGGTGGGGGGGGGACACCAGATGAGACCAGCTGTATGCTTGCTGCATCCAAGATTCTTCAGTGGCCGTCTCCCCACACATAATGTAAGGCAGGCTGTTACAGGTGGGTGGGGTGGCAGATTTGAGTGATGGGGCTACAGTGCAGAGGTCTCCAGTAAATTCCATCCCGGTGACAGAATCACTGTTGGAGTCCTGTCCCGGTCTCGGGGGCAGGCAAGCCATGCGGATGAAACTCTCCTGCTCTCAGGATATATGGTAACTACAGAGAACTCTATCCGCAGGAAATCACTGGTAAGGATCCGTTGTGAATTGTCATCCCTGTCACCAGGGCCCATGACAGTTTACTCTGGATGTACCAGCTGTGTGGTATCATGCTGAAAACTGGCCAGTGGGTACCTCTTCAGTGCAGCTCAGAGGTCTCCACTTGCAGGAAGTCTTCCCTGAATGCACAAGGACATGGGTACGAGATCACGGTTTCTCCTTCCACAACATCCTGGGTCTTTCATCACCAGAGAATCTGTCGCACTCCAGTATAGTTGCCACTTGCTTCTAAGTCTTCTCCATTGGGAGGTCACTTTATTCCCCCATTTGGGGACTTTCTTCAGGGTGGGCATCCTGCCATATTCTTCTTATATCCCCAGTCCCTGGCACAGGGCTCAGCACACAGAGGATCCATACAACTGTGTTGACTGTGGATGACACGAGGCTCCTTTCCTTGATCAGCTTCCGATACACTGTCTGGAGCATCAGCATAAGACGAAGAGAGGAAGCAATCTGTGAAGTCCCAAGCAGAGGGGTCAGGAATAATTTCTGAAGCCCAGAAATCAAGGCCAACTCTCAGGGCAAGCGAGTTCCGATCAAAGATCCTAGCATAGATTTTGGTGGTTCCCCACAGGGAACCAACTTCCATCTATAGCCGAAAGACGTCAGGATGATGTCGCTGCTGATCCCATTAGGGTTTTGCTGTGAACGCCAAGAGGGGAGCTGACCCCGTTTCAATCCTGTTTTCATGTCTTGCCCAGGGACTGGGCACTTCATGTTTCTCAGAAGCCCGAATGGAATTGGAAACGGCAAGGGAACAATTTTCTTTGTCGAAATCTAGGGCACCGTCAATGACAGGCTCATGCTCTGGACGATAACAGATCCGGTCACTATGAGCTCTGAACTGTGGTCCCCAGAGTGAGGACAGTTTGGGGTCTGCAGGGTTGACACCACGTGTTCTCTTTGTCCAGTTGCCCTGGAAAGAAACTGCTGTCAGGTCTGGGATGGAGTCTGTGGGCCTCAGTGAGGTCAGCTAGATGGTTCGATGGCTGACCTTGGTGCCTTCCCTTTGTTAATTGTACACTCTTGACTCAAAGCCAGGTGACCTTGGATCTGGACATAGCATTCCAGAGCCTAGGACCTCTGTATCCATGACCTATGAGGGTCAATGAACAATTTGCTGGGGAGAAAAAATAAAAAAAACCTTCGGTGGTGGTGATAGTACAAGAATCTGGACACAAATAGACTAAATCTGGAAGATGCATCTCCCTTATTTAAGTGTCAGAATATCCCATTTCTGTATAATGCTGAGAAGTCACAAAAGCAAAATAAAAATAGGGCCAAGCTTAAAAGTGTCCAGTCAGATGCAGAGACAGGCTGTCTTTGGCATCAGTGTTTTACTACCACCTTCCAGCTGAGGTCTCTGCTCTGTGGACAGAGCCCGGAGCACTGCATGAGGCAGTGCTGCTGGTCGCCATCTGGCTGAGATGTCACAGGCCACATGATCAACGGTGCACTGCGGACTTGGGGACTTGCATGCACACAGGTCCCCAGCCTGTGTGCTCCTGAAGAAGGGGAAGGAAGAAGAGTGTAGAGATTGTGCAGCCCCATCAAACATCAGACGACATGCATGGTCGCAATTCTCCAACAGACGGTGGGGGTGGGGAGAAAGGATTCTCTAGAGTAAAACTGCAGAAAAATGGCAAGATGTCCAGGAAATCCTGTGTGGGCCAAGCACCTGTGGAGTCTGCTTAATGCATGTGCCTCACACATGTATGGATGGCCAAGGTGCCATGGCTTAGCAGGCTTATGCACTTGTGAGCATAAATGAATTCACAGTAACTTTTTGACAACTGCTCATTTCCCCCATCAATAGCCCTGAAAATCCTATGACTCATCTTGTATGAGTATGGGGGCTTTTTAATACCACAAGGGGGTCCTTGTGTCTTAAAAGGCCATAGACATAAGGGGCCGGCGCTGGGGGGCAGGTATAGAAAAGGAGAGCAATAATCCCACATGCCAGGTTGAGGAAGATCTTTGAGCAAGTAAAATGGTATTGCAACTTTCTGGTCTCCTTTTTATTGAAGGGTGGTCAAAAGGCTACCCGAGACCGTGGAGTCCTTAAGCAAAGGGGATCCCATCCAGTGTCCATTGTACCCACATTCCTCATCCTCAAGGACAGGGCAAGGACTTAAAGGGCACTCAGGACTTGGTTGTGGCATGGAGGAGAAAAAGGAGGACAGGTAGGAAGGAAAGCGGAAGGGAGGGGAAGGAGAGAAGAAGAGAAGGAAGAAGGAGAATGGAGAAGAACAGAAAGGGGTATAGACCTTTCTAGGAAGTCCCCTGTATCTGCTGTCACTGCTGTCCATAACCAGAGTGGAAGGAAGACCAGTCTGTTGATGGACAGGGTGGGCTACAACTTAAGAGAGCTCTGAGACGGCTTTGATGACAGCCCTCTTCCTCCATTAGGAGCAGCGGTGTTCCTCTGGCCTCCTCTTTCTTCTCCCAAGTCTGAAGTACCAGATAGGGGTGAGACCGTTGCCAGAGAAGAGTGGGAGAGTGGACAGAGATGGTTAGATTAGATGTCAACTCAGGAAAGTGTGTGGGGCAGACACCACAGTCCTCTTGCTCCATTCTACACAAGAAGGAAGGAAGATGGAGAAGGAATTGGGGGGTCTCTAAACTATGAGCTTTGATCGTACCAGAACATCCAACCAGTGCCATAATGCACACACCTAGCAATCAGTTATACAAGCCCACTCTGCCTCTCTCCTAGAAGGGAGAAACAGGGCACTCAGAAGTTTCCAGAACCACACGCTCTGCTGATGGGAACATAAACGGGTTGTACTTTCCCTGCAAATTGTTTGGAAGTGTCTACTGGAACAGAGTATATGCACACTCTGTGACCCAGCAATTTCATCTGTAGGTATATTCCCAATTAAGTGCCTACCTGCACCAAAAATGTACACGAATGTTCAAAGCAGACGAAATTGCAAAATAACACAAATGCCCATCGACAGCAAATGTATAAATAAATTCCAGTATGTTCATATAACAGAACGCCATGCAGTCCTAAATAAACGATACGCTTTAGTTATATGCATTACTATAGATTAATGTCCTAAAAGAAAGGTCAAAAGGAGGCAAAACCTGTCCGTGTTCATGAGGGGCAGAGTGGTGGTCACTGTGGGGGGAATACTGGCTGCAAGGGATTTTCTAGGGTGCTGGTCATGTTCTAGATCCTCATCTGAGTGGCAGTTACACAGCTGTATAAAAATTAATTGGACATGGAGATTTGTGCCATATAATGAACATATGTTCTAATTTACAGAGGGAAAAAATGGGCAGCCGTGGCAAAGTAGAGGTATAAAGCATTCTTCCATTTTGGGGGTCAAGAGAGAAAATAGTAAGCAGAAGAAAAAAGACTTTCTAAACCAGAAAGAAAAAAAACCCTCATTTTTTTTTTTTAGAAACATTAAATTTTTTTTTTACAAAGAATAAGTTCTCAAAGGATAAAGAGGAATGAGTTAAATTAAATTCTTCCATATTGTTGGAATTATTTTAAAAGAACATTTTGGACTTTAATGATTGGAGCCAGAAGCCACCAATCTTTCTATAAAGGTCTAATTAGTAAATATTCTCAGCTTTGTGGGCCATCTGGTGTCCGTTGTAACTACTCAGCTCTGCCCCTGCAGGACAAGAACATCCTCAGACACACATGGTGAATCAAAAGGATGTGTCTGTGTTCCAATAAAACTTTATTGACAAAAACAGGCAAAAGGCCAATGTGGGCCATAATTAGCAGAATCCTGATTTAAGCAATTTTAAAAAATGGGAAAAAAAATTTTTTTAAAGTATATACATGAACAAGAATAAATCCCAATTTAAGGAGACGCTTATCACTGTTATGATCTATGATAACTTGCTGAGTACTTACCATTTGATGGGTACCATACCTAGAAGTTCTTATACATTATACGATTCAACTTGGTGAGGTCGGTGCCATTATAATCCCTAATATAAAGAGGAAGGTGGCCCTTACAAAGGATAAATAACTCTCCCTAGACCGTGGAGCTAGAAGACATCAGTTGTTATATTTGAACCCAAAGCCTTTGGTCTTCACTAGACCCCATGTTGCCACATTTATGACTTTTTTTGTGTGTGAAATATTACAACTAGAGTCTTAATAAATTACTTAGATATACAAACTGTCCATAAAAATCTTTATGTAAAAATAGTTAAATGTTCCAAAAAGAGGAAAAGACAACTCACTTTTTTTTTTCCACTTTCACTACTATTCAAAGGAACTCAAATTAAGGCAACTCTAAGATAGCACATGCTCCTTCTAAAACAGCACAAAGAGCCATAATGCTCGAAGCTGCTTGACTGTTTTAAAACTGGTACATTGGTGCATTACTAATAGTACTTTTAGATGGAAATAAACTTTTGGGGTATTAATAGGATACTATAGATCAAGATTCCTAGACATGTTTATAGCCATTAACCCTTTGAATTCTACCTCCAAGGGCCTGTTACAAATAGACAAATTAAAAAAAATAGGCATGGGGGCCCCTGGGTGACTCAGTCAATTAAGCATTCAACTTTTGGTTTTGGCTCAGGTCCTGATCTCCTGGTTTGTGAGTCTGAGCCCTGTGTTGGGCTCTGTGCTGACAGTGAAAAGCCTGCTTGGGATTCTCTCTGCCCTTCCCCTGCTCACACGTGTGCTCTGTCTCTCAAAATAAACATTTTTTAAAAAGGGAAAATAATGTAATAAATTATGGCTTCATAATGTTTATGACATTTTATACACAATTGGAAAGAACCGTGAGGACTAGACGATGTAATGACCTGAAAAAAAAAGTTTAAAATACAATATAAATGAACACAGTGGAATATAAAAGTGTATATAACCAATGCTTATATATTTACAGCAGTGTTTCTGTATGAAAAAGGACCAGGAGGTATAGCTAAACTGAAAATAATTCTGTTGAGGTAGTAGGCTGGGAAATTTTGTATGGACATTAGACTGCCTTTCCAAATACGGGTTTTACAAAACGTAGACGGAAAGGGATTCGGGGCCACTGTTTATGCATCCTGTAATTCCCACATTGGGTTCTGTGACATCAGGGTTTGACTTACCAGCAAGCTATTCATTATGTCTCATTTCAACTCTGACGGTTCTCTTGACATTTGACTTCCCCTGGTTTGAGCGATTCACTGCTTGTCAGGCACGGATTTGGCACTGCTGACCTTGTTCTAATCCTGGCATCAGATTGATAATAAACACTGCAGCTCTGAATCTCAAGGGACCTATTGGGAAATTCACTGCTAACTTAGGCATATGAAACCCCTCCAGCACAGAGGGAAAGTCAATGGCCCTTCAGGATATTTATGGATTTTATCTGTTTCTTAAGTAAGTGCTGCTCCATTATTATTCCAAATATGTCTCTAGTTAAAATTAGGAGGGAGATAAACAAGTCTAATTTTTATGGTACCATCTGGTCACAGGCCAGTGAAGAAGCACTTAAACCCTTTGTGGCTAATGTAGGCTTAGGACTGACACATTTCTTCCTTTCAGAACATTTCCTTTCTGAATGCATGGTTTGCCGTGCGGTTACGTTTTACATCCTAGGAGGGTCAAAGTGACTTGGTTGCTGGGGCGTCCAAATGGCCATCGATCACCACGCCCTATGGGTGGATGGCATCAAAGCTGCCATTCTGTGTATTAGTGACGTCTGTGTGCCTGTCGCAGTCATCCACGCACAGGATGTCCCTGTGTTCCATACTGCGGTCACTGTGCGGGCTGACGCTTACACGTTCTACAGCACTTACTTCTTGCGTTTTCACCATCTCCAAGGTCTCTGGATATGGAAACCCAGCTAAGAGCCTTGAGAGACGAGGTTGGAGAGAACTCACGGTGAAGACCCAATTTCATGGACCCCACACGAGTGATCTGTTGGCCCCTGGCCTCTGTATCCAGTACTGACCAATCAGAGACGCGTGCTACTAAGGGCTAAATACTGTTATTCTAAGGAGTGGTTCTTACATCTTACTGCGTTTTAGATATCCCAGAGAGGATGTGAAAAAATGCCCCATGGGGTAAGAATCAGGTATCTATATTTTCCACACGTTCTCCAAGAGAGTCTGACGGACAGAGTGTGCCACGAAAGCACTTTGTAAGGAAAGTAACTATTAAGAGCAGTAGAGCAGGAGCCTCTCATCATTTTTATATTCCACCACCTGGAGTTCAGAAGCTGCTCAGTTATTGTTTGTGAATGAGTGTCTAGAGGCAGACTGAATGAATGAATGAACAACTGGGTTAATAAATCAGGGGGCTTTGTCAATGGCACCCGGTCTCGCTAACTTGATTATAAAGTTCATGATTTATAGAGTAGCCTAGCTCAGCCCAAACTGTGATTTCTACCTTTGAAGTCTCAATTTGATTAAAACACGTTTAGCAAGGAACAATAACCTTCTGAAATGCCGGGGATTATGCAGCTCCGAGGAGCTCTGTGGGGAACAAGCAATTCCGGCAACCAGGACGGGTCTTTGTGAACCTGGAGAGGCCTCTCTGCAAGCCTGTATCGGGGCCAAACATCTGACTCCTCTTAATTGCACTCTGTCCTTGCTCCATTCCTTCTCGTCTCTGGCTTCTGGGTCCTGAGTGTTCCCCAAACTGCCAGGGTTGAATGATCTCAAAAATTAGGCTGAGCCTGTCCCCGTGGTGCCGGGGCCTGGGGCATGGACAAGTCTCCTTCTCCGTGGAAAAATGGGAAAAAAGCCTAGGTCGCTTGCTCGCCTACCCTCAACCTCTGTTGCCAAGTTATTCTGCCCAGGGTCATCTGCAGGGAACCGATGCTGTGCCTTCAGTGAAAGAGGAATGAACGCTGAATATGGATTCTGGCCAATCTGCATTTAAATCGCAGATGTGACCCTTTCCAGATGGGAAACCTGCTGTAGAGATGTCGACGACAGTTGGGAGTAGACAAAAGGAGAAGCAGTACTGCCACATGGTTAAAGCCAAGGCCCTGTGGCCCGTTTGCCTACATTCCGATCCCAGATCTGCCACTTAGGAGCTTGTACATATTCCTTGACCTGCCTGTGACTCAGTTTCCTCATCTGCAAACAGGCGTTAATGATCATAATTCATGCCATTTAGCCATGGTGAGGACTGGGTAAAATTAATACCTAGATAGAGTGAGATTATTCTGTGACCCATAGGGCTCCCTCCCTAAGTGTCATCTCTTACTATAAACATCTATAACACCAGTGATCATGGTGGCTGTTGACCCACGGAAGCATTTAGAGAAGTGGAAACTGTCTCTTCCCCTGAAACGGGGCTCTCAGATCCTTGGCACCTCCTCTCCTCCAAATCCTCCCTGCTCACCCACCCCAGCCTTATTCTGGCATTTATCTCTTTAAACCGGTTGAAGCTGCTGGTTGCACGAGGGTGTTGCTGAGTCATCTGAGGACACGGGGACCTATGTCACGAAGAACTGCGGGCAGGGAGGCCAGCGGGAGACAGTTTAGAGGGCTCTGAGGCAGGAGTGAGTCAGCCCGTGGTCCGTGCCTCGCTCCTGCGTGGAGCTGGTCGAGATGGGGCGGCCGTGGGCTCTCAGACTTTTCCAGTTTCCACCGCACCGAGGCTAATTGCTCAGCGGAACAAATGCAGCTCGCTCTGGAGATGCCCGGGCTGAGTCCTGCCTCCCTCTGGCCTGCTCTCCGTGGCTCCTCTGTCTCCTCCTCCCTCCCCTTCCTTCCTGTCTCCTTCCTGTTTGACTCTTTTCTTTGTAATTCCTCCCTGCTCTGATTTCTGGCTTCCCTTCCTCCCTCTTTTCCCACCCTCCCCTCCCCCTTCCCTTAGGAGAACTGGAAAACCTCCAGTCTTAAGTCTTCTCTGCCCTCTCGTCTTTCTCCAGACAGCCTAAGACCAGGAGCCATCACACTTTTTCTATGAAGGGCCAGACAGTAAATATTTGGAGCTTGGCAGTCTGTGCGGTTGCTCTTGTGGCATCTCGACTCTGCCGCTGCAGCGTGAAAGCAGCCACGGGCAGTATCTGAGTGAGTGGAGATGGCTGTGTTCCAATAAAACTTTATTTTTAAAAACAGGCAGCGGCTGGATTACACGCCACGGCCATAGTTGGCCAAACCCGGGGGAAGATACTATTTCTCCTGTTTACTTCCTTGATGCAGAGACCACAAACTCGTTAACAATTGATGATCCATTTAGGTGCTAAAAGCTAGGAAATATTTAATTTTGCCAGTTATGTCCATCCCAGAAATTCGAGTTAAAAAGACGAGTGCACGACAGATATCTGACTACAAGAGCACACAGATTCAACAAGGCAAGAACTTGCCTCCATCTTATAGTGAATGAGGGGGTCAGAGGCTTAGGGAGATTTTCAGACTGGACAGTGATTGAGTGATTACTTTTTGCGACTCCCTCCCTAGAGAGGCACCTAATGTCCTTCCTAAAGAAAATGGCATCCCCTTCATCAGAAGAGATATTTGATGAAGTCAGCCCTGTAAAAGTGTGCCTGTAGTGTTTTCTTTAAAACGATGTTTATTTTGAGAGAGTGTCAGTGGGGGAGGGACAGAGAGAGAGAGGGAGAGACAATCCTAAGCAGGCTCTGCATTGTCAGCGCAGAGCCCAACACGGGGCTTGATCTCACAAACTGTGAGATCATGACCTGAGCCGAAACCAAGGCTCAGACAGTCAACAGACTGAACCACCCAGGTGCCCCCGCCTGTAGCGCCGGCAAATCTATGCGTTCGTTTGTCCATGTACCAGTGAGTTCTGTGTCAGCACCAAGCTCAGTCGTGGGTCCTAAGGGAGACAAAGGGGCAGCAAGAATGGACACGATAGCGTCTGCCCTCCAGGGACTGAGAACGCAGTGCCCCTTAGTGGCACAAGGAAGTGGGAGGTCCACAGTGAGCAGGCATGTAATACGTGCCAAGCAGTAGATTAGTTTGTGTTTGCTTTCACGTAAGCCCCGAACAGCTCCAATAGAGAGGTAAGGAAACTGGAACGCCGAGAAATTAATTTGCCCAAGATCACACAGCGAGGGAGTTGGGGAACCTTCCACCTTTCCCCTTCACGCGTGATGCTCTGCCAAAGGCCACAAGAACGCCGTGAGCGCGGCGCTAAAGGGGGTCACGGTTTATGAACGCTATCTAGTGGAGAGCTGTGGTCTTTAAGGAGACCTTAAAGGAGGACACATGGGCTGAAGGGTCAGACACCCAATCAGCAAACGGGTTCAGGAGCAGATTGGAAGAAGGAACTCCATTTTTAAAGGGGGTTTCATGCAAGAGTCCGTGCTTATCTGAAAAAACTTCTGTAGAATTTGAGACACTGCAGAAAGTTGAATGAGGAAAATGTTTAGGGGTCCCTCAGTGATCTCCTCAACCAGCGCTGCCCACACATTCCTAAGTCAGCCTAAGAAGACAGGCCAGGCCACCCAAGCTGTGGGGGTGTCCAGCTCTCCCCAAGACTCGGACGTGAGCGCAAAGATATTAAGCTGGGAAGTTGGACTAGGGCGGGGAGGAGTATATTAACGACCCATCCAGTGGCTCAGAGCAATTTATGAGAATCCTAATTAGATACACAAAGAGCTTCTGCAATCACAAAACCACTCTCTACTCTGGCTGGCAGCATGGGGGCCCTTCCCACCCAAACCCACCCTGCCTGCTTCACTGAAAGAGAGGCCAACAGATAAAAGAATTGGGAGCACTGATGGACCCACTCAGAAGTAGGGAGTGGGCTTCCCCACCAACTCCCTCCAGCACTCCCCAGTCCAAGGTCTGTGAGCACTGTTCTCCTGGAGTGGTGCTTTCCAAAGCTTTAGAGAGTCTGTTGTAGCAAGACGTCTTACTGACACAAGAGCAGAGTGTGCGGACCCTTCAAATCTCACATCAATCTGGATGAGTCTTTAAAACGATTGCTGGTGGGCGCACCTGAGTGGCTCAGTCAGTGAAGCGTCCGACTTCAGCTCAGGTCATGATCTCACGGTTCGTGAGTTAGAGCCCTGCATTGGGCTCTGTGCTGAGAGCCTGGAGCCTCCTTCAGATTCTGTCTCCCTCTCTCTCTGCCCCTCCTCACTCATGCTTGGCCTCCCTCTCTCTCTCTCAAAGATAAATGAACATTAAAAAACAATTTAAAACGACTGCTTGCAAAGTTGCAGTTACAAAGGGGCAAAGGGCCCCCAACGTACCTGTCCAAGTGAAACGATATATATATGGTATCTTTCAAATATGTCACATATGATATCTGTCATATGTGCTCAGATAGGATATAACTGGGGTCACTAGTTTTAAACTGGGAGAGTCCCAACAAAATGGGTTGAGTTAATCACCCTATTAATGCAATATTAACACAGGGGCTGTATGTGTCATACTGCTCAAATATTTGATATGATATCCATCATATAGATGTAGATATGATATAAGTGCAGTGGAATATAGCATATAGCTTATAAAGATGTACGATATACATACATATATTTGGTTTTATTTGTTCGGTGAACTCGGACGAGATACCAGGGACAAGTAATGTATTTCTGGGTTTAAAAATAAACCAACAATCATGAAAACTGAGCAAAGTACAAAGAGGAAGATTAAATGTGTCTCTGTGCTAGAGCATATTATTTATAGCTAAGGTGATCTGGCTACTAGCAACTGAGGATTTGCCCCTGGAGCATGGCCCCTGAGCAAGACGATCAGAACCGGAGTTACACGAACCATAAAAAAATCCATACAGGGTGTTGTCCATAGACCAACAGCAGCTTGTTAGAAATGCAGAATCTGACCTGTGCGCTTGCTCCCCCCATCCCCCGACTGACCCACCGAACCAGAATCTGCACTTTAACAAGATCTCCAGGTGATTCCTGTTTACGTCAAAGTCTGAAAGCTCTGCCTTGGCTCTCTTAACCCAACAGAGCCTCATTTTCCTGCTCTGCAAAATGGGGATAAGATCTGCCCCAGAGTAATGTGGGAAGGGCTGCTAAGAATATTTGTGAGGTACCTGGCCCTGTGCTGGGCCACTGACAACAGGCTCCAACAACAACTGTTTTCCTTCCTCTTCCCAACATCACTGGCTGCTGAACAGTATTATCATACAGTCTTGTTCTCCTCAATATCTACTTGCTGGCCTCTATACGCCCACAGGGCTTTAACCTCTATGATCTTCCATCCATCTCTTCAAATCCCAGGATCACATTTTTAAAAAGTACAAAATCCGGAAGATTGATGGGACCTAACATCTCTCATTCAACCTCTCCTGTGAAGCCAGAAATGCCGTTTTTTAGGTCCCAGACTTACTCTTTATTTCTCACTCAAGTGTCACCTTTTAGGTGCCAGGGAGATACCAGATACTCAACAGATATTTGCCACTTGCTGGATGAATTAATGAATGAGGCTCTATGAACTCAGGCCGTTCTATTTTTTGTCTAAATCCTACTATACCTATTCTTTATGACTTACTCTGCCTTTTCATTCTTCCATTAAAAAACTCAAGTGTATCCCATATTTCCTCTGGACTCCTCTCTCACCTATCCAAGATACCTAAGAATATATAGCTACATATATGTATATGTTACTTCATATTTATGAATTATTATAATAAGCTTGCATCTTGAGATTAGATATTTTAAGTTTGTACATTGCCAACCAACTGGGCTGTAAGTTCCCTGAAGGAGAGAAGAAAAAGACCATGACATTCCCCTCTAGGAAAGTGTGTTTCCCAGTAAATGTTGGATACTGATGATCAATGCTGAAAAGTACTCATGAGTGTTGTTACTAAAGTACTGAGAAGCAAAGATCCCCGTGGGGTACTCCACTATTTCAGAAAGGATACAGCAATTAGACAGGAAAAGGAAGGTGAGCTCTTATTGGGATTCTGTGTACCTCTTAAGGGAAATCAGCAGTCCATCTCCTAGGGAAATGCCTGGCAGGCTTCACGTAAGAGGCTCCCCCAATAACTAAATGCTCCACTCAAAGGTTGCATTTACACAGCTCATTAGGAGAATTTTTTATACTTTTTACACACATTAGACTCGTAATCGTCCACCAAAGCTACTCTATAACAAGAGATAAACACTCCATTCTAGAGGATGAATAATAATTAGGTACTGCTTAGCACTGTGCTCTTTACAGGTCTAATTTTAGAGCATAATTAATCCTGCTGAAGCTGCATAAGGTAAGTGAAATATTTATGCAGTTGTGTTAATTCATGTATTTACTCCTAGAGAGACATTCAGAATTGGACATGCCTTTGCGAGAAGATTATCTTAAGACACCCCCGGGAGCAACGTCATTTTCTCTCTAATGTCTTTGCTTCCAGATGGCCGCTAGAGATGAAGCCGAGAAGACACGTGTCCCAATCCTGACAGTCTGACCAGGAAAGCAATGATTGAGGACAGAAAATATGTGTAAGAATCTAGATGCTCTGCTACTACCAGAAACACACTTTTGACCTATCTGGATGCCTGTATTTTGTATTTTTTATTTGCCACAAAGAGCGCATTTTATGTTCAGCACCATAAAAGTTGTTTCCATGATACTACTAACCACCAATACAATACTAAATAGGCTATACTGAATATTGGAGTTGTGGATGGACAACAATGAGGAGGAGGTGGAGACTGGTAATGATGAGGATGGTGGTGACGATGATCATGCTGGTGATAAAATGGTGATGATGATGATGATGGTGGTGATGGTGATAAGGACAGTGATGATGGTGATGGGGATGGTCGTGATGGGGATGGTGGTGATGATGGTGATGGGGATGGTCGTGATGGGGATGGTGGTGATGATGGTGATGGGGATGGTCGTGATGGGGATGGTGGTGATGATGGTGATGGGGATGGTCGTGATAAGGACAGTGATGATGGTGATGGGGATGGTGGTGATGATGGTGATGGGAATGGTGGTGATAAGGACAGTGATGATGGTGATGGGGATGGTGGTGATGGGGATGGTGGTGATGATGGTGATGGGGATGGTCGTGATAAGGACAGTGATGATGGTGATGGGGATGGTGGAAATGGTGGTGATGATGATGGTGGTGATGATGATGGTGGTGATGATGGTGGTGATAAGGACAGTGATGATGGTGATGGGGATGGTGGTGATGATGGTGATGGGAATGGTGGTGATAAGGACAGTGATGATGGTGATGGGGATGGTGGTGATGATGGTGATGGGAATGGTGGTGATAAGTACAGTGATGATGGTGATGGGGATGGTGGTGATGATGATGGTGGTGGTGATAAGGACAGTGATGATGGTGTTGGGGATGATGATATAATGATAATGATGGTGATGACGATAATGGCGATGGTCCTGATAATGATGATGGAGATGATGATGGTAATAGCTAGCATTTATTGAACCACTTCTATTTCCAGGTGCTGGGCCTAGCTAAGCTCTTTACAGGTCTCCTTTCATTTCATCCACATGCCAGCCTTATCAAGGAAATATTTCTGCAAGCATTCATTCACAGATGAGTAAACTGAGGCTAAGGAAGATCACCCCCTTCATAGAAGTATTTGTCAGTGGGGCAAAAGATTTCAGTTCAGAGGTATACTAGATTACTTCTTCCTGAAGGGTCTATAAATCTCACAGATACAATTATCCAACTTTGATAGACATCGTTGGGAATTAAATGAAACAGGAGTGTGACATCATCGATCCCCTTCCAGATTAAGGCCCCTGACATAGAAGCTCTACCACTTTCCATTTCCCCCTCTGTGAAATGGGCATAAGCAACACTGAACGTCATAAAGTTATCATGAATATTAAAGAACACAGGTAATGTATGCAGTCTGGCAGCTGGCTCCCAACTCTCCACCCCTCTCTGTGTCCACACCCCTGGTCATATAACTCCAAACTCCTCCCATAAGAGGCAGAGTGTACCTCTGATCCCTTTACTTTGGGCTTGGCAATCTGACTTGCTTTAGACAGAAGGGTGTTAGCAGATGTGAACACGGCCAACCAGAGACGTGAACAGCACGTGTCCAGTTAGATGTCCTTCTCTGTGCCTGTGACATAGCCGAGAAAAGAGCTTCTGCCAGGCAGCCTGCTGCCCTTTTGGCCTGAGACCCAGAATAAACACACGCAGAGCAGAGACCACACATTCGGTCCACGGATGCACAGCAGGGGCCAGAGCCACCAAGGCCACCACAGCCTGACACAGAGCCCCTCCACTGAACCTGTACTCCCACAGGCAAAACAAATGCTTACCGGAATATGCCTCTAAGATTTCACAGCCAGAGCTGACCGACACAGCCACAAATCACGATTACACAACAGAGAACACAGATCGTGATCAGAAGAAGGTGCAAATGCCCCACAGGGAATTCACAGGATCAGACGTTCTTATTTGGGAGTTAAATATAAACACATTTAGATGTTTGATGGTACTTTGAGAGTCAAGGGCTTAATTCTGGGAGCAGAGAAGAGGGTGCATTGAATGATGCACCTTGTTCAGATCCACACCACGCTGTGTACTAACCTCTGCCCATTTCAGTATTCTGTCTGACTGCAGTGTTGACAGATCTGCCTCTCCCAGCTGCAGAGGCACAGAATCCTGTGTAACCATCTCTGAATAGGGCCTCCAGCCGTCCTTGAGTACAGCTTCTGCCCGGGGCCCAAACTTCTGTACCCCGCTCCCACCCACTCAAGTCTTCAGGCGTCACTGGCCATGAGGCTCA
Source organism: Acinonyx jubatus (assembly GCF_027475565.1). Classification (NCBI taxonomy): domain Eukaryota; kingdom Metazoa; phylum Chordata; class Mammalia; order Carnivora; family Felidae; genus Acinonyx; species Acinonyx jubatus. The sequence continues at coordinate 3,815,727 of NC_069398.1, forward strand.
CTTTGCTTTTCCCTTCTCAGTGTTGGCAATTCAAAGGGACACCCACATGCCATTGGAGCCAGGACGGGATCCTAAAACCCATGGCGTGGAACTCTCGTGTGCTGAGGTCACCGACCAGGGAATACGGAAGCCCAGACTGAAGGAAATGTTGGCTGGAGACACAGTCGGCCCAATTACCTACACCGATCCGTACATGCCAAAGTCCCATTAGACTGTGAGACCCACGGGGGTGGGATCTATCTTTTGGTCTGTTGAGCAAGAGGCAGACTTTATTCCTTTCTACAGACTGCTTCTCCTTCACCCCTCCACGGGATAATAACAGGAGCTGTTTGTGTTAGAACAACATAACCCCACCCCTCAGGCACTCCTGATGGGCCCAGGAAAAAGAGGTTGATTCAAAATGCATCAGGAATCCTTCCTCTGCAATGTGAAATTTAGAATTTAGAGAACAGAGCTTAGGACTGGAGCCGAGTTCATGCAGAGTCATGGTTTCTCTGGCCCAGCACTACTAACATTTGGGATCAGGTGATTCTGTGTTTTGAGATGTGGAGGGCTGTCCTGGATGCCGTAAGATGTATGCCAGTACCCTGGCCTCTACCCACTAGAATCCAGGAGCAAACAGCCTCCCAATCATGACAAAGATGTCTCCAGACATAGCCCAATACCCACTGGGGGCCCAAACTGTCCCCAGTGAGACCTGGTGCTCTAGGACAGATCTACGAATTCCTGCTATTAAGACTCCAGGATCGCTCTGGTTCCTGTTTTCTTTTCTCTAAACCTATTTGCTCAACCCTTCCCTCAATTCACTGAGATAGACACTTCTGCATCCTTAAAATAAATCGCCTTTGACAATTTCATTGTCTAAAACTGGTTTCTGTACAAGCAACCTAAAAAACGTGGTGTCGTGTGAGAGGCCCCTGACCAAGAGTGGGCGAGCTCACCCTACCAAGGTCTACTGGAAAGCCAATCAGAAAACAGAGCGCAAGGGTGTCACGTCCCCCGAAAGTTAGGGGGTCACCCAAGGTCTTACCATCACCCACAAACTGGAGCAGGGCCAGGTCAATCTGCCTCTTCCAAGGGGAGCCCTTCTGGAGAGCAATTCCGTAGCCAGTGGTGGCGAAGATGTACCCGCTCCCGATGGTCACCAGCTTGCAGCCTTCATCCCTCCCAGCCTTGTAATTCAAGACCGCAGCATCGTAGATGAAAGCGTCCAGTTTCCTGCAATGATAAAAAACCAGGGGGTCATGGGGATGGCGGGGTACCATTTCGGGGCCCAGCTCCTGGGGCCCGAGGCAGCACCTCGCACTGTCTTTCACACCACACGGGGTGACTCATGGCCACTTCGTCCCCTCGTCATAAAAGGATCTATTTTTAATGAGGAGATAAAAGCCAGAAGCATTTCTCTCCAAGTTACAAGAGGCAGCTAAATAAAGACATAAAGAATCCTTATGCCTAAGTGAGTAAACAGTTGAGTTTGCTGGTTTGTTAAGCACTTAGCACTCCCAACAGTGAAGAACAGCGGCCTATTTAGAAAGGTTTGCATCAGACCAAAATAAACCATTAAGGTGCAGGAGAATTTGGTGGAGGGTGCAGGAAGGGAGAGCTAGTACATAGGAATGATGTCTTTTCCTCCCAGAGGAAACATGTTTACTGTCTATGTATATTACAGAAATTATTACATTATAATTTTTAGAAACCTCAATAATATAGAAAGTATCAAAAATATAATTAAAATTTAAATTGCCCATAATTCCATAATTCAGAAGCAGAGGTTAACACACTGGTGAACAGCCTTACAAATTTCTCAGTCAGGTATACACATGTATGCTTGCACACACACCCACACCTTTAAAAAAATTCTTTTTAATTTTTAAAAATGTTTTATTATTTATTTTTGAGAGAGAGAGAGAGAGAGCAAGCGTGAGTCAGGGAGGGGCAGAGAGAGAGGGAGACACAGATTCCTAAACAGGCTCCAGGCTCTGAGCTGTCAGCACCAGGGCCTGACACAGCACCTGAACTCATGAACTGCGAGATCATGACCTGAGCCAAAGTCAGAGGCTTAACGAACTAAGCCACGCAGGCGCCCCCATACCCACGTGTTTTAAAACAGGGGTTGGCAAACTTCTTCTGTAAAGACAAGATAATCGATTAAGCTTTGTGGGCCACACAATCTCTATCACAACCTCTCAACTCTGTTGCTGTAGCATGTTTTGGGCTGGTCCCCCCCACCCCCAACAAATTCCTATGTTGAAGCCCTAACCCCCGGCATGTCAGAATCTGACCTCGTTTGGACATAAGGTCATTGCAGATGTGATTCGTTAGCCTAAGGTCACATGGGGGAAGTGTGGGCCCCCGAACCACTATAAAAAAAAGGGGAAATTTGACCACAGACACACAGGCAAGGAGACCACCACCATGGGGAGGCTGGAATTCACACTGCCACAAGCCAAGAAGCTACCAGAAGCTGAGAGAGAGGCCCCGGAACAGATACTACCCTTGTGCCCTCAGAGCCAGCACAGCCCTGCGGACCCCTTGGTCTCAGATTCCAGCCCCACAACAGTGAGACCAAAAAATTCCTATTGTGTAAGCCTCTCAGTTTCTAGTACTTTGTTCTTGCAGACCTAGGAAGTGAGTACACAACACAAAAGCGGCCCTAAATAATGCAGAAGTGAATGAACTCAGCTCTGTTCCAATAAAAGGTTATTTATAAACACAGATTGGCCCGTGGGCCATAGTATGTCCTTGTTTCAACCTGCAAATTGTCATTATTCCATACAAACCACTTCCCAAGTTGCCTTCTTTGCTTGTTGCCATGTCAATAACAGCACATTTTTTTCCCTTTGTGGATGTATTTATTTTTATTAAGGTCGAATGAAGTGCCACATAAATTTGTACCCATTCTACATCCTGGAAATCACCACACAGATTAAGGCATCAAAGTTATCATCCCAGAAGTCCTGCATGACCCTTCCCAGCCCACGCCCACAAAAGGCAAGCATCAAATCATCCCTCGATACCGTGGCTGTACCTCTTTCATTAACCAGGTCACTGTCAGTGGGTATGAGTACTGTTCGCAATTTTTAAAAACATTTAACAAGGCTGAAGTGGTCGCCCTTGTACATGGGGATGGATGGCTCAAAACTAGGTAGGGATGGGATGGGATGTCCTCAAGTAGATAGAAAAGCTAAATCGGAGATTACTCGACGTCCTGGTACTTTCTCAACTTTACTGCCTTTCTTTATTTAACAAGAACACATAAAACAGTGAAGCAAAGAAAAATAAAAGTGGCAGGGAAAGGAGGTAAAATGTTGCATTCTTTCAGAGACAGCTGCTGAAGGCCTCCCGATGGGAATAAAACTATTTGGAAGGTTTACAGCGGCATGCTTCATTTTAATTTTTCGTTTCTGTAATGGTTAGAGGTGGGGCAAGACTGCAAGGCTCATCTCACCAACACAAAGACTCTAAAGTCTTTCTCCCAAGGCTGCAGAACTGAGGGTTTGGGATTATAGTCAGAGAGTATTAAAAGGGGATGAGATCATCCAAGTGGAAGGGGAAGGAAACTAAGCATTGTTAATGGTGATGGTAAACCAGAGCTGATGAACCAAGAGGAAACAGCCTTCTGGACAGCCAGCAATGCAGAGAGCTGTGGAAATAGGAGATGGAGAGTCAAAAACAATTTGTACATGAAGGCGGAGGAGCGTGTGACAGGAGCAGTGGATGGGCAGGTAGAGAGGCTTGGGATTCTCTAGTAGACTCAGAGACGGTGGGACCTCGGGAAACTCACTTCCTTCTTTTGGATTGCCAGTTCCTCATCTGTGAGGTGGTCACTGGGGTGCTGCTGAGATACTCCTCTAGCTGTGGCATTCTGATTCCACAAGCCAAGAGTCATCTTCTGTGACTATCAGTAGGGAAACTGAGGCTCTTGATGACATGTGTATCCTGAGGACTTGGGGCCATGGATGGTATCTGTCTTCTTCATGAAACTTATGTGCTTGCAACGTCAATACCTTAACATTAAGGTTGCCATGGAGATGCTGGGAACGTGGGTTTTGCTGAGACTTCCTAAGCCTCATCCCACTCTCTCAATTCTCAAAAAGACATAAAACAAAAAACAAAAATACACACATACATGCATACAGGGGCATTCAAATGTTAAGACCATCTGTATGTGTGAGGTGAAATCTCTCTCTATCCTGGTAAGCCACCACACATTGAAGCGTTTCTGGGATAGAAATCCCAGTGCGGTTTTAACTGCACCTGGCAACCATCGAGAGCTATCCAACAGCAGCTTAAATCACCATTTTATGGACAGGCACAGATTTTTGCAAATCATTACCATTATCTCATGACGAAATACTCTTCAGCTGAGCACAAAACGACCAGATGAGCAGAGCAGAAAGAAAAAAGGAAGTTTTCTCAGGAAACAAAGTTTGCAAAAGTAAGATGCTGTTAAGGCAGAGGGAGGACAATCGCAAAAGACCCGAGTGAATGAAGCAGTTCCACACACTGGTGTGTCTGGTGTGGGCTGGTGGCCAGGAAGGGCCACAGGGAGGCCTGGCGCCGGTCTCAGGCCCGCATCAGAACCAAAAGGAGGACAGTGCAGGAAGGAAACTGCAGGGCCCTGTGATGTTGGTTTTCTCTCCCTCATCAGTGATTCTAGAGAGCTGAGGTCTAAATGCAATGGTCACAGACACCTGCATGTTTACAAACATCCTGGGGCTTGCACAGCAATCCCCCCCACACCCCCCATAGATAGCTGGTCCTCACAGTGCTTTGCAAAAGAGAAGGGAGATATACAATTGGTATTGTTCTTTTCCTATGTGGTCTATGAGCAGAGCGGGTCCCACGGGGTTAAGGCAAACAGAAGCCTGTCTATATCACTGTCTCTGTGACAGTGCTGCCCAGTAGAGCTTCTGAAACAAACGCTCCACGTCTACACTGTCTGATGTGGCTATCACGCATTTGAAGTGCGGTTCGTGCAAGTGGGGAACTGAGTTTTTAGTTTTATTTCCTCGCATTAATTTAGATTCTGTCGTTAAGTGGTCACTCACGGCTGGTTGCTCCTTAAGTGGACGGCATAGCTCCAGGTGGGCAGGAGAAGGCTGTGGGGAGCAGGTTCCCTCCTTGCTCTGACCCAAAGAGGTATACCTGACCTCTTTTCAATTGAGAGAAAAATGTCCCTATTTTTTAAAAGAAGAAATTGAGACGTGCTGACATCCTCAAGAGTGGGCTCTGTGCTCAAAGACTCGGAGCCAGGGGCCTGTGTTTCCGAGCCCCAGTCTTCTCTCTGCAAAGCGGGACAGACAATCTCTGCCCTTGGGGGGCTTTGGGAACAAGGTGAGGTTACGTGAGTAAAATGTGTGCACCGTGTCTGGCACAAAACAAATGCTCAAACACACCGATGCGTTCAATCGAATTCAGATTTTATGGCATTTTCCACGACGTTCTGTGCACTGCCTGTGACCAATCCTGTCCCGGGTACTTGACACGCATCGTCTCATCCCACTGAGTCCTGCTATCAGGGCACGGGTGGATGTGTGCCTGCCATCCCCATCGCCAGGTGAGGAAACGGAGGCAGCGGAGGGCCACGTGACTCACACCGTCTGGTGTCACCACAGTGTCTGGCCTTCCACACAGTCTGACGCCAGAGGCCACAGACACAACCACTGTGGCCACGACGTTCTGTGACACTTGCAGGGTAGACCAAGGCAAGTCTGTATTTTGCTCATGAAATTCAGACCGGCGGGCACAGCTGTGAGTCAAGCCCGGCGCTACGAGAGAAGAAGCCGGGATCGGAGCCTGGCTGCAACAGCCTCGATGGGTCAGCTTCACGTGTCTCTTTCCCAACAGATGCACAGCCATGGAGGGTCCAGAGTCTCCCCCGCAGAAACCTTCTCTCGCCCCCAGCACACCCCACCCCTGCCTTCAGGACACGTGTAGGCATAGAGGCCACAGCTCCCATTGGTGCAGGGTCCGGAAGAGAAAAGCCACCTGAAACGGAAGCATCTGGGGGCCCGGAGCTGAGATTTCGGGAGACAGCCAGCTATCAGGCCGCAGCGTGGTAGCTGACAGCCCCTGGGTGTGAAGCGGCACGAAATAAAGCCGACCCAGCAGGAAAGAGGCCCCAGAGCTCGCAGGGGTCCCCGGGACGCTGGGGGGCTCACAGGTAAGGAAGCCAGTCATGCTTCGCTGCTCCGTGCTTTCTGCTCCTGCTTTTCAAGAGGAAACCGTCTTCGTCCCGCCTTCCCAGCTCCTGCCCATGTCCCATGGCTGTCACAGGCTGGAAGCTTCTCCCACGGGCCGGGGGAGGCCTAAAGGAGGGGATCTGAGAATAGCCATGGGGCAAAGCCCCTACCTCATCCACCTCTCTGCCTGCCCTCCCCACAGAAGGGCCATCTCTTCTCCAAACATTTGTGACAAGTGAACGGCCACCTTGGCTCCCCAACCTGAGGCGCGGAACGGAACTGGAGCCCAAAATGAATGCAGTGCTGTGCTGTGTGTGCTGTGCGCATGTTTGCTGTGCTGGCCCACCCCCCGCCATGCATTGTAGAGGCGGTGTGGGTGCCCTCGCTCGCTCCCTGTCACTGGCAGTCCTCAAGGAAAGCAAATGATTAAAACCGACAGCCATTCGGGATGGGGGTGGGGGTGAGCAGTAACACTTCCGTCCGCCAATGTGCCAACAAGCAAAGTAAGGAGGAGGTCACACGTGCCCCGTGCTACTTTAACCGAGCACTTTCCTGCCAGAGTTTTCGACGGCTCTGAAGAGGCTGCTACAGCTTTCTTGAGTGTGTCGATTTGACGCTGTCACCGGGGTCGGTGTCCCTTCTGCCAGTGTGGTGGCCTCAGAGTTCACTCCTTGCCCCAAGACTGCCTGTCGGCCAATCTGATGCCCCCAACACGAGGGAAGGCCACGGCCGGAGGCAAGGCCTGGCCCTTTGGGGAAAGGGACTTGTATGGCGAGGCAGCTTGACATTTCCTAATCAAAAGTTTCCAGTTTTAGCTCATCATCTCCTTCTGCATGTTTTCAGATGCTCTCTGGGGGTCTCAGTACATTTAAAGGCTAATTATATCGTTAGAGTTAATTATTCATCCATTAACATTCAAGAAGCCTTTAACGAGACACTGACTTGTTCTGATGAATTAATGAATCTGGAGTGTGGACGGGTGTGTGTGTGCCTGCGCACGTGTGTTTTGGAGTCTAGTCTAAAGTGTTATGAAAATTAAACACCTCTTGGATGATAACTGGATGTACTTTGGAGGTCACGTGCGAGCCTAGCAGAGAAGGGAAATGCAGCGGCCAGAAATTCAGGCCAATCAGGGCGCTGGGACGCCTGGGGGTGGGGCTCGGGTGACTCGGCAGGCCCCGCCAGTGAGGCCCCCTCAGGGGACCTCTGTGAGCTTGGGTTTTCCCACGTGGAAGGAGAAATGACACCTCTTTCTCGGGGTGGCCGTTGGATGGACGAAGACAGATGTGAACATGTTCTGTAAATTCAGGGGCAAGTTCAGGGGCTGGCGTGGGCGTGATGACGTCAGTGTGCGCGCAGGCGAAGGCGGTATGGATCCTCAGCAAGCACCCAGACACAAGGCTGTTGGGGGGTTGAGGGTGTTCATGGGCCCAAGAAGTGGTACCACTGAGGCATGACAACCCTTGGAACCACCTGCTTGGGGAAGAGACCCTCAGCACGCACAGGCTGTACCTGCCGTCGGCACGGGATGGTCTAAAACTGGCTTTACAAAAGTGGCTTAGAATCACATCTGGACTCCCAGTTTGTGAATATAAGCTGTAAAATTAGAGTTATATGGACACGGATGCATTTTCACTAGGGAAACATTTTTTTTTTTTTTTTTCCAGAGCAAACTCCATTAAGCTAATCTAATTCCTAGATCGATGTCTCCTACAGCCTAGTTATTGTTTCCAACTTTTCTGGAAACTGTTTTCACTGGGATCAATTCTTTTGTGTTTAAATTTTATAAGGATTTGACTCACTGATCAGTGTTTGGACCACAACAAACTTGACTAATTTATAGCTGCTGCCATTTTGAGTTCCTTGTATGGTTATCATTTCCACTAAAGTTCAATTCTCCTGAGTCAAAATTGTGCAGAGACCCAAACTTGCTGGGGAAAGTTTGAGTCATCTATGGATTTTTAGTCAATAACAAATTTCACCCTGTGTGCTTTTAACTGTTGTCACTTTAATTGGTATAGATTATGTCTATTGGTGATGATAATGGCCGGGAACTGGGTTTAAAAAAGACCGATAGTTAATATTTATTTTTCAGCTGAGAAAATTCTTAGCGATTTTGTGAGACAGAGACAGAGAAAGGCAGAGAAGGAGGGAGAGAGAAGAAGGTAGAGATATGGATGGAAGTAGGCACCAAGGAAAACAGGAAGAGAAAGAGAAAGAACGAGAAAGAGGGAATCAGAAAAAGAGACGGTGAAGGGGAGACAGTAAGTCACAGACAAGGAGAGAATAAGAAACGGGGAGATGGGAGAGAGAGAGAGAATAAGAGACACAGAAGAGGGGGTGTACCCTTTGCCTACTGATGAATAACCTCAAAAGTAAGAAACAGTTGGAAAAAAAATACAGCAAATCCTTGCTTTGTTTCTGTTCAATTCAACAATGGACCCAGCTAGCCATGTCCAAGGAGTTGACAGGTCATGTAACGCTGTCTTTTTCTTTTACTATTTTCCAACAAGGCAACTGAGGCCCTAAGATCTCTGCCTAAGGCCTCCCACAGTCCAGGATTCCAGACCAGTCCATGACTTGCCCAAGCAATGCGCCTTCAGAACACCGTTGTGGGGCTTCCTCACATGGGATGTGGGGTCAGAGGAACAAGACCGTGGCACATAGAGTGAGTCTGTGTGTTTCTCTAAGCCTTGATTTCCCCACCTGACCAGAAGGAAAACAATCTCCCTCACATGGCTGTATACTGGTTGGATGAAGTAACAACTATAAACATGTTCTGGTGAGCTCTAAGGCGCTAGGCAAATGCTATGCTTCTTCACCCCACAACTCACGTTCTGACATTGGAAAAATACAGATTCCTTCTGGAATATAAAGCTTTTATACAGAGTCCCTTAGATTACCCTCTTCAAGGGTTGGGATCATGCTAACCATTCCACTGCTAATTCCGTGGCGCATGGCCTGTTATAAAGAATGCTCAGAGGCACCTGGGTGGCTCAGTTGAGTGAGCACCCGACTTCGGCTCAGGTCGTGATCTCACGGTTTGTGAGTTCGAGCCCTGCATCGGGCTCTGTGCTGACAGCTCAGAGCCTGGAGCCTGCTTTGGATTCTGTGTCTCCTTCTCTTTCTGCCCCTCTCCCCGCCCTCAAAAATAAGTAAACATTTAAAAAAAGAGTGCTCAAAAATTTTTTCTTTGTTAGACTTTTCTCAAATGTCTGCCATGTGCCAGACACTATGTTATTTGCCTACATATCTCATTTAACCCTACCTACCCTGTTTTCCTAAGCTGAGGAGCCAAAATTAGCATCATTTTATGCATAGGAAGACTGGGGTGTATGGGGTTGATTGACTTGTCCCAGGCCCCACAGCTGGACGTTGGCAGAGTGGGGATTCCAATCCAGGACACTCAGCTTGGAGGCATCACATTATACTGCTGCTAGTGACAATGACACTGCTGAGGCTGTCACACCAAAACTGAAAGACGGGCAATCGCAAGGACCGAAAGCCATATGAAAATGAAGGAAAGAATAGAAAAAAAAAAATCGACATTTGATAAAATGCTGTTATGCATCAGATACAGTGCCGAGTACTTTCCCTAGAGTCAATTCACTTAATTTCAGGGGATGGGACTGTACAGATGTGGGGAAAACTCAGAGAGGTTATTTATTTGCCAGAAGTCACAGAGGTGGTCGTTATCACAGCCAGGGTATGCATCTAGTTATTTCTCACTCCCAGGCAGATATTCTGCACCAAGAGTCCACCCAGAAAATAAGCCAATCAGTCACCCGAATAAGACTGAGCTTTTTCAAGAAGGTATATATATTTTGACTCAGATATTCTCCTTCTTGAGATTATCCCTAGAGAACTACAGAGGACTCATCCAGATTTTTTTTTCAGATTTTAAAATTTTCTTTTTTTTTTTTTTATTAAATAGAACTTATTGTCAAATTGGTTTCCATATAACACCTAGTGCTCATCCCAACAGGTGCCCTTCTCAGTGCCCATCACCCACTTTCCCCTCTCCCCCATCCCTCCATCAATCCTCAGTTTGTTCTCTGTATTTAAGAGTCTCTTATGGTTTGCCTCCTTCCCTCTCTGTAACTTTTTTTCCCTTCCCCCACCATGGTCTTCTGTTAAGTTTCTCAGGATCCACATAAGAGTGAAAACATATGGGACCTGTCTTTCTCTGCCTGACTTATTCCACTTAGCATAATACCCTCCAGTTCCATCCATGTTGCTACAAATGGCCAGATTTCATTCTTTCTCACTGCCAAGTAGTATTCCATTGTATATATAAACCATGTCTTCTTTATACATTTGTCAGTTGATAGACATTTAGGCTCTTTCCATAATTTGGCTATTGTTGAAACTGCGCTATAAACATTGGGGTACATGTGCCCTATTCATCAGACAGTCTCTTTAACATATGGTGCTGGGAGAACTAGACAGCAACATGCAGAAGAATGAAACTAGATCACTTTCTTACACCATACACAAAAATAAACTCAAAATGGATGAAGGACCTGAATGTGAGACAGGAAACCATCAAAACCCTAGAGGAGAAAGCAGGAAAAACCTCTTTGACCTCAGTTGCAGCAATTTCTTACTCGACTCATCTCCAAAGGCAAGAGAATTAAAAGCAAAAATGAACTATTGGGACCTCAACAAGACAAAAAGCTTCTGAACTGCAAAGGAAACAATCAATAAAACTAAAAGGCAACCGACAGAATGGGAAAAGATATTTACAAATGACATATCGGATAAAGGGCTAGTATCCAAAATCTATAAAGAACTCACCAAACTCCACACCCGAGAAACAAATAATCCAGTAAAGAAATGGGCAGAAGACATGAATAGACACTTTTCCAAAGAAGACATCCGGATGGCCAACAGACACATGAAAAGATGCTCAATGTCGCTCCTCATCAGGGAAACACCAATCAAAACCACACTCAGATACCACCTCACGCCAGTCAGAGGGGCTAAAATGAACAAATCGGGAGACTATAGATGCTGGCGAGGATGTGGAGAAACGGGAACCCTCTTGCACTGTTGGTGGGAAGGCAAACTGGTGCCGCCGCTCTGGAAAACACGGTGGAGGTTCCTCAAAAAGTCATCCGGATTTTTAATGGAGCAATATGACTGCCAGCCCACAAAGGGAAAGGGTTAAACAGACCGTGATGTGGATACCACCCAATTCTGTCCAGTAGTCAAAGAGAATGAAGGCAAAAGACACCTACAGATATGGAAGGTTCTCCAAAACGTATTATTAGTTGGACACCAAACTGTGATATAGCTTCATGGCTTGATAGCATCCCACAGAATGAACTGATAATGATGTGTGGACATATAAATATATACCAATGAATCTACCAAAGGTCGAGGAGAAATGGCCTGGAATATCAAACAGACAGCGGTGCCTATCTGGTGGTGTGTGTGGGGTGGTGATGGTGGTGGCGGTGGTGGCTTGGGGTTGGGACATGGTCAAAGGGATGCTCCTTTCTGTGGTTTTGAGTTTTTACAGTGAGAATTTACATTTCAATGAGAAGCAATGCAGCACAGCAGTTAAGGGCACAGGTGCTAGAGCCAGTCCGAATCCCAGCTCTGGAGCTTACCAGCCCTCGCCTGGCCAAGAGCATTGACCTCCCCGGTCTAGCGCCCCTGCCTCATAACAAAGGTGTCCATCTCTCCCAGAACTGTCCACCTGTCGGGACAAGCCAAGAGTTAGCACGTACGGGTAGGAAGAGATGCTGGGCTGAGTGTGAAGGCTGGCTGTGACCCTCACTCAACCTCTGGACAAGCTGCCTCTCCCCGTCAGCCTTGGCTTGCTCTTCTGTAAAATGGACAGAAGGCCTACTTGGCAGAGTTGGAACAGAATGAAATGAGATCACACCGTCGAAGCCTCCGTGTGAGTTGGGCAGGCAGTAAGAAGAGGCAGTCCCTCAGGAGAAGGAATCTTCCAGAAACCCCCTGCCTCTTCACAGTCTCCAGGAGGAACTTCTAACCACGCGTATCCTAATGTAAGAAATATATCCTTTGCAGGGGGGTTGTTTTGTCTGTGAGTCCATTCCCCCCATCTCAATGGAAGGAGAAATAGTGCCCCCTTTTTAAAGCAGCATTAAGATTTTCAAAGGAAAAAAAAAGACATTTTAAAGTATGAACAAAATTTGTTCTGGGTTTTGTGTAATAGTGGGCAATTTAGCAGGCTAATTGTACAGTGTTATGGGAATGTTCATATTGATATTCTAAGTCATGGCTCGAAGCATGGGCTCTGGAGCAAGTGTGACCCAGACAAGCTGTTTATTCTCTCTACGCCTATTCCTTCCATTGTATATGGAAAAACACGAGAGTCGTTGGCTCAGGGTGGCTGTGAGGTTTAAATAATGCAGGCACAACACTCAGAGCAGTCCCCAGCACATAGGTGAGCGCCCAGTAAATGTTACGGGCTAGGCAGAAATACCTCGCTTAGATCCCCGAAACCATTCAGGTAGCTTAATGCAATAGAGTAAGGTTTAAAAATATGGATAAAGAAATCCAATTGAGTTACGGGAAGTCAGAGGTGGGATAGTGGCTAAAGCTTCAGGGAAAGTCAGGAAGCAGATATTCAGGCCCTAAGCTCTCCACAGTTGCCGACAGAGGATCACAAGTCGAGCTCTGAGTTATGTAGTAGCCTGGGCCAAAAGAAAATCCCAGAGACGGTGCTGTGCACAAGGTAGAAGCGTGCCTTAAGGTGAAGGAACATGACACTGTGCGTGACGGAGACGTCTGAGAGGCGGTGGAGGCCAGCGATGTGAACAAACTGATCTACGATGATGGTACCAGCAAGCTTCCTCAAATAGCTGTTTCTTTAGGGGGCTCCCATGCCACCCACAGGGTGATGGAAATGCAGAGCAGTGAGTTACATTAATTTATATTCCTCTAACTCGGCGAAATACCGTCCAGCCGTTAAATGTGAAAACAGTCCAACACCACGGTACAGGTCGGAGAAAAGCAAAGCGCAGATGTGCATGCACGGCGATTTGAGGCGTGTAAGCCGCACAACGCGAGGACAGACACCGGGAGGAAACGGAGCGTTGTGTTCAGAAGAAACTTTTCTCTGATTATTACGAGTAATACTTTTGTTGCAGAACAGTTGTGACATACACAAAGATGGAAAGAAGATCAGACTCCCGGGCAATGAGCAGTATCTCTGATGCGTTTTGATGTATTTTCATTTTTGCCTTCTTTTTACCTCTCCCTCTCCCTCTCTCCCCATTGCTGAGTTTACAGAATTAGGATCCCACCTCTAAATCCCCCCCATTCTTTCCTATTTTTAACATTTTATGGGTGGCCTTGAAAATACATTAATATAGTTTTAATTGAGTTTAACAAGAAATAATTGCAACCACTAAAACCCCCCCCCAAAAAAAAACAAAACAAAAAAGTGCCTGTGCCTCCCTGAGTTTTTATTTTGGAAAAAAAAAATCCTAACTCTGTGATGTGGTAGCAATTATTTTTAAGCTTTATTTGCAGTGTGGGGGTGGATCTCAGAAACCAGGTCACTGTCGATCTGACTTTTCTCTGGAGATGAGGCTATCCCATTTAGGAGAACGGCTCGTGGAGCCCTGTTGTCTATGCCTGCTTTCAAACTCAGGAGCTGGAAATGAACCCTCTGAGTTTGATCCTGCCTGACTGATAAAATATAGCTAATATTTTAGCTACGTATGCCACTCAGATAGCATCCTGGAAAGAACGTGCCCCACACAACAGCTAATCATCGATGACAATCCTTACGCCTTCCCAGGCTACCTTTGCCTTGGCAACTTCAACATCTCCCAACCAGTTTCTTGTGGGGATAGAAAGGAGGATGCTGTGATCTTACCAACTCTCAGGTAAGATCTCAGTTGGTAGATATGTAATATATAATATAAAATATAAAATATATAATATGTAATATAAAATATCTGTATCTTATATGCAGTATTTTAAATATGCCTAGATACACACACACATATGTATCAGAAATAAAACTGTGGGCTCCAAGTCTTTTGAGCTCTAACCTCTTACACCCAGCTGCCTCACTGGCACGCCGCTGGGGAGAGGCAACCCCAGATACCACACTTAGTAACTCTACAAGGTAGTGACTTGGTTAAATAGCCTGTTGAGTAATTTAGTTAACCTCAGTTCTTCATCCCTTAAAGGAGACACCCAGCTCGGCAGCATGCTGTCAGGATTAAACGGGATTATTATGCATGTGAAACGTTTGGGGCTGTGTCTCACCAACTGCTGGGTCTCAACAGATGCAGAGGGGAGGTGGGTGCCCAATGATGGGGGTCCCAGAGACACTTCCAATTAAGCCTGCACAAAACCTCCTCCATGCCTCGTCTCCTCCGGGGCACGCCTTCTGAAATGCCCTTCCTCTTCAGACAGGACACCATCTCCCAACATTCAATGAACCTCTCAGAAGCCACGGACTACCTCTACCTGAGTCACCAGAAGTGCTAATAAAAGCATGGATTCCTGAGCCCCAGAGGCTTGGGGACCCTGTGCTCCAGAACAGGGGCTCAGTGCTCCCCTTTACCGCGAAGGCAGTGCCGTGAAGCTACGCAAGTTAGCTGCCTGATTTTATTTTTACAGACACATCCCTGAGCATGACGTGAGGCCTGCAGTAAATGTTTATCGGTCCAAAGGCAACCCTCCCTCCCCATCCTTCTCTCCAAATACTCAACGTAAGGGAAGATGAAGGATGCCTGCCTGTTTCCCAACACTCTTGGGCGGGACAGGAAATCAGATAGATAGGGGACGGCGTGGCCAAGGGCTAAAGAAGGATGCTTCCAAAGGAAATTAGGACTTTTCATAAACGTATATACAAATAACTGTACACGAACATCAGTGAAGATAAATAGAAACCATCCCACTGTGTCTTGAAAATTAGGCTCTGAGGAGTCCTGGGGATGGTGACGGTTTAATTTAAATCTGCCGTAAAATGCTGGGCTTGCAAGTTTGCCCATTTGCTAGAACCACTTGGAGAACATGAGCTTCTCATGACGGAGCATTTGGAAATCTAAATCTGCCTCCGCTCATTTCAGCTCCCTCTTCTAGAGCGGATGTCTTCAAACCTGGATGAGCCCAGGTCAGAGTTACCGAAGAGCTTGCTCTGGAATGCCAATTCCCAGGCTGCCGACCCCGGACATTCTGATTCTGTCGGCTCAGTGGGGCTCAGGAACCCACATTTTTGTTAGCACCTCTACTGACTCAGACTCAGGCCACCCTCGGAGAAATACTGGTCTAGAAACCCGGGGTCACAAACCACTCACCCACCTCTGATTCAGGAGGGCCCCTACCTGTCACAACAGACCCAATCCTGAAAAACCCTACCTCTGTCCATGTTTGCACGTCAAATCTTGTTTCCTCGTTGATTTGCCTGCTGATTTCTGGAATGGTTTATCTCGACTTAAAGTTTCAGTAAACAATGAAACTTAACTTAGTTTCAGGTTTCTCTCTACCTCTGGTCTTAAGGCAATTAGGGATCCCAGAGATAAGCTACGTGGTTACATTGACTGGTCTACTTTTTATATGTTGTCTCAATAGAATGTGTTTATGGAATCCCTTTAGAACAGTTCTCAAAGTTCAGCATGTATCAAAATCACCTGGAGAAGAAGGATGCTTGTTAAAATGCAGACTCACAGGGGCGCCTGGGTGGCTCAGCTGGTTGAGCATCTGACCTCGGCTCAGGTCATGATCTCGGAGGTCCATGAGTTTGAGCCCCATGTCAGGCTCTGTGCTCACGGCTCGGAGCCTGGAGCCTGCCTCAGATTCGGTATCTCCCTCTCTCTCTCTGCCCCTCCCCTGCCTGCGTTCTTTCTCTCTCTCAAAAATAAATAAAACATTAAAAAAATTTAATTTTAAAATGTTCTCAAGTTTAACAATTCAGGGGTGCATAGGACACCTCTCTCTACCTTCCAGAAGATTGGAATCTTTTGGAGATGCTGCAGTGAAGGAGGGGAATGGCTGGGTGCTGGGTATGTGACGACTTCATTTTGTTACTGTTATTCCTTCAACAATACAGCCTCATGATATTTACTCTTGTGAAATTATTGCCTAAGGCACATCATGTTTTAAAATAACCTATTTCCTAGTGGCAAGTTTTAAAAGGAGACGAGATGTGAGAGGTAAGGAAAATATAAGAAGCAAGGTGAGGCAGACACTTGACTTTGATGAAGTCTTGGAGCAGGAGCAGATGAGACCCCCATGGAGTTGCTGGGATCCTGGTACCATTCTGTGGTGGCAGGTTCCCACATTTTGCTTCTCATAATCATGTTGAGGGGTTGAAGTCACATCATATCAGGTCATGCCCCTTCCCTGCTCTATCTTTCTAAAATAAAAAAAAATGCAACTGGGATAGAAGAAAATTCAAGAAAGGAATCTCTCTTTTCGGAGTAGAGAAGGACTTCTGAATTACAACTCATAACCCAGAAGACTTAAAAAAAAAAACAACTGATAAATTTGACTACAAAAAAAAAAAAAAAAAGGCATGGAAAAAAAAAATACCATCTGGAAGCTTCAAAGACCAGAAAGCTGGGAACACCATTTGTAACTACACCACAAATAAAGGGCTTATTTCTGCACTACAAAAATTAATAAGAAAAAGACCAAGAGACCAATCGAGAAAATAATGAACGTTTTCAAAAAAGGAGCTGCAGAAGGCTTTTAATTATGCATAGATTGATCTGGAGGGACACAGGATGGTCAGGAGATGTGGTTGCTGTTGGGGATACTTGGCAGAGGAGAAACAGTGTGGGGGGAAGGTTCTTCACTGTTCATCTTTTTATACAATACTTTTTGATTTGGAATTATGTAATGTATTTTCTATTCAAATTTTAATTTAATTAATTTAAATAATTAACCAAGCAGTTCTTTAAAAAAGATCCATACAGGGGCGCCTGGGTGGCTCAGTCAGTTAAGCGTCCAACTTTGGCTCAGGTCATGATCTCACAGTTCATGAGTCCGAGCCCCGTGTTGGGCTCTGTGCTGACAGCTCAGAGCCTGGAGCCTGCTTCGGATTCTATGTGTCCCTCTCTATACCCCTCCCCTGCTTGTGTTCGCTCGCTCTCCATAAATAAATAAATAAATAAATAAATAAATAAATATTTTTAAAAAAAGACTCATACTCCTCCAACTCTGGTTTCTGAGTTTGCTGTAATAGCACAAATTATCTCTCACATGGAAAACTGAGTCTAGAGTAAAGCTGCCAGCTGCCCAGGTTTGCTGGGATGGATGTCGTAATTATTATATGGCTTCCAGAAAACAATGTGTACGATTTATGGCTAGGAACCGTTTCCATTCCTCGACTCCTTTTTGTTCATATTGTTTTTTTTTAAAAAAAATGGGAAAGCAAGAAAACAACCCATTTGCTGCACTGGGTGACAGATGGATAGAGATGGGGCCAGCGAGACTCCACTCGCTCTTTCTAACCACTGTCATCCACATTTGTGTTCATGGTCCGTCCAAACCGACAGTGTATGTTGAAGAAAAGACCATGGCAGAAACAAACATACAAAACCCATATCTGGGGCTCAACTGGAAAGGCATCAGAATTTTCTGGTATCTACCGAGATCAAACACACATGCATTTCACAGCTCGGCGATTCCTGTCTTAAGTATGTATCAAGGGCAGTGTACTCCCTTGTGCAGCGAGGGCATGTGTGAGAATGCCCCTAGAAGCATTACCCCAAACATCCCCGAATGGAACGCCACCCCAACGTTCACGACTAGCAGACGAGGATGACTCTGTGGCATGTCCCCACAGTGGACTTCCACACCGCCACGGCAATGACAGACCTGCAGTGACACGCGGCGATCTCGCAAACAGACTGCTGGGCTGAAAGAAGGCGAGTGGAAAAGAAGACGTCTGGTGTGATCTTACTGAGATGCTAGAATAACAGGCCAAATGAGTCTACGGTGTTAGAAGCGAGGCTGGTGGCGGGGGGAAAAGGGCGTGGCAGGGTTTCTAGGGATTGGCTACGAATGGTCAGTTTGGACAAAGTCGTCAAGCACTGTCCTTAATGTGTGTATCTTCTCTGCATTTGTGTCCGGCCTCGATGAGATGTTTTAAAAATCACTCTGAGCTAGAATGCGCAGCACGTGAACGAGTCTGGGGTAAGCCATGGCCTCGACTTCTCAAGACGTGTTGTCCCAGCCCCTGCTGAGATACCAAAGAGATTCCAAAGAGACTGAAGGGACAAAATGCGACCGGCCAAAGCTCCTGGAAATCGTGCGGAGGTTGGGCTTGAGGGTTTAGACAGGGCCCCTAAGGAAGAGGCTGTGGACAAAACTACGGGATGATGCACAACAGTCATGTCTCACACCCCCAAGATGCATTTTGCACATCCTCAGCATTTTGAAGAGGCCACAGAAGAGAATTTAACCTTTACACCAAATAAGAGCACTGGCAGTCGGGTCGTGTCTGTGCAAAATGCTTTCCGGCACATCTTCCCTCAATCCTCACAAAACCCCTATGAATTAGGTCCTGTTAGGATTTCCATCTTACATATGAGGCTGGGAACAACTCAGCGTCTGTCCCAAGCCACACACGGTATCAACATGGGGAGGAGAGGCACACTCCAGCTTCACCTCCCAAGATCCTAGCCTCTGCGGTCTTTTCTCAGCAGGTCCTCCCTCCGAGTAGGCTACACTCTACAGTGCCAACAGGTGGACGGAGACATCGGCTGCACCTTTAGAGACGCTGCTCTTCTCTCCAGCTTTCCTTTCTGCTTCGTCAGTGCTACACTATCAGCTTTTACATACGGCCACTCGCCAAAAACTCCTACCCCAAATCAGATAAAAGTCTGCAGCACTTTGTTTTCAGCACTTTCGAGAAGCTAACAGACCCTTTAGATCTTTCTCTCTGGCTGAAATATCCCACAGGGTTGCACCAACTTCTTTATCACTTGAAGAAACCCCTCTGGGTCTCTGCATTTTCAAGTGTCCTGGATTTGTGTTTCCTTAACACGACTCAGAAGGAAACCTGTGGTGCTCATGAGATTAACAAAAAGAGCCCTCACGTGGGGTTCATCTGAACCACAGCCACTTTCCAGAAAACACAGCTGCGAAGGCAGGTAAGCACCAAGGCACGCAGAGTCATTTTCTGTGAGGTTTATGGGCTGGCAGGCCTGCAGAAAAGAAAACAAATCCCCATCATCCTTACCCAGTTTTCAAGCTGACCAAGGCATCTTCCACTCCCTTCTGATTGAATTTGGTCATGTACTGATGCATGTAGGGGTAGTTATTACGAATGTTTCTCTCGGTACTGCCGTTAGGCACCGTGCCAAATCGGAAAGGTGGGGAATAGTCGTGAGGTCTCTGAAACTGGAGAGACAGACAGACAGACAGACAGGACAGAGACAAAGAAAGAAGGAGGAGAAGTCAGCCACCATTGTGTCTTGTGTCGGGAGTTAAACATAAGCACGCCCTAGCACAGGACAGCTGAAAAACCATTCATTTCTGTTTCCTTTTTTATTTAATCCCACCTGCCACTGGCCCGTGAGCTCTGAGAGGTCAGAAACAGTGTCTGTCTCATTCCCAACTGTCCCCCCAGAGGCGAGCACAGGGCCTGGCTGCGTGTGCAACAGGCATTTGTTGGATTAACTTTTTTCAGCCCCATTATAGACTGGCCTTGCGGTGGGCACACGGGCCGTGCTCAGGAAACACTAACTGTGCCGAAATGAAGGTGTTACTTTAACTCGGTTCATTTTATCTACCTTCTCATGAAATTTCTGTTTTCCCCACCAATCACTCCCTTGTCTGAACCTCATTCACAATTACCATGACCGCCCCTGAGCAATGATGAACAACACAATGTATCACGCCAGGATATGCCTCCTTGGCCTAAGGATTCTCTTCGGCTGGTTATTTTTACAAACAGCAGACACAGGACAAGGTCTGAAGAGTAAAAGCCCTTTTGTAAGAGACACACTGATATTGGTAGGCGTGTCTGCCTCTCAGCACCTAGAGAAGGAAGATGGCTCATCTCTAGAAACTCTTATTGTTGAAGGCACCAACTTAAGTCTATAGAACAGCCCTCATCCTTGTTTACTGTGCTTTTCCTGACAAGCTCCCCTAACAGGACTCCTCACCCCCGCCCCCCGTGTCTCTCTTTTGTCCTTAGCTGGTGACAGTGGTCAAGTTGGTGGCTTGGACCATCGCAAAGAGTTACTTGGCTTTCCTGGGCATGTCCCATGTCTACAGAATGTATCCATGCTATTAAACTTTTGTTTGTTTTTCTCCTGTTCATCTGTCTTTTGTTTTAGAGGTGTCTCAGCCAAGAACCTGCAAGGGTAGAGGGAAAATTATGTTTCCTCCCCTACAGTAACTCTGTGTTTGCCATTTACTCATTCCCTAGTCGCTCATTCATGCATGGCCCACTTATTGGGGGCCTAATATATTCCAGGCATAATGGCAGCCTCCACGAACGTTTCTTGAGCTGGAACCATTAGCTTCTTGGGGATGCCCATATCTTGAATGGCTCTCAAGCCTCCATTAAGGTTGGCTGTCCATGCTCCACTTGTCTTCCCTGATTGACTGATATTGTGTTCATAAGTGCAGTGCCTGGGACAGCCCAGTGAGATTAGGAGTCAAGAGTACTAGGTCTGAGTCCCAGAAACAGAATTAAAATCTAGAGTCAGCAGAGGGCAATAGGTACAAGTGTGAGCTCAGGTTCAAAAGTTACAAAATCAGGTTCTATCATTTATGAACTATGAGACCCTAGATAAGTCACTTTATACTGCCTCCATTTATTTTCCAGATCAGTACTCCTCTTGTAGGGGTTAGTGGGGCATTCTAAAATTGTTAAAATTTGTCAAGTAATTAAAATAGTGCCTGCAACAGAATGAGCACTCAAA
Source organism: Acinonyx jubatus (assembly GCF_027475565.1). NCBI lineage: Eukaryota > Metazoa > Chordata > Mammalia > Carnivora > Felidae > Acinonyx > Acinonyx jubatus. The sequence continues at coordinate 3,836,791 of NC_069398.1, forward strand.
AATAGTTATTATTACTTTTCAATTTTATTATCAGCATGGACAAAAAAAAAAGTAACTTGGGCTTCATTTTTCCATGAAATAGGAAATTCTGGAACTATACAGTAATGATAATGACTGGCACTTTTTGAGGACTTGCTTAGGGCCAGCATTGTGCCAAGGACTTTACAGATGCTGGAGCATTTAATCTGCACAACGAATCTGCCAGGTAACAAATCTTAGAGGCTCCATTTTACAGATGGGGAAACTGAGCCTGAGGGAGGTTACATGACCTATTTAGGATCACACTGCTTGCAAGCAGCAGCCCAGAATTCCATCGCACCTATGCCTGACCTCAGGTTAAAGTCTGAACTCTGTCCTTCCACAAAGTCCGTCGCTAGTAACCACTCCTCTTTTAGAGGGAGGACCGTGCGACCCACAGAAGGGAAGGACGCCCAACAAACCCATGGCGGGACCAGGGCTAGGATCCAGAGGCATCTGAGACTTCTAGGTCAGCATGTCTTACACGCAGCTAAGAACTGCTGAAGAAGGCATCCAAGTTCACCCGAGCCAGACCAACCACAACCATCATTCTTCCTTCCAGACTCACACTTCATTTCACCATTAATTAAAATTTCCACTTGAAAATCGTGTCCCCTGAGTTAGGCAAGCCGCTGTGTAATAAGCAGCCACCGCTGCATTTGGGGGGAAGTGGCCATACATTGGCCAAATGAGATCTTCCTGCTGGGTGCCTTGCATTGGTAGAGTGTGTGCGTGTGTGTGTGTGTGTGGTGTGTGTGTCGTGTGTGTGTGTGTGTGTGTGCACATGAACAACAAAATGCTCTTTGCACTCCCTCTGGCGGGCAGTGCCTCAATTCATCACCAAAAGAGGAAGAGGCACCAGCCCCGCTCGTGGGCACGGCAGCCGCCTGCTCTGGGGACACAGGTAAGTACTCTGTATAAATCCAGGTGCTGTGTCAGCTGCTTCCAATCTCCAAAGGCATGGGAGATGGTCCACTTGACCAGATGTCATCCCCTTCACTCCCTGTCTGCAGCAGAGGGGCCACGTAGCTCTTTACAGGTTTGCTTTGGTCCCTACCTTGGGTTTGCACAGTGACAGAGGCAGATGTTCAGCCTCAGTGGTGAACTTCCACACTTCTCAGGCCTTAACTGTACCATCACCCCCACAAAGTTCAGCCCAGCACCGAGATCCAAAAACCTTTCCCACTAGAGTAAAGGCTGTCAAACTTAAAAAAAATTTTTTTTTATGTTCATTATGCTTATTTACTTTTGAGAGAGAGAGAGAAAGAGAGAGAGAGAGAAAAAGCAGGGGAGGAGCAGAGAGAGGAAGACACAGAATCTGAAGCAGGCTCCAGGCTCTGAGCTGTCAGCACAGAGCCTGATGTGGGGCTCAAACCCACAAACAGTGAGATCATGACCTGCGCTGAAGTTGGATGCTTAACCGACTGAGCCACCCAGGTGCCCCAAGGCTGTCAAACTTTTTACAGCATGACTCTCAAAACACACTCTATGGACTAGGACATTCTTCACGTATACCCTGTCCACACACACACACACGTGCCACTTCCCTGCACTCTTTCTACATGTGATCTATTCTGATGTCACTGAGATGTTCTATTTCTTTAATGGCCACAACCCTTACATTAATTTCAGGGCTCACTAAAAAGCTAGGACCTACAGTGTGAAAAACAGACCGTAGGCACACGAGGCAAGTGTGGGTCATCTCTTAAATCCCGGGGCCTCCCACTGAGGACATCGTCCATGTAGTTTTCAGAATTGATTTCTTGTGCAACTTTCTCCCAGAGAGTTCTGTGTCCAAAGAGAACAAAACAGATGTGGGCTGTAGCAGAGGAAAGGGTGGTACAGAGATGTCCATGGTCAGCAAGACCACAGAGCAATGTAATCACGATGCCGGGGGTGGAGGGAGTCAGAACTCCCTGGGGCTTCTCTCTCTGAAGACTATACTCCCTGGTCAAGTTCATTGCCTTCACTTGGTCTTAGGCTTAGACAGTTCAGCTCCTCATCTGCCCCTTAGGAATTGAGTCATTTGGGGCAGCTGCCTAAGTTCTCCAAGCCTCAGTTTCTCCATGTGTAAACTGGGGACCGATTTTGCAATTAATCATTTGGTCCTTCAAAGAATACGTGGCTTGATACACATTGCCTCATCACCTGCTGTCACCCAAAGTGACTTTAGCCAAATAATGGAGCCAGTTTCCTTCTAATCTGGAGAACAAAGGATTAGGAGGGTTATATTCTAAACTTTTCTCCCATCCAGTATGTGAACAAGTCTGGAAGTCATCCAAGGGGGCAAGACACGGCAAGCCCTTCAGGACAGAGCAAGTACAGATGCAGATCTGGGGAATAAAATGCTTAGGGTAAATGTGGCAATGGACCAGGACATTTCTTTATTCCTCTTACACATCCAAACTACACATTTATTAAAAATAACTAGGGGCGCCTGGGTGGCTCAGTTGGTTGAGCGTCTGACTTCTGCTCAGGTCATGTTCTTGCAGTTTGTGGGTTCGAGCCCCACGTCAGGTTCTGTGCTGACAGCTGGGAGCCTGGAGCCTGCTTCTGATTCTCCATCTCCCTCCCCACCACCATCTCTGCCCCTCCCACTTCCCCACCCTGCACTGAGCTCTCGCTCTCTCTCAAAAATAAATAAAGACTAAAAAAAAATTAAAAATATATCTGTCTTCTGTGACTACAGATAAGGGTCACTGGCACGTGGAGCTGTATTTCGAGTATGGTCTGCAACTGCTGGTGACGCCCCACGAGCTTCTGGAGGTCAGCATCAACCGACTGCGGCCCTTAGAAGGGAGGAGAGGCTCAGAGGCCTCTGTGCAGCCGGTGCCCACCCAGCAGCAGAACCGCAGCACTCGGGACAGCACAACTCCACGGGACACATTCGTGGGCTCTGCTACTGAGGCAGGCTCCTGAATTCCCCCCATTGTCACAAGAGGCCAGCTGGTGCAGCGATGCTCCCAGCCCCCAGAGGTGCGGAACAGCTCATGAGGCAGCGAGGCTGAGGAGGAGGAGGAGGAGGAGGAGGAGGAGGAGGAGGAGGAGGCGGCGGAGGAGGAGGAGGAGGAGGCGGCGGAGGCTGGAAGGAGGAAGTAGCAGTTCTAACAGGACAAACTACCAAGTGCCGGGCACAGTGTGAGGATTATTGCTAATACTCATATTAACCTTGCCAGAAAGGTATTAATACCCGCCCCCACTCCTATTAGGTAATTAAGCCTTGGGGATACTGACATACCGAAGGCCATACAACCATTTTATGGCAAGGTTGAGGGTTGGAACGCAGGTTCATTTGACCCCAAACCTGGCGTTGCTCTCGCCACTACATTCACCTTGGAGCTCCCCCACCCTTTTTGGGAAGCTTCCCCATCAACATTTCAACTTTTCTTTAGTATTTCCTAGGGGAACATCTACCTATGAACCTGCCTATTTAGAACCGAAGCCCGAGCTCATCTGAGTGCGCCACGGGCTTCAACGGTGCTTTTCCCAGCAAGCACTAAGACTGCAAAATGCTTTAAAAGCATCATAAACCTGAGTTGTTACACAGGTAATCATGATTTAAAAAAAAAAAAGAAAAAAAAGGAAAAAAAAAACCTGAGTGTGTACAGTATTAAAATAAATTGATTCCATATAGATTTTTTTATTTTGTAAACTTTCTCGGTGTATCTGCTATTACTCTTCTGGGAGCATTTAGCTTATTTACTCCAAGAATTTTGCTGTTTATCTAATTGTAGCAAACATTTAATTAAACGAACTATCTGCGTGCCACTAATGCTCTGAGCTTGGGAGCTGAGCTGTGTCCCATGAGGATGTGGTATCTGTTACGAGGTGTCTCAAAGCCAGAGAAGGTCAGTCAAATTATTAGTGGTTCTAATTAGTTTTCCCACAAGCAGCCATGTTATTTAGACCCAAAACTACGTAGCAAGGGATTTTTTTTTCTCACCCTTGCCTTTGAAAAGAGCAACAAAAAGCAAAATAGGCTGCGAACTACTTTCCTGAAAAATCCTGGTTCCCAATGCTTCTGCTGTACCTCAACCTGCCTCTTCAAGGAACCGTATTTTCGTTCCCCTGATGTGACGGGAGGCACGAACCAGTGCCGGTGGCCGTGGGGGATTCTATGGACTACAAGGCACATTCAGGACTGCTGTCTGCCTCTCTCGCTACAATCTCTTCTCCTAAACGTCAGGGAGGAACGAGGAGGCACGGCCAGGTTCCGTGACTATGAAAGCATGGAGTAAATCGCACCTCTGAGTTTGCCCTGCCCAGAAGCAAAGGAACGGCTGGGGTTTTGTGCTCCCACACTGGTTAGCTGTTGTTGAGAGGTAACCGAAGGGATTGGGGGAACTTAACCTTTCCAGAAGTTTACCGTTCTAGTGCCCCAAGGTGATCCTCCTGTGAAGATCCCCCTTATGAGCCTTTGTCAGCAAAAGTGGGATGGGTACACGGAGCTGGAAGACGGATTCCAGGAGACCCAGGTGAGATGCCTACAGTGTCCTACACAGCATGCATTTGTCACCCAACAAACATATCCTGAGCACCTGCTAAGTGCCAGAGAACTCTCTCCTAAGCATTCCCCTGATAGCCCCTCCAGCCACGTCAACGTTAATCTCACAGGTTTTAGCTCCTTGATAATACTTGTTCCTGCCCGGAATTTTGTTCCCCGTTTACATTCATGCGTGTGTTGTTTATTTCTCTCTACTAGAACTGAAGTATCGTGGGAGTATGAGCGCAAGCTGCCAAGTTCGCCACAGTGGCTGGGAACACCCCTCCCAAGAGGTGACATTTTCCCTAAAAGACCTGAAAGTCAAGGAGGAGCCAGCCATGGATGATGGGGAAGAACATTCAAGGCAGAGGGCCGAGCAAGTGCAAGGGCACTGTGGTGGAAATCTGCTTGCGGTACTGAGGGCACAGGGAGGGGGGCTGTGCGAGCAAGAGGGAGGGAACACTTGAGGGGTGCACCAGATAAATAGAGGGCTCTGTCGCCATGGTAGAGTGGCATTTACTCCAGCCACAGTGGGAAGCGTTCAGAGAGAGGCCAACCACTCACCCCTGCCACTCATCATCTTTCTGATGACAGGCCTTCTCTCTACCTCTTTCAACCACGGCATATGTCACAGATAAGCTGTTAGGGCCTTTCATGGTTGATTTTCTATTCAGCAGTTTGTTGACGAATGCCAAAAGAATACATGTAGACTTAAGTCAGCAAGACATGCTGGTGAGATTTTATGAAGAGAGACAATTATCCATGTACGCGAGACAGAAAATCTTTGTGAGGCAGCAGTCCCCACACTGCTGAGCTTAGCAAGTCAGGATTTGCTTCCCGAACCTAAAATTTCAACGGAAGGCTGCACCCGGTTTACCTCTTTTCTTCCTCTGGGTGCCTTTCTGAACAGCCACTCCCACCCCGCCTCCCTTGTGACAGACATTCTAGCAGAGACTGGAGACAGCAGGTGTGACATTGGAAGCACGGCCCCGCCCCGAGAGGGAGGGCTGGAGAGGTGTCTGAGTAAAAAGGAGCCGGTGGCGAATGAAAAGCCTCTCTGCTCCTTTTGTGCCCTTGAGGAAATTTCAGGTGAGTCAGGAATGCAGACGGTGGGGCTGGCCGGCTACACGGGTACAAAGGCGCTGTTAGTTTGTCTCTGGGCAGGCCTTAGAGACGACTTTCTTTCGTGTCAGAGATGAGAAATCCAGGCGTGGGGCACATTAGAGACTCAACCAATGCCAGAGAACGGGGACGTCGCTACAGGCTCAGAGCACCCCACTTCCACCCCGCCCAAGTTTCTCCTTGTCCAGGCTCGTGGGTCTCCTCCAACACCACGCGCTCTCTTACAGGGAGAACCCCAGCCTGAGCTGGAACACAGTGCCACCGTCATCGTTCTCTAAATATGACAGATGACCGTTTGGGGAAACGGTGCTTCCAAATTAGACCCGGAATCTTTTAGATCTGGGAGGGCTAAGCCTCAGGTTCTGTTTCTAAAATTTTTAGAAAGATGCCAATTCAAGTTAAAAGAAAAAAAAAAAAACCCAACCCTCTGGCTTTGTGCTTTAGAGTTGATGGGTTTGGATGGGCCCTTCTGAGAAGAGAGCATTTAAGATCAGCCCCTCGGGCAGTGAGGGAAGTAAGGTGACCTTACCTTTTTGTCACTGAGTCCGGTCACTTGGTCCACAAACTCCTCCTGGATCATGAAAGCGGCCAGGTTGGCCGTGTAGCTGGCCAGGAAGATGACGGCGAAGAAGGCCCACACGGACACCATGATCTTGCTGGTGGTACCTTTGGGGTTCTGGACGGGCACGGAGTTGTTGAACACCAGGCCCCAGAGGAGCCATATAGCTTTTCCAATCGTGAAAGAAGGCCCATGGGGTGCTGCGAATAACAGGAAGGACATTCTCAGAACTTTCTCGAAAGGGCAATGCGGCGGCTGCCAGCAATCCTGCCAGGTGCCGGAAGATGGGACCGTCTCACAGTGGTACTTCATTGTCCCAGAACCACAGCCACCACACTCCCTGCATCTTTAAAAATGAGCATTTCCCCCACATTTCTATCTAGGTGGATTTTTTTTTTTTGCCACATTTCTTAAAAGAAGGCAAAATAAATAATAAAAAAAAAAGGGAGAAAGGAAAAGAAAATGGGTCTGCAAAATGTGGTTTTAAATTTGGATTCGATTTCCATCTGGGGGAGCCAATCTCCTTAATCAGCCTAGCGAGGCTTGCAGAAATGCATGTGTGGGGTCGCTTCAGTTCTCACAGGCCGTGCTACCCGTAAGAGCCACGCGGTCCAGTGGGACTGACGTGTGGCAGTCTAATCCAGTTGTCCCTCGCAACTGCTCCTGTTCAAACTCAGACGTAAAGTGTGCACAATATAGGAATTAAACCCAACTTTTCAGTTGTCTGCAATTGGAGACATCAAGGAACCCGAATAACAGCTGAATTCTCCCACCAGTTCACAGATGAAAGACATTTGGTTGCAGGTCACGGAAAATGCACCAGTTCACAGATGAAAGACATTTGGTTGCAGGTCACGGAAAATGAACTCTGATATCACAGCACTTTTTCTTCCTCGGTGTATCCCCGCAACAGCTACGTGTCCCTTTTAAGACTCTTAAATGTTCTTTGTAGCAATCTTCACTAAAGAGGCAGAACAACATGGCACAATATATTGGGGGTGGGGGTGGGATCTGCGGGCTGTAAAATACAAGCCTTTCGGCTTTCATGTCTGTTTTGCACAAGGGGGAAAAAAATCAATTTATGCCCTCATTTCACGGGAAAAAGGACTTCCTTTAACAGAAGGTTAATTTTTATGTCATTTAAGTAAATGAAGATATGAAAAAATGATCTACTCAGACTTCGGTTGGCAACAGCAGCAGAGTGGGCAATAAATAAAGTAGCAGAAGTGAATCATTGACGGGTGGTATGAAGTTCTGGGCAGGGAGCCTGGGAGAAGCAAGCTTTCTGCACACTGGAGGCCAAACCCAGGCTGCAGCAATATTTATAATAACCCTATACAGCACATCAAAGGGAAGGCAATTAATTTTGTTATTCTCAATCTCAAGCGCTTCTGTTTCTCTTTGCCTAGTTTTATAATCTTCTGGACTTATTCCCAAGATGCCAAGAACTCTTAGGAAAAAAAATAATAATTAGAGTCAATCCAGTTAACTTCATGAACTACTTAATTTTATTAGGGAATGAGGCTGACCAGAAGTGATGGCTATTTGGGAATCAGAAATAGGCAGCTGCAGGGGTTCTGTCCAAGACTTTTGTGAACTTCTGATTCATGAATACTATTACTGAGCCGGACATAAAACCTTCCCCATAACGTGCCGGGAAATGTAACAGAAAGCCATTTTGCACAAAGAAACCTGTAGCTGTCATGTCTGGAGTTTCCACAAGCAGATGAGCAGGAAACAAAAAGCCTCGAGGCAACGGAAGGGCTGGGGAGTTTGCTTGCTCAATTCCTTGCTTTACAATAGTCTTCCAAGTGTGAGCTTTGGCCAGAGAAGGAGTTGTTGCATGTGATGGCCTCTGGATTGTTTTTTTTGTCTTGAAAGATATATACCTGATTTATCCACTAATCTCCAGCCAAGTCCAAACCACTGTAATCCTTTCTCTCAGAAAACTAGCACCTTCCTTCCACTCCTGCCTGCCCTTCTCATTATCCCAAGAGAGCAGCCCCGTGATCCTCCTACGCTGTACATGTTCGTCCCGCCTTTCCCGCCATCTTGTATCACTGTCCACCGCTCTCACTCACGTCTTTTCTGTTTCATCCAGATTGATTCACTGTCAAGGTCTTTCTTTGTATTTGCCGTTCCATCTGCACAAAATGCTTGTCCCTCCATTTTTCACATGACTTCTCACTCCTTCGGGTCCTCAGCTCCAATGTCCTGTCTTCCGGAAGTTCTTCCCTGCTTGGCCATCTTATCTAAAGCAGTGCCCCCACCCGTCACCTCACTTTGTCTTTTACTCCCCTTCTCTTGACACTTATTACCATCTGTGATTATTAATGTTACGTGTTCATGTGTTATCTTCACAAGTAAGTTCTCAGCTCCCCGGCAGGGGGAGGGGGGAAATCAGGAAGTCTCCACCCAGATTATCATGTTGTCCCTCTGTGCTAGCACAGGGCCTGGGACATAGTACCTCCTCAAGAAATACTCGTCAGAGAAATGCATGAATTCACAAAACAGCACAAACTTGGATTCTACAAATGTAACTACAGACTCCACTCTGGTGCGATCACTCCCAGAAAACCCTCCCAGACCCCACTCTGTTGGAACCTCTGTACTGGTTACTTACATTGCCCTTTTAGTGGAGGCTGGTGATTCTCCCATTTAAAACAAAAGTTGTGATTACTTATGGCATTTTCACTATGTTAGCTTGACTGGAGATGGTTCATGTAGTTACCATCACTCTTCAGTGGTTAAGAAGTGGGAGGATTTCAAGAAAACTAAGTTCCTAGCAGATTCCCATGACCTGCTGACTGTTTCCAATAGTGAATCTTCCGGATAAGAATATGTGGCAAGTTGAAGCACCCTGATGTTGAATGGCTGTATGCCTACTGTCTTCCACCAACCTAAGTCATTTTTCAGGAAAGGGATTTGGTCCAAGCAGCCTTCCCGAGGCCATCCACTTAGAACGTGCTGTGCACTGAGGAAGAGTCACTCAGAGTGATGTAATGTATTTATGTCTCTAACATGAATATTGGTTTGCACAGGGGCCTCTTAATAAGTTATAGCCAATGAATGTCTCCCAGTGCGATTTTCTATCTACTGATGGCAGCTTTATCAAGTACAATGCACTAAGGTCAGGCACTATCAAGAGGAAAATGTAATTCTTTGGGGGAAAATACCACTTTATAACTATTTTTACCGTCAAATGAATTCAAGTGTGATTCAGTAGTCTGGAGAATGTTCTTAAACTAGTATCTATAAAAGCCATTTCCTCTGCCTGGACTGAAGTCGAGACTCAAAACAACCTGAACATTTCTTCTGACACAGATTTTAAATGTTAATTGCCAGAAAAACTTCTTCAAATCTGCTTTCTCAACAAATCGCCAGTGGTTTCCACCTAACGGTGACAGACTGCCACAGGATAACACAATTAAAAGTGTTCCGTTTTGTTTGATCCCCTCTTTAGTTGAAGCAAATAACCTGCAGAGTGTACAGGGTTACCAGTAGCATCGGTGACCTGGCACCGTTCATGGAACCCAAGAGCAAGCCCACACAGGAGGATGTGCTCTCCACCTGAAATCTTTGTCGAAAGTCAATGAAACAGGGTCAGTGTGAGGGAGGTCTCACCTTTCCCTTTGGCTAAGCTCCTGTTGTATCCAACGGGACTGAAGTACTCGAAGACGAAAACAGCTATGGCGGACACGATAAGCAGCATCACAAACATCATCACCCACACGGAGGCGCTGAACGGTTCTGCGGATGAACAGGCCAGAGGAGTGGAACATGGTCAGTTTGCGGATCCTCACAACCAGGGCCAGCAGGAAGCCCAGAGGTCTGTTGGCAGGCTCACCCCTCCCTCACGAGCATCTGATCATTCAAAAGAAGCTATGAATCCCTGTCGGTTCATACGTCTCCACCATTCTTCATGCTGCAGAACATTTGAGGCATTTTACAAGACTGTACATAACAGGGTAAAAATAGAGAAGAGCATAGGACACCGTCCAAATCGGGTCAAGGAAAGTAAAAACAAATGGGAAAAAGAAAGCAAATAGAGAGTCCGTCGGGTCTGATATGATTATAGCATCATCCTGGGGACCAATGCTATGGGGAAGCAAGACCCGGCCCAAAGAGTCAATTCTAAGGCTTCTGCTGACCAGCATGGGTTTTATTCTTATTTTCACTTGGATTCTTACATGCTGGAGGGACGATGTGTGGGGAATTCCAGAAGGAAAGGGCACACTATAACCTGGTAGAAAAGGATTGTAAAATCAGGGGGCTGACAGCAATCAATATTGGAAGGTCAACGTCTGCCACCACTGCTCGGACTACCACACTCTCCTCTCTGCCGTCTGCTCCAGACAGATGAGATCTCTACAATTTTAAAATCTTGTTGATGCTGTAAATGGGCTTGAATGCATTTGAAAAGTCAACTGAGGATATCATATTCGCATGGTAATTGGGTGAAAAAAGCATTGCTCAAAGAAGAGAGACAATGAAGGAGTATTTGGAGAGATGGTAATTTCCCCTAAAAGTAGTTTACATCAGCTCATTTTCATATGGATATCTCAGAAGGGCAGGCCAAGTCACAAGGTTCTAAATCTTAGAATGCTCTAGAAAGTTAAGAGATTTTATGTAAAATAAATTAACGCTTATATTCAGTCTGATTGAGGATATGAAAATGGGCTGAATGGAGCCATTGTATTCACACAGGTCACAGATTTGCTAGATAATCAACACAGACAAAAATTTTGGAAAATGAACATATCTCCACCTGAATGCATCATTGGGAAGAAACTGCCCTTGGGTACCAATAAAGTTATAATCCTTTTCATCACAAGCAAACATTTTCTGAGGGTAAAATATAAGAAGCCCAATAACACCCTGAATAGTAGGCATTTTATTATTTTTAAATTGTTTTTCTGATGAAGCTGGTAATAATCATAAAGAACGAGGCTGGTAGCAAGCCACCCTATCATTAAAGCCTGTGACTACCTAACACAGCTAGGGGTCATCATAAATTCCAGTGTAATGAGCTTACTATATAACAAGAAACGAATACGTCCGAAGCTTTAACTACATTGGATAATTTAAAAACTGGCAGGAATGCTTTGCAATGCAGTTTCCATGGTGCAGATATGTTAAAAAGGATCAGGTACCAGCACAGGCTACTTAGGTTAAATAACACATGGTGAGTTGGAAGAAATCAATGAGGTTGCAACCATGATATATCTTAGCTGAAATTAGCTTGGGTAATAACAATATTATATTCCTGAAATCATTGCAATTGGGTATTGAGGTGTGCCCAAAAGGGAGAAGAAATAAAGAAATAATTAGGAGATTAAACACACTCAATATTCAAGAAGAGAAATGGTGAACTAATTCTCCAAGCTGGGTATGTTAATGGCATGGTGCATCTGACGGGAGGAGGGTCACCACGATGAGTAAAAGAGCACAATCATGGAAAGCAGTTGATGGTGTGTGAAGTTTGCTGTGCACACACACACAGTACATCCAGTGGAAGCACTATGTGATTCCGCGGGGAAAGCCAGAACCAACAGTGGCAATGGCGGTAGCGGTGTGCTGTTCGTGGTCCTGAAAAAGGTGTCCTGGTTTCAAACATGCACATTTATTCATCGGATAACTTCACTGCCAGTGCAGGTGGCAGTAACATGATACAACATATTAGGGGCCATCCTTACTGAATACTTCACGCACATGGCTTCATTTGGCAGTTGATGCATCCTAATGCTGACACTAACTGTTCCAAAAGTAAGGTGGAGGCCTGATCAAGCAACTGATCCCAGACGTTTCCCCACTTGGAAGTGACACCTGCCCCTTGGCTCGTGAGCATGGCAGAGAGATAAAAGGATCCTGCTATAGTGTTCTGGTTTTTAAAAAGTTTTTTTTAATGTTTATTAAAAAAATTTTTTTAAATGTTTGTTTATTTTTGAGATGGAGAGAGACAGAGCATGAGTAGGGGAGGGACAGATAGCGAGGGAGACACAGAAGCAGAAGCAGGCTCCAGGCTCTGAGCTGTCAGCACAGAGCCCGACGTGGGGCTTGAACCCACAAACCGCGAGGTCATGACCTGAGCTGAAGTAGGCTGCTTAACCGACTGAGCCACCTAGGTGCCCCCAGTGTTCTGGTTTTGATAAGTTAGGTGCCTATGAAGTGCCCTTAAGGATTGCTGTTAACACACCACCGCCACCACCACCACCACCACACAGAAAAGCACTGGAATAATGGTGAAGCACCATCTATAGTGTCTAAGGAATGACCCAGAAACATTTGGGATAGCTCTGGATTACATCCTCGACTGGCTTAAAACAGATTCAACATTTGTCCATGAAGGGGCTTCCATCTAGGAGGCTCCAGATCAGCATTTCTTTGGCTCAAACAATCCAACCTGCTTGGAAAGTCTTTGGAAGTAAATGAATGAAAATACTGCACCAGGCGCCACCTCTGTCCTTGAAGAGTGGCTGGTTACGTTTGCACACAAAGCCTGGGAGGCTTTACCTGCAAGCGTTTCCGACGTGAGTTAATGGAGTTAGTGGAGAGAGGACAGGAAGTAATGAAGAGCAGTGCAATCAGATTTTGAATGTTTGGGCTCTTCCAGAAGACTGAGCCAGTGAATGGAAAAATGTAGCTTAGCATGGCTCATTATGACTTTCAAAACCTGCAGATAATGGCCGTAAATAAGGGGGTGCACAGTGAATCGAACAGGGATGTAATTTAGTGACTAGAAAACATATTAAGCCTACTGTGTAAAAACTGCTTTGAAAATAGTTTCCTCTGGCTGCAATTTATTTTACTTTATTTTTAAAGATACAGGAGGAAGAATAAGGGGGGGCAGGTAAGGAGGCTTGGCTAAACTTAGCAAAAATGCTTGACTTTTTATGGAAATGTTCAACTAATGCAGGTAAGATAAAAATCTAGGTGAAACTGGGTTGAGGCCAGATTTGATATCAGCAACACATTTTTTTTTTTTTTATGAGGCAAGCCAGTTGTTGGCATTTTTTTCTTCTCTGATTGAATTGGAAAAAACGTTCTCTCACTATGGAGGTATGTCAACAACTTGTGAAAGGGAACACATGTCTTTCCATTCTTTCCATGAACTCACTTCCTCCAACCTTTTCTTAACCCCCAGGGCCAAAGAGCTCTGTTACAGAGTCTGCCAGGTAATGGGAAATGGTGACAAGCAGTGGCTTGTGCATGAGGGTCTCCCGATCATCGTTAAGATTCTGCCCGTGTCATCTCTATTGGGCGGCTGCATTTCTCCTGGTGTAGTGAAGCTCTGTTGTTAAGATATGGGTCCATTATCCATATCAGACAAAGGCACAAAAGGAACATAATGAGGTGTGTGTGTGTCAAGGTCCATGTTACTCCAACAAAGGTAGGAGAATGGAAGCAAGGAGTGCAAAATCAAATCCAGGGAGTGGTAAGGATTTCAACAGCTTAAATGGATTATCAGAAACGAAAATGGCAAATCCATAGGTCTCTGTGAGTGAGGCGGCACCCAAAATCCTAGCCAATGTTCCACTGAAGGGAATGAAACACAGACGGTTTCACCGGATGCGCCATGACATATAAAAGAAGATGGTGGACAAGTAAGACTATGGGCTTGGAGCCAGTGTCCACAGACTGGCTCTCGTCTGCAAGTTTTAGCTCTCTACCAGACAAGGGTGTGTGTGTGTGTGTGTGTGTGTGTGTGTGTGTGTGTGTGTCTATCTGGAAAAATGTAACAAATTTCAGTGACTTTAATTAGTTCCCTCTGTCATGCAGTTTGCTTTTGGGGTCAATGTTCAATTTCATCTTCCCAAATCTGGGACAAACCCACTGATGGGGGTGCCAAGGAAAAGGGAATTTAAATCCCACCATCTTCAAGATAGCTACTGTCAAAAACCACTGATGGTAAGCAAACAGTCCACACAATACCATCCTTTAAAGAAAAAAAAAATAACACTTGGCTATGTCTCATGCAGTTTCTACACCTGTAGCCAGGCTACTTAATGCATAAATACTGGCACTGCTAAGGAAAACAAGATAGAAAATAGAGATCTACCTTGCTCTAAAACAAACCAAAACCAAAACACAAACACAAATGACAAAAAAACAAAACAAAACTTATGTCAAAACATACATTTATGGAATAGTTAAGAGTAAGGAATTTCCTCCCTTACAAACCATTCAGCTTGAAGGACAGTCACATTTAAAATACGATTCCATTAATTTTCAATCAGTGTATGCTCTTTCGGCTACTTCTATTTTGTTTATCAGAGTGCTGGTATAAATCACGGCACGTTCATCATTATTTCACCTTTACAGCCAGTAAATAAATGGCTGTCACATCAGCGAGGGGTGGAAGATGGGAACGAGGATACCATATAAAGGCTTATGGGCTGATTTAAATGAACTACGGACAGAAGATTTATTTTTTAAATGTTTTCAAAGCTCTAAGACATATATCTACTAATCTACATTGCACACAATCAAGACCAGTATCTGAATACATGCTTGTATTTTCAGCCAATAGTTCCAAGTTAGAGATAAATGAAAGATGTTAATGGGGTGACAGGGGGGATGTGAATTGGGATCATTCAAATATGACACACTTTGGGGGCGCCTGGGTGGCTCAGCTGGTTGAGAGTCTGACTTCAGCTCAGGTCATGATCTCACAGTTCGTGGCTTCACGCCCTGCGTCAGGCTCTGGGCTAACAGCTCAGAGCCTGGAGCCCTGCTTCAGGTTCTCTGTCTCCCTCTCTCTGCCCCTCCCACATTCACGCTCTGTCTCTGTCTCTCCTTCTCAAAAATAAACCTGAGAAAAAGAAACACACCAAATATGACACACTCTGGAACGCACTGATGTTGTTAAATGGAAGTGAGAAAGGTCCTCCTTGGTTCCATCCTTTGAGCCAACAAGACAAATACCTATAATTCCTCATAGGTAAATGGCAGCGACCATGGCGTTCACATACCTAGAAAAGCAGAAGGTGAGACCGTGCCGTTGCTTCTTGAAACCATGACGCTGATCCCCGTCTCCACGAAGGGCACAGAGAAGTCCACCACCTCAGAACGCTCCTCATTGATGGTGAGCGAGCCGACCGCCATGACCGCCCGTTGATAGACCACCTGCACACGAGGCAAAGGAGCACAGCGTCTTTATTCCTCCTTCCCACCGCCCCTGAGCACTGCGGGCCCCAGTCTGGATGACAGCCCTAGGGGGAGGAAGACCACTTACCTCACCGATCATTCCATTCCACACATTGTTAACTTTCTTGCCGTGCTTCCCGTTGGTCACCAGGTAGAGGTCATAGGTGAACTTCACAGTACGGGAGAGCTTCTTCAGGATATCGATGCAGAACCCCTTGCAGCACTTTTTAACATTCATCCCCTCGTTAGTTGAATTGCTGTAGGAAAACACCGTGAGACCGTAGAATATTAGTGCCGGAAGATTTGTTGGCAGTCATTACCTATACGCTTCCACTATATCCATGTGGGAAATAGAGGCTCAAAAACGAGAACGTGGCTTTTCCAAGGACATGCAGTAGTTTACAAGAGCACAGGTAGAAGGTGTTCTTAAGGATGAGCGTAACCATGACAATGGCTAACTTTTATTGAGTGATTATTATTTGTACCATGTACCATGCTTTCTACTAATTGTTGGATTACCCTTCATGACATTTCTCTTAGGTAGTATTTGTCTCCCCCATTACACTGATAAGAGTTACTGCCTCTTATTCTTTTTTTAAATTTTTTAACGCTTAATTTTGAGAGAGATAGAAAGGGGGAGGGAGGGAGAGAGAGAGAGAGACAGAGAGAGAGAGAGAAACATAGCGTGAGCAGGGAAAGGACAGAGAGGCATAGAGGGAGACACAGAATCCGAAGCAGGCTCCAGGCTCTGAGCTCTTAGCACAGAGCCTGACACGGGGCTCACACTCACACCCTGTGAGATCATGACCTGAGCTGAAGTCAGACACTTAACTGACTTATTCTTAAGTTTATAACACATACAACCTCTTTTGACCAGAGTTCAGTAACATGATCTAAGCCACACTATAAACGCTTACAGGAAAAGAGAAGAAGGAAGGAAGACATAAAACTCTCAGTGGGAGGAGAGTTTTGCTTTATCCTACCACTGCAGATAGAGGTTTGCAACCAAAGAGAAGAAATAATGGTTGCCTTACATAGGAAGGGCACTTTCCTTACTGAGGAAAACTTGGCTGAGAATCAGAAGACTTGGGGTCCACCTTGTGCCTGAGTCCACGGACTTAATGTGTCTTGATAGAGTCATCTGTCAAATGAGGGCTCATTCATTTCATTTTCCCTCCCTCCCTACATAGCAGGAGTGTAAAAGGTGACATACTAAATAGCAGTGTCCTTGATCAGGAACAAGCCCTGTTAAAATACACAGGGTACTGCTTCCTTAAAAGCTATCATCAACTACCAAGGTGACATATGTTGCTTTGCACCAGCCACCTTGCTTTATTAACCTGGCCGAGTCATATTCAAAGGACACCCATACAAATCAGGAATGCCTTAAAAAAGGAAGGAAACAGGGTTTTCCCAGTTAGACAGCTCGTGTAGGATGATGAACAGCTCTCTGGGCAATACACTTGGGCTACCTTGTGATGGGGCATCCCATTGGCTCAGCTCTCTGACTTATGCATGTCACGAGATATGTGCTCTGTCTGAATATTCTGTTGCTGGCTCATCTACACAACAGACTGTTACCTAAGCACCACAGTGATGTTTGTGGAAATCCAACATCACAGTAGGAAATCACTTCCATTTCCATATCATAGAAAAAAAAGTAGGTTACACAGTGATGTATACAGAACAGTCCTGGCTATATAAAAACAGATGAGCTTATAAACCATATCTGGATGGAAAAACAATGAAATATGAAGCAAAGCTATTTTTGAATGGCGAGAAATAACTTTTTCTCTTTTTCATATTTTTAGTCCTCCCCCCCAAGAACAACTGCAGTGAGTATATACTACATATATAATCAGATATACACATACATCAAGCACCATTGATGTATATCTTTGTCCATGAGCATGGGTTCTTTTGACAATGTGACTTTGAGTAATGGAAGCAGGTTGCAAAATGCCATAAACATGATAGAAATGTGTCCTAGGTACATTAAATCAATGGCATGTCCAAATAACGATTTCCTGCTGGGTATTGATCTGTGGCTCTTTGAAAAACATGGTCAGATCCAATTCTCTCTTTTTCTTCCTGGCCACCATGGGCCATGCATCAATGCTTCTTCTCTCCCTCTTCCCACCTGCGTCTCCTTCTCTCTCTTCCCCCTCTCTTCGTCTATCATAGGGTCTTCTTTCCCCTGGTCAGGATTCCTGGGAAAGTCTGGACAGGAGTTATGAATGCCCCAGGCTTAAGATTCAGGGTCACAGGCATACAGTGGTATTCTTTGGCATTGCTGGGAACCTCAGCCAGTTAATGAGTTAATTATCTCCCCTATGTCTCCTAATACTAGGTATATTTATAGATACCCATGGTCATTAATGCATTTTCACCCAACAAGCACCCACTGAGTACCTACTGTGTATAAGACATGGAATTAAACCCTAAGGACACAGGGTGAAAAAGACACATGCAGCGAATGCAACAGATGAATTTATCATGGGGATTCTGGAAACACAGACCCGCTTGTAAGTAGAAATTTTCAATTGGTTCCCATCACAGCCCTTGTATACGTGCGTGGGGGGGGGGGCATGACTTAACTACACAGCCATCTAAAAAATGTGCCCAATGCAATCTTTCCCCGCTCCCCACCCTCATCCAAAAGAAAGGATGACCCATAGAAGCCAATGTGGGGAAAGGGATCCAATAAGTGACCCAGCTCTCCAGTTCTGCAGTTTCCCAGTGTGGCGAGTGGACAGGATCACGGCCATGCAAGTCAGACGGAGCCATTTTTCAGGTCCTAGGTCTACCCCTAACAACCAGGAAGATGCAGATAAGTCTCCTCACTCGTAAGCCTCAGTTTACTTGTAAAGTGAAAAGGTGAGGGCTTACCTTGTGGGATAGTTGGGAAGATGAAAACAAATATGCAAAGAGCCTCTCAGGTAAGTGCTTAATAATACATATCCTCTATTCTTACCAACAATTTGGCAGTTTGGGGGATTCACTGGCAGTATGGCCGTTTTTCCCCGAAATATCAAGCCAGCTAATTTTTCCTCAATTCTCTCTTTATGCCCTAACACCCAACTAACAGATGAAAAGAAACGCTTGGTTTCTCAGCTCATTTCCTGTCACCTATGTTTTTAGAAGATTGATTTGTGTCCTCAAGACCCCACCATTTGCCAGAAGTGAGAGACAAACGCTTTACCCTGGGAGATTATCACCCAGAAAAAATATAATCATGTTACCTCACAGAATCCTTCTTAGAACCAACCGGCCTGCCTCAGAGATATTATCTTTAGGAAAGGCAATTGATCTGCTATGTGCTAATGTTGGGATAAACGGGTCCCAGTAATTGTCTATGGCTTTCAGACACTTTGATTTCACCTCGACATTCAGTAAACTTGTCCTGTCGCCAAGCGGGAAAAGGGAAGCCACAAGCTGCCACCTCCCACGGGAGCCAAAAAGGTGAATTTGAACCTGTTAATCTGTTTATATTGTCCAGTAAAAAAAAAGTCAGTTCTATTAAAGAGAGTAATTTATTGGGGGGTTCATTTTCTCCATGCGAATGTGGCTCAGGACTCGGTGACCTACCGTCGTCAACTCCAAGGCTTCTGATTGTAAAGATTTGAAGCTCCTGTTATTGACTGTGGATCCCAAGAGGCCCTACTGGATTGGCCCTACTGAGACAAAGCAGGCATTGCTGTCATAAAGGGGGTGCCCTACTGAAGTTACAGTCTTGGCCTCACACCCAACACTCTGCCTTCTCCATCAGACCACGCTGTACTCCAGGAACACCCGTCCAAATCAAAATCTCCTGGGACAACGTTCCCACATTTACCCCTTCCATCTCCCCCCGACCCCCTGCCAGCTCATCACTCTCTAGCCCTGCACTGGGCTTCCTTCTGTTGCCCAAACTTGCTAATCTCTCTCCTCCCTCGGGGACTTTGCAGCTGCTGTTCCCTGTACCTGGAAGGCTCCTCCCCGTCAGCCCCCCAGCTTTTCACACGTTCGTCATCCTTTTCTGGGTCATCTTGCATCTCATCTCAAGTTAGTCTCTTATCACACCGCCTTATTTCTATCCTTCACCAGGCGTATCGTAACACGAATCTGTCCTTCCCTTCCGGGCTGAGTTGTTTTTGAGCTGTGTACATGCTATACCCTAAGATCCCGTCCTTTGTCGTCCCAGCTCAGCACAGCTCTATGCCTCACACACAAACTGTGCTTCAAGTATATTTATTTATTGACTAATCTATTCAGAATTTTAACTCCAAAGAAGCTTCTCGTTGATAAAAAATAATTTTTTTCCCTCTAAACCAGAATCTGCCTTCATAATACATTTAACAATCATATTAAAAAAAAAATCTTTGTCCCAAGCGCTGAGCTCTGGGGATTTGCACCTTGTGTAATGAAGGCTTCGGTCAGAATCTGCAGAGTGGGACAAAAAGTATCCAGGTGCTCATCTGTTCAATCATCATCAACATTACCGTGTTATGTTTTGTGGGTCCCTGGCTGTACAAAGACTAAGAAGCCATGTTTCCTGTATGTAGGCAGCTTACCCTCCAGGGAGGGTATAAGCCATAAAATCGGGTGATAAAGAGATCGAGCGGTAGGGACTCCATGTTTGAGTTCCTTCAAATTCATGTGTTGAAACTCTCAACTCCAATGTGATGGGGTCAGGAGGTGGGGCCTTTGGGAGGTCATTAGGTCAGAGGGTGAGGGCCTCATGAATGGGATTAGCGTCCTTGGAAACAGACACAGGAGACCTTGATTCTCTTCTGTCCGTTCTCCACCATGTGATGCTACCGTGAGAGGATGGCCGTCTCAAACCAGAGGGCCCTGG
Organism: Acinonyx jubatus; assembly: GCF_027475565.1. Lineage (NCBI taxonomy): Eukaryota > Metazoa > Chordata > Mammalia > Carnivora > Felidae > Acinonyx > Acinonyx jubatus. Next base: position 3,856,957 of record NC_069398.1, read on the forward strand.
TTGGACACCTTGACCGTGGACTCCAGCCTCCAGAATTATGAGAAGTGTCTGTGTTTAAGCCATGCAGTCTGTGGTGACTTGTCACAGTGCCCTGAACAGACCAAGGTACAGAGACACTCCAGGTTTCTTTGGAAGGAGGGGGAACAAACCCAACTTGGGGAGGGAGTGGTTGAGACTTAAAAGACACAGGAGAATTATCCAGATGAAAGGACACACTCAGAAAATACTCACAGAAATATTCCAATGGTAGGTCTTTTCCTTTTGGTGAAATCCCCCACAAGGGCCGTGTCTGTGTTTGCACCAGAAAACTATAACCAGGGCCTTAGACCTGGTCATGAAGCTTTATGCTTCACCAAAGGGCCTACATATTAGAGAGAAACTTAACCAGAAGCTCTCATAAAAATGGTCAGTTCTTCCTTTGATTGTTAATAAATGAGGAAACGGCCCAGAGGTGATGTGGGCTTGCTGTCGGTGAGCTGGGAAACTTCCAGAAGGTCAGTTCCACGCTGATCACATCATAAGGTCATATGTGAGGGGTAAAGCTGTATCATGACCTCCACACAGAGAGAAGTTTTCAAAGTTTTTGAAAAGTTTGTGTCTGGGATATATACAAGAGATGGAAGGAAGCAGATGTGCAGGGCTGGAGGAGGGAGCAGCCAGAAAAATTAAAACATAATTTTTGGGGGGCGCCTGGGTGGCTGGGTCGGTTAAGCTTCCCACTTCGGCTCAGGTCATGATCTTGCGGCTCATGGGTTCAAGCCCCACCTCGGGCTCTGTGCTGACAGCTCGGAGCCTGGAGCCTGCTTTGGCTTCTGTGTCTCCCTCTCTCTGCCCCTCCTCTGCTCGCACTCTGTCTCTGTCTCTCTCTCAAAAATAAATAAACATGAAAATTTTTTTTAAGGAAAGACCAAAGGGGAGGATCAGTTTGGCAGAGAGGTTAAGGACTGGCAGTGAAGCAGGTGGACGGCGTCTGGGTCCTAGGTCCTCCATTTACTAGCTGGATGGCCCTGAACATGTTTCTTAATCTGCCCATAACTCAGTTTAAATCTCTAAGACGGGTAATACCACCTACCTGCAATTGCCGTTGCCGGAAGTAAGTGAATGCAGACCAGCTGGCGTTAAGTCCAGCTATTTACTGAAGTCTTTTAAAAATCTAGTATCACAGGTTATGATGTATTATTATAATAAGCTATTGTGTATTAAATTTTACTATTATATTACAGATACCACTGTTGTCGATGATACAGGCTGTGTTAAAGGACTGGGCACGTCCAACCGACAGCATCCCCGGACTCACTTGATCTTGACGAACTTCCGACACGGCACAGTGTTCCTTACGCACGTCTCGGTCAGCGGGTCGATGTCTTCCACGATGACAAAGGGGGCCTCCTCCAGGGTAACGATGCTCAGATGATTGTCGTCCGGCTCGCAGTCTGAGAAGGACTTGTACCTCGGCCACACGGCGTGCCTGAGGCTCAGGCTCTGGTTCTCCCACTTGCCCACCTGCATCAGGAAGGCAAAGGCACACCTGTGATTTCTTGCAGCACCTTCTAGAAAGGCAAGTCCTTCCCCATAAGAGGTCTGGGACAAGAACCCTACCCATCCTGAGGGCTTTTCTGCTACATACTTCAACATACACTTTGGTGTAGATGCTAAGAAAAACAGACATAAAGGAGAAGAAGAATCCTGGACGGCCCCCAGGCCTGCCTCTCCCAGGCTAATTAATATGGCGGTGGTACCCAAGCACTGAGATTGCTAGATCTCCCCAGGAGATTCCAAGGTTCTGGCAGATTTCAGGACCACTGGCGGCGGGAGAACAGCATGGACCTTTAGCATCAGAGAAATCTAGGCTTGGATTCCCACCTCTGCCATGTACCAGCTGCACAACCCTAGTTAAGCTCTGAGTCATTGTGAACCTCTGTGTGTCACCTATAAATAGCACAACTCCACCTACTGTACAAGGATGTTGTGCAATTAAACAAGACCGTCTGTGACGAGCAGGCAGCGCAGAGCCCGGCACGTAGTAGGGACTCCACACTTTTTCTTTGAAGTACAGGAGAGAGACAAGGACAGGGAGAAACTTTTAGAAGGTGTCAAGAGAAAGGGTGAGGAGACAGGGAGATGATGCGGGAGAGCTAGAAGGAAGGAGGACGGACAGGAAAGTCAACACAAGGAGGGTGAGCAGGAGAGGAAATGAAGGGCTTCATTTCAACCTCAGATATCGTTCTACTTAAGTTGCAAATTAAGGTGAATTCCTATTAATTCGGCCTGGAGAGGAGACTTTCAGCGCTTAGCACCAAGACCCGTCAAAACAGCACCGACCTGTTCCCTCTCTAAGCGGCAGCCGGCATGTTAGTGAAATCAAACTGAAGCCCGTATGTTTTGAACCTTAATTTTATTTGACAGCTTATTGGCATTATTCAGACATGCACCGGGAAGAAGCTGCTCCCGGTATCACGCTTTTTTCCTTCTTCCTCTCGCTCCCACACGCCAATTGCTTGACACCGCGGGTCACAGCTTCGTTTGTAGTATCAACCTCAAGGAAACACCTTGTCTGAGATGCTAAGTGCCAAGTCCAGGCTTGTCTGCATTGATGTGACCTGCTCACCTCCCCTCCTGTAACCTGAGTGTCGCCAGAAACGAATTGCAGGCCCATAAAGAGAATTCAAACACGTCGGACGCCGAAAGGGGTGACGGCGTGGAAGGAGATAAGGCAGACGGAGTGCCCTCAGATCGCCTCATCATTTGGACTGGAAAATGTTTGCTGCTTAGAGCACAATGTTCCATGCGGCCAATGGCAAAACTGTCCAGCTTCGGTGATACCTTCTGTTTTATGGCAGTAGCATAAGCAGTAAGGTAATCTGGGCAAACACACTTGTTCATCTGCCTGTGCTGCTATGTGTAACACAGGCTGGGGAGAATGTTGAGCCCATCACGTTCTTCATTCACTCAACACAGATTTATTGAGCACTGACTATGTCCTGGCACCAGCCAGGAAACAATGATGGATAAACCTATCCATTGGCTGTAGGGCAAAGACAGAACTAATACCAATACATAAGCAAATAGGAGATCTCAAAGCTTTTTCTTTTGGGACAAGTTCCATCAATCCCTTTTCTTTCCACTTCTCTTGGAAAACACAAACCTTCAAGAGCAGCTGAGTAGTTTAGTTGGTAAGAGAATGGCTTACTGCAGTCAAACAGAACTAAGTGTTGATCCCTGCTTCACCCATGAGCTGGCTCACCTAAGGAAAGTCACTTAACCTCTCTGAGCTTTATCTGCAAAATGCAGATGGCACCAGGTTATGCCTTTCAGGACTGTGGGGAGCTCTGGATGAGCCAAAATGAACACGAAGCACTGAGCACAGAACTCAGCATGTAACGTACATGGTGGCTGCCATCACTTTTTTATTGTTGTAGTTAGCGTTCAAGACTTGGCTCAAATATCACCTAATCGGAAAGGGCATTCCTGCTCTCCCCACTAACACAGAACTTTGCACCTCTCCACGGCAGCTCTTTCATGCCGTCTCATAAGGGTGTCACTTTTGAGCACTCCTGTGTAGGCAGGAAATGTATCAATATTGCCAGTTACTCTGATCCCCACAAATCCTACAGGGTAAGGATTATTATTCCAACTTTACAGTTCAGAGAACTGAAGCACAGAGACGTTGTGTAACCTGCCCAAACTCAAGCAGCTGGGATGCGAGGGAGCCAGAACCCTACCATAGAGCTGTGTGAATCCAAACGTGCTTCTATTAAGTGATCCGTGGTAACCGTAGTATAGCTCCAAGACCCTTCCTTCCCAGCAGAGACAGCCCCGGATGTCCCAAGAAACATAAATTAATGCAAACACTATTTAGCCAGCAGAATCTTTGGTGATGTCATTGACCACATCTTGTCCCCTACACCGTGGAGTCAGACAAAGGTCCCCGCCCAAGGCTGACTGCTGGGGAGAGAGGTGGCGAAGGTTTCCTGGAGTGCAGTAACTCCCCAGATCTCCCTAAGTTAGTCTCTCCCTTCCCATGTCTACGTAAGCACCCACCGGTCAGCCAAGGAGGGTGGAAGCAGGTGGTGGTTGGAAAAACTTGATCAGGGCCGAAGCTGCTGCTTCCATGCTGCCCTACATCTTAAGAGCCCCCTCCTCCTCTGAGTCTGACAGGCTGCTCTGGTAGGCTCCCCAGATCCCCAAATCCTGGCTCCAGGATTCTAGATACCACATAGGAGAAAACAGAGTGCCTTCACTTTACCCTCCTATATGCATTTTCACAAGGGATTTGAACGGAGTCAGTCCAGTGTTTGTAGATGGGATTAACAGAGATTTTTTCACTCCATTAAGTATTTATGGAGTGGCCCTTCGGGTATCAAGCACTACACTAGACACCAAGGAGAATGTCAGGCATGCAGTGAAGTTTCTACTTGCATGGAATTTTTATGCTAATTGGGAAGACAGACATGAGTCAAATAATCACACAAAAACATACACCATACGAACTGGGAGGAAGAAAGAAAAATTGGGTCTAAGAGAGAAAATGGGGGGGAAGAAATCCCAAAGGGGTTCCCTGAGGAGGTGGCACTGAAACCAAGATTGGAAGTCCAAGATGAGTGGTGGGGGGCTGGTTTGGGGGAGCGAAGGAAGGAAGGGAAAGCACTCCACGCACGCAGGGGCCAGATGATGTAAAGCCCTGCAGGTCCCCGTGCGGAGCTGAGATTTACCTCAAGAGTTCATCCAGTCTGTTCACCAGGAGGGAAAAGATGAATGGAAGTCACTGGGGATATATGTCCCTCTGTAACCTGGATGAAGGTGGGAGTTCTATGACCCCTCAATTCATCCTTGTTTTGTTTTCTTTTCTTTTTTTAGAATGTTTATTTATTTTTGAAAGACAGAGTGCAAGTAGGGGAGGGGCAGAGAGAGAGAGAGGGAGACACAGAATCCAAAGCAGGTTCCAAACTGTCAGCCCAGAGCCTGATGTGGAGCTCGAACCCACAAACCGTGAGATCATGAGCTGAGCTGAAGTCGGGAGCTTAACCGACTGAACCACCCAAGTGCCCCCATCCTTGTTTTCTTTTTCTTGACGGGAAATTTTAAACTTATGCAAAAGTGGACTAGGGTAATGAATCACCATCTTCCCATTCTCTAGTGGCAATAATTACTAATTCGTGGCCAATCTTGTTTCATTTATACTGCCACCCACTTCCCCTGTATTACACTGAAGGAACTCCCAGACATGGTAACATTTCATTCACAAATCCTTAATTCGATTTAAATATCCAATTTCTGTTTGTGTAATAATATTATACCTCAATAAGCTATGTGTTTCTCTGATGAGATGACAATTTCCCAGGCTAGGAGGGATTTTCAAATACACACTGATGGATTTTGAGGATCACAGCTTCTAAACTCAGGGCCTGGCGAAAGGAGGGAGTTAATGGACAGCTGCTGATCGAATCAATGAGCACCTGACCTGAATTCTTAAAAATGTCCGTGAGTCGGAAACTACTAGTAGACTGATCAGTGTGTGCACGTTCGCCTCAGCTATGGAATCTTGCACCCTCAGCAAAACACTGAGGTACCGAAACCTATATTCTCCCCTTCACTCACGCTTCACATCGACTTCAGTCCCCCAGACGCAGAGCCACTGAGAGAGGCTGCCGAAAAGCCTCTGTGTATTACATTTTCCAGACACATCCAAGACCATCATGCCAATGCCAATGCAAAAGGGGCTCTGGCCGCTCTCAAGTGTTCGACAGGACATCAACAGTCAAAGGAATAAACCCTGAATTGAGAGGAACCTTCAGTCACATCACCTATGCTTGCCGCAGGGTCCACAGGCACTAAATGGGCACAGAATATGAATTCCGCACATGCCCTTCTTTAACAGTCGTGTCCCAAATGGAAGGACCCCGTGTACCCTGAGGACAGTAGTGATCCAGCACTCTCCCGGCTCCCATCTTTGTGCTGAGGGTGACTGTCCTGCTATTCTCTAAACTGGACCTTTTTCTTGCTCCAGGGTCGTGCACACCCCACGTGGCAGAGTCCATAACTTTAGGTCAGCAGTCCTGCCTGACCTGGAGGAGTCCGTACATTTCCTGGCCACGACAGTCCCCCTGGGGTAAGTTCTCAAGGCATCAGAGCAACTGAAGTGATACAGTCACCATGGAAGCCATGGTCCTGTCTTTGGAGCCCAAAGGGAAAACGAAGTTCCACAAGGCCTTGCCAAACTTCCAGTTAGATCTACACACGATCAGGACAGGAGGCCACACTTGTGTGTGTCTGTGTTGGATACATCCACGTGGACGCGCACATACCGACCCATCAACTTCCCAGGGATCAGCCTCATCCCCACAGGGACCGTTCTTTTCTCTCCCTCACATGGCACAGAGGGAGAGGAGACAGAATAATTAATACCATGAGCCTTGGGGTCAGAGAGACAGGCTGAAATCCCTGTGACCCTGTGCAAGCCACAGCATCTTTCTGAACTTCAGTTCCCTCAACCACCAAATGAAAATATTTCAATTTCATTATGGTACCTTGAGGATTAGCAGCGAGATGATGGTGGCAAACGTCTCTGGATCCACAGCAAGTTCTCCCTATGTGGCTCTGTTATCGTTAATCCAACCTTTCTTAAGCCTCTCTTTGGGAAAACGGTGAGCCTCTGCAGCAGAAGGGCTGGCTGAGGAGGCAGAGACCCGACTTCCCTTGACAACACGCCCTTGACCTTTGATCTCATTGGGTCTCAGTCTCTTCCCCTGTGACAGAGATGGGAAGTGAGGGTGGGCCCGATGATCTCTAAGGTCTTTCGGATCTAAACCTCCATGCAAAGCACGGGAGAAGTTGCCCTCCAGCTCCCTCCTTATCGGGATCAGGGTGACAGAGAATTAGAAAGGGGTGAATGAAGGCTGTGCAGCTTGCAACTTGATGTTTAATTATGGAGAATTCTGAACAGTGGCCGTGTCCCCACAGAGGCCCAGGTGACATGCCCAATTCTGAAGAAGACACGATGGCTCGGAGAACCAAGCTGGAAGACGGAGAAGAAAGAACGAGGTCACCAGAGCCTTTTTGGTCGGGAGTTGTCTGCTGCACAGAAGCCAGTGGTGCCCAAATCTGAAGCTTTGCTCAAAGCTGACTCTTGCTGGTTCTCTGCAGAGGGGCGTGGGTTCAAACCCTGACGTGGCCAAGCCCCAACTGTGGGAACTTGGACGATGATGATACAGCCAATCATTAACATTTATTGGGGGGTTTGATAAAGCCAATCATTAACATTTATTGGGGGTTTTACTGTGTGTTTCTAAGCACAGTGCTGAGAATTTTCCACGCATTATCTGATTCAGTTCTCAGAACAACTCCAGGAGGTGAGGAAGGATGATTGTCCTCATTGCTCGGTAGGTAAACTGAAGCTCAAAGAGACCTGTTTTGTGCAGGTCACAACGTAAATGGCAAAGCAAGAACTGAAACTCTGTCGGTAAAACCCAGCGTGCTGCTTAATCTCTATGAAATTTGGTTTCTCTCTTTATTTTTATTTTTTTGAGAGAGAGAGGGCACGAGTGAGATGAAGAAAGAGAGACAGAGACAGAGACAGAGAGAGAGAGAGAGAGAGAAAGAGAGAAGCGGGGTCACCTGAAGCGAGGCTCATGTTTTGCCTGAAGTGGGGCTCTAGCTCACCTGAGCTTTCTTTATATTTTAAAGGTAATTAATAGTGCCCTCCTTACAGACTGGCTGTGAGGATCACACAAGATGATAAAACTAAGACTTCCTGTTTCCACCAGTCTGGGGAGCTATACATATTAATTCGCGTAATTCTAAAAATAGACACATGAACAAGATGCTACTACTGTTATCTCTGGGTCATCGATGACGGGACCGAGGCACGGGCACAGGGCTTAAGCAGCTTGTTCAGTATCTATGGCCTGAGAGTGGGATAATCAGGATCTGAACCCGGGACTCACTTTTAAATCAGGGAAGAAATGCAACTAGAAGTTTTTGCTGGAGAAAAAGAAAGAAAGAAAGAAAGAGAGAGACAGAGAGAGAGAGAGAGAAAAGAAAAGAAAAATTTGATAGTGGAGAAACCCAATAAACACCTCCTCAGCCAGATGATTAAGATAAGTATCAACAGGGGTGGGCCAGTTTGGTAGTAGGTCCCCTCGATACGACATGAGGGCAGTGCTGCCCCACCTCTGTGGTCTCTTCTTCCCAAGACACGTAACTCAGTCCAATGATAAGAAAAATATCAGAAAAATCCCAGTGTAAGGACATCCTTAAAAATAGCTGACCGACACTCCTCAAAACTGTGGAGGTCATCAAAATACAAGGAAAGGCCGAGAAACCGCCACAGCCAAGAGGAGCCTGGGGAGACCTTCTAATTAAATATCGTGGGGTGCCCCGGATGAGGTGAGGGGATGGAACAGGAAAAAAGACATTAGATAAAAACTAGGGAGGGGCACCTGGGTGGCTCAGTCCATTAAGTGTCTGCCTTTGGCTCAGGTCGGGATCTTGCAGTTCATGGGTTCGAGCCCCGAGTCAGGCTCTGTGCTGACAGCTCAGAGCCTGGAGCCTGTTACAGATTCCGTGTCCCTCTCTCTCTGCCCCTCCCCTGCTCATGAGTGCGCACACGCTCTCTCTCTCTCTCTCTCTCTCTCTCTCTCTCTCTCTCTCTCTCAAAAATAAACTTAAAAAGAAAAGAATAGGCACATGGCCCTTACTTGGCAAATCAGTACACTTGGCGCCTGAGCCACAGTGATTGGCTCATGAATGTGCATGTGACCTAAGCTGAGCCAATGGGAGTTTTCCCTGGGACTTGTACTGGGATGATTAGCATAGGGTGGTGTGACAGAAGAACCTATCAGAGACTACAGAACTAAGAAATAAAGAAGACAGCAATAAAGTCTGGATGGCATTGCTTGAGCTCTTATAATAATAAAAGTTGACATTCACTGGGCACTTAGTATGTATTAGGCACTATTCTTAGCACTATTTTAATTCTTATAAACACTCTATATACAACAAATAGGCACAGGCAGGCAATTTTTTTAATCTCTATCATGAATTTTTTTTATAATTAAAAACAGTCCCAAACTCACCCAAATAGACTGTGTGGGAGGAGAAAAAGAATCTTTACCTTCAAAATAAACTGAATTTTGGTGATAAACCTTTGAGTGTTTTCTGCAAATATACTAAGGTTTTGAGGACAAAGAAAAATAATTGACCTCTGATGGAGAAAAGTGATTCTGTTAAAAGAACCATAAAGAGGGGAAATTAACTTTGTAATGATTTTTTTTAATCCATTTTTATTAATAAAATTTAAATACAGTGCCTTTAGAAAGCTAATCTCTCTTCAGCTCTTGGAAAATGTTTTGTGAAAGGGCACCGATTACTTATCAAAATGTTCAGCTGCTGTTTTCTCAGGGCAGAGACAATTTCATCTCCAGAAACTGTCATAAGTTGGCATTCACCCCTTCGTGTCTGGGTAAATTTGGAGAGATGTCACAGAGGCCACAAGTGGCTGGAAGAAATTAGGTGATGAAAAGATGTTTGTGGCTCTCCTTTCAAAGTGATATGTTTGATCTTATTTGATCTGTTCACGAAATGCTTACAAGAGACAATTAAAATCTCCTCATAACTGGTTTTCTGGGCTCCCAAGCCACCCCCTAAGAACATATCAAAATGCCAAAATCATACATCTACCTCTACTCAAATCCTTCCATGACTCATACTGCTTACGCAATCAAATGCAGACTCCCCTTAACATTAATGGACCCTACAACAATCAATCAATCTCACCAATTTCCCTGTTCTCTGCTTTCTGTCCTTTTCTTCTCTCTCAGACACCCTAGACATACCCTCATGCTAGGACATTTGCATGTACACCTGCAAACACAGATACACTCGCACCTACACATACTCATATATGTATACATATTCAGATATATATCAGTCTACCTAAACATCTACACATAAACCCAAAGACAAACCCACACCTATACATACACACACTCACACCTACCCAAATTCCCAATGCAGGCATATATACACTCATATCCACCCATACATGCACGACGACCCATATACACATACCCTGCACACACACGCACACCTCTACGCACCCGCAACAACGCATACACTTTTCCCTTCTCGTAAACACTCCCCGATCGACACCTACTTTCCTGCCTTTGCCTGCACTGTTTCTTCTACCTGAAATCCCTTCCCTTGTCACCTCCACAGATTGAAATCCTGCCCATGCTTTCCAGCTCTTGCATGGAGCCTAATCCTCCAGCTGGAATGCCTTTCTGCATTTCCTGTGCCTTTGGAACATCCCCTCCCGCCCTTGAATGCTCTCACTTCTTCATGCGTGGCTCGGTAGGTGCATCTGGTGCTTTACTGCTGTATACTCTTCCAGGCACCGCAGGAGGCTCTGGGACCACAACAGTGAACAGGGCAGGCCCAGCCCCCATCCCCAGAGTTGCCAATCTGGCTGGAGAAGAGGAGTCAAAGGTCAATGGCAACAAAGGGAGATAATGGTCACGCTGGGAGTGAGCACAGGATGCTACCGAAGACACAGCTTCCTGCTCTGGAAGGGAACCAAAAAATGCTTCCAACAGGAAGTGACTTCCAACTCTGAGCCAGACCAGCAGGGCCGGTAGGTGGCTTGTTAAGGGGTTCCGTCTTTATCCTCAGGGCGAGTGAAGTGTGTGGAGGGGTGGGGGCAGGGATTCTTGAATACTTTTAATCAGGGGAGGGATAAAATTGGTCTGAGGTATTAGAACACTTCTTCCCAACGCAGTGCAGAGAAAGGGTTTGGGGCTCAAAGTTTCTGGATGCAGATGGGCTGGGAGGCAGCTGCATTGATCTGGGACACAGGACCCCCTGGTGAGGCTGGAATGAACTTGAGATCTGCAGGGGGAACAACCAACACAACTTAGAGACTGACTGAATGGCTGGGGGCGGGAGCTGAGACCCAGGTTGTCTTGACTGGTAATTCTGTTGAACAGTCTGTCCTGGCCCAGCTTCTACAACCACACAACCCACTTCGGCCGCAGCACAGGGCTCACCCACCAGCCAGTTCAACAAATATTTGCTGAATGGAACTCGATTCAGACTGTAGCATACTGTCCTTTTTCACTTAGAATTCAAAGTTAAAAGAGGAGAGTAGCCTGTTTACCCAGCTCCTCTCCTTGGAGACAAGACAATAGGGATTGCTAAATTAAAAATCAGAGAGGAAATTTATTAAAACTGACAATGGAAGCAGAGTTCACACTGCCTCTGCTCCAGGTTGACCGGCCCTGCTTAGCTCATTTCATAACCAAAGGGCAAACAGGCCTTAAAACAAACACTTGGCGTGTGCGAAACATCACAACACATTTCACTCCAGATAATAAGCAGTGATTTACTCCCAAGCTGGAGAAAATATGAGTAATTAACTCTTCAGGAAGATGAATTTAAGGAGAAAAACAAAACAAACAGGAGGCCAATTTCTCTCCACCTGAAATATAAAGTCTTCCAAAGGACATGAGATAAATGGCCGTGAAGGGAATTTAAAATGATTTAATGTCCATACTTAGCATAAACAGCATCATCGATTAGCATCACTTCTTGCCTCGGCATGCAAATCTAACACAAAAACAAGCTGATGGCAGCTTTACACATGAGTAATTTTGTGTCTTGGGCTGATGCTTGAAAGCAAAAGCGGATGTGAATTCGGTTGATCTGGAAGCCACAATAAGGGTGTCTGAGTCACGACCGTGGCCTGATAGGAAGTTGAAATGTGTTCTACCTGGAGTGCATCGCAGTTGAGCCCAGTGGCTTCTGTTTTCAACCAAGACCCAATCTAAAGCTCATCCCAGATGGTTACAGTCTGCTGAAACCAGAGGTCACACTGACCCCAGCTTTCTCCTGCCCCGTATACACGAACAAGCTTCTACACAGAAATTGCTCAAGGGGCGCCTGGGTGGCCCAGCGGGTTAAGCGTCCGACTTCGGCTCAGGTCATGATCTCCCGGTTTGTGAGTTTGAGCCCCATGATGGGCTCTGTGCTGACAGCTCAGAGCCCGGAGCCTGCTTCAGACCCTCTGTCTCCCCCTCTCTCTGCCCTTCCCCTACTAATGCTCTCTCTCTCTCTCTCAAAAATAAATAAACATTAAAAATAAAATAAAGTTTAAAAAAAAAGAAAGAAACCACTCAAGAGCAGTGTGGGTCACTTTGTCTTCGAGGCCATGGGGCCTCAGATGGCCGCTGGCAGAGTGAAATAGAGAGCTGCTTTTTGCATAATGAGGCCCAGGGTCTGCTTCTTTTAAATGCAAGTATTCAAGGAGGGGGGGACCATGAGCCTTGGGTGTGAACAAGACCTTCTTGGGGGCCGATTAAGAATGCGGCCTCCTAGATCTCTGGAAGGCTTGCATCAGTAGGTCTGGGAGGAGGCCTGGGAATCTGCCTTTTCAGCTGGGATCCTAGGTCACTCGGCTCAGGGTGCTTGCTGTGAGGACTGTATGTTGGGAAGCACCTAAAAGGATCAGACCTCCGGCTACCAGCAGGATTAAAAACAGAAGTAAGTAAAAGACGGGGATCTTTTTTCTCAGGTTACTTACGTAACCAGTGGCAATTGCCAGCAGATCTAAAATGAGTTTAATCAGCTATTAGAGCCTTAATTAAATTCCTCTCAGTTGAACTTTCAGAATTGCCTAATTGTTACACAGCTCACATTGGAGGAGTTGATTTTTTTTTTTTTTTCTCCCAGAATAACCGCTCTCAGGATCATCTAATAACTTTACGGATAACAGCGTCAACTGTCTGAAAATCCAGCACTGATCTGGTCATTCACGGAGACATGCTTTGATGGCTGCTACCTCCAACAACAACCCGCGTATCTGCTCCCCTTCTCTTGAGATTCAGGAGAAGAGCGCAATGTTTGTTCAGTCTCACATTTAAAAGTGAAAGTCTCTGGAACAATGAGCTGCCATGTTCTTGCGAAGTTCATTTATAATCCTCAGGCCTCCAGAGTCCCTCTGTTCCCAGGTCCCCAGGGATGGATAAAAGTTCTATTTCTTTGGTTTACTTTTAATTTTTTTTGCGGGCTCTTAGAAGTGATGGGTCCTGGTAATTAGCTCAACAGTTAATAGCGTTTTCTTTCTCTTCTTTGGCTCCACATTGGAATGGTACAACATTAGAAACTTGAAAAATCAGCAAAACATTAAAAAGAGCTCTCTCATAATTAGTAATTAACTTTTTGCACATGCTCTCGGGATGTATTGGTCGGTCCTGCTCCCCACTGCAGTGATGACGATTAGATAATTAATAACTATAATAACCACTGTCTTGAGGTGCTGTCATCACCTGACATGTCTTTTGTCATCTCAGCCTGAGATGAGAAACCCAGAACAGGGCGCTGTGCTGAGGGAACATTCCATGGATTAGTCTGAAAGATCCTGACGCAGAAAGAGTCATGTCCTGGGGAGATGGGACTCCGGAGGCATGGGAGGAGGGGAAAGAACAGCTAGAGGTGGTGGCCTCGTAGGTCTCTTTCACGTACGCCCGCTTTGTTTCCTCAGTTTACCTGCGAGCTGATGCTTCTGAGGGCTTTGGATTCCTCCATGGGAAAGGCTCTTACCACAGGACTGCAGTCAGCCCTTGACGTTGAATCCTACTGCTACTAACACCCATCCAAAAGGCGATTAGAATAATAATAGATCAGGGGGGAAAAAATCAACCTCTCAAATGTGAACTGAGTGACAATTAGGTAATTTGGGGATTTCAACCAAGAGGAATGTAATTAAGGCTCTAACAGCTGATTAGACTTCTTCGCCTCTGTGGTAATCTCCAACCATTACATAAGGGGCCGTGGAAGGGAGGGTTCCATTGTCCCTTTGTATCACGGTGTGCTTGAGATGGTGACAGTCAAGACCGAGCGACTCTGTTTACATTGCTGCACGTGTGGCTATCATAACTCGAACATGAACTTGGCTGAGCTCTTCAAAAGGCTGTTGCCTTGGACAAGAAAACCAGAGTGGATCCAGGTCTGCAGAAAGAGCCCAGGCAGAGATGTGAACGGAAATGAGACAATCACACGGTTTGGAATGGAGTGGGGGGGATCGGGTGGGGGGGGGGGGAAGGCACATAACACAGAATGAGAACCTGACCCATGGTCGGACCTCTATAACACTAATAGCGGTAACCGCGGTCATTTTTAACCCCTTCACCAAGACAGTTTTGAAATACGCTCAAGGTTTCCCTTTTGACCTTCCAGTGTACTTTTTTCTGGGCAACTTTGAAAGATCAGTGTGGCTTCTGCTTGTAAGTGAAATGAAATGCCACTTGTGATCTGGCAGAGTAAAGAGCTCTCTGTTGATTGCTTACCGGAATGGTATTTAGCATTGTCAGCAAACGTTAGGGTGAAGTCTGGGCTGATACCTGGGGGGACCCCTCGTTGGTTGGGATTATCAAGTCATTCTTCATTCTTATCAGCCTGCAGATTCGGACAGGACTGGGCATGACTATGGATGGGACTCTTCCTTTTTACTCTTGGGCAACTTCTTCTTTTTAATGAAAACCTTGAAAAGTGGCAAAAATTTGGGACCGAGCGTGTAACAGTTTATAAAAGGAGATAAGTTCCAGGTAATTAAATTGCAGACCAGGTAAGCAAGAGACTTCAATGCATCAACCTGTCTGGGGGGATGGAACAGGCCAGAAGCTGATGGTTTTCCTCACTCAGCATTATGTAAAAAAGCCAATTCCAGTTGGACCTCTGCCCTGAACAAAGTTAACCTCATTGACGGTGTCTGCAGAGTTTTAAAATGCGGTTAAAAGACCTGAGGGTATCGATTCACTGCAAGGCATTTCAGCCCCTTGCCTGAGAGGCTCCTGGGTCGTCAAAGTGGGGCGTTTGGAGCTTGGTGTCAGGTCTCTGCTGGGCATTTGTTCTTCAGTATCTGGGGCAAAATAATAAATTTAAACCTTTGAGCTGCACGGTTTCCTTCTTCCAGACAAAAAGGGCGAGCCAGGGGTTGGTGTGTGAGGCCCTGCTGGTTATCATGAGGACACTAACCAAAGCCCCTGTGAATGGCTGAAATCCATTGCTCTGATGAAATGCACTGATCACACTTCCAATTCTCCTTAGGTAAGACGGTATTTTGACAATCATTTTTCTTTGCTCAGCTCTGGCCCCAAACTACATAGCTCCAGGCTTGTCTGAGCCCTAAAGTATTCCAGTGAGAGGATCCTTTGAAATACTAATGCCAACAGAAGATTTAACGGGGAGGAAACGTAATAAGCTTATCCACAGCTTTGCCCACTATTAAACTCATGATTAGTAGGAGGCAGTGGGGGAGAGGAGGATCCCCTTAGGATGGGCTAGATGAGACTCGCTATTGCAGAACACTGAGCCTAAGCAACCCTCCACTGTCAATCCAATTTCACCCAAACCGATTATTCTCATCTTGGACGCTAATGAACAATTCCAGAGCCCTGGAGTTACTCGGATGAAATTCGGATCTTGGTGACCAACCAGACAGCTACTTGGCATTTTCCATTGAATTATACTGGCAAACTCGTATTTTAAAAAACTCTTGGAGTCAGAAGACCCAAGTTCAAGTTCAACTACAGGGCCTACAAGCTGTGTCACCTAACTTAAAGCTTTCCAGATCTGCACAAATTGTTTCCAATGATTCTTTTTTTTTTTTATTTTATTTAGGAGAGAGAAAGAGAGAGAGAGAGCATGTGCAAGCAGGGGAGAGGGACAGAAGGCGGGGGAGAGAGAATCTTAAGTAGGCTCCACGCTCAATATGGAGCCCAATGCAGGGCTCAATCCCACAACCTTGGGATCAGGACCTGAGCTGAAATCAAGAGGCAGATGCTCAACCAACTGAGTTACCCAGGCGCCCCTGTTTCCAATGATTCTGAGCATTAACAACTGATCGGCAAAGCTAGTCTCTAGGCTTTAAGCCACTCAGGGTTGGATTACATGGATGCATAGACAAATTCATTCAATAAATGTTTACTGCATGCCTACTATGTGCCATAAACTGTTCTAACACTGGTGATACAGTAGTAAGGAGACTCAACACTGGGGGTCAGCAAACTTCAGCCAAAGGACCAAACGTACTTGTACAGCCCATGACCTAAGAATGGATTTTACATTTTTATTTATATATTTTTTAAGTTTATTTATTCATTTTGAGAGAGAGAGAGAGAGAGAATGAAAATGAGTGGTGGAGGGGCAGAGAGCTAGGGAGAGAGAGAGAATCCTAAGCAGTGTCCACAATGTCAGCATAGAGCCCGACACTGGGCTTAAACTCACAAACCTTGAGATCATGACCTGAGCCAAAATCAAGAGTTGGGCGCTTGATGAACTAAGCCCTCAAGCATCCCGATGGATTTTACATTTTTATTTTATTTTTAACTTTTTTTTTTTGAGAAACAGAGAGAGACAGAGCGTGTATCGCGGAGGGGCAGAGAGAGAGGGAGACACAGAATCCGAAGCAGGCTCCAGGCTCTGAACTGTCAGCACAGAGCCCTATGTGGGGCTCGAACCCACGAACTGTGAGATCATGACCTGAGCCAAAGTCAGACGCTCAACTGACTGAGCCACCCAGGTGCCCCTGGATTTTACGTTTTTAAATAGTTGAAAAGCATCAAAAGAATCATATCCTGTCACATGGGAAAATTATATGAGATTTGAGTTTGTGTCCATAAATAAAGTTTGATTGGAACACAGCCATGCTCATTTCCTTGTCTGTTGTTTACGGTTGTGTTCACGCTAAAACAGTAGAACTGAATACTTGCCATATAGACAGGTGGCCCACAAAGCTTACAGTATTTACTAGCTGCCTTTTATGTAATGTGTTTGCTAACCCCTGATCTAAGATCCTGTCTATACGGGACCCACCGACTAACCAGAAAAATGAAATTAAAGCTCCAAAGAATTAGTTGTAAAATAAAATAGAGAATGATAAGTACCAGAGGCAGAAAGGTGGAATAAATTGAAGTGGGCATCACAGGTGGGGGAGCAGATCTGCCGGGAGAGGTGAGAAATTACAGGGGTAGAATCAGGGGGGCGCTGCTGAGGAGGCACAGGGGTTGGAAAACCAGACTGGGGAGATGTGACTTCTAGATTGAATGAATTGTGTAGACAAATGCACCAAAGTTGAGCTCAAGGGACATGTTTGTTGAAGGAAGTTCAACAAACTGGATGAAGGAAGTTGCCCGTATTGGATAAAACACACAATATACAAAGGGGAAGAGCGAGAGGGATAGATAAAAGGAAACATCGGGACAGGATCACAGAAGCCCTTGGGTGTTGGGCTGAAATACGCACACATCAGAATTTGGTTGCATAGGAGTTCAAACTGGCAATTCGCCTTGGGGTCCCTGAATGATTTACTCAACACCTGGGGAGACTCTGGTGATTTCATCCATGTCTGGCTGGTATTTGTCATCTCCTACCTCTTTTGGGATTGCCCTATTTTCCAATAATTGTGTCATTTCCTTCATAAACACATTCATACTCGTCAGAACACATGGACACAGTTAGAGGTGGGTTTTTAAACTTCTCTCCATTGCCCTCCTCCAGGGCACGTTAGCCACCCTTTCTCATGGGGGAAAATTCACTTAGAATTGCTTGACTTTGATGATTTTAAATTTAGAAAATCCACAGCGCTCTCTTTTGGCTACTCTCATCTCTCTTCCCCAATATCCCCCTGGCCATGGGTCCCTGGGACACGCTGTCTTCCCCCAGTTGGTCTGCTCGTCACTCACACCCTCACCCCCTCCCTGTTCCAGCCTAGACCTCTTTGTCTGTCACATCATTCGATGTTGTGCCACATGCCCACAAGTATCCCAGCCCGCTTTGTCCTCTGGTCACACCCTCCTGGCACCAAACCCAGGTCATCAATCCAACCACTACCTTACCAGTAAGCCACTGAGTACAGGCGGAGACAACACACAACCACACAGATCAATACCATCCCAATGCAAGGACTCCCTCTCTGGCCAGAAATCCTTCTCCCCTTTCCTCTCTCCAATTCCCTGGAAACTATTTCAAACCTTAACACCTGCCCATGAGACCGAAGCTCCACCACCCCCATGCCGGCGCCCAGATGATGGATCTGTCTCTTATTTCATAGAGTCTTAGGGACAATCCACATAGCCCACAGACTTACCTGCCCCTGCACACATGTCTTCCTTCTTCTCTCCTCAGTAATGCAAGAGTCCCCCCTCTCTCCTCTAGCCTAACACCATCATCTGTGCTCTGGACACAGTCCTCTTCTGCAACCAAGACCACCAGTGGCTTTCTCATTCACCAAACCCAGCAGGTGCATCACATGTGACTCTGAGAGCCCCTCCCATCTTTCATGAGTCTCCCTGCTCTGTGCTGTCACAACCCTACCCTTTCCAGGTTATTTCTTAATTTTTGGACTTTTCCAGCTCTGCCAAAATGCAAGTTCCTCTTTCTCTGCACAGTTTACATGCCCTGCCCCCTCTCCTGGCCTCAGACCTCCACACTCATGTGTCTCCTACTGCCCACTCTTCAAGTATTACCTCTATGTTGACCACCCTCAGATCTGTCTTAGACCAGCTACTCTCACCTGCCTTAGGAAACCTCAAACTCAATAGACTTAGAGTAAAAGTCACCATGGTACCTTGAGTAAAAAAATAAAATGCACAACTTCTCTCCCATGGGTCAAATATGAGTTCTTGAAACCCCAACCCAGGAAATACTCAATTCATCCATCTCCCTGCACCCCCATATACATATTAAATCAATCACCCATCTTTGATAGTTCTAATGTTTGAATATTTTTCCTTGTCCATTTCTTTCCTAACTCAAGATCACCACTCAGCCCTGGCCTGCACTGCTCACAAGTTTCTGCCACAGCCTCCACACTGGTCTCCCTGCCCCAGACAGTGCCTCTCAGCCTGTCCGCCAAGCCAGCACTCTAAATATCTCCCTTAGAGCCCATTTTTTAAAGTTTATTTATTTATTTTGAGAGAGAAAGAGAGAGAGAGAGGCTGAGAGAGACAGAGAGAGAGAGAGAGAGAGAGAGAGAGAGAGAGAGACTCCCAAGCAGGCTCCATGCTATCAGCACAGAGCTCGACGTGGGGCTCAGACTCATGAACCATGAGATCATGACCTGAGCTGAAATCTAGAGTCTGACGCTCAATTGACGGAGCCACCCAGGTGCCCCTCCCCCTTAGAGCCTTTTGATGGCTTCTCACTACACTGGGAATCAAGGGGAAATGCCTGACCACAGTCTTAACGACCCAGCCTGTTCCCAGGTCTCTGTAGCTGTCTGCATCCATGCCAACCTCATTTCTGACAACCAAATCCCTGTTCTGCCCCCACCCCCTACATAGGGGCTCTAGAATCCCACAGGAGTAACCACAGCCTCTGAGTACATCACCTGCCTGCCCCAGAAGACCCACTGAGGGTGGGGACTGTGTTCTGTGCTTTAGTGTCCCTTTTACCCAGCCCAGAGCCTCTTACAGAATAGACACATAAATGGTTAGTACATAAGCAACTGAGTAAATAAATGTGCCAATGTGACCTCCATAACCCTGACCTCCCTGCAATCAATTATCAACTTCTTTTGGGCTCTGCTGGTAAAATGTACTGAGAATAATGTGGGTTCTAGAGTTGGCTGAACCTGAATACCAGGAAGTTTACTTCCTGGGCCTTAGTTTCCCCCTCTGTAAAGTGGGCATAATACAAGTAATCATATCCTCTAATTATTGTAAGAATTAAATAAAATAATGCCTGCAAAGCCCTTATTATCCTGTTAGCCTCATGGTCACGGCTCACGCAGTGTCAGCTGTTTTATTACATACAGGGCTCTTAATTCATTCATACGAACCTCCCAGCCTGGCCCATCACAGGTATTCAGTCAAGGTTAGGGCCATCCCATCTACGACGGGCACGTCTTCCTGAGGTTGAAGTTAACCCCTGAATGTAACTCCAGAACAGAAAAGAGCAAGGCATTAATTTGATCAAAACTCTAGGCTGAAAGCTTATGTACCAAGAAGACACTTAGGAAATGCGTTTGCTTTCTTCCCCGCGAGGGGAGACAGATATGATCGTCCCTCACTGCTCTCTTTTTTAGATGGAACTGATATTATCTATTAATAAAATTCTGTGCACAGAGAAGAAGGTCCTGCCAAGAACAGCTTGGTGTTATTTTAGCTCTATCCATAAATCCAAAGGCCTGACAATTACTTTTAATTCCATTTGCTAGTTTGAGGAGCTGCGCAATTAATCCATACCATTAATTTCATAACTATAAATACAACCCCAGCTTCCATGGAGCCTTATGCCAAAAAGCGCAACCTTCTGAATGTACTTGTTAGCTCCACTGGCTAAGAAGCTGTATTGGGGGGATAAAAGAGGAAAGAAACAGAAAAGGGAAGTTTCAGATAATAGACACACTTGGAAGGGCGTCCTGGCTAAATGCTCCATGTCATTACAGGGATAATAATATAAAACCCTGAGTTTACACAGGCCTTTATGGGCTACCCGTTGCTGTTTATGATCTCATTTCATTTGACGCTCATGGTAGATGGTCACATAAAGGTGAGGAAGATGTTTTTTACCATGTTTTCAGAGGGGTAGCACTAACGTTCATTCAAGGAATGGGGACCAGAAAGTTCAACACATATGTGAAAGGGCTGGAGGCGGTTCTGTGACCGCCAGACCAGGACCCGTGGGAGTGTGTGTTCCCGAGTTATCTCCTCGTGTGGGAGGCAAAGACAAAACAAGGGGATGGTGATGCTTGAATATGCTCATCTTCAAAGTCTGAGCCCAGCTCCTTTGAGAAAACAGAATGCCAGCAACAGGCTTCTAGAAATCCACTCAAAATGCAAATAATAATAATAATAATAATAATAATAATAATAATAATAATAAATCCTAATAATTGCCATTTAAAAATCCATATTGCAGGCGTGCCCAGGTGGCTCATTCCATTAAGTGTTTGACTCTTGATTTCGGCTCAGGTCGTAATCTCACGGTTCATGGGTTTGAGCCCTGCATCAAGCTCTGGGCTGACAGCTCGGAGCCTGGACAGCCTGCTTGGGATTCTTGGTCTCCCTCTTTCTCTGCCTCTCCCCAGCTTGTGCTCACTCGCTCGCTCTCTCTCTCAAAAATAAGTAAATAAGCATTAAAAAAAAATCCATATTGCACTTTGCACTTGTCATGTCCTCAACTCTTTCTATTATACGCCAGGCCCCATACCAGATGTTTGACATGCATTATTTATAATCCCCACAAGTTATAAAGTGCCTGGGTGATTATGTTCCAGTAGATTAATTTCTCTGGTCCTCAATTTTCTCATCTATAAAATAAAATTATAATATTTACCATTTAGTGTTCTGGTGAACATAAAATGTGGTAACGTGCTAATATGTTTGGCTCAAAGCTGATGTCTCTGTCAATGCTCAGAGGCTGTTAGGCATTTTGTTTTCACTGTTTGGAACTGTATAGGAAAAACAAACTCCATGCTTTTCTCACTCAAATCCTCTGTCTCCTGTAACACTAGGTGATGTCACCTGCGTTGTAGAATTTGGCTGAGAAAAATAATAGAACTTAGTGGTCAGAATCAGAATTAGACAAATGGGGGTCCAAATCCAGTTCACATTCTTGGAAATTAACTTGTCCCCTATATTCTTTAGTTTTCTCATTTATCAAATGGGGACAGGGGTGCACAGATGGCTCAGTTGGTTACGCATCTGACTCTTGATTCAGCTCTGGTCATGATCTCGCGGTTTGTGAGTTCAAGCCCTGCATCCTCCCCTGCGCTGACAGCACAGAGCCTGTCTGGGTTTCTCTCTCCTTCTCTCTGCCCTTCCCCTGCTTGTGCTCTCTAAATAAACAAACAAAATCGGGCTAATAATAGTACCAATCTCCTAGAATTTTTGTTTGAATTAAGAGAATCTTAAAGCTCTTTCTGGAACACAGAATGCACAGGAATCATTTAATAAATGGTAGCATTAACATCCTCACAGAAAGTCCATGGGGTGGATGTTACTGTTAGTTCCATTTGACTAATGTAGACACTGATTATATGAGAAATACAAAGAATGAAAACTTTTTAGGGTTGGTTTGGGTCTCAGAACTGTTACCCACGGCCAAACTCAATCCTATAAAGTTGATTGAACCCCCTTTCCTAAATGTCTCAGCTGCTAACCAATGCCATGCTCTAATTCCTGCTTTGGCAGAAGGAAAAAAATAGCCTCAGCCCATTTCTGCTGGCCATGGCGCTAACCTTTCTTTGTCTGCATGGACCCCTCCCCTATCTTTTGACAGTGATTTGGGATTTGGGGCTTTGTTTCCAACTTCTGTCCAGTTTGATTTATAGTATGACTCGATGAGTGTTCCATATTTTTGAAGCCTCATCCATTTTCAAAGACATGACAATTTCTGAAGGCAAAGCCTCGGGTGCCATTTTGGTAATGAAGCTCAAATCTCACGGTGATGATTCAAGTTACCAACTCAAATGTTACTTGCGGAGACAGATGTGTTCAGTCCTTGCCAAGAAACCCTGCACAAGTCTCTGATTCTGCCTGAATCTTGGTGTCCTCACCTGTCAAAAGGAGTCAAATGGTCCCGCTCTCCTTACAAAAATGGTGCTTGTCAGGATCTGATATCCACACCTGATTCTTGCCCTCCTTTCCCACCTTATATATGCCTGTCCTATTTTCTTCAAACACAGTTTAATCACAGAAAGAAAAAACCATACCATCAGCTATAATCTGCTGGTGCACATGGATGCCAGCACTGCGGGAAATAACGTGAAGAATCCAAATTCCTCCAACTCAGACGGCCCGCTTCAACGTGAAAATGAAACACAACATAAGAGAGAGGCCATCGGTTTCTTCACGTCACTCTAAAACTCCCTTCAAGGGAATACGAGTTGATTATTTCGTCTTTTTTCAGTTTCAGATTTCTCCCCCTCATACGCATTTCCAATGGAGTCTTTATTTGCACATTGAGAGCAACCAAGATGGTTCAGCCCCAGCCTCTTTCTTTCTCAAACAGGTCCATTCAGTCTGTCTAATTTGCAGAATTATAATTCAAATGGAAGGAAAATAGACTTCGAGAACTCTCTAGATATAATTGCGGTGAGTTTTAAAACACATTTTCAGAAGACAGTGGCTGTAGATAACGAACCGTATGGTGGAGTAATGGGAAATGAACAAGCAGCACACTGCGGGAGTCGGGGGCAATTTACATCTTCAGGTTTGCAGAGGGATGCTGACTGCCTGTGCACAAAGATGCAAGAGACTGATTATGTGGCAGATTTGCATGTGGCTCAGTGGGACGCTCTGAGTGAAGCTCAGGAAGACGCCTGGTCCAGCAGGGAACCTTGTACCTGTAATAGCTTTTCCTGCGAACACTGGGAGCATGTCAACCATGCAGGGATGGGGGTCTCCCAGGGTAGCTTGTCATAATTAAACCAAGGCCAACCTTCACCACCGATACACAAAGAACCTCCTTCTCTACCATATGGTGTCATCAGAGTAAAATGGACTTTAGCGTCTGACGGACACGAGCCGGAATCTAGAAGTTGCCACTTACTTGCTCTCTAACCTTGAGCAAGCCACCATATCTCACAGAGCCTCTGTTTCTTTATACATAAACTAGAGGGGGTGCTGATGGTACTCATGTTGAATGTCTGCTAAAAGAACAATCAGGGGCACCTGGGTGGCTCAGTCGGTTGGACGTCCGACTTCAGCTCGGGTCATGATCTCACAGTTTGTGGGTTTAAGCCCCATGTCCGGCTCTGTGCTGACAGCTCAGAGCCTAGAGCCTGCTTTGGATTCTGTGTCTCCCTCTCGCTCTCTGCCCCTCCCCAGCTTGCGCTCTGTCTCTCTTTCTCTCTCTCTCTCAAAAATAAATGAAAATTAAAAAAAAACTAAAAAAAAAAAAAAGAATCAAAGTGACCAATACAAAGCCTCTGGGCTCTAGCCAGGACACAGGAAGTATTTTTTTTATGATTAATATTTTATACAACGTGGGGAATTATCTCCAGGTGTAGATAGCCAATTTCTTTGTCTCCAGAGTCTGAAAGCACCGTAAGTCTTCCAGAGCTTAGAGCTCGCCACGGGGAATATCCTATCCCTCTCTATCTCTGCCTCTCCCTCTGGCCCACCCAGGCTCCAACAGCGAGACAAACAGCCTAAGTGGGGAGCGAAGCTTCTGCTGCCAACAGCACAGATGAGAAAGCCACACTCCGCACCTACAGAAGGCAGCCCATCACAGCCACTTGTAGCCAGAAGCAGATTGCTGGGGTAGAGCACTTCACTGTTCTGTCTCTTTGCTAACAGACAAATGTCATCCCTGTCTGCACCAACAGCGTGTGCATGGGGAAATAAGAGAAACCGACAGAGACAGCGTGGAGAGAGACAGGAGCAGGTCCAGACAACATACCTCTGAGGTCTGGTAGTTGTAGGTGGACTTGGAAACAGTCTACCTGCTGCCCACCACATGAACTGTGACATGAGAAAAAATGGGAGGGGCCTCAAATGTTTGTGATTCAGTTCAGAAAGTGGGTCACATGACCCACATCCCTTGGATAACTCGCCCCCGATCTTTAGGACTCAGGACACATGTTAGCTCTTTCAGGAAGCCTTTGTCTATCATTTTCCTAATAGCCGGGCTTGGTAGATGCCTTGCAGTGTCCAAAGCTTGTCTCTACTATTAGCATTCAACTTACTATGAGTATGTTGCAACTGCAAGTTCATTTCTCTGTCTCTCCCTCTAGACCGTGAGCTTTGCGAGGGCAAGGACATTGTGTGATTCATCTCTCCTTCACCCATACCTACCACACACTTGGCACAGCTAGGTAATCTGTAAATACCTGGCAAACAGATCAGTAAGGGTGAGTGGGTGGGCTGAAGAATGACGCCCCACATGGATGGATGAAAGACAGCTGGCCAAAGGGTTGACAGCCAATGGGCAGACGGAGGGTTTATTACATGACTGAACACTGGATAACTGGAGAGATGGACGTGTGGATAAATGGATGGATGAACAGTTCAATCGCATCAGACATTTGTAGTTAGTAGTCACTTCACCCCAAAGAGTAGTCACTTACCCCAATGTAAAGGCTAGGTATCGTCCTTTCTCCCCTCCACTCAACTTCCAAGGCAGATACTAGCCACAAGAATCTTTTAGCCCTTTCTAAAATTTCACCCTAGAAACTGTACAAAATGGTGGAATGAGCACCAGACGTGGAGGCTCAGAAGACCCAAATTTGAATCTTTTCGCACTATTGATGAAAAATGTCACTGAATATCTTCAAGTATTCCCTACTCCAAAATCAGAGAATACCACCCACTTCACAGGGTTATCATGTAGCTAAAATTAAATTGTGAATACGAAAGCTGATATTGTAAGGTCTGGCATAGAACAGGTGCTCAGCAACGCTTACGATTATGTGCGTTATATTCAGAGGGTCGCTAGAGTCAGTCTCCTAGTCTATTCATGTTCAGATTTGGAAATATGCTTTAGAAATATCATATCTGTTCCCCAAATGAGAGCTCACTTGGAACACCAATATACTAGACAGATAAAGCATTACCATCTCTAGTTAAAGCCAGATCCTGTCTCATTAGCTCCTCTCCACTCAGAGACCACTGTGGTACTCTGAAAGAATCTGGCAGCCCAGGGAACAGAGAAAATAAAGCTCTGTCCTGTGTGATGCATGGGAGTCTCATCCTACGTTGTGCAGTGTCGAGCTGGAACCATGCTGTTCTCTTTCTCCCTCTCTCCCTCTCTCCCTCTCTTCCCCCTTCTGTCAGAGGAGCCCAGGGCCTTGCCTTCGTCTATGCATAGATGAGTTGATGACCCTGTCAGAGAATAAAAATGGTTTTCATCTGTCTCTTCAGGAGTTGCTAGAAATATTTCTGACTGAGAAGCTCTCTGAATAATTCACTCATTTGAGATCATTTAAATAATCTATTCACTCATTTTCATAATTGATGGCAATGGCACGCTATCAAGGGTACAGCTTTTGTCTTACATTTATACCATCTGTCAGCTTACTCATGCCCCCCTCGCCCTCAGATAGCTTCCTTATCAAGTTGGGTTTAGGAGTTCCGTAGACACAGATACTCTACATGACATCATGGTCGACTCTGGCTCTCTTGAGAGAGCTCCTGCTTGGGTTCCGACTCTGCCTTTCTCACCGACCCCTTGGGCAGGTCATTTATCCCGTGTGGCTTCCAGTTTATCTCCTGTGACATGGAACCCCAATTATAACCGAAGCTGGTATTTATTGACCATCTACTGTGTGCCAGTCGGTGTTCTAAGTACTGGATCAACATATATTTAAATTTTCTCAACAACCTATGATGGAGGTACTATTACCAGATCCCTTTCAGATATGGTAAAATGCAGAGAACGTTGTGGTATTTAAATGAGATAATGCACTGAAAACATTTAACTGCATCACGCGACAGGAGCTCAACGAATGGCATCTGCCACAATCATGACCCTCACATCAACCAACATCAGCACAACCTCTATCATCATTAACAATCATCCTTATTAACTTTCCCATCGATGCATGCTCCCGCAGAGATATCTTGTCTGGGAATTGTTTGTTTGTTTTTTTTTTTAATTTCTGAAACCAAGAAAACTTTTAGCAGAATGTTGCCTTGCAGGAGAGAGTACTGGTTTAAATGCTGTTCATTTTGGAGTTGGTTTGAAAAAAGGGAGAGAAACAAGGTAAGACAGAAGGACACACACACACACAAACACACGGAGACGGTATCACTTATTTCAGTTTGAGGTGTTAATTTGCTAGAGACCTGCTATATTTTCCCCACTGTGACCTAACATATTGTACTGTGTAGGTATTTAAAATAGCCATGCTGCACGACTCTAGGGAAGTCAGATGATCATTTTAAATCTTTTGTGATGCCTTACCTTTCCCTCTCGAGGGCTCACATCATTTGAAAAACTTAATGATCATTACATAAGGAAAACAAGCTAAATTTCACACTTCAACTCTGCTAAGGTAGCAATACCACCAAACCCATTTTACAAAGGGGCCTTCGTCTTTAGATGTAGACTGCGGAGAAAAAGGCAAGAGTGGGGAGGAAGCGAAAGGGGGTGGGGGAGGGAGAGAAGAAAGACGAACGATGTCATTTACGGGCACGACAGATTGCTCTGGAAGTACTCAATCCAGAAATGCCGAAGCACACACCCACGCCTAAAAATTAAAAAAAAAAAATCTGATGCTTCTGCTCTGTCATGAATCTCTCAGCAAATCATCCAGTGAATTCCATGTGCTTCCAATCCCCTTCTGAGGTGCCTCTCAGGTGGCACTACCACTGTCCCTGTTCATGCCTGTACTCCCTCTAACCCGAGCGACTTAAACAGCCCCTGAGAAATTTCCCCAAAGATCCATGCCAATCACCATTTTTAAAGCAGCAGCAGAGTGCATGTGTAAGCGACCTGGCTGTGGGGTCGGTACCCTGGTTTTGCACCTTTCCAGCTCTGTGAGCCTGAGATAATTGTCGCATTTGTCTGGGCCTCACTGTCTAATTTATAAGAGAAGGTAACATGGCTTCTGCATCACAGTCCTCGTATCAGGATGAGATGAGTTTATATATTTGAACGCTTAGCGCCTTACGTGGTGCTTCAACAATACTAAACAAACGTTAGCTATTATTATTATCATCATTATTCTGTTTTCTCTTCTTCACTGAATAAAGTGCCGTAGCCCAGAATTCACAATCCAGCACGGTCCCTCTTTCCCATAATTTCCCTTGCAACAATCCGTATTATTTTTCTATTGTGTAAGCAACTGCCCCAAATTCAACTGCCTGAAACGGCACCCCTTTTTATGGCACCTCACAGCTCCGTAGGCCCAAAGTCCAGCAGGGCTCAGCTGGGTTCTCTGCTTGGGGTCACACAAGGCCAAAATCCAGGTGTCAGCCAGCCCGGGGTCATGGCTGGGGGATCTGGGAAGAACCCGCTTCCAAACTCGTTCAGCTTGGTAGCCGACAGCCTTGAGTCCCTGCTGGCTGTTGGTCAGGGATGAAACTCAGCTCCAGGTGGCCCCCCACATGCCCTGTCATGTGGCCCCTCAGTCCTCAAGCCTAGCAGTTAAATCCTCCCCACGCTCGAATCTGTCTGGCCTCCCCTTCTGCTACCTGTTGCAGAAAAATTGCTACTTTTAAAGGGTTCGCAAGATGACCTTTAGGTCCACCCTGATAATCTTCCTCTTGATTTACTCAAAGTCAGCTGACAACCCCTTTGGCTCCCTCACCTAAGCATCATGGAAGGTCTATCTCATCATATCCACACACCCTCCGAGGGGAGAGGATTAGGGGGAGGGGGCGGTGAGGGGCACTGGGGGCCATTTTTAGAATTCTGCCAACACACGAGCTATGTTTCAAACACACTGAACTCCTTGATTCTGGGCTTCACCTTACGATGCTCCTTGCACCTGGAATGGCTTTCCCGCACATACTCACAAGTCTGGATCATGCCTGTTCTGTGACACCTTGTTCAAGTGGGAAGTCCTGTGACCGAGATGCCTTTGATCCTTCTGCCTACAACATAACATGTATCTTCTCTAAATACTGCAGGGTTTTATCAGAACATCTTTTGTGGCACGTATCACACCGTCTTGCATTTATGAGCCTCTCTGAGTGCCCTGTTAGACTCTTTAGTATATTGAAGGCTGGTCTACATGTTACTGCAACCCTCAACAATGACTTGCACACGGTAGGCACTCAGGAAATGTTGTCTGATAGAATACGTGTGTGGATAAATAAGGGTTATAGACCCCCAATCCAACCATGTCTGCTTATGGGAGACAGATTTAGCAGAAAAATAAATCATTCAGTAACAATACAAATGGAGGACACACCAGAGGCAGGAAGTGATCTACACCCATAAACAACATTTCACTGGGCATCGATCGGTACGGTGTCATTCACCAGAGATGACTCAAGAGGCAACAAGACACCAATTTCCTTGCTTCCTTTTCCCTCATTACCATTCCTCTTAAACATTGCTACTATGCATTATATTCCAGAGGAAGAAAGAGGCACAGAGACTAAGATGCAAAAAGTCCCGACAACCAGGACGACATAGACTAAACCATTTCTTCACTGTCATAAAGAGTAAATCTATGCCCTAAAGCAGCACTCTACATCCTTAATGGGCATGAGAATCATGAGAAGAGCTGATGAAAAAAGCAGAACAAGAAATGATCATTCCACAGGTTTGAGGTAGGGATAAGACCTTTACCTCATTCCCATGGTGACTGTGATACAAGTTGCCCTAAGAACTACACTTGAATGGCCAACACTAAAAGATGTTCCACATGGGGGGAAATTCTTGAAAACCAATTTTTCCATCCATTCTCAAAACCATTCTACAGGTATTTTAAAAAGATTTTAATGTTTTATTTATTTTGAGAGACAGAGATAGAGAGAGAGAGAGAGAGAGAAAGAGAGCAAGCAGGGGAGGGGCAGAGGGAGACAGAGAATCAGCACAGAGCCTGATATGGGGCTCGAACTCATAATCCAGGAGGTCATGACCTGAGCTGAAATCAAGAGTCAGATGCTTGACCAACTGAGCCACCCAGGAACCCTTCCATTTTACTAATATTGACTGAGTCTTGGCTATTGAGCACCAGGCATAGAATGGTCAAAGGGCAAGTGAAAGCTTGAAAACCAACTTCATTCTCTCAGTGCTAGTCACAGCCAGAGCGCATGGCTTCATCAATTGGGCTGCCATTGTTTCTAAGTGAAGCGGGCACATGGTGGAAGTCAAAACGTGCTTGTGGCGGCTTGCAGAATGTGCAAATGGTGCGCTTCAGCAACGCACACAATTGCTCTATTGATTGTCACTTACTAGTCGCCTCTCGATTATAATTTTCCTCCATGACTTCCGTCACATGATCATTGGAATATGTGTCTGCAGAGGCCAAACACAATGCTTGCATAAATACTCCAATCTTTCAGCAGAACGAGCTTTTTCAGAGATTCTTGATATCAGACAAAAACACACACTAGAAATCTTCTGCACATTCTCAAGAGTTCCTGAGACTCACGGGGTCATTCTGGGCTAAGCAAGGTGGGAAAGTGGGGAGGAGTAATAAAATACAGTGATCTAGAAGGGAGAGGGCTGGAGCATTCCATAATTGGAAATGACATCATGTCACAAGTGCATGTGACAGGCAATTGTTTGGCCATCACCACCGCTGATGAAAGCCTCCCTAAGTCTGAGGACACAATGACATGCTACATCATGTCTTGGGTGGCTCAGTCAGTTGAGCGTTGACTCTTGATTTTGGCTCAGGTCATGATCTCAGGGTGGTGGGATCGAGCCCCATGTTGGGCTTGGTGCTAAGCATGCTCTCTCTCTAAAATACATAAAAACAAAAAAGAAATTAAAAGGAAAAGACTACCCTGTACCAAGAACTAGGGTGAGAATCTTACATGCATGATCCCATTTAGTTTTTTCAATAGCTCATCTCAAGGAGGCATTCTCAGCTCTGCCTCCCAAACAGAAATTCAGGTTAGTGACCTGTTTCAGGTCCCAACACCCTCTGCCAGGTACTACATGATGGAAGCTGGAGGCCTGAGAGCTCTCCACCTGGGGATATTCTACAAGCAAGTCTAGAGATGGGGAGGTCTGAGCTGCAGTGAGCAATCTGGGAGTCATCCTATGCGGAAGGCAGCTGGTGCCGAGGGCACCAATGAGAACGCAAGCAGACCGGAGAGAAGGAAGGGGAGGAGGGTGCTTCAGAGCACCAGAGTGGGACTCTGGGTTTGGGAAGACATGATATGTGCCTCTCATGTCTTCTGGAGCATTACAATCATCCTTAATTAGTGCTTCTCTGGAAAACAAGAGGGTTCTTTTACTTCAACAGGTATGGGTTTTGTCCTATTCCTGCTTGAGGTCAAAAATTCCAAACTGCCTTCAAAATCTTTCTTGGAATCTCTCTCTCTCCCTTTCTGTCTCTCTTTCTAAATCTATCTCCATTGTAAAGCTAGTATGTACATATGTGTATATTTGTGTGTGCACATATACATATATACATTAATTTAAAATTAAAACAAAAATTTTAAATGTTTATTCTTGAGAGAGACAGAGACAGAGACAGAGAGACAGAGAATGAGCAGGGAGGGGCAGAGAGAGAGGGAGACAGAATCCTGAAGCAGGCTCCAGGCTCTGAGCTGTCAGCACAGAGCCCAATGCGGGGCTAGAACCCATGAACCATGAGATTGTGACCTGAACCGAAGTCAGATGCTTAACTGACTAAACCACCCAGGCACTCCCATGTATATGTTCATTTTAAAGCTAGTATAACCCAAAATGGTAAATACAATTATTCCCAAAGCATTGCTTTCAAGTAGTTAAGAAGAAAATGATTCCACTTGGAGAAATGCAGTCTATACTCAAGCCCAGCTACAAAGCCCCTAACTTCTTGAAAACTACCCCAACTGGCCAAGTCAAGTTCACCCTTCTCACCCCGGTGAAGGCTTGATTATGAGCTACCTGAGGAGGGGGATGGTTTCTTACTCATCCTTGGAATGGCCCCGGTGCCTGATGGAATGGTGGCCACAGAGTTGGCCCGTAGTGGGCACTGGGGTGTCAATTGCCTTGTATCTATGGCACTGTTTTCAAATATCTCTGGGAAGCCTTGGACCCACCAAGCTCCAAGGAAGAGCAAAACCACTGCAGAAAAGGAGAGGCAAGGAGCATGGAAGTCCTGACTGGCAAGAAGAAAGCCTGCTTAGCACCGAGTTCTAGGTCTGCTGAACACAGGTGGGCACTGTGCACGGCACTGGAATAATGCCCTCCAGCCATACACAAAGGCCCCGCAGAGAGCAAATGCCCCTCCAACGGCTTGTCACGATTTCCAAGACACCCTCCTTACATGCGGCTGCTCCCATGATGCCACTGGGTGACCTCAGAGACAAAAAGAAGACGCCTCTGAGCCCCAGAATAACAGCTCCCTCCTTCGGCAGCCTGTCCCCTCTGACGACCTGCTGTACTGTGTCTCCTGCTGGGGGGCAGGTTTAAGGATGACATGACTGGTATTTAGCTGCTCCACTGGCTTCCTCTTTCTTCAAGACAGAAGCACAAGGAGTTTTTTCTGAAGCACTGGATCCCCTGAGTGCCGAGAAAACAGACCAACCACAGGAAGCAGTTGTACAGTCTAAGCTCCATTCGGCTGTAATTCCCCGAGCTGCCTTTTTGAGAAATTGTTATATTTCAACAGGAATTGGAAGGAGAACACACAAAATATTAAAAGGGCACTTTCTGCGTCTGGAAACAGCACATCAAGGGCAGCTTTCTTTTATGCAATGTTATCACCTGGGCTGCAGTGGCCTCCCTGTACACAGGCTCTCTGGCAAATGAGCCGGATCCACGGGCAGCACTGAAAATTCACAGGGGTGAGCCAAGTCGGACCCAGGACAGGTGAGATCCAAGCAAGGAGATGGATTTCACAGCTCCACAAGGGATCCTCAGGTTGTGTAACTTCAAACTGTTGAAAAAGAACCCCAAAACACAACACCATAAGGCAGAAAGGCCCACGTTCCCTACCTCCTATTAAGAATAAGAAGAAGGCAATTTGCATGTTGGCTTTGCATTTGTAAGAGGAAAGAAAACCCAGAACTTGAAGGATAGATATAAGGAGTGGGTCCAGGAAAACATTACAGGTTGAAAAAAAAATAAAAAGGCATGTCCTGTGTCCCAGATGCATTGAGCCCAGCTCAATGATGGAGATGTGGGCCACAGGGTATACCAGGTGCCAGTTAACTAGAATTCAATTCTTTCCTAAAACCTCACAAAAGTACACAGACTCCCACCCCACCCTCCTCCACATGCAGACTAGAATCTAAGTTCCATGAGTACAGAAGTTGTTTTTTTGTCTGTCTTGTTCACTGATAAATTCCAAGTATCAAGAATAGTGCCTGGCACGTAGTAGGCACTAAATAAGTATTTGTGGAAGGAAGGAAGGAAGGAAGGAAGGAAGGAAGGAAGGAAGGAAGGAGGGAGGGAGGGAGGGAGGGAGGGAGGGAGGGAGGGGGGAGATTCGGTGCTTGGGTGTACCTCCTACAGGAGAAATAGAGCAGGTGTTCAATAAACAATGGCTATTGTTGATATAATTAGTATTTGTTTCCGGGGGTTAAATACAAAAACTTAGGCAACACTGGTAGTTAGTTGTGCTGGGAATCTCAATATGAAGGGTTTCAAAAATTGTTGTTAATTAAGGTACAACAACATGCAAGGAAATAAACAGATCCTGGGTAAAAGTCTGATGCACTTTGACAAATGTCAAGATAGAGAACAATGCCGTAACTTGAGAAAGCTCCCTATGCCCCTCCTCCACAAAAGCAACCACCATTCCTGTTTCTAACCCCATAGACTGGTTTTGCCTCTTATTGAACTTTACATAGATGGAATTATATAGTATATTTCTCTGTGTCTGCCTTCTTTTGTTCAACATAATGCTTGGCAATTCATCCATGTTGTAAGTATTACCAGTTCATTCCTTATTAATGAGTAGCATTCCATTTTGTGAATATACCATAATTTATTTATCCATTCTTGTTGCTGCACATTGGCATTCCTTCTGATGTTCTATTATGAAGAAATCAAGTTGCAATGAACATTCTTATACAAATATTACTTTGGGGGTATATGCTTATATTTATTTACAGTAAATACCTAGGAGTGGAATTACTAGGTTGTAAGGTTTGCATATGTTTAGTTTTGTAAGAAACTGGCAAACACTTTTCCACAGTGATTGCAATTTTGCATTGTGATCAGCCATATTTAAGAGATTCAGTTGCTCCATATCCTTGTCAACACTTGGTATTGTCAGTCTTTCATTTTAGCCATTCAGTGGGTGTGAAGTGAAATATCATTCTGGTCTTAGTTTGCATGTCTCTGATGATCGACAATGTTAAGCATGTTTTCATTTACTTACTGGCCATTTGAGTAATATCTTTTGTGAAGTGTCTAACTTAATTTCACACTTCTGTGTTGTTTTTCTTTTTTATTATTGATTCATAGGAGTTCTTTGTGTGTATATGTGTGTGTGTGTGTGTATGTGTATGTATATGAATAAAACCATAGTTAATATTCTTTTCCCAGTCTGTGGCTTGCCTTTTCATTTTCTAACCGTGTTGGTACATGAGCAAAATTTAAAAATTTTTAAATTTTGGTGGAGTCCAGTTTATTATTTTTACTATATGCTTAATGCCTTTTGCATTCTACTTTCTCAGATCACAGCAATACCCTCCTAAATTTTCTTCTGGGAACTTGACAGTTTTAACTTACATTTAAGTTGGAAATTTATGTTAAGTAATTTTTATGTATGATGTGAACTATAGGTTAAGGTATTTTTTTTCTATATGGATATCTGGTTAATCTAGCAACATTTATTAAAAGGACTTTCTTTTCCCTCACTGTCATAATTATTCATCACAAATCACTTGAATGTATGTTTATAGATCTATTTTCATCACTTTATCACTATGCAAAATGTTACTTATAGGGCTTTCATAAATAACCTTTATCAGATTGAGAAATCTCCCTCTTTACCATGAATGGGTATATTAGATTTCATCAAATGCTTTTTTGGCAGCTATTGAGAAGACCATGCAATTTATTCCTTTATTATATTAACACGGTAAGTTAGACTGATTTTTTTGAACATTAACCAGTTCATAAGATAAACATCCTTTATCCATGATATATTATTCTTTTTTAATATATTGCTGTGTTCTGATTACTACTATATTGAAACATTACATAGAGTGGTGTCATTTCTTTTTAAAATGTCTCATGGAATTCACAGTGAAGCCATCTAGGTCAGGAGTTTTTCTTGTTTTTGAAATGGGAAAGATTTTAGTTATGAGTTCAATTTCTTAGCAAGTTTAGAGCTTAGAAACTTAGGGAATTCAGACAGTCTATTTCTTTTTATGTTAGTTTTGGAAATTGGTGGGTGTTTGTTTTTTTTTTCCAAAAAAACTTTGCCCATTTTATCTACATTGTGGAATTTGTTGGCATACATTTTTCCCAATTTTTTGATCATTTTAATGTCTACAGGATCTATAATGTCTGTGTTAATATTCCCTCTTACATTTTTAGTACTGATTATTAGTATTTGTGTTTTCTATGTTTTGTGTGATCACTCTTGCTAGAAATTACGAGTTTCATTAACCTTTTCAAAGAACTAGCTTTTGGCTTTGTTGATTTTTCTCTATATTTGTATTTGACTTTGATTTTTACTCTTATATTTATTTTACTCTTATATTTATTGTTTTCTTCCTTCTACTTCATTTGGGTTCCCTTTTCCTAGCTTCTTAATGTAGAAGCTTCAATCACTGACTTTACACTTCCCTTATTTTTTCTATTTATAAGCTGTCACAGCTATAAATTTCCCCCTTAGCACATCTTCAGTTTTATTCTTCAAATTTTGACATGCTGTGTTTTTCAAGGTCATTTCATTCAAAATATTTTCTTATGTCTTTTTTTCTTTGACCTGTGGGCTATTCACAGGCCGGACCTAATTTCCAAACATCTGGTGATCCTGTAGATATACTTTTATTATTAACTTTTGTTTTAACACTGTGTGGTCAAAGAAAGCATTCTGCATTATTTCAATCCTTTTAGATATATCGAGACTTGTTTTATGCTTGAGAACACAGTCTACTTTGGTGAGTTCCCTAAGTGCACTTGAAGAAAAGTTTCTTTTGTAGCTGTGGGGTGTAGCAGGCAAAATCTTCCAAAGCTTTCTCTTCATCTTCCCTTCTAGGAATGCATCATTGATCGTCCAGAGTCAATGCATCTGTTTGCACAGAACTTTTTTCCGATGCTAGTTAATTATAGGATGGTTCCTCACCACATCCTGCATCTTCCTACCCCTAAGATCTCTCAAGCCCATCTGATGTGCAAAGTGAAAAGAAATCTCAAGCTGCTGAAGCAATTTAGAAGCCATGCCTTGCTTGTCAAAAAAGACAAGATAAAGACACAGGCTTCCTTTTGATCTCTTTTATTCTGCTCTTTATGTGATAGTATGGCCACTGACTTGGAACTTGGTGGGAGAGTGGGAAAGTGGGACAGATACTGTCATCGTTCTCATGGCGTCATCTGTAAATCCTATGACATCTCCCCTCTCTGACTCAGGACATGGCCTTGGGTAAGACGTGTGATGATTTTTTTTCCCTGCAGTGGTGTTTTTCATTTTTTAATAGTTAATATACATATTCTATAAAATGTGCTTTACAAGAAATATAATCAACCTGTGATTTGTAGAAATGACATGCTTAAGTTTCGGAAATGGGTTGATTTAAAGTAAAAGACTACAGAGATGAAAATACAGGGGTTCCTCCATATGGCAAAATGTGTAATTATGGTACATAATATGGGGTTTAGGCAGACTCGTGTGATCACTGCTCTGTAGCAAATGTGTACTATTGTACCAACATGAACCAAACTTTAGTCTTTACATTATTTATCCTAAGTCCTTCAAGGACCCTTCCTAATGAGATGTGAGAAGCTGACACACAGAACAGCACACGATCACCACAGTT
This sequence comes from Acinonyx jubatus, assembly GCF_027475565.1. NCBI lineage: Eukaryota > Metazoa > Chordata > Mammalia > Carnivora > Felidae > Acinonyx > Acinonyx jubatus. The sequence goes on from NC_069398.1 coordinate 3,893,508, forward strand.
TACCCAGGAAAAGCATTCCGCCTGCACCTTATGATATTTGGTCTGCCTTGTTCCAAGAAACATCTGGTCCTGGTCATGGGATGGGATCTGGAGCCGCTCAGCAGAAAACATGTGAGGAAAAGGAGTAAGCCGAGCCCCTCTGTGGCCCCTGCTTTCATCCTTCCCCTATACGCGGCATGCCGAAGGATGCTCACCTTTTCCCATTCTCTGTCCTTGTTCAGCACAATCACCACCAGCCTGGGGTGCACCTGATAGCCTTCCTCAGTGAAGGACAAGTCTTTGCCATCCCATGTCACGTTGACCATAAATCTAGAGAGAGGAAGAGAGAAAGACGTGTTTTTAGGGAAGAATTCAAGAGGTCAGATGAGCGGATGCCACCATCAACATAACACTCAGAAAGTGAAGACTTATGTGGCTATCATCATGCACGACAGGTGGCCTCTATCCAAGGAAGTATTAGTACCCACGTGGGCACTGCTAATTGGCCAGGCACTCGTTTCCATGAACCTGTAATCACTCTCAGAATCCCCAATCCTGTTTAGGCATTAGTAATTGTAATTAGCACATGGGATGGACCCTTCCATCCTGCCATGCCCATAGACTTCTGTTCAAATGATAGTACAGGAGGGTCTAAAAGCATGTTCTATTATGTTTTAATAAGCTTCCCTAAAGGAAGCTGCTTGCTCATAAACCACATGGTATACAGCTTCCAAGAAATAGTATCCCATTTGTTCATTACTCATTCTACTAATACTTATTAGGTATTTGCTACAGGCCAGGACGCAGCCACTTGGATGAAGATAAGTAAGGAAACAGATAGGATCCCTCTCCCCACGAAGCTTAGAGTCTAAAGGACAGGACAGGCATTAATTAATTACAGATCCATGACAAGTGATATAGTAGAGAGGTGAGTGTGCCATGTGGAAGTGAAACAGGGGTCAGGCAAGGCTATAAGGAGTCAGTATTAACTAGGTTAAAAAAAAAAAAGGACATAAGCATATTCCAGGCAAAGGGCAGCAGCAAGTGCAAAGGCCTAGAACTGGTACACATGAGGGATTGACTGGGAGCGAGACCAAACCAGAGACCAGTGAAACCAAAGCAGACAGAGAGACAGAAGAATGTGGTATGTGGTATGGCTGAGAAGATGAATCGGTGAGATACAGCAAGACTTTTCAGGCCATGTTAAAGACTTTTGTTTTTGTTTTAAAACAGTAGGAAGATACTGAAGGTTTTAATCAAGGAGGTGGTAAATCGGACTTTTCTTGTATAATATGACTTGAATGTTGTGTACAGAATGAGTTGGAGGGGACATAGGGGGTTGGTTACATTGTGCTTATTATCCAGGTCAGAGAGGATGTTGGCCTGGGAACTGTTGTGGCCCCAAAAGAAAGGGAGGAGAAGGAGAAATGCCAGCTGCCACAAATAGGACCAAGTGGAGAATATTTAGCAGGTGTTTAGTGATGTGGAGGTTGGGGGAGAGAGAGGCATCAAGGACAACGCCTCGCCTCACCATCCGCCTTATATAACATCCGTATGGTCAACCCTTAGCCTAGGTGTTTTCATTGCACAACATCTGTCTTCCTTATGATACCCTTATCTCTAGCACCCCTCAAAGCCACCTTGCCTGTAGGCAAGGTGGATGCAGACAGGGAGGGAGGGAGGCAGAGGTCAACTCCCATGATTCGGGTGGGAGGGTCCCCGGGATTCCACTTCTCCTTGCAGCTTAAGAAAAAGGGGAAGCTGTCAGACTTGCATGGGAACATACCACCTGGCAGATACTCAGTTAATGTAGTATGGTGGGTTGAAATATTCAGAGATCCCAGACAGACTGACAGGCTATCTCAAGGCCATGGCATTTTCTTGCTTCACATTCCCTTAACACCAAAAGCAGCTAAAGAAGTAAAATATTAAGGAGGAGAAATAGACTATGAAAAAAATTCTAAAACCAGGGACTGTCCTAACTGGTCACATGTCTGCCCCTGGGCAGCCATAGTGGATACTGTGTTGTGAGGAGGAAGAATCAGGTCTCCAAGGACAAGGTGAAGAAACTGGGGAAAAGGCAAAAAAGCAAATATTGTGTATCCATTCAATGAACTATTTGTTTTTTTTTCTAAATCGTGTTTTGATGACAAGTTAAGGGTGAAGAGAAAATGCTCACTATTTAATGTTAAACAGAAGAGAATAAAAATAGGGTTTGTCTATGCACAGAGGGATTACAGGTACCTTTTATTTGTGTGTGTGTGTGTCTTTTTGTTCTCCAAGTTTCTTGCAAATAGTGTTTGTTAAAAAACAGAAAAATAAAGCACTGCGATTCTAGAAGGAGCAAGGAGTAATCACTCTATTTGGTGTGCATGCAAGGTATCTGTGATCATTTCCTCATAGGTATTTTGTTGATTCAACAACTATTTACTGAATGTCTATTATATGTCAGACCCTATGGGGAGTCTTCTAGATACAGGAATAAAAACCGCAGTGGCTGTCCGCCCTCCCACAGGTATCTTTACCGCTCAGTGACACAGGCACATAAACAATGACAGCACGCAGAACACCACTCATGCACAAATGCACAGTGAGTGGGAGATGTAACAATGCCGAGGAAGGCCCCTCACTCAACCTAAGGGATACAGGTGGCACTTCCTGGGGAATCTAGGAGAGTAAAAGGGTTAAGAAGAGGTGGGAGAAAAGAGTTCTGAGCCAAAGAATCACCCTGAGTAAAGAAGAGTCAGCAAAGGCAGTGACACATGCTAGGGAAAGCAGGGAATAGCTTAGTAAGCTGAGGGGCAGTGGGATTTGTCTGAAGAGAATCCCTGAAGCCAGATCGTAAACGACTTTGAATACTGCCCTAAAGGGTTTGGATGTTGTTCAGAAGACCATGGAGATCCATGAAAGGTTTTAAGTAAAGCGGTCATGCAGTCGGATTTCCTGCCAAGAGAAGAAGTAAAAATGCTTCTCTGCATTGAAGGACAACTCCAACATTTTTGTTTATGTCTAAAAACCTCTCACTAACTAGGGGGACCTAAATTACTCTGTTTGTATTTTTCCAGTTTGACTTTTGCTTTTGTTCCCCATGATTAATTTTAGTTGTGGCCCATTGTAGCATTGGAGTTTATGTTTGGTGGTTGAGTATGTTGACAGATCATCACCACAAGTGTCATCCATCCGTGTATACATCCATCCGTCCATCGTCTGTCCATCCATCCATCCATCCATCCATTCATCCATCCATCAGTCCATTCATCCTTGTATCCATCCATCCATCCATCCATCCATCCATCCATCCATCATTCTGTCAATCTGCCCATCCATGCATCTATCCATCCATCCATCAATCCATTCATCTATCTGTCCATCCATCAGTCCATCCATCCTTATATCATCTGTCCATCCGTCCATCCATCCATCCATTATTCTGTAAATCTACCCATCCATGCATCTATCCATCCATCCATTTATCCATTCATCCATCCATCTGTCTGTCCATCCATCCGTCAATACACCCATCCATGCATCTATCCATCAATCCATTCATCCTTCCATCCATCCATCCTTTTATCGTCCATCTGTCCATCCATCCATCATTCTGTCAATCCACCCATCCATGAATCTATCCATCCATCCATCTGTCAGTCCATCAGTCCATCCATCCTTGTATCATCTGTCCATCCATTCATCCATCCATCCATCCATCCATCCATCCATCCATCAATCCACCCATCCATGCATCTATCCATCCTTCCATCCATGCATCTGTCAGTCCATCCATCCTTGTATCCATCCATCCACCCATCATTCTGTCAATCCACCTACCCATGCATATATCCATCCATCCATCCACCCACCCACCCACCCACTCATCCATCTGTCCGCCCATCCATCTGTCCGTCCGTCCATCCATCCATCCATCCATCCATGTATTGATCCATTCACCCACCCACGCATCCAACCTATAGACATATTTGAGTACCTACTATGTGTCATGACCTGTGCCAAGAGATGTGATAGGAAAAATGATACAAAAGTAAACAAATACATTCCTGCAATAAATAATTGGAATAAATACAGTAAGGATGAAATTAGAGATTTGTATTAAGTAGGCTGGTGAAGAGCGTAAGGAATAGAATGGCTCTGCTCTGACGGCAGAGGTGGAATCAGGAAACAAAGTGGAAACGTTTGGATTGTGTCAGGAAGGGATAATAAGGGCTGGCTAGGTGAATGGCCAGGGGAAAGGGGTGGTGATGCGCTGCATGGAGGAACTCATAAAGCCAACAGCATAGAACCATGGAACAGGATGGAACACTGTTCATGGAATTTCAATATAAACAATGCAGACAAAGACCACCAGTGAGTAGAAGCTAGTATGAAATCAGTTGCCAAGTCACTCTGTATTTGCTACCCAAAACTTAGGGTTAGGCCAGCCAATTCACTAAGGTCTTTTATTTATTATCACTGTTGTTGTTGTTGAATCAAATTAGCTACCAAGCCAGGTTTCAATTTGTCCATCCCTTTGGGATGGAAAGAGCTCAGGATGGATCTATCTAATAATGGCCCAAATGTGGATGAACTGAAAATTTCAGTCAATTATCAAGAGGTTTAAAAATATCCAGTTTGTTATCTTTTTGGAAAAGGCAGACCAGAGAGCAAATGCTTTGGCTCTGACATAGACATGAGGCTGGGGAGGGCCGCTCACAGCATTACATATCACGACTGAACACCACAGTCGCTGTTTTATCCACGGAGCTGGCGTGTACCACGGAGTATCCATATCTTCTTTTGATATGCCAGCTGAATTTACTTAAGCCTCCCTCCTCTTTGATTCCCCATCATTATTTCTTCCACCCATTCCTCTTCTCCCCTCTTGTAGTGAGATAAGATGGAATGAGCAGGGTGATTATTTCGATGTGATGGCTCTTCTTCAGGTTATATGGAAACAACTATACGGACGTTCTCACACTCCCTCATTTTCTGTGTTCCTTTAAGATTTAATATTCTGGACCAATGAGTCTGTATACTCAATGTTAATATAGGTTCTTTACTTTTTCCTTTTTTTTAATTTTATTAACAGTCTTCAATCCCTTGTGTGTGTGTGGTTGGGCGGGGGGGAACCTCTACCAAAATTTTTTGTTAAACGGTAATTTCATTATGAAGTTGGCAGGATGCAAACACCTATTACCTTCAATTCCCCCATCCAATTTCTAGGAAGGAGAATCCATATTTTCTCAGGCTTTCTTCCCATTTAAACCAGCTCCAGAGCAAAATCCTTTACCTAGGGAAATGCCATTACACACCCCATTGCTTGGTCCCCATTAACACCTGCTGGGTACTTGTATTAAACAGCAAAATCTTATCATTGTTTTGTTTATCTCTCTAAAATGGATTATAAACTTTCGGTGATCAGATAAAATATTAGAAATTCTGGCAGCTGCTAAGCTTCAAATTACATCTTCAACATTTCCATCAGGAGCAATAAATACAGGAAAGCATGCTGGCAAAATTGAGCAGGGTGGAGGCTCCAGGGGTCTCCCGAGGGTCCGCTTGTGTGTTATTATCAACGACTGATGGTAAAGCCAACTAGTTGGGGTTTTCATCGTCAGTGACATACACAACATTAAACTAGAAAACATGTAAATTACGTGACATACATACGAACAAGTTTCCTTTAGTATCTACTTAGGTGTATGAGGCTGAAGTCCAGATCATCACTTGTCTACTGCTAGCATTGTGTGCCCTATGAATGGGTGATACGAAGAGATCAGAAATAACACTGAAAACCAGAGAGGGCCATTTTTCCTGTATTATGACTGCAAAGAAACTAGGCCTGAATTTCAAGCTCTCTCTAGACCTGAACTGTTTACTGTAACAGCCACCAAGTACAGGTGGCTATTGAGCACCTGAAGTAGTCTGAATAGAGGTGAGCCCTAAGGACATAATACACAGAAGATTTGGAGAATCTGTATAAAAAAAAATCATGTAAAATATCTCACGAATAACCTTACGTTGATTTCATATCGAAATATTTTAGACAGCTTGGGTGAAATAAAACAGATTATTAAAATTAATTTCATCTGCTTCTTTTTCCTTGTTTAATGTGCTGCTAGAAAACATAAGATTCCATGAGGCTTACATTCTACCAGACAGCTGCTCTAGACTGTCTTTGGTCTTGGGGTATTTTTTAACCAATAGATGGTGAGCATCATGAAGGCCTTTAGTATGGCATTTCCAGGGCCAAACAGAGTGCCTGGTACAAAGCCGATGCTGAATAAATATGTGGACGAATTGCTATTTCTCTGCTGTGGAAAACAGAACAGGAATCCAAGCCTGGCTTTGTGTTCCCGGCTGTGTCACTTTTGGCAGTGTATTTAAAATTCTCTGAGCCTTCATTTCTTTCTTTGTAAAAAATGGATCAGGTTACACTGCACGAACTAGCCAAGACAGCTGCATGTGGTTTGAGCTAACAGTTACCTAACTCCCGGGTTTAGGGGTAGCATTAGGGATAGTGCCCTTAAAATAGTGTTCTGGGTTTACTATGCCTGGTTTATAGCTATCACCTAATAAATAGTAGCTAATATTTACAGACATTTCCTATGCATTTTTTTTTACTAGTTTTCCACCCCATCACATTTTCTAACACCCCCACTCCAAATGCAATGGTCTTTTTAAGGCCATGCTTATGGTGGCCACTCAATGCACTTACTTCCAGGGTCCCTCTGTTCTCCCGTCAAAAGCTACCCATACATAGGCTGCAGAAGCTCCTCGCACTATCGCTTAAAATGTCTCATTCCCTCTGATTTCTATTTTCTCTTTTTTGCCTGTATAGTCCTAAGTCTCCTTTAACTTCCCAAATCTGATTATTTGAAATGTTCCCTAGACATATTTATTATTCACTATTTGCCTTCAGACTCTAATTCTCTTACTGTCTCACAAATGCCACCATAACCCATTTAGTGTTTCTCAATTTTTGGTTAATTTTCCATCTGCTTTGCCATTTCCCACATTCCCCTGGGGCTTTAGTTCCCCCCACCCCCCCCCCCATCACACTCTGCCTTCAATGCCTCCTCGAACGGCTTTGGGTATCACCCTTCTCCGTCTGCCATGTAATTTACATGTTTCTGAAAACAGAGTCTCTGTTTTCTTCAACCTCCTCAAGACACTCGATTCTTGAAAACGTTTTTTGCTCTTAGCAGCATTCTCCTGGCGGCCGGAAATCCCTTCAACTCTGATGCGTGTCTGAGCGCCCCCTCATCTTCTATTAACTACTCCCTGATGGCCACCAAACTCTTCCTTCTTTACGCCCCACGCATAGCGCTTTCACCCCGCACGCCAGCCCTTCCCAGCATGCAGCGTGCCCTGCTTCTCTCCAGCAAGCCTCCAGTTGTCCTGGTGCTCAATTTCACAGGCTCATCGGTGCCCTCCCATTTCCCCTCAACAATTACCAAAAGGCACGACCTCAGGGCTACGACTTAAATGTCAGGACAGAAATGTAATCACTCCAACACACAGATTTCCATATTCTAGGCCGGCAGCATCCCAAACGGGCTCAGAAACGACACCATAAAGACCAAGAAGGAAAAAAAAAAAAAAACTACTGGGTTAAAAAAAAAAAAAGAGGTAAGTATTTAGTATATGTGCTGCCCAAGCGAGCACAGGAAGTATTTACTCTTTAAACTCAAATTCTCTTGTGGCTGATTACAAAATAATAATGTCAGTTGCCTTGGCTGAGCAATTATATATAATATATACATATACATATATGTACACATATATTTATATATTTAATGTGCATTTATTTACAGAGAGAGAATAGGCAGGGAAGAGGGGCAGAGGGAGAGGGAAAGAATCCCAAGCAGGCTCCACAGTCAGTATTGGAGCCCCACGTGGTGCTTGATCCCACAAACCATGAGATCATGACCTGAGCCGAAACCACAAGTTGGACGCTTAACCGATGGGAGCCACCCAGGCGCCCAGCAATACTATAGTTTCAAAAATTGCCACAGGAGAGGGTAAGCTCCATCAAGGCAGGGAATCTTTGTCTGGCTTCATCACCGTGCTTCTAAAACACCGACAACAGTGTGTGTTCCAGTAGAAGCTTAAAAATATTTGTGGAATAAACAAACAGACATAGGCCTCCGGCACCTTGTTTGGTCAGTGCTTATTTTCCATGCGACAGCCTCACAGAGACGAGTCTGTGAGGCAACTTCTGAGTTTGCAACCACTCGGCCAGGGCTACGAGGTCTTGCTGTTGCTTCCAAACCCAGGAAAGAATCCTACATTCTCAGAGCTTCTGTTTCCCCTTCCGTAGAAATCAGGTTGTAACAGCCACGCCACTGTGTAACTGCAGGGATGAACTTTGATGGACCATAATGAGGTCAGTGAGGGGTGTGCAATGGCAGCCAGCATCTCGGTTTCACAGAAGTATCTTTTCTCCTCCGAACATTTGAGATTAAGGGGCTTTAATCTTTTAGATGCTGGAGGACTGTTTTGGCTACTAATCCCAGTCCCTCAAGGGAGGTGATGTGCTGCCTCAGTCCCTCACCCCAGGGAAAGAGAGGCGCTGGTCTGATTGCTCGGAGCCCGTGGGACCCCTGGACCAGGCTATCATGCACAAAGGGCTGCCATCCTCCCCTTCATGCCTCTTGGACTTCCTGTCTCCATTTGGTGAGCACATCTGAGCTGACGGTGGTTCTGGGGGACATGCCCCACATGCTGCCTTTTGTAACGCAACCTCCAAGTCTAAGACTTGTAGTACGTAATCAGGGAGAAGCTTTCTCTGTGAATATGACCGTCCCCCTGCCTCCATCGCCAGACAGCAGAGCCGAACCACTTGGCCAAGGCTTACGTGGGGAGCAGGACATGTCCAGTAGGCTCTAAGAGACATGCCCTAATTGTACTTTGTCAGGAGTCGTCAGAAACTTGAGTGTCCACGAATAACGTGGTTCTCAGGATCTCACATGTGTTCTTGTTCCTTATATGAGTGGTTCTCTCAGGAACCTGATGGGGGATCTGGAAGTTTTAGAAATGCTGGATCGCATTTTATAACACCACCCACGGAGCACCAAACGTATCACCATTAACCTCTAGTGACTCTGCATCACCTAACCATTTGGAACTGGCTGGCACCGGTGCTCATGGAGCCATTTCACCTAATGAGCTTCTATTCCAAGAGACCCCACAAAACCAGGTAAGGTGGCAAGCAGTTTCCAGGAGCTCACTCGATCACCTGTGTCTATGCAGCACAGGTCTTCAGGATCTCGAACAGGCAGATGTGCATGGAAGGTGCCTCCTCAGCACCCCTGACCCCACTCCCACCAACACAATATGCAAAATGACTTGATGTGAATCAATTCAACGTGCGATTTCATCCAAGAATGTCTGGATAGCCCCATCCAGGAACATGAGCCCCAGAGGGGCAGGCCATTTGTTGCCCATTCTCTGCTGCACCCCGTTCTAGAACGGGCAATGGTTCCTGGCATAAAGGAGATGCTAATCACCCACTTACTGAGGGAAACAAAGGTCTCTTCATATTTTCTCGCCTTCTGACAATGACCCTCCTCTATCTTTCTGTCTAGTGGGTGCCCACGCGTGCTCGGTGGATCCCGAGGGATCGGATGAGGTAACCCAAAGGCACAGGAGGAAGTTCGGGGGGGAGGGGGAAGCCAGTGGGTTTCTAGGACACCCACCTCTGCTCGAATCACAAACACACTGCACTTCCTGAGAAATTATTGGAAAAAAAAATCCTACTGCTTCTATCAGTCAGTTAAACTAACAAACCAGAAAACAATTAAGAACCTGTCCCTCCGTGCCACTGCATACAAAGACCCCGATCTTCAAATCAGGAGGCCAACGATCTTGTCCCATCTCCTTGGACATGTGAGTAATAACAACCGCTTTTTTAAAAAAAGGGACAAAAACATATTTAGCAACTAATATGTGTTAAATGTTGTACCAGATACTTTCCATATGCCTGAAATTTTACCCAAACAACTAAGTGTGGATTTTCTCCTTTCATGGAGAAAGTACAGAGGCTTGGAGAATTTTACGATGGTGCCACAGGCCTCACAGGGTGTCAGACACTTCTGGTTGTTCTTCAGTCCTCTCTCCTCTCCGGCCTTAGTCATCAATACCCCCATTTTTAGCTGTGCACATAGCCTTCTATAATAAAGTATACATTTTCCAGCCTTCCCTGTAGCCAGGCATGCCCATGGCTATGTTCTGGCCAAAAGCAGGGGAGAAGGCATAATATTTATAACAGGTAACATGTATCATATAAAGGAGGGGATGAACCCTTCTTTACTCCTTCCTCCTTCCTGATGGCTGGGATACAGACATGATGGCAGGAGCACTCGCTGCCAGTTTGGACTGTGAGGTGGAAGCCACCGGCTAAGGATGATAAAGCCAGAGGCAGAGGAGGCCGGGTCCCTGACATCATGGAACATCACGATGAAGCCTTGGACAACGCTTGGATTTTGTTTACAGGAGGGACAAATTCAATGCTTCTCATGTTTAAGTGACTTTTAGGTTTTGGGCTTTCTGTTGCTTGAAAACAAAATTAATCTTGGCTGGTTTCAGTGCTATAGGGACTATGTGAACCAAAGTAGAGTCCACAGACTTTGAATTAAATGGTACCAGTTCCCAATTAGCCTCTCTGCACCTCAGTTAACCTTCTCTGAAAAAAAGTGGGCATGGTCCTACAAATTCCTCCGTTTCCTTCCTAGCTCAGCAGTACTTGATCCTCGCTCCTGGCTCCCCCTCCCAGCACACAACATACTTGGTCTTACCCCCATCTCTTACTATCTCTGTCTCTCTCTCTCTCTCTGCTCCCTCTCGCTCTCCCTCTCCCTCTCTTCCTCTCGAGGAAGAGAGAGAGAGCGAGAGGGAGAGCAAGATCCCTCTCACTCAAAGTGTCTTCCCTCCCCACTAACTTCAACCCAAACCCAATATTTTTTTTTGGCGGGGCAGGGGTGTGCACAAAGCTGAGTATCAAGTTCCATTTCTCCCATGTGGCCTTTCCTGATAATCTTTCCTTTTCTTAGCTCATTTTAATCCACACCTCACATTATAAGCCCTTAGCAATCCATAGTCCCTGACTGTTTCCTAAGAATTTCACATTCACACATTTGCTCTCAACAGAAGCAAAGATAAGGACTTGGCTTCAGTCGTTCATGTTTGTCTAGCATCATGCTATCGGGCACAGCATGCTCAACAATTATTGACTTGATTCAAAAAGCAGCACATTAATCTTCAAGCCAGGACCATGTTTCTCCCCCTTAACACCAAACCCAAGACAGGGGTGACAAGAAGCCAGGCCACATGTCTTTGTCCACACAATATTTGGTGGCTATAGCTCCTTCTCGTCCCCTCCGCCATGTTTCTTGGCCACCCTTCAAAGGCCATCTCTAATAATGCCTCCCCCACAAAGATTTCCCCGACACCTCCAAATCAGATACCACCTCTCTCAGTGATAAACACTGATTGTTCACATGGTGTGAACCTTAGAGCACCAGCCACCCCCATTATTTATGTGTAGTCCCAACCACGTGGAGGGAATTTTTTAAAGACACCTCTTTCGGAAAACCCTTGGGATGGTTAGCTTTATGTGACTGGGCTATAGGATGCCCAGATAGTGGGTAAAACACTATTTCTGGCTGCCTCAGTGAGAACGTTTCCAGGAAGAGATTAGCATTTTTGTCGGTAGAGTATGTAAAGACGATGGTTCTCACCAACGTGCGTGGGCTCATCCAATCCACTGAGGGTCTGAATGGAACAAAAAGGCAGAGGAAGGGGAATCTGCCCTCTCTCCTCGAGCCTGGAGAGTATTTTCTCATGCCTTCCTTGTTCATCTATGCTTCTGCCTGGAACCATGCCACTGACTTTCTGGGGCCTCCAATTTACAGCACATTGGGGGACCTCTTGGCTCCACAATCCTGTGAGCCAGTCCCTCGTAATAAATCTCTGACTTTCCAGCTTCTTGGTTTTGCCTCTCTGGAGGAACCCAGCTAATACAACCATCTGTTGGAAAAATAAAAGATGAGTCTTTGATGAAGGTAACATGGAGGGAGATTCCTGGCCTGATGTCATTCATGACCTACGTGACTTTACCTGCTCTGCTGGACTATAACCTTCCTGAAGACAACAAGTCATAACCCAGGACTCTGAACTCGGGAAGCACTGTAGACCCAAGAGCAGATGTAGGGTAAATGAGCTGAGGTCGAGTTTTAAATCCACCATTTATGGCACTGTCCCCATGAGCAAGCCACCCAAGTCCTCGGGGGTCCAGCTCAGTCGCATGTCAAATGGATAACACCGCTGTCTGAGGCTGCTCGGGCTACCCTAACAAACTACCACAGGCTCTGTGGCTGAAATAATGAGAATTTGTGTCTCACAGTTCTGGAGGCTGGAAGTCCACGATGGAGCCCTGGCAGATCCCACATCTGGTAAGAGCCTGCTTCCTGGTTTACAGATGGCCATCTTCTTGCCATGTCCTCACGTGGCAGCTCGAGAGAGCATGCTCTGGTCTCTCTTCCTCTTCTTAGAAGCCGTCCCATCATGAGAGCCCCATCCTCATGACCTCATGGGACTCTAATCAGCTCCCAAAGACCCCACCTCCAAATAACATCACATTGGGGTTTGGAGTTTCAACATATGAATTGTTGGAGGACACAAACATTCAGTGGACAGGAACCACCCAGCGTAGCTGAGAACTTCATGGCAGTACTCATCAGAGCTTGATGAGGGCTTATCATTAATACATTTTTCGACTGACTTCCATAACTAAATGTGAACAATTCTCCCAGTTTTCCCAGCACTAAGGGCTTTCCTGGGGCATGGAACACTCAGTATTAAACCCTCCAAAGCACATCTAACTGAAATGCTTCAAATCCATTTCTTAGCAAACACATCCACTCAAACAAATATTAGGTGAGTACCGGGTATATGCCAGCAACATGCAGGCGATCAGACGGTAAATAAAAAACTTGGGATCCTTTCTTCAAAGTCACTTAGAGTTTAGGGAGAAATACTTATTATCAGGATGTAATTACAACAATATAAATAACGGTAATATATTTGCAGCTGAAGCCCCTGCTACTGTAGGAATATTAGCAGGAAGTCCTAACCTTTCAGAATACTGCTTAGACTCCCATTATCCCATTTCTACTTGTTTGTTTTGTTTTCAGGGAAAACACCAAGTTGAGTTCTCAGGAGGAAGCACAGAGTCTCATGCTTTCTAGGACAGGGCAGGTAAAATCCATGAGTGAAATGGGTTAGGTGCAAGATTACCTATGGACAGCAGGGAAAATCCTAGCGAGAGGCATTTGAGTTCATTTAAAAATAATACTTTAAATGAAATAAGCCACATCTGCAGACCCTTCATTTGAACTTTGTTCTAATTTCAAACTTAAGAATATTCATGTTCCTGGGGCGCTTGGGTGGCTCAGTCGGTTAAACGTCCAACTTCGGCTCAGGTCATGATCTCACGGTCTGTGAGTTCGAGCCCCACGTCGGGCTCTCTGCTGACAGCTCAGAGCCTGGAGCCTGTTTCGGATTCTGTGTCTCCCTCTCTCTCTGGCCCTCCCCTGTTCATGCTCTGTCTCTGTCTCAAAAATAAATAAACATTAAAAAAAAAAAGTATATTCACGTTCCTTCCCCTAGCAAAACCCAGGCTTCCTTCTATGCTGGTACGGTTCACAGGATTGCATCCCTCCTATGGTGGCTTACTGATATGCAGTGAGTCCTCTCCTTTGACAAAGTCCCCCTTTCTATATACCTGAACACTTATTCTTCCTTTGGACACAGAAAACAGATCTGGTGGGAGAGAGGGTGTGGCTTCCCAAACTCGAGCCACCAGATTCTCCTTCTAAGGAATTTGAAACCTGATATGTGACTGGGTGCCTGGGTGGCTCAGTCCCTTAAGCACCCAACTTTGGCTCAGGTCGAGATCTCACGGCTCATGGGTTTGAGCCCTGTGTCAGGCTTTATGCAGACAGAGCCCAGGAATGGTCCCATCTGGCACAAGGTAACAGTAACTTTGCTCCATCGATGACTATGCCTCACCTTCTGACCTTTCCAAACCTGGGCTGCTCAACTTCTACTTCAAAGTCCCATTATTCCTTCTTTGTTACCTCCTTTTGTTTAAATTAAGTCGTTCAGAGTTTATTTCCCTCGCTTACCACCTGAATACTTGAAACAGTACTCACTTTGCTCCTGGCTGACGGGTATAACTTCTTACCTGGTCTCCAGATTCCCTGTATATCATCCCCCCACACTCACATCAAGTCCACCTGCCACATAAATGTTCCGAAACCTCACTTCCGATTATGTAAAATTCTGTTCAAAAGCTTAAAGTGGGTCCCTATTGTCCAGAAATAAAATCCACACTCCTTGGCCAAATTTAACTTCCAACCTTGCTTCCTAAAACTATTCCTCACATATCCTGCATTGGAGCAAACCCAAACAACTCACCATGTCCTTGTGATTTCCCACTCTCTGGCTTTTGCTCCTATACACTGGGAAAGCAGTCAGAGCTGTTGATTCTGGCTACTACTCATCTCCTTGGAGCTTCCCCTACCTGGCCAACAGGAGGATCTCAGACCAAGGTGATGGGTTTCAGGGGTGGGTATGTGACTCAGGCTCATCCCATCAGATTCCTTCTCTGGGACCAGTTGCAGGTAGAGGGGAGAAACTGTGTCTCTTAAGGAGAAATGGTCACAAAAGTATGTGAATCCCACACCTATTTCAGATAATGCTTTTCCGCATCTCATGGTGGGAAATGAACCATCTCAGGCAGAAACATAAAAGAGAGAGAGAGAGAGAGGGATCCGAAGACGTCATTTGAATCTGAATCTAGATACGCCGGATGACAAACACACCTCATCCACTGTAGGTGAATGGCCCGAGAAATCTTTGTGTTGTTATTTTTGTTTTTTGTGGGTTTTTTTTTTGGGGGGGGGGGTTTGCTAAAGTCAATGAGAGTTGGTTTTCTATCACTTAAAATCACAAAAGTCCCAACTGATACACAAAGATTTTTATCCCCTCAGTAGTCCCAGGTTCAGACCCTCTACAGGTGAGTTCACCTCTTCCCCAGAGGCTCACTGAGCTTCCAGCCTCCATTCCAGCCTCGGAACTGCCATGGCTTCCTCTGCACCCCCCCTCTCTACCCTGTGATTTGAGTTTTTCACACACACACCATGTCCTTTGCTGGAGGCTAAACTCCTGGGGAACAGAGAGACCGCGTCTGAACTATCTCCACACGCCCCGCACCCTGGGCACAGCGTCCAGCATATGGCAGGGGATCGGTGACCATTCGCTGAATGAACAGGAGCAGATTTTCATCTGGCCAGTGCTGGAGTCCTCGGCAGCGTGGAGAATGTCCCGTTGTGCTGGACGGCACCTCAGAACCATCAGGACAGAGTTAAATATGTCTTGGCCTAAATAGCAGTCTAAATGCCACCCGGTCTCGTAATGAAACTTGACAGCTCTGTGTAAATTCAGCAATAATAATGTCTCACATCCCGCCATGGATTTCTGGTGTGGAAATGTGTCCCCCAGAAGACTCCGCTTTGCAATCCCAGCCAGTGCCCTGATATCCTATCTTCGCCCAAAATTGCTAAGCCACTTCCTTTGGTGGGGAAGAAAATGATGTATTTTCCTGCCAAGGAGCAAAGAAGAAATGTTAGATCAAGGAGGATTTGGCGGCTTTTTGTGTGTGTGTAAATTATAGAAAGAATATAGCTTGTTTCTCCTTCTTGTAGAGCTCTTCTATTTGTTTTCCAAATAGTTAAGGGTTAATTTTCGAACTACAGGGAAATAATTGTGGGGAGAATAGAATGAAGGGGGGGAGAAGGACAAAGAGGAGTAAAAGGACCCAAGAAGGAAGAGAAGTTACGGAGAAGGAAAAGCCAGGGAAAGGGAGAGAAAGACAGACACGGCAGTGTAGGGGGGAAGCACGGAGAAAGGAGGAGCTATGTCTTCTAACACTCAAATAACAAAACAAAATGGAGTGTGAAGCCGAGCGGGGCCCTTCAGGAAAGCTGGAAAGTGCTATGTGGGAGGAGATCCTCGCGTCAGTGGCACGAGAGGGTGAGAGAGTGGCAGGATGGAGTGAGGCCAGAGCTGGCTGAGGACAAGCAGGAAGGGGAGCGGCAAGAGGAGGCCCCACGCTGTGGTTTGGCCCCAAGCCCTCCCTGGTGACATTGGAAAAGTAGGTCAGTTTCAGAACTGGCTGGGGGATGAATGGTCAGCCAGGAACAAGTGACAAGAAGTGAGAATGCTGAGTGAGAGGCCGACTTAGGCACGGGACCTGGGGATAAGGAGCTTCCCTAGTGAAAAAGGAAGAAGAAAATTCAACTCTAGACAATACTGTCCAACTGACGTCTCCCCAAGGATGGAAATGTCATATATCTGTGATGTCTGGGATGGTGGCCACTCGTCAGCTGTGGGTCTTGCACACTTGACATGTGAACGGTATGACTGAGGAAATGACTTTTAAATCTTACTTCATTCTAATGAATTTTGATCTAAATAGCCACAAAGGGCTAGTGGCCGCCATATTGGACAGCTTAAATCTAGAAAAAGGAGCTATGTAGATCACATTCAGGAAGGAACCAATTGCCAAGTGGAACTGAAAGGGTGTTTTCCCAAATGACATCAGTGTATATGAGATGGTACACAGACAGGTGCATTTAGATGGCGCATGGGTTACCTTTAGTTTTAGAATTAAATTTGCTTTATTTAGTGCATATTTAAAAATGGAACTAGCATTATCAAACCCATTATTTTATAGACTTCATTATCTATGAAGAAACTGTGGTGAAATTTTCTATCTCCAAAAAAGTGAATCAATGTAAATAAAAAGTACTATGTGAAAAATATTACAGAGGACTTACAGAGATGATAAAAAGTACTGAACATATTTCATATAAGTGGAATCATAGATATCATAGATATGTGGTCTTTTGTGTCCTCAAGGTTCACCCACGTAGGAGCATGTATGAGTGTTCCATTCCTTCAGGGCTAAATAATATTCCATTGCATGGGTGGATATACATTAAGCTTATCCATTCATCTATCGGCAGACATTTGGGTTGTTTACGTCATTAGGTTATTGTGAATAGTGCTGCTATAAACATTTGTGTACAAATTTTTGTTTGAATGCCTGTTTTTAATTCTTTGGGGTATATAACTTTTGGGGTAATGAAAAAGATAGCAAAACTAGGTATCTCTTGAAACGAATACCTGGAACTAGATAGCCGTGATGGTTGAACCACATTAGCAATGTACTTACCGCCAATGAATTGTACAGTTTGAAATGGTGAAAATGGAAAGTTTCATTTTATATGTATTTTCCCACACTGAAAAAAAATTTTTTTAAAGGCATGAAAGCAGTATGTAGATGGCTGAAGAGACTGAGCCAATTTGAGTTGATAGAATAGTTGTCTAAATTGGGATATGAGGTTTATCAGAGATCCAAGTTTTTTAGAGTCAACATTCTACCCAAGAGTCATTTCTACAATATCTCTGACAGAAAGGTGAGCCTGGACACCAAAAGCACAAGCAACAGAAGCAAAAATAAACAAGTGGGACCACATGAAACTAAAATGCTTCTGCACATAAAAAGGAAAAAAAAGGGGCGCCTGGGTGGCGCAGTCGGTTAAGCGTCCGACTTCAGCCAGGTCACGATCTCGCGGTCCGTGGGTTCGAGCCCCGCGTCAGGCTCTGGGCTGATGGCTCAGAGCCTGGAGCCTGTTTCCGATTCTGTGTCTCCCTCTCTCTCTGCCCCTCCCCTGTTCATGCTCTGTCTCTCTCTGTCCCAAAAATAAATAAAGAAAAAAAAAAACGTTGAAAAAAAAAAGAAAAAAAAACCCAACAAAATGAAGAGGCAGCCTACAGAATGGGAGAAAAGTCTTTGCAAGCCATATAGCAGGTAAGGGATTAATACCCAGAGCATGAGAAACTCACACAACTCAGGAGCAAAAATATTAATAATCCAACTTAAAAATGGGAAAAGAAGTGGAATTTGTTCATTTTTCTCAAGAAGGCATACAAATGGCTAACAGGCTCATGGAAAGATCCCAACAACCCTTGTCATCAGGGAAGTATGAATCCAAACCATGATGAGATGTCCCCTCACACCTGTCAGAATGGCTGCTACCAAAAAGACAAGAGGTAAGTGTTGTCAAGGATGTGGGGACAAGGGAACCCTGGCGCACGGTTGGTGGAAATGTAATTGGTACAACTATCCCACTTCTGGGGACAGATCGGAAGGAAATAGAGACTCTCAGAGAGATCCCACAGCCCCAGGTTCCCTGCAGCATTATTTACAACAGCCAAGACGTGGAAACGTCAGTGCCCATCTACAGATGAATGGATAAAGAAGATGTCACACACACACACACACACACACACACAAATATTATTGAGCCACAAGAAAGAATAAAATCCTTCCGTCTGTGACAACACAGATACGCTTTGAGGGCATCATGCTAAGTGAAGTAAGTCAGACAAATTCAAATGCCATATGATCTCACCTACACATGGAATCTAGAAAACCAAACCAACCAACCAACCCTATAAATACAGAGAACAGATCGGTAGTTAGCCGAGGCAGGGGGTAGAGGGTAAGAGGTAGCAGAATGGGTGAAGGAATCAAAGGTACAGAGTTCCAGTTATAAAGCCAGTAAGTCCTGGGGACTTACTTACGCTGTAGCATGGTGACGAGTTAACAACACCATATTTCATGTTGGGAAGTTGCTAAGAGAACCAATCTCCAAAGTTCTCACCACAAGGAGAAAAAAAAATTGTAACCATGTAACAGATTAACTAAACTGACTGTGGTGATCATTTCCCAATATATAGATAAATATCAAATCATTCCATTGTACACCTGATTCTAATATAATGGAATATGTTAATTATCCCTCAAGTAAAAATAAATACTCCTCTCCGGGGGCAGCTGTCAGTATCTAAGGAGCAGCAGGAGCTATGCTATTCGGCAAAAGTGGATGAGGGAGATTCTGAGGCAGAGAAATTAACGGGCCCACACGGTCTCCACATAAAAGGGTCTTGGGGAGCCCAGGTGGCTCAGTCAGTTAAGCATCCTACTTCGGATCATTACCTGAGCCACGGTTCATGAGTTTGAGGCCACATCGCGCTCTGTGATGTCAGCACAGAGCCTGTTCTGGATCGTCCGTCCTCCTCTCTCTGCTCTTCCCCCCCTTCCTCTCTGTCTCTCTCTCAAAAACAAACACGAAAAGAGGGGGTCTTAAGGTTATTTATCTAAACCGAGGAGCAATCTCGCTCCACATGCTGCAGAACCCCTTCCTGACAGACAGAGGTCCACCTGTTGAGATGTTCCCAGGGTCCGAGGGATATCCCCCCACTTGCGACGACAGTCCCTCTCACTGACAGCTCACAGTGTTTAGCAAAGACCTCCTGTCGCTGGGCCAGGATGATTTCCTTGGAAACTCACCCTACTGGCTCCAGTTCTCTCTTATCAGCAAAGGACACGTACTCCACTCCTGTTTACAGATGACAAACCCTTGACCCTCCGAAGACAACTCTCATGTCACCCCTCACAGGCTCTTCCGTGGGGCCCTTCAACCCTTCCTTGGACAGATGTATATTAGACATGGAGTGTTGCCTCCCGTTCGAAAAACAAACTTGTCGGTTCTTCTCCCTTTTGTCCAGACAGGCTCCGAAATTTTCAGAACATTTTCAGAACGAGATCTTATCCCAGGGACCTTTTGGTAAAGATTTATTAGGCATTCATTACAAGAAATTACACCATCTTGCATTTCTGGTCAAAGAAGTAATTGAAATGAGCTGCTTTATATTTTCACCTCTACCGAGGTGAAATTAATAAATTAATAAATGATGGAGAGTTGAGGGTCCAACATGTGCCAGGCACGGTGCTGAATGCTTAACGTGAGTTACTCCATGTTAACAGCCCCGTAGCTAAGCAGCTAATATAACCGAGAGAGTGTTCACGTGTTTTGGAAATTGGGGCTTGTATCCAGCAAAGCAGCTCTATCCTATGCTTCATTTGCACTTCACTCATAAAAACACCCTTTGGTAAGAGCTATTTGATGTACAAGGTCCCTTTTTTTTAGCTTTTGGCTTTAAACTAAGAGGTCATGTTTTGCATTCTCTGACTCAATCCTCAAAGGCTCTCAGCCTGCTTAAAATGTAGAAGGCAGATCACATTGATGAGGGCTTGAAGTTGGGGAAAACATTTTTTTCCTCCACCCCTTCTTTGGGAGGGATACTGCATTTCATCCACAAGGGTGCTTTCTACCTGTTGCTAATTTTCAAAAGAAAAAGGGAAAGAAAGGAAGAAAGAAAAAATACAAAAAGCCATTAGGTGAGGGCATTAAAATCGAGTGTGAGAAAACCGTTAGGAACAGAGAGGCTCTTGAGAAGCTGTGACTTAAAGAGAAATAGAAAATCACTCCTGGTCACAAAGATGATGCACTTCCAATATTAACATGAAATCAGAGAGTAATCCCTTCTAGTTGGAGTGGACCTCCCAAGCCATCATTAAAAAACAGCAAATCTTAGTATCTCTCTCCTTGACAGGAACACCTAGAAAGACAACAAAACTTTCAGAACTGCCAGTTTCCACCACGCTGGCGGGCGAACCCCGCAGCTGCAGTCGCAAGAAAGGCCGACCCAACCAGCCCAGCAGGGGCACCATTTGGCAAACGGACCGCCCTGCCACCATACTGCTTTCTATTTCAGACAACAACATTGTCCAACACGGTCTAATAGAGTTAACTCAACCAGCTGTGTGGCTGACAGGTCCGCACCTGTTTTCAATGTCAGATCCGGCTCCTGAACAGCACAGTCTATTCCGGGCTCTTCTCACCATGCTAAAACACAGTAGAAAATTTCCCGGGGTACACATTCAGGAGCAAGCTCAGTGCCGATGATGGGCTGTGGCACAGAATTTAGGCTTATCAGAGATGTGCAAATGGCCCCAGAGTAAAAGGAGCTGAGGCCTAAGGGGCTTTCGGACCCAAAGCGGAGGGAGCCGTCAGGAACCGAACTTGCCGTTAATGCCACGTTAGCTCCCTCACCTGGATGTGAGGGTGGCGCTCAGACCAGGCCCCGGAGATGAAAGATACCCAACTGGAAGCTAGCGTTTCGCCCCGCGAAGGCAGCTAAGCAGCACCTCGGCCAACAGCGACATTTCCCACATGCAGGGAGGTGCATATGTTTCCATTTATTTGCATCCTATTGAGTATGCAGAATTCTTAATAAGGCAGGAGGAAGCAGCAGCAGCTGACAGCAAAAACAACTCAGGAAAATAGGAATCCGCTGGTTAAGAAACACACCAAAACAGGGAAGGCTGGCACCGAGTCGCGATCCTTAATAAGAGCAGCCCCTTCCTCAGGAAGAACGGCAGGGAGCTGATCCAAGTAGAAAATACGCAGGAATAAGTTTTTCTATGATGGCAGGTTAGAGTCTGATTATTTATTGAGGCAATTTCTCCAATAACTTGTTTCTATTTCCTGTGTGGAAAGAGCATAAGAGCAACCTGTTCCTAAGACTTTGACCTCTTTTTTTTTTTTTTAATGCTGATTTATTTTTGAGAGAGGAAGACACAGTGCAAGCAGGGGAGGGGCAGAGAGAGAGGGAGACACGGAATCTGAAGCAGGTTTCAGGCTCTGAGCTGTCAGCACAGAGCCCGACATGGGGCTTGGATCCACAAAACGTGAGATCATGACCCGAGGTGAAGTCGGACGCTCAACTGACTGAGCCACCCAGGCGCCCCACTTTTTATTTTTTTTTACACCAAGAGTAAGAGAAGAAATTCACAACCAGGAATATGGTCGATGCAATGAACGGGTGGGATTCCTATAAAGCAAAGAGCAGGGCATGAATAGAAGCAACATAGGTGGTGATAACAGTACTGTTGTGTAATTAAACTGCTGAAGTCTGAACTGTCCCTGCAACGTTCCAGTTATGTCAACTGGGATAAGTTGTCCCTTTACCTCTCTGAGCCTCAACTTCCTCATCTGTTAAACGGACAGAGCAGCATCTACTTCATGGTGGTGGGATGGGGAGGGAGTTGTTTAATTAGTAGCAAGAACCTAGCACAGTATGCCAGGCACACTCAAGGCTCCCCATAAACGCCAATGGTTGTACGAGTGGGAATTCTGTTAGTTCTTGTTATTAATTGACATCTTTACTCCCCCCTCCTCCCACCCATATTGTTGAGAGAGGAGGGAGCACATCAGGCTTCCACTGCTTTGCAACCTGTATCTTGTGGATTCGGAGGCAGAGAGTTCGGTCACTGTCTTTGTGTGGTCTAGATGACATCACATTGCCCCTGTGAACTTCATCACCTCCACCTGTTACGTGGGAATATACGCCACGTGACTTACAGAATTGTTGAGGATAAAAGGATCTTTGTATTTGAATCTAACAAGCTCTGAGTAATACTATTGTGACAGTTATTTGACTATGTCTCTGCAGAAGGGGAGCCGGGCAAAATGATGGTCCCGTTAATCACGGATCCTCCCACACGGCGCCAAGCTTCAGGACGTGACTCCTTGGGAAAAGCAAAAAGGAAAGTGACTTTAAGGTACCACCCAACCTTTCAAGGGGCCCAAGAGGTGGAGGGTGGGAGCTTTACCAACACCAGGAACGTGCAGCCATTTATTAATCTGGATCTTCTTGTTCTTTGCTTAGTTTTAGCACCTCCTGTGGGCAACGCAGGTCCTGGAGGAAGCCACCTGATGTCTAAAAGGCCCAACTTTAAGAGCCACGGGGGCAATGTGCCTCCTGCTCTGTGGATTAACAGTGACACCTCATGCCCCAGGGGGGAAGCTGGGAGCTGGCCCGAGACGTGGCTTTGACTAGGGGTTGGCTCAAGTCAACAAGCATCATTCACTCCAGCTCTCCTTCTGCCATCTTCTGTGTTCCCAACTCTTCAAGGAAGATTCCCGCCTGCCCCCAGCACATCTTCTATGGAAGGTCTCCAGATACCTCCTCCTGCTGTCACAGCACAGGGATGGGGCGGGTCAGGGGATGTCTGAAAGGAATTCACATCTGGAGGATGACGTTCTTGATGTGAGGAGACAACTGGAATCACTCTGACAGCCTCTGCTCTGTGCTTTCGTGACCGTCACTTAACAGTCCCTTGGGTAGAGGCAGTGTGGCCTCATGGTCAGAAAGACCTGAAACTGAGTCTACCCTCATAACATTTATGGTTTTCATTTCCTTATATACCCTAAAGGCTTTCCCATCTCAGAGACTTTGCACGCTCTGTTCCCTTTGCCTGGAGGGACTGTTTCGGCCTTTTCTCACGTCTGGTTCCTCTTTCACCTTTCAGTTGTGATGTCCCCTCCAGAGAGATGCATTTTCTTCACCCGCTCAAGTGAAGCCTTCCTCCCATCCTTGGAGTTTTCCATCTCAGGGCCCTGTATCCTTCCTTCTCAGCTGACATAACGAAGTGCCATTATTTTATTTATTCAATCCCCTTCTCATCTTTGTCTAAATTCCCTAGGAGACCGTAATCTCATGAAGGTAGGGACCCTACTCTGGTTTTCCCTCCAGTGTCCCCTGCAAGGCTTGGCAATGAACACGAGATAAGTTCTTCAAACACATGGATGAATGCAATTATGGCTCTTGCTCGCTCATCATATGACCTTGAAAAAGCCCCTTTCCTTTCCTGAACCTCTGTTTTCTTGTGTATAACATGAGGGGATCATCAGCTTATAGACAGAACACTGGATACTGTTAGTCTAGAGCAGCAATTGTGCAGATACTCATCTTTTGCATTTTGACCTTTTTTGAAATAAAGATCATTTTATAATGGCTTGGGTCTTAAGACTCTATAAAATACAGGAATATCTCAGGCAGGGACCAAGGTCTTAGACTTAAAAGAAGTCCTCTGGAAAGCCACGGCGATGTAGCTCCACGTACGTGTTTGTCATTTACGGAGCAAGTAAACAAAAAACGCTGATGCACTCTACTCCCCAATTTCCCCATCACCTCCCCCTCATTTCCTCTCTGAGGACTGCCTCCTCCCCACTTTCTTAGTTAATGAGACTACTTTCCAAAATTTTAAAAAATCCATTTTTCCTTCAAAAGCCCCAGGGAGTCCACATAATGAAACACACTTAATTAAGCCATGCAGAACAATCCTGCCACCTAGGAGGTATTTTTCATTCCATTTCCTTCAGTCTTTCGGAGAATCATATTCGTATCCAAGAACTAACATTCAGAGGCTCACATAGCACAGGCAGGGCAAGGAGCTAAGTGCTGTTCATGCCTTACTGAATTCTTACAAACTCCCCACTGTGAGAGGGGACCAGCATCATCTCTCCCTTTTATAGATGACAAAATGAGGTCCAGATGTAGTTAGTTCCTTGCTCAAGTTCTCACAGCTAACATGTGGCAGAAAAAGCTAGAATCTGATTCCAGAGACTGTGGATTTATAGGCTGGAATCCTCCAAAGGCTACAAATATATACCGAGCACAAATTATGTCCATCAAGGAGTCTTCTGTCTGGAATTACAGAGCCATAGTCGTCTTGCATAAAATAATCTTTTAAAAGTATTTATACTATCCCACTGTTGGTTAAATTCAGCTTCACCAAAGGCAACCACATTAATTTAAAGGGTATAATCCATGAATTAGTTAGCATAATGCTACAGATTAGCTGCCAAACATGCATATCCATCAAAATTCTTTTGGTTGCAAGCAGCAGGAAACAAACTTAAACAACTTAAACCACTAAGGGAGTCTGGTGGTTAATATCTGAAAAGATCAGTGATAGGGCAGACTTCAGGTACAGTATGATCATGGCTTTGGTCTGTTCTCCATGCTATGCTTCTCTTAGTTCTGTCTCAGGTATGAGTCACCTCTAACTGCAGCCTGATTTCTTTCATGGTAGAAAACTGGCAACAGAAATTCCAGGCCTCACAATCTGCACATTTCCTATACATCAAATGGCTACGATCTGCGGCCCATCAGACCAACTCAGACCCGTGTCTACTCATCAAGCAATCAGCATGGTGAGACGGACGGATGGATTTTTGTTGTTGTTGCTGTTGGCTGTGGCCAAGGGCCTGCCCAGCACACGCTGCACAACGGAAGAAGGGAGGATTGCAATCTGGAGAAGCCAAGTGCCTTACACTCCACACCAAGCTCAGGGGTCCCCGCAGAAGCCTACCCCACTCCCCTCCTAACACTTTCCAACACCTTCCCATAGCACTGGAAACAAAGCTCAACACCTTCACTGTGGCCTCTAAGACCCCCGTCTACCTCTCCAAAGGCATGTTCCACTGACGGACCCATCCTGCTTCTGCTGTTCCGACCTGACTGCTGTGCCTCAAGCCATGCAAGCAACTTCCCAGCTCAGTCCTTTGCCCACACTGGCCCCCCATCCAGAACATTCTGGCCCCAGATCTTCATATCACTTTCTTATTCGCTTCATTTGGATACGGGCCTAAATGTCACCTCCCCAACCATTGTATCTGAAACAACACCCTTGCATTCTCTGTCCCCTTATTCTGCCCTATTTCTCTTCCTATCCCATGTCAATACCAACCTGACATTATACGTTTGATCATATATTCTCAGTCTTCCCACCAGCCTGGGAACTTCAGGAGGGGAACCTTTGTCTGTTGTGCTTGTGGCTGCCCGTGTCCCATACCTACCACAGGGTTGAATACATGAACAAATGCATGTGGGAATTAAAGGAGGAAGGGTGGGAGGGAGGCAGAAGGGAAGGAAGGGAGGAGAGAAGGAGGGAGGATGGAGGGAAAGAGGGAGAGAAGAAGGGAAGAGGGAGGGAGGGAGGGAGGGAGGAAGCAAGGGAAGGAGGGAGGAAAAGAGGGAGGGAGGGAAGGAGGGAGGAAGGGCCAAAGGGAAAAGGGAAGGAGGAAGGAAGGGAAGCATGAAACGCAGACAGTCAGGGGATGAAACGTGTAACAGATACCAGGGACTCCTTTTGTTCTATTTGTTTTGTTTTGTTTTGTTTTGTTTTCACCTAGTCGGCTGAAGACAAACACTTTCTCCTAGTTCTGTGTTTGGAGCTCAGAGTCTATTTAAGAAAGGCTCTGTTTTGAAAGCTTAAGGTTTATTAAATTCAAGATCTGTAAAGGGCTCAGAGGCAGGCATGATGACTTCCTCCCCCGTCTCCTACACAGAGTGGAAGATGTTTGCCAAGGCTTCGGCCTCCCTGCATATGTGTGAAGAGAACACTTTAAAAACCAAGGCAAAGGCGCCTGGGGGGCTCAGTCGGTTAAGCATCTGACTCTCGATCTTGGCTCAGGTCACTATCTCACAGTTTGTGAGTTCGAGCCCCGTGTCAGGTTCTACACTGACAGTGTGGAGCCTGCTTGGGATTCCCTCTCATCTCCCTGGCTCTCTGTCCCTCCCCTGCTTTCTCTCTCTCTCAAAAATAAATAAACTTTTAAAAAAGATGTTAAAAATCAAGGCAGACAACTCCACTGGGACCTGCCCTACAACCAGCATCAAGATTAAATATTGCTTCTCTCTTCCTTTTTACCTTCTATTTCTTTCCTTCTGCCTGGTCAGAATTACTGAGACTCCCTTGCTGATGTTTTTGCTCAATTCTTTGCATCCAGCTAATATTTACTGGCGCTCCTCAGAGATGCACAGTCTGAAGGGACGCATTCTAGAACTCATCTAAAGGGAGCTGATGACTCTGCAACTGAGCTTTCGACTATTCTCATAAAAATTCTCCCAGGAAAGGTCAACCTCTACCCTTTGTTCTGTCCTCTCTTCATTCTTGGCAACATGCCAACGCTGATCTCTGTGCTAATGACAATAATAATAATTGATGTTGACAGTAAAACTATTAACGTTTTCAGGGAGGTTTTGTGATTTATAAAATGAAACCCCATGCATTGCATTTCTGTGACAAGTCAACTTGCAAAGCACGCCAATGACTCCTGCCCCAAATGGGGAGATCTCTGTACACGCTTTGGGGCACTGGGAAACTTCCTAGGGCCTCATGAAAACACACCTGGAGAGTCCTCTTTCCTGGGGCTGCCAGAGGGTCAGAGGAGCAGGTGCTGAAGTCAGAGAGGCCATCGTGGTCCTGGTTGTGCCACTAAATGACCCTGGGAAAGTCCTTTTTCTCCCTGAGATTTTTCTTTCTCGTGCAAAAAGAGGAAAGATGATACTATGGGTCTCATGGAGCTGTTGTGAGAACAGAATAAGATAATACACGTCAACATCCTTAACACAGCATCAAGACCAGAGCAACTGCTGTGTTAGCAACTATCACCACTCACCCACTGACACACATTTAAGTGTCTACATCATGCTAGGTAGTGGTGTATACAGTAACGATGACTAGGTCCCTGGAGATGTTCTTCTTCATCTCCACCAGCACCACCACATTATTATTATTCATCACAAAGGACCTAGAAGGAAAGAGGATACAGGTGCAGTGGAAGCAACCCATCTAGCTCTGGGAGAAAGAAAATCTGGGTTTCCCATGTTTCTGCCATTAACGAGTCTCTCATCAGTGAAAAATGAACCCTGTGTCTTCCAGGCCTCAATTTCCTCACCTGTAAAAAGGAAAGAGAAGCAATGGACAATCTCGATGTTACAAAACCAGCTGAAAATAATTTGTAACAACTAATAACATACTTGGCGAATTTGGGCCATAAACAAGGAAAAATCAGATCAGAACCACATACTTGACAAGGTGTAGGTGATCAAGGGACCCTTCCAGCAGTGACTGGTAACACACAGCATGGGCTCCATCAGACTCCCTTGTTTGCCATTTATTGGACAGGTTCTAGGATATTGCAAAAGGCTAGATCCCTGCCCCACCACCACTGAGAACAAATCTCTCTTCCCAGCTTTAGAAGAACATCTATGACTTAATCCACTCTGATGGGTGGGAACTCCCCATGGGTAGTTCAGGAAGTACTTGTCTTTGGGCAAAGTCAAATTCCCACCGGTAAGTTGAACAGAAAAATAGGTTTAGGACCCAGGGCCACAGAGAATGACCACTTAGCCCCTGATGACTATGTCCTAGACACCCCCAGCTGAAACTTTTAAAACACTGTGTTTGTTTGTTTGTTTTTGAGAAAACGTGAGTGAAAGATTAGGGGCTCCTCTCCAATATTACAGGGTGTCTCATCGCAGAGAATCACAGACTAGCAGATTTTTTTACATGACTTCTCTAGAATGTCTGTCCAATAATGTTGAAGGCATACAGAACGACAGAGACCTATGTTGTCCACAGACCTACTTGTTTGGACCCAGGTGGAAAGATCCCTGGAGGTGAGGTACCAAAACTTCCTGTTACCACTCATTCTGTTATCTACCACTCTTAAGGCTCATCAAGTTCTTATTTGGGTGATGATTATGAATGATGATGATGATTATGATAAAATAGCAAAATACAAGATGCATAAAGAGGCCATTGATGTAATACAAGTAAGGAGCCCAGGAGGGGATGAAAATAAACTGGGCAGGCCTTCTTGATAACACCCAGTTGACCATCTCCAGGTAGGAGGAAGGTTCCTATACAAGATGGCAGCCTTGGAGGCTCCTGAACTTACCTCCTTTCATGCACACCAAATCTAGAATTACACATGCAGCAATTACCTCTGAAAGAAATCCGGAAACTAGATCAGTGACTCCTATATATCAAGTGAACAATACCCACATCAAAGTGGGTAGGAAAGGCCGAGATACTCTTGCCATAAACACTACCACCTGCACAGCAACATACAGCTGGGACTCCCGACTCCCAGCTTCCTCCTGAGGAGTGAAGGGTTTGGACCCAACACCTAGAGCTCCAACCTTTAAAACTTCCAGATAGGCATGTGGAATTACCATCATCAGTGTTTCATATTTTTTAAGATTTGCTGAAAATATAATTTTTTGTGACACCTTTCAATTTTTAAATGTTGGGATTTATTCAAGTTTTGAAAACAATAAAAACATTCTGAGTCAAAAAAAAAGGAAAATACAACTTCAGGTCAATTTGCAACCTCAGAAAGTAGTGTAACAGGGTTTCGACCCAAACAAAGCTTGATTGGAATTCTAGCTTCATTTTATGTTAGCTGTGTGCCTTTTGTCCAGTTATATAATTTCTCTGGTCCTCAGTTTCACCAACTAAAATATGAGTTATTATGATTTATAATTGGCCTGCTGGTAATAAGTCTATTCAGCATCCATTGTCTTCTTCCTTGTTCTTAACAGAATTCACATTTGTTAAAACATCACGTTTGCCATAAAGCTTGATGGACCTTGGGGGGAACTTCCCCCATCTCCAATTCTTAGAGTAAGTCTAGATTGGTCTTAATGTATTCCTATTTGCCTTTTCAGTGACTGGACTGGGAATCCAGAATTAAGCCGGTGAGTACATGGCATTTTCAAAATGTCTGTTATTGGCCCAAATATGGACACATGACCTAATTTGGCCATGAACAAAGAAGTCATCCAAGGTGTGGCTGACAGCAAACTTAAGGTCCCAAAGAAAGAGGTTTGATAACAAAAACTACAATTACCAAAGAGCAGAGTCAAGAGATCATAGGGAAAAGAACAAGAGCCTTGATCATACTGCTTCTGAAGTCCACCCTACCTATGAAATTCCAATCAAATAATTCACTCACATACTGAATTTAGTTGACAGTTGCAGCAAAAATATCCTAGATGCACATCTAAGGATTATAGATAATTTATTTAAAGTGACTAGCACAGAAAAGACACTTAATACATGGCAGGGCACTTTAAAATTTCCATTACATCACATTTTAAAATATATATGTTTCTATAAGGTAACTTATGAAACTTGAAGTTACACACACACACACACACACACACACACACACTGATGTATTAATTAACTTGCTAAAACTTCCTTTTACTAATAGTGATGGAAATATAAAGGAAATGAGTCCACATCTCAGGAGAGCTGTTCTTCCTCACACAGGAAACTGAGTAGTGTGTGTATTTATTCCTTGTGTTTGGACAGGACTTAACCAAACGAAGCAAATCTCCGGAACTGGTGGTGGGGATTTGGACAAGAGTACACCAGACATGAGCAGATCAGCCAGTTCAGTCCCCAAACTGTGAAGCCTGGATAAAAACATGGCTGGCCTCCCCCCATGCCCATGCCAAACCTAGCTGGCAAACTAGCCTAACAGGGGCTCCTCCAGCCCTGGGATCCATGACAGGCGGTCAGGCACCAGGAGGCTGCATGGGGGCTCAGTCACACTGCAGGCAGGCAGCATCTATGTGGAGTCAAGAGAAGGGGACCAAGACAGAGAACAAGTGGAAATGCCCACCCATACTGGCTGTCCAGCACGAGGAGGGCTTCTGTCCTATATACAAGGAGGTGCATAGACAGACACTCTTCCAGGAGAGCCAACAAAAGACAGCCTGTAAATAAACTGGCCC
This sequence comes from Acinonyx jubatus, assembly GCF_027475565.1. NCBI lineage: Eukaryota > Metazoa > Chordata > Mammalia > Carnivora > Felidae > Acinonyx > Acinonyx jubatus. The sequence continues at coordinate 3,923,901 of NC_069398.1, forward strand.
TTCACATGTGCCCTTTACACTGTGGCACAGGTGCCCCCCTTGTGGCATAAAGGGTTTTTAACTTATTGTTTTGTATTGCATCAGATGTCTTCCAGATCATGTTAAGAATGAAGCAAAAGCAGGGGCGCCTGGGTGGCTCAGTCAGTTAAGCGTCCGACTTCAGCTCACGTCATGAGCTCACAGTTCGTGGCTTCCAGCCCCGTGTCGGGTTCTGTGCTGGCAGCTTGGAGCCTGGAGCCTGCTTCAGATTCTGTGTCTTCCTCTCTCTCTCTGTCCCTCCCCTACTCATGCTCTCTCTCTCTCAAAAATAAATATTAAAAAAATTCTTTTTTAAATGAAGCAAAAGCAGAGGTTTTGCCCCCTTCTTGAAGTATCACTTTCTCATCTCTCCAGATGCAAAGCTTGGCTTGCCATCTGTGTCCTGACTCCAGCCGAGTATGGTATTGGCTTCTTCTGACTCCAAGAATTGGCTGCTCGGATGATTTGCCTGGCACTTCATCGTGTGATTGGTCTTACTTTCTCCATGTATTGATTAAAACTGCTGGTATTATTATCTAACTCTCCTAGGGTGCACTCAACCTGGGCATACTAGCAATGGCCATAGATTATAGAACTCCGCAGGGCCCACAGTGCCTGCCATGATGTCTAGCATACAGCAGACACCATAAAGACACCCACCAGGCTCCATAACAGAAGCAGGGTACAGACAGTCTCCATGGGAAAAAGAGGCGGCTGAAGTTCCCAGCCCAACTCTTTCTCCCCAAGATTCTCCTTTCCCTTGGGGCTTATTTGCCAAGGAATGCTGGAGTTCCTCAAGGTTTCAGCCCCCGGTTAGTCTTCTGATTCTTCCTTACCCACCCCTAGGTGATGTCACCCAATCCTAGGGTTTCAACCGCCACCAATAAGCTTTGAAATGTGTGCTGCATATTTCGGTGTCAACTGAGACCCTCTTCTCCAATTGCCTACGTGAGATTTCCACTCGGGTGTCCAGCGTGTGTTCCATGAACACGCTCGAAATTAGATGCTCTTCCTGACCCCCTCCTCTCTACACCTGCTGCTTCCCCAGTTTTGTGAAAGGCACCACCATCTACTCAGCTGTATGAGTGCCAAATTCTTGATTAATATCTTTTATCACTTTATGTTCATCTGTGAAGCCTTGTTCATTTTACTGCACAACACACATTAAGCTCACTCACTCCTCTCTGAATACACGGCCATTACTCTCACACAAGTCTCTGCCTGCTCTCCCCTGGACTATGCCACAGTCTCCTAACTGATCCCTGTGCTTACACATTAAGATCCTCTGCCCCCAAAATACTGTCTGTCAGAAGGCACCAGAGTAATGAGGAGGGTGCTTTTTCTTTGCTTTATCTTCTCACAGAAGAGAGTTGCAGCAAATTATCAGTATACGTCACCAAATTAACAAGTTTCAAAATGAAAACTGTCTCAGCGTCCAACCCTGGGGGAAACAGATCGATCCATATTCTTGTTAGGCATGCGGGTCCCCAAATCCAAAGACTCGCATCGGGCAAATCTGAACAATATTTGTGCTGCATGTATGACCCCGAAACCACCTTTCCCTCAAGGTAAAGGCATGGCCAATTTCTGGTCCTTTCAAGTTGCCAGCATCCAGTTCCCACCATTTGTCAAGCTATTCATTGGATGCCAGTTGGAAATGATTGACTTGCATTGCAGGGTTGGCATACGGTACTTTTGACTTCCAGCCAAAAAAGACACGGCTGTGTTCCAGGAGAGATGCCACAGGCAGAGATGATGATGAAGAGAGGCTGTTGACTTAGCTGTCAGGCTGAACACCCAGGGAGCAGAGACCACCTCTCATGGGTCTGTCAGGACACAGGCGGGGTCAGCTCAAGCTGTGCACCCGGCCCTGGGAAGGAGGACAACTAACAGATCAGGTGCCAACTATAGCCTAGATGCTTGGCTGAGTGTATTACACGCATGTAAGTGTCACCACAGTCCCCTAGGGCTGGAATGATCTCTGTTTGCAGTCAAGAAGTGGAGGCTCAAAGAAATCAAGTAGAAATCAAGTAACTTGCCCAAGATAACCATGGCACTTTCCGAACTCACGTTCCACAAAGTCACAAAGTCTGGTGGAATGCACTTTGCGTTCTCAATCTGGCACTTGCACCTGGATTCTCTCGAATCTCATTTCTATATATCTCTTGCTGATTTGCTTTGAGGCTCAGCCTTTCTTCCTCATCATGGAGTCCAGAGCCCCAGTCAGATTTGCAGCACAAGCCCACAGGACGGCCGGGTCTCGTGGGTGCCTGGTGCCATTGCCAGAAATGTTTGTCGAGCATACAGTAATCCCACAGATAAATATTTGCAGAGTTATCACATTCACCCAGGGAAGTTTTAACTCCGGTCAGGCTCAGAGACTTAACGGAGTAGGCTCTTTTATTGGCAATAAAAAAAGAAACCAACAGTGTTAATTCTGACTTCTTAAAAACAAATAAACAAACAAAAAAACCAAAAAGGCAGCCCAGCTTAGTGCAGTCTGTTAATGGGTCGTTAAGCCAGGAACTTTTCCTGTGGTTATTTTAGAAATGAAGACTGAAAAAAGTATCAAGGAGGGGGGCCTGGGTGGCTCAGTCGGTTAAGTGTCCAACTTCAGCTCAGGTCATGATCTCACAGTTTGTACATTCGAGCCCCGCGTTGGGCTCTGTGCTGACAGCTCAGAGCATGGAGCCTGCTTCAGCTTCTGTGTCTCCTTCTCTCTCTCTCTGCCCCTCCTTTCTCTCTCTCTCTCTCTCTCCCTCTTTCAAAAATAATTAAACATTTAAAAATTTTTAAAAAGATAAAAGTACCAAAGTAACTTGGAAATGAATTAAGCTCACACATATAGATCTTCCTTCCATTTCGTTTTCTGTCAGGGTCATAATTTACAACATTATTGCTTCTTTTCGTTTAAATTTTTTGTTTGCTTGTTTGTTTATTTTGACAAAGAGAGAGCACAAGCTGGGAAGGGGCTGAGTGAAGCAGAGACAACCGGGCTCCATACCATCTGTACAGAGCCTTGTGTGGGGCTCAAACTCACGAACCATGAGACCATGACCTGAGCCAAGATCAAGAGTCCGATGCTTAACTGACTGAGCCACTGAGACCCCCCAATGTCGTTGCTTCTTAAAGCAGAAGCCTGATAAATCACAAAGTTAATTTAAAACATGTAAGTGCTCAAGCCAGATATCGTCAATTAAAGTCAAATAACTTCTCTTCAATAGGAATCCATTAACTCTCCTGGGAGAAGATGTTCTTTCCCCACTCATCTGGGCTAAAGATCTACTTGAACACTTCCGACCTCCAAGACACTTGTCCACATCCTGCTTCCTTAGCTAAAATGGAAGCCACGGGATGTACAGTCATAATTCAGTCGTTAAAAAGCAAGGTAGAAATCCATTTCTCACTTCCCTGCCTGTAAATAGCTTGCAGTCTAATAAGTATAATTAAAGAAACAATAATGACAATCACCACCACAATAATAATAACAACAGTAATTTTTGAAATGCCTCCTATCAGCCAGGCTTGTGTTTCAACATATATGCTTTCACTTAATTTTGGTACAATAAGATGACTACCCCCCTACACACACACACACACACACACGCACACACACACACATGTGTGTGTGTGTGCATTTTAGAAAAAATTATGGGTTTAGCATGGTTAGTAACTTAAACTTGGTAAGCAGTATGTGGCTAATTCCAAACCTGGCCATACGGACTTTTCTCTGTACCGAACTGCCTTCTTCCCACTGGCCATGCTCCTCCCAGGGTAAGCCTTTAGCAAGAGAGTTTAGGTCTAAAAAGAATCCACCTTTTGGGGTGCCTGGGTGGCTCAGTCAGTTAAGTGTCCGACTTTGGCTCAGGTCATGATCTCACGGTTCCTGAGTTCAAGCCCCGCATTGGGCTCTGTTGTAACAGTTCAGAGCCTGGAGCCTGCTTTGGATTCTGTGTTCCCCTCTCTCACTCTGCCCCTTCCCCCCACCAAAAATAAAATAAACATTAAAAAAATTAAAAAAAAAAAACAAAGCTACCAGAAAGATGTTTGGGAAATGTCAGCAAACATTGAGCCATCTCAACCCCAATCCACTTCTCCTTAGGTGTCATGATTCCCCAGAAGGACATCCCTTTCCTCCTGTACCTCCAACATAGTGAGACGAGCTTCCGCTATGAGATATTGCACTGCCCCTTAGGCCTCAAAGACAAGTCACAAATGGCAACACTGAACACTGCCTGACCCAATATTTATATGGGGGCTTTCTCTGTCTCGCCATCCAGGGATAATTGGTGTCTAGCATACAGAGGGACTAAATGCCCCGTGGGGAATGAATCAGTGGCAATCCTGTGGACTGTGGCATACAGACCCATCTGTTTCACTACCTGTTCTGTATCTACAAGTTATATTATAATAGTAACGACGTATAGTTTGCAGTCCATATGTCAGGCTGTGGGCTAAGAGGCAAATACTTCTCTTGTCCCCATGTTATGTCTCAGGAGGCAGCCTTGGAGGAATTAAGGGACTTGTCCAAAGCCTTCGATCTAGAAGAGTTCTAATCTGGGATTCAACCCCAGGCTTTGGTGCCAGACTTTTCACCCTGAGGCCACATTGCCTCCCAGAGGGCCCTATCCACCAGAGGCCTGGACGGACTCTTGGGACAGGACTGGACAGAACAGCCTCGGTTCCACACCAGCAGAACAGGTAATGTTCTACCTTCACAGCTCCAGGAATTACCAGTGACGTGCTCTGTGTTTGGTGAAGGGACAGATGTTTAATAACTTTGCAGTAGCAAGGAGGAGGTTACATAACATGGCTGAGCTATTTTTGAACTTTATAAAATGCTGACTGCTCTTTTCAAAGTGCCTTCTGTAAAACCAGGAATATTAAACATAAAGAACATTTTCCCCTTTCCCCCACCTTTTTTTCCCCCTGAAATCCCAGGGACAGAAACAGGTCCACGGCAAGATCATTAACACGTCATCCTGAGCAAGCAGTCTTTTCTACCAGGTCGCACGTCATAAGAAGTCATGGTTACAGTGCCCTAATGACACAAGCTCTGGGTAGGAGATCACAAGTCACGTCCCTGAAGACCACACAGGGACATGTGTAACTGGTTCCAAGATGGCACACTCAACCAGTCAAAGAGGGACCCCAGATCCCCACATCAATGTAGCACGACAGCCATCCATGTGAGTTTATCCGAACTTCTTCCAAGGTATTTGCATCCTCCTGACTACGTGGTGGGAGTAATGACACCTACTTGGTGACTGGATGCTTTGTGGAACCCTGAACTGGAGAGTCCTGGGATTCCAACTCGACTACAGACACTGAGGATCCCTTACGTTACCAACCTAAATGTCCATCCGAGGTGGATGGTTAAACAAACAATGCAATAGTTACATGCACAACAGAACGCAAGACAGCACCTAAGATGAATATGCTAGAAGGACACGGGTCCTCATAGATGGATCTTGAACCACAAGGTTGACGTAAAGGAAATTGGAATATATCAAACACCACTCATGTGCATTAGAAAGAACTGTGCCTTGGGTCTGAGGTTGCAGAGACGTCTGTACTAAAAGTAAAAACATGCACACAGATCTGGATTCCCACCAAGTTCATGGCAGTGTTTTTCCCTCCCAGGGAGAGAAAAGGAAGAAAGTGGGACTCGGGAGAGGTATATCAGGACTGCTACGTGGTCGGTAATGCGTATTTCTTTTAAAAATTTGAAACCAATGTGACATATTGGGGTGGGTGTTTCATCAGACTCTGTACTAGCTTTTTGTTCTTCCCTCATATTTTTAAAAAAGCCCTTGTTACCTGAGTCTGTCGCAATGCAAACCTCCTTCTTCAGCACACTGTACGTTCTTTGAGGACGGAAGTTATGTCTTCATTCCTGTGTGTGTTTTGGGGGCTAGCATGGGTTCCACTGGAAGGAAGGAATGACTGATAGAGGAGAAGAGAATGGTGTCCTTAATGCGTTTCTGAAAAACTGCCATTTGGGGGCTTTCTCCAGCTTCCAGCCCTTCCCTTGCCTGGCAAACTGCTCCTCTGGCCTGGATGAGTTTAAGAAACACCGTGCCAGTGGGCAAGTATAGTAAGAAGCCACCGCTTGCACCACATTCCAGCCTCGCACACAGGGCGAGCATTGCCAGTGGTCCACGGAAGGAGAGAGGTTTCATTAAACACCAGGCAGTGGATGACGGCTTACCACACTTGATCCATTACTACTCTGGGGCTGAAGCACCATCTACAAAAATCGCTGCATTCAAAACATAACTCCTAGAAACAGCATGACAGCATTTCACAGCAGTGGGGTTTTTTTTGTTTTTTTTTTTTTTTTTTTTAGGAACAGAATTCAGGATGGTCACTCGAAGGAGCTCTGTATGTCTTGACAATTATCCTTCTCCAATTCCTTTTCCTGTATACATTATATTTCAATTGCCCTAAAATTGAGTTATGTTTTCATCAAAATTATACATTTCTGAATATTCCAGCTGCAGGGCATTTTTGATGGGAAGTGAGTACTCATTAGCCCAGCCCTCGTGTTTGCGCTGGCAGAAATCCTGCCTCTGTAAGAGGCTTCCAGGCCTCATACTCATTTCCCGGAGTTCCCTCCTGATCTTTAGGCAATTCTTCAAAACGCTCAAAGCGGTAATGGAGAAACAGGATGGCTAAAGAGAGAATCCGAGGGGAAGGGGAAATTCTGAAGGACCACAATTTCTTAATTCAAGAGTTTATTTTCCATGTGTATACCAATTTTATTTTATTTTTTATTTTTTTAATGTTTTTATTTTTTTGAGACAGAGAGAGACAGAGCATGAGCAGGGGAGGGGCAGAGAGAGGGAGACACAGAGTCTGAAGCAGGCTCCAGGCTCTGAGCTGTCAGCACAGAGCCCAACGTGGGGCTCGAACTCACAGACTGTGAGATCATGCCCTGAACCGAAGTCGGATGCTTAACCGACTGAGCCACCCAGGCGCCCCTGTGTATACCAATTTTAAAGATGTATAATCTTTCCACATGTGCACACCTCTGGACTCAGAGATAATCCCTGCACTGTAGCAGATTCAAGGTCCTAAAAACACCCAGAGTCACTTTGGAGTGACGTGTTACTCTGCTGGTAATAAACCTACCTAGTCTGCCTACTGTCATTTCTAATGACCAAAAACAACGTCACTGGTCATTCTGACAAGTAGTCAATAATCACTGGGGGCCAGGCACGGCGCTAAGCAGTACTTTTCACGCATCGCCTCATTTCATACTCAGGACAATCCATGGAACATTGGTTCTCAGTGCATGGTCCCCAGACTAGCAATATCAGCAGCACCGAGGAACCTGCTACAATTGCAAATTCTGTCCCCGCATCTCCCGTGGCCCCCGGAGCTACTGAATTACAGACTGAGTGTGGAGCCCCAAAATCTGTGGTTTAACAAGCCCTCCTGGTGATTCGGATGCACACTCAAATTTGACGAGCACCCCCTAGGAAGCAATGCTACCATCGCCACTTGGCAATGAACAACCGAGGCGCGGAAAGGTAAAATGGTTATCCGAGGCAAACAGAAAGTGAGCCAGACAAGATTTGAACCCTGATAAATCGAGGCCTGGAGTCCAGGCCCTTAACCACAGAACTACACCACGCATTACGTACAGAAGGAGCATGGATTAAATCACCAGACGTCAGGCAAAAGCATGCAAAATGGGTGCAGGGGTGATCATTCTAAATGTCAACAGCCAAGCCATAATGATGGGTCACAAGGAACAATGACACTCCTGAGAAACACCGAACTTAAATGTCCACCAAGATGCGAGTGGTTGAATACATTAGGATACATCCATGTGATGGAATACAATGAGGCTTCAAAAGCAGTATCTGCCAAGATTTCCAATGACCTACAAAAATAGGACACAAGAAGGGAAGAAATTCAGACACAGACTCAAACAGAGGATGGAACACCCAGCGTGGGCAGTTTTCCCAAACTGTGACATGTTGGTGGGGACGTGGGAAGCCTGGTGACTTCACAAACTGCTTGCGTGGATATAAATTGGTAGAGTTACTTTGTGGGACAAATTGGCAACAGACACTTCAATTTTTAAATGCGTGTGCTCTGTGACCCCAGAGTTCTACTTCTGAGAATCCGCCCTGGAGAAACCCTGACACATGTGCACAGAGACATGTGGGAGGGTGATCCCTGTGGTTTAGTTTGTGATGGAAAAAGAAAAATCAGAAACAACCTGAATTTCTATCATTATGGAGACTGGATAAACAAACCATGGTATATCTCTATTGAGAGAGGTAATGTGCACAGGTTTGAAAGAATACACACACACACCCATACGTATGTATACCGACACCCACATATGTATCTGCATACATTCATACATATGTACGTGTGTATATATATACATCTTTGTACATATATTCATATATGTGTATATATCTATATATAAAAATATATGCATATGTACACACACATGCACGCTGGAGATACGGTTATAGATAGAAAATGGATAGATGGAGAGATACGTAGATAGATACGGAGACAGGTCTCGTATGTAGGTTTCCAAGGTGTATCATTGAGTAAAAACAGAAGGTTGCAGAGAACGAAGCATGATGGAACTTAAAAACGAAAGATGAGCCGGGGGGTGAGGGGAGGAGAGACTAAGATCAATGGAACAAAGCAAGTCCCGTAAGCGCACGCACAACACTCCCTACCGTCAGCGCACATTTCCAGCAGCAAGTACGTATGTGTTGCTCTGAGTATTTCAACAACCAAAGAAGCAAACAAACAACAAAACACTGGTCCCATTCTGGGACACAAGCAAAGACGGCCCTCTTACTGGTGCAGGGTGTGTGGTGGGGCCTCCGGCTTCTCTGTCTGTCCGTAGCAGCTGGCCTTGGCCTCAGGGATATAGGAGAACTTCTCCAACATGGAATACGCGGCAGTGGTTAGGATGCCCAGGCCGTCCCTCACTCGCGCCTCCAGGCTGTAGTCCCAGTCGTCGTAGGAGACTGAAATGAGTCCTGATGGAAACTCTTTGGGGATGAGCTCCGTGTTCCCAGAAACCAAGCTGGGGACAATCCAGAAGAAATCATATCCAGTGAGGCCCAGGGAGCGGGCCTCACTCAGGATGAGGACGGCCTCATCTTTGGAACAGTAGAGCAGGATGACGGAAGAGTGGATCTTCTTCAACTGGACTTGCGTCTTTGCGTCCTCGAAGGAAGTGTCCAGGGTGATCACGTTCTGCATGTCCCAGCCCACAAAGCTGTTGTCCACTGTGGTCTTGATGAAGCTGATAAAGTCCCTGTAGCCAGGGAAGATGGTGGTCACCAAGGAGAAGACATGCCAGTCGTAATCCTGCATGATCTTCAGCATGACCGTGGCTTGTTGCTGGATGGACGCTCCAAATTGGAAGAAGGTTGACGTCGGATCCTGCCAACAGGTTAAAAAAAAAAAAAGAAAGAAAGAAAGAAAGAAAGAAAGAAAAAGAAAAAGCAAAACAGAGGATGAGGCAGAAGGTGGTTTATATATAACCATCTGTCTTTATAGGCTTTAAAAATGCCTTCTTAGAAGGGAGGGAAAACATATCACACACGTATTCATCCCAAACATTCTTGAGCACCTACTATATGCCACACTTGGGAACAGATGCCGGGAATACACTGAGGAGAGAGACCCTGAACTTGGGAGCCCACAGTCTGGTGCCTGAAGGACATCTGTTATTTGTTCCAGCTCATTTTCCTCTAGTTCATTCCACAACCTGCCCCCCACCCCCACCTTTGGGCCCATGTGGCTTCAACACAATGAACTCTATCTGGCCCCAGGCTCTGGACTGGAAAATGAATTCAGGGGAGACAATATCAGGACACAGAGACACAGTCCTGATGACATACTTGGAGCACCTGGAGTCCGCTATGCCTAAAGACTTTCACTCTAGACCTGTTGGCTGTGTGAACCAGCAAGTCCCCAAGTTCACCTGAGCCACTTTGAGTAGGATTTCTGTCATGTGGACTCTAGACTCCTATGTAATATAAAGTATAATAAATGCTAGGTGGACATCTATCTGGATGTCTATGTGAATCAGCAAGTATCTGTTGAACACTTACCTAACTATGCAGCAACACCATTTTAGAACTTGGGGAAACAATGATATATAAGACAGACAAAGACAGGGTCTCTGCCTTTGTACACGTGGCAGGAATTTGAGGAAGAACAATTTCCAGGGACTAGAGGATGAGAGAGGCACAAGGAGATGCCGAAGGAGTATCGGGGTGAAGAAGAGGGGAAATGAATGGGCATTAGAGTCAGCGGAGACCTGCGGATACACCTTGGCTATTCTAAGAGCTGGAGATAAATCATTATGGCTCATGACGTAGGAGGGAGATGAGATGATGGTGAAAAGGCTTGGCAGAAATCCCATCATGTGTGGCTTCAGGGATATGTTCAGAGGCTGAGACCTTATTCAAGCATAAGAGGGAGCTGCTGGATGCTCTTACTCTGGAAAGTGACATGGCCATTTGTGTTGGGTTAAAGGGCCCCTTAATAGTCCTAGCATCTCCCCAAGTCATGATCTGATCATGAGAACATACTTCCATTTAGAAAAGGCAGGCGATGCCTACGGTTATGTCATTTACAAACCACCTTCATGCCTCTTAACTCGTTAAAGCCCCCACGAGATCCTACGAAGGTGGTGTTATTGGCAGGGGGAAATGAGGCTCAAAATGAACTCAGGTTCTGGTTCCACGGCCAGCCCCCTTTCCAAAACACAGCCACGACTTTCTTGGGATCATTGAAGATCTACAGATAGCAGATGCTGAAACCATGCTGTTGACTGGCTGGCCTGGCACAAAGATGCCAGCTAAACAGAAGGTATGCCTGTGTGTTACAGCAAAACACAATTTGACAAGTGCTGAGATAGATTCCTCCCCCTCCCCCACCCCAGGGAACTAAAAGGATTCTCAAGGGGTCCTTATTATACTGCAGCCATGTTTTCATTTTCCATTCTGTAGTTACCATACGCATTAACCTCAAAACTATGAATACAGGGGTTCCAGTGCGTGTGTGTGTGTGTGTGTGCATGTGTGAGTGTATTAAGAGTGGATGATTCCATTCATCTTTCCAAACAATACCTTGTAGCTGTGCATGGCACTCCTTTAAGAAGTCTGCAGAGTTTTCCCCCTGGGTGCCCACAGAATAGAAAGTTTTATCTGAACGGGCCAAAAGCTACATAGTTCTTCGAAATACTTCCCTTTTCTAAAATGCATGAGTTTGGGGGATAATTCAAGTGCAATGTGGCCTGAAGGCAGAGAGAAAAAACACAGGAATAAATGCCTCTGGGCTCCTTCTAACAATACAGTTTTATGAATTTTACCTCATTAAATCAATTAAAGTGGGTAACAGATTTAAAGACTTTGGATAATTATCTTTTTCCCTACAGTAGCTTTTGGAGAAATCCAATGTTCGTGGATTGATTAAACGTCTTAAATCGTGCTTCGACAAGACTGAATGGCTCAAGGGCAGAGATTCTGCTGTGTCCTCATCTCTCTGTCCCCCAGCACCCAGTGGAAGACTTGGCACATGACCCATCAGTAAATGGAGGATGAAGGAATGCATGAGTAGATGACGGTGTGAATGGAGTCTAAGAGGAATGTCCTTGGTTTAAACATAATGCCAGACGGGAGAAGTCCACGTCGGAGCTTTTGCATTTTTTTACTCTTCAATGTCACGCCCAGAAATTAAAATCTTTCAACATCACCAACCTACTACTCCTCCATCCAATGTCTGAAATTAGTGGAGGGTGACCTTCATTGATCAGAAGAGGAATCGAGAAGTCCTACAAGGCTCAACAGCTGTCCAGGGAACCTCATTAAATATCAAAGACAGCGACAACATAAAGAACCAAAAGAAGACACACAAGTGAAGTCCCAAGGCAGTTATAGCCACCAAACTTAGCACTGCCAAGTGTTTCCTGGGAGGGGACTGGGAAGTCCCAAACTTAATTACAAAGGGTATGTAATAATTCCCATGGAACCAAGATGCTCCAAGGACGCTGGTCAGCAGGGTTACACTATGACTGCACAAGGCAGTGAGATCAGCATCTTCCTGTGAGCACACGAGGAATGGAGAAAGATCTCAGGAGGGCATATGCTAAGAGCATGGCTGAAACCCAGTAAAAAGGATCTCTGAGATGATCCGTATGTACACACACACTTCCTAGGGATAACCGGTACTGGTGGAGAGGTGGAGATCGAACCTGCTAGGGGGGTGCTGGTGGTGTTGGGGTTGCACCAGCACCCCTGCTCCATGTGCTGTGAGCAAATGCAGCCTCATCTGGCTCTCCATGTAGAGAGGAGGGTATGGCTGCCTTGTGAACTTCATGAAAGAGAGAGATTATAGGACAGCAGTCCATTAGCCGGGAGCTCGCCTGGCATAGCTGTCTGTGTAAAAACACGTGCGGGTTCCTCTGCCTGTGGCGTCCCCAGTCCCTGGTCCTGTGGTGCTTTAGTCCAAGCTGAATCTCTCCTGTTACCCTCTTCTGATCCCCATTAACGTCTTCACCCCAAGACGGAAAACAGTCTAACTTCCGGGGTCACGCTGTCCAGGCACCAATTCTAATTGTAACCTTGGGAAAAATCACTTCACCTTTCCAAGCCTCAGTTTCCACATCTGTATAATGGGTGTGGTAATGCCAATAATTATACCACTTAACGTGCCAGAAGGACTTAGCCTATGAGAGTCACGTGGCTCAACACTTTCAATGCAGTATCTCATTTAATCCTAGCCCCAACCACCTTCCTAAACTGGTAATAGTATTATGCCCATCATACAAACGAAGAAAGACTCAGCAGTAGAGGGAGTCCTGCAGGGTCATACAGGCACTGAATCGGGCTTGCCTGCTTTGGGTGCAAGCTTTTCACCCCTGCACCACACTGTTGGTGACAACAGCACTTCCCCATTGAGCTGCAAGGATTAAATGACCTCCTTGTATAAAAGCTTCCAGCGCAATAGCCATCACATGTCAAGTGCTCAACAAATAGATGTCACTGTTATTCTCCCCGTGGGTCAAGACTCTTGGTATTTCACATCAGGGGCTTATGCTACCCACTTCCCACTCTGGACATGGACATCCCAACAATTCACCGCATTCATGACTGCCTGATTGAAATTCCTAAACGCTGCTTTGATCGTGCCACTTGTCTCCTCTATGGTCATCAATGGCTCCCCTAGACCCTTCATCACATTAAGGGCAGACCCTCCAGCCTACCCCTTTATGCACAACAGTCAAACTCTATAGCTGAAATAGTATGGGCCCCCGGGTTTGCTGGACTTGAATTCAAGTCTCAGCTCTGCGTTAACCAACCGTGTGACCATGGGTAGATTCTGAAACTTTCTGCATCCGAGTTTCTCTGCCTATAAAGTGGGTATAATAAGCACCGTCCCAGGGTGGGGTTGGGGGCTGCCATGAAGAGTGAAAAAGGGCTGAACTGGCAGGCTGACAGACTCATCTATGGCTGCCCCCAATAGGCTGGGGACTCCTCTCCATCGTCCTCATTCCTCTAGACAACATGGACTGTGCCAGAGACCTAAGGGGACCCGATCCTATTTCAGAAACTGGTGTGTCCGGATCTACTGACATGCTGGTTTCACATTGCCCCTCCCCTCCGCAAACCAGCCCACTCATTCTGAGCCCAAGGAGGCTGCATGAAGAGAAGGAACTGTCTTTCCTCACGGTGATGAATCATGCTTTGGAGAGAAACCATCACTCATGTCCTTCATAGACCTCCCACAGCTACCCTACACCACTATGGTTTCCACTGGCATCTGAAACTCCAGAACGCATTATGGACCAAAGGCACCCTATACCTTTTGGAGGAACGTAAGCGAGAAGTTATTTGCCAGATAGAACTGCACAGCGAGACACTGAAGAGGCTCACGTTCGGCTCTGGATTTTTCAAAGGTATTTTTATGGATTGGCAGGAGGTGATGGAGGAATTTGGACACACTCCCAGGGCCTGGCATCTGATATGCCAAATGCTGCCCTCTTTTTCAAGGCCCTGAACGTTCTTCCCGCTGCCTACCCGAACGACAGAGGCTGTCTCTCCTGCTCCTACCACCTCCTGCCATCACTCAGCCTGTCCTTTTCGGATTCCACAGATCCGTCTCTGACCACCTCTGGCACCGGCTTCCTCGGCAGTGTGCAGCGGGGGGAGAGGAACAGATTTCAGACACCCACTTTGGTTCTGAAGCAAAAGCAGCTCTCTCCCCGGGCTCACTGCTCTGCTGAAGACAGAACAAACTGTTTTAAACACAGAGCGAGGGAGGCAGGGGGTGTGGTAGATGAGAGTTCCTGATCTAATGTTCTAGAATGTTCCAGAGCTTGCTGAGTGCTCAGGGGAAGACCTGACTACCGTGGGTATCAAGGCATGATGTTTAATAGGAGTCTAACCCCAACTTTCATTTCAGTTACCCACTCACAAAGGCTGTTCGATTCTAACGACCCAAGGGATGAGGTATTGTAAGTGGTTATAACCCTCACGGATGGCGTTTCTCATGAAGACACAGGAAGAGAGGTTAAGTGACTTCCCTCAAAGCCACATGGCGCCATGCTGACAACAGCTTTGTTACTGCAAGATGTCATTCAAAGTTCCCTTACACACACCAGTGGCTCTCACTCCTGGCTACATAGGAAAATCACCTAAGAGTTACAAAAAAACAAACAAAAAACCACTGCTTCTGCCCCATGCCAGTCCAAATGAAACTGAATTTCTGTGATCTGAGTATATGAACTCCAATGGTTTGTTTTCCTTGGTCTCATCTCAATGGCAGCATGAGTAGTATCCAAGTTAGTATCGTCAAAGCCTAGAACAATGTTTGACACATAGCAGGGGCTCAATATATATTTGGAGAGGAAATAAATGAGCAGGAAGTTCATTCCTAGGAGGCATGAGAGAATTGGTCACCTGTTGTCAACGCTGCATACATTTCCATAGCTTATTTTCCTTGGGGTACCAAAACAAACAAAATATAATGATGTAGGTGACCCAGCAAACATGGAGAGGGACACCTTGGGGATTTTCTTTCTCTTGGTAGAGGACTGTCCTGGTGAGCCTTGATGTGTTTTCTGCCACTCTTACTGTGTATGGACTGAGCTTTTAAATATATTTTATTTCTGTAAAGGCACCAGACGTGATAAGCCTGAGGATTCAGAAGAATAGCACTCTCACATACATATAAGCTCTGTCCCACTGGAGGATCTCTATCCCATCATCAGCCACTCTCCTCTTCCTCTTCCTCTTCCATCACCACCACCACCATCTATCATCACCATCATCATCATCTACCATCATCATAATCCACCATCACCACCATCATCATCCATCATCACATCATCTATCCATCTCCCTCTCCTCCTTACCCGAATTACCATCATCATGGCCAACATCACAGCTAACCTTTACTGGGCATATGCAATATGTAGGACAACGTAGCATGTAGTAAAACGTCTTAATATTATCCATGTATTACAGATTTTAAAACTCAGGTTGAGAGAAAGTAACTTGCGTAAACTCATACAGCTGGTACATGGCAGGGCCAGGATTCAAGACCAGGCAGTCTGAATGCAGAATTTGGATGCTTAGCTACTAGGACACCCTGATTTCAGGTGTGCAGAATAGGAAACAGAAGAGTGGGGGGGGGTGTAAATAACCACCACTTCATCATTTTTGAGGCATCCAACTAGAAAAGAAAATGCCCCAGAAATGGAAAACCATTGCCAATGATCTCCCATCAACTGGCAATCAGGTGGTGCAGAAGACTGGGGCTAAGAGAGGAAACCATACCCGGGTACCATTTCCCAAAACACATCAGCTTCATGATTCACAAACACAAAATTTCATTCCAAGCAACCTCTACTTATTGAACTGTTTCACGATTTGTGTTTTATCCCTCATTTTTTTCCTTTCAGGATAGGAGGGATCTCTTCCCACATTTAGTACAACAGGTAACCACCATTCAAGCTAGAGGCATCCATTTTCTTTATCACCCCACAGGTTTATTTCTTTTTCCTCTCCCTATTACACGTGCTCATGTTCCAGTCCCACGGTGGTTCTCTCTCAAACAACACCAAGAACCTCCTGTGTGGAGTCCCTATCCCAGTCCTGTCCCTCTCCCACCCACCTTCCACACTGCTGCTCTAGTTACTTTTTATAAAGTTCAAACTGGAGCATGATGTCCTCCTGCTTAAATTTTTTTCAGCAGCTCTCACAACCTTCAGGATAAAATAAAAACACACACAGCCCCATCACAGTTTGGACTCAAGGTCTGGGGCTTAGCCTCCATCTGAGTACCCCGAGTAAGGTCAGGTACCCAAAAGCACGCGACAAGACGAATCACTGAGTGAGCTAATGAAGATAACGAATGCGTGCTCAGAAGGAAAACCAAAGGAAATCTTCCTCCCTCTGGCTATCATTTCCCAAAAGCACATTCGCCCCATCACCCACCAACAAAGAACTCCTCTATCAGCAACCTGTGCTCATTGCACCATTTCATCATGTCCATTCTGTCCCCCATTTTGCTTCTCCCAGAAGCCAATCCACCATGATTCTTCTAAAATGACCTAACACCACCGTTCTCTGTTCTCTCCTTCTCTCTTCAAATGAGAAGTTGAATCTCAAGTGTCTGGTGACTGGTGGGTTCCCAACTAGGGTGGCTGCTGGGCTCTGGGTTGAAGACCAGGACAGACACTCCAATCTTAACTCAGAGTCTGTGCTCTAGGCTCTCACACTGGGCTGCAGGAAATGAGGAACACATAAGATAAATTCTAAGATGAGCTCTATGGTTGGGGATGGAGGAAGGAATGGACCCTCCTAGAATGACCAAGTCTTCAACCTCTTCCTAGCCTGGCTGCAGGTGAGAATTCAGCCTTACTTTACAAGAACTGAATAAAATTAACTATGGCTTCTCAGGCACACGAGCCACATCTCAAAGCTAGTGCTCTCCCACCCCCACCAGCCCCACACCTAAAGATGCCAACTGACTTGGTCTGGGATAGGGTCTGGGACTTTTTAACTCCCGGGGTGAATGTAATGTGCAGGCAGGGTTGAAGACGCTAATCTCAGTCTGGTATCCAACCTTGTCGCTGTGCTCCCTTGGGGAATTTCTCAAGCCTTCAGATCTCTGGGCTCCGGGCCACCCCCACTGGATCAGAATCTTTGTCTAAAATATGTATTTTCTCCAGAATATGCTTATGTTCAGCAAGACTTTGTACCTCTGAGTCCACTTCCTCTATCTTCTAGGGGAGGAAACAGGCTTTAAAATCTTAATGACTTGCTTCAAGTTTCACATAAATCAGTGGGATCTCAGCAACAGACCCAGGGTCTCTCACCTCCTAATTCAGAGCCATCTTTACTGTGTCATGATGCCCTCAAGGGGGAAATGTTTTCTACACAGAGAAACCACAAGGAACAGGGGGTGTGTAGGAGGAACAGGGGCTTTGCAGACAGCCTGAGCAGGATCAGCTTTTTTTTTTTTTTTTTTTTTTTAACATTTATTCATTTTTGAGAGCCAGAGAGAGCCAGAGCATGAGTGGGGGAGGGGCAGAGAGAGAGGGAGACACAGAATCCGAAGCAGGCTCCAGTCTCTGAGCCGTCAGCACAGAGCCCGATGCAGGGCTCGAACTCATGAACTGCAAGATCATGACCTGAGCTGAAGTTGGACGCCTAACTGACTGAGCCACCCAGGCACCCCAGGAACAGCTTCTTAATGCAAGAAAGTTCCTTCACCCGAGCCTCTGTTTCCCCATCCAAGAAATGGAAAATGACGGTAACGGTCACCACCCCAAAGGGCTGCTGCACATATTTTGTGAGGTGATGTACATAAAGCCCTTGGCATATAGGAAGGGCTCAGTCAGGCTGAGTTGGCCATGACTGTGGTGAAGATGCCGGCCTTGACCATCAAGCCACGACTCCCACATCCATCATGGAGTCCTTAGCACTCCCACTTGTGAATTTCCAGCATCTCTGCCTTTACACGTCACTCCTCAGCCCTGACTGGTGGGTGGTTGCCTAGTTACTGGGAGGCACACATCTTGCCCGGCTCCTCAGACTAGAATTTTTAAGGGCAGGGCACAATGTCCTTCCGAGTCCCTCTTAACACCCTCAGGGCACTGGGCCGCTACTTTGGGGATAAAACTGGAAGCATCATTCTGCATCTGCAAGGTTGCCCGTGGGTAGAAAGAGAGAGACTAGTGCTTTATGCATTTGAGCAACCCACTGCTCCAGAAACATTCATCTATTGATTGCTTTTCATCCATTCAACGGATTTAACAAACTCCAGCTAGGTGCCAGGCGTTGTTCCAGGCGAGTGAATCTAGGGAAAGAGGCTACCAAAAGTGAAGGTCCCTGCATTCTCAAGGGAACAGACAGAAGAGAAAGAATGACATCGACACACAGAATAACTTCAAGGAACTCCGATGATGTAACAGTTCAGGAGTGGAGAGGAACACCACTTTAGATCTGCCGGTCCGCCGCGCTGGAGCCGATCAAAAGAATGTGAAGCAGGAGTCAGCCAGGCAAAGCTGAGGGCCAGGGCGGGGTAAGGAAAGCCATCTGAGAAGAAGGAGCGGCATGTGGTAGGAAGGGGTTTGGCAAGTTCAGGGAACAGAAGGAAGATCAAAACAGCTATAGTTTAATGAGCGAGGCAGAGAGAGAGAAAGGTGAGAGATGAATGAGGGCAGAAGGCAGAGACCGTATCACACACAGCACATGTCCTGAAGATCATGGTAAGGGGTCTGATTTAATTCCCAGGTCAGTCTCACTCCAAACAATTCATCTACTAAATGCACCAAGGAGTAACTTCTGGCAGGGAAGCTGGGAGACGACCTGGGGGTGTGGGGGTTTCATGTGAGGCAGCCCAATTCTTTCCTTTGTAATTCTGAGCTGTGCCAAGAGAGGAGCCTACATGGGTGGTACAGTGAGGCACAGAACTGTTTGCACATAACGATCAACTGTTGAGTCCACTGGTACCCTAACGTCCAATGGTGTGCCTAGAACTCCCATGTCTGCCTGGGCATTCCAGACCCAGTCCCAGTCCATCATCCAGACCCAGGCTCCTCCTCTAGCAAGTGATGCGATGCCAGAGGAGAGAATACACAGAGAATACACAAATGCATGGGGAGATGCATTCCTTGAGTCCCACTGCAACTAGATGGGGACAGCCCAACACCCTCTACATGCTTCAGAACCACACGATGATTGCTGCTCTGGGACCCAGCCCTGCTTTCTAGATCGTTAGCAGCCTGGCCAAGAAGAGACACCTGCTGAGACCGAGGCTCTTATTTCTGTGCAAGGACACAGCAAAAGCCTAAACTGGCTTCACCCGGTGTTCTGTCAACCTGCGGGTGAGGGTCTGACTCAAGGCTCCTAAACCGGGTCGTTCGTGATGATGGATTGTCTGAGGCTGGGTCCAGCCACTCTCACATAGAAAGCCACAGGGAGATTCTACCTGACCAGAGACCAATGAGCACTGAGTCAGGTCTCCGAGCTGCTGATAAACCCAAGTATGGGGCATCTTTTTTCTTTTTCTCCCAGTCCCAACCGTGACTGAGCTACCGGCCTTGCTCTATTCACCAGAAGCCCTTTCTTTCAGGCTTGTTTTCTTAGAGAAGCACAAGCCTCTCTGAGACACGTGACGGGCACCTGTTATTCCAACCACCGAGCATCCCCTCTCTTCCCTTCCTAGTAATAGTGAATTTCCACAGAGAGCCGTCAGCCAAACCCACTGGCTCATCCAAACCCCACAGTGTCAGCCATCAGTTCAGGGGGAGGAATGTGTCCTAACAGGTCCAATCAGAGTGACTCTTGGGATTTCTGGAAAAAGTGACTAGGCAAAGACAGTTTCTCTTATTGTTAAACTTGAACCTGGAAGGATGCTCAGCCAGGATTTCTGGCAGCCATTGGCCACCATGCACCATCTTGAGCGCCAAAGGTGAAGCAGAAAGATAGTTACCAAGTCCTGATACGCTTGGTGAGCATCTTGTTCCGGTCACACCTGAAGCCATCGCACCCTCGTTGCCACTGCATGTCCCAATTAATCACCTCATTTTGCTTAAGCCCATTTGAATGAGCTTTTCTGTCACTGGCAAACAATGATTCCTGACATCACGTTGGCTAGGAAAAAAGGTGGGAGAGTGACGGCGTTCATTCTGAGCTTGGATTACAAAACTACGCTGTCCCTCCGCTTGTCACCCTTCCTGTCTCTGACCTGCACTTTTTCCCCAGGATCAGCTGCCTCTCCCCACACAGCTCCCTCCTCCCTGCATGAGCCCTTCATCCTTCCTGTGTTTCTGTTTTTCCTTTAATATGTCACCGAGACTGGCTCCCGCTCGGGGACTCTGACAGCCACCGCTGCCATGACCCAGACGAAGACAGGACAAGTTGCCACCAACAATAATCGCTTGTTGTTATGCTGTTGCAGCAAGGAGAAAACACAAACAGGTCCTGTTTGTTAAGCTTTTGTCTCTGGCTGTCACACTCAGAGGGCCACTGCCGGACTGAAGGAGGCAGCTTTGTTTGTGGAAAAAGGAGAATTTCAGGCTTTCCCATAACCCTTGTGAGGGGCGGGCCCCGGCCGTAAACATTAGAGTAGAAATGTCTTCAAAACGCCCCTGGTTCTCTAACAAATGTCTACGAAGAGCTCTGAGAGCTGAACCTCAGGAGGTAATTACCTCTCCCTTTGGGGGTCTGTCTGTAGGCGTGACTGAAGGCACAGAGGGCTCAGCCTTGGCCCCTTCCTCTTACTCACGTCAGAGGCCTGGGCAAGATATGGGGTACCTGCGAGGCTCCATTTTCTCGTTCGTGAAGTGAAGGGAATTTGTTCCCTACTTGAAGGAGCTTGTTGTGACTGAGATAATGCATGTGTGGCTCTCGCACGTTAAGAGCTTGATTCATGAGAGCTCGGATTACGGGGGTTGTTGTCCTCGCGAAAGAATCAACCGGGCTGGCGACAAGGAAACCCACAGCACTACCACCCGCCAGCGCAGCATTAATGCAAACGCAAAGAGCCCTCCTGTGGCTCCTCCCCACGTGTTTCCTAAATGTCCCAGTAAGGACACAGGACTCCGCAGCTGCTCTGACTGTGTGCCGGGCACCGAGCTGACAGCAGGTAGACAAGCTGTCCGGGGCTCGCGCTGAGAGCCTAGCACCCCCAAGCCCCGCAGGGCTGGGCAAACCAGGATGGCTCGCCAGCTAAGCAGAGAGCTTTGCAGCCATTTAATCTGCAAAGTGACCTTTCGGGAGAAGTGCTTCGGTTCCTATTTTACAGGTGAGGAAGGTGAGGCTTATCGAGAGGTCCTTACTTATTTTAATGAGCCCAGGAATCCCTGGGGGATCTTGCTCCACGGCAGATGCAGATGCAGATGCAGATTCAGCACACGGTGGCAATGAAGATGCCGGTCCCGGGACCGAGCTTGGAGGAGTGGTGCTACAGGGTTCTTTCCATCCAGCCTCCCCGGCTGAGACAGCCACGTGTCACAGCCTGTCAGTCCCTGTATCTCACCTGACAAAGGGCTTTGGGGCGGTGGGGGCCCGTGAGTCAGAACTTACTGTGGGGAAGCCAAGGAAGAGGGGCTTCCCCAGGGTGAACCGTCCCCACTCCCGGGAGAGAGCCGGAGCCACCCAGGAACCAGGGGAGTGGTGGCCGCCACCCAGATGGTGTCCGTGCCCATGTGCTGTGCGACAAAGGACTGCACGGGGCACGGCCACCCTCTCTCCTGCTCTCTGGCCCGGCTGCAGGCTGGAGCCAGTCGCCGAGTCTCTCCACACCTCCACGTTTTCATCTGTAAAATGGACCTAGTGGGACTCTGGTTACCTGGAGGGGTGCTGGGTACCCAGGACTTGGCGACAGGCAAGAGCCCCGTGAACCACGGAGTGCAGACAAACGAGCCAGCTCACCCACCGCATGTGGAGCGGCCGCCTCCTCTTTTGTCCTCCCCCCCCCCCCCCCCCCCCACGGCGCTCGCGGAACACGCTGTCCAGGCCTCTACCGTCGATCTCGTCAGCAGGTATTCCGAGTGTCTATTTAAGTATCTGTCTCCATGCAACTAGATTCATGCTAATTCATCTCCGCAGCAACAGCACCCAGCCCGGCTCCGCGTATCTGGTGGAGCTCAGAGCGCGTTAGCGGAAGGTATGAGTAAGCGGAAGCATGAATGAATGAATGACAGAGTGAAGAAAGGAGTGAGAGAAGCAGCGGCTGAGTTAAGGGCGCGGATGGAGCCGGGGACGCGTGGCCGCCTGCGTGTGGCGCGAACGCGGGCGAAGTCGAAGGAGCCGGAGGCGGATCTCAGGAATCCTCTCCTGCCCGAGCTCTGACAATCTGAACGCGGGAAACAAGCGCACAACTTCGGGGGAGGCTGGGCTCGTATCCCTCGGTGTCTCCACTCTTGCCACTTGCTGTCCTGAGCTCGGGACTCCAACAGGTTCAGACAGAACGGTGGCCCCGCCCCTCCACACCCAGGGAACAGATCCGACGTCCACACTGCTCAGGGCTCTCGTGAGCACAGGGCATCTCGCTCCCCTCCCCAGTCCACACCTCACTTCCAAGCCCCTCTCGCTACCTCTCCTCGGCACAAGAAGCCAGACGCAAAACGCGTGACGCCATGTGCGCGACGCGACCGGAACAGGCGAACCGCAGAGGCGGGACGCGGTGCCTGCCCGGGGCTGGGATGGAGACAGAAATGAGAAACGTGGCCGATGGGCCCTGGGTTTCCTTTGGGGGCGATGAAAAAGTTCCGGAAATAGGACGGTAGTTGCATCACACGGGCCGTGTACTTAATGCCACCGAGTTGTACGCTTTAACAGGATTGCACGGTAAACCTTACGTTATATGGGTTTTACCGTAATAAAAAAAAAAAAATCCATGAAGCAAGGAAGCAGAGCCTGAAGCTGAAGCTAGAGAGGCTTCTCCCAGGTTCCTCCCTGGAGTGAAGGGGGACCTTTGGACCTCATGGACCTCCCTGGAGTAAAGGGGAGCCCTTGGACCTCATGGTGGCCTGAGGCGCTGGACCAGGTGGAAGGAAGAAGCTCCTGGGGGCGGGGGTCCTTTCAGAGAGCACACTGCCACACACCTCTCTGTTCCCCAGGGACCCAAAGTCCCTGAGCAGCCTTGTGGTCATCAGTCACCCCTGACCCTGCGGAGCCTACAACTTAGTGGGCTATGACAACAACCTTCTCTGGACGGGGCCACCGAGCAGGCATGGCCATTCCCGTTCTTTCACACGCTGTAACAGGGGGGCTGTAACTGCTTTGCAAGAGCGCAGACCCCGCAGTCGCGGGAAGGGAGTCGGTGTGGTGGCAGGCACACTGATCTGGCGATGAGACAGAGCTGAGTTCAAACCTCTGCTCTCCCACATAGCAGCTCTGTGGCCTTGAGAAACTGACTCAACAGCGTTAAGCCTCCATTTCCTCCGCCGAGAGACAGGAAAAGCAACCGCCACCTACCCGCCTGGTGGATGAGATGAGCCCTGCGCACAGCCCGTCAGCATCGTGCCTGACCCACACTGGCTGCTGTCTCCAGATTGTTGATTGCAGAGCGCTCGCCTTCCCCACGGCGTCTCATTTAACCATTGGTACAAACACATGCAGGAGACAGTGTTCACGTCCGAGGGCATTAATTTGGATTTTGTTCGATCCCAAAGCATTCGCTCCCCACCACCGAGCAATGGCACCCCTCCTCTTTATGAATTTTAACCTGCTTGCTAGGTTAAACGGGGCGGGTGGGGGGGGTGGGGTGGGAGGGGATCCTGTTACATATATTCAAATACCGCCCCAAGATCATCCTTCACTGTCTTCTTCCTCTAAAAGGGATGTTTCCAGATAGCAGAACGAGCCCCAGACCAACACCAAGAGATTTAGCCACCTCTCATTGGCCCCATTCCACTAGGACATAACATTCTGCGTGCTAATCACTTCACCCACAAAGCTAACAGCACGTGGAGCTTCCTGTAACACACACAGACCCAGGAATTTTAAGAGCATCAAGCTTGCTCATCTCTCATACTCTTGAAGACCAGGAGACCAAACATGGATGCCACTGGCCCCTCGAACAGGACGACACTCCATTCTCACGCGTCCGCTTGTGCTCTGTGTGCACACGCACGCATCCAAAGGCTACGCCCGTTTGTTTCCCCCAACGAGTAGGAAGCAGGACCCGCTGGAACTCAGAAAAAGAGGATGGACTCATTGTGACCTGAGTTCACCATCACATTGAACCCCGCGCTCAAAAGGCATTAGGAAATGGTAAACAGGGAGTGGGAAAAGAGAGGTTTTAACAGAAAAATTGACGGTTTGAGTGTTTTCCTAAGAACTGGCATAAAAGGGAAAATTGAATGTCAATTCAATGTGGATTCAAAGTGACGTGCAGCCTCTGGAAAGGGTTCCAAATGACTGTTTGAAAGGAAGAAAACACAATCGATGACGGCCCATTTGTGTTCCTGCTCAGCCCCGGGGGGTTCCAGTTCCGGCCACACTCAGGGCTGGCGTTGGGCCAGGACCCGGTCGGCTGTGGAGCTCTGCAGGCTCAGTCTGGTTCATCGTCTCCAGAGTCGTTGGGCATGGCAGGGACCCCTTCTTCAGAGTCTCTGAGGCAGGGAGCACCCCAACATGTCACCCTCAGGCATTCGGTATTTGCTGCAACCCTGTGGCAACCATGAGAAACCCGTGGATGGCTTTCTTCCCGCTTTATACATGAGAAAATCAAGACCAGAGATAGGTGAGGGAACCTTGCTGGCCTCCTAGACTCACTCGGTGACAAAGCCACAGAGCTTGGCCCATCCTCAGGGGGCCCACAGTCCAGAAGGGCTGACAGCCAAGACCCGGGAATGAACAGGGAACCAGGGGTGGATCCAGAAAGAGGGAGTCCACCTGACCCAGCGAGAGGGGGCATAAGGGTCCAGAGCAGGTGACCTCTTCGCTGTTTCCAAATGGAAGGCAACTGGGCACAGGCCAGAGAGGCCCATAGAGAGTGTCCATGCAAAGGGGACAGTGTGCAAACTGCAGAAGTATAAAGCATATGGCGTGCACAGAGAACAGCAAGCAGCTTGGGGCCAAAGAAACGTAAGCAAAAATGCCTGGACTAGGGGAAGCATGAGGCTGGGGGGCAAGGGGGGAGGGGCGAAGGGGAGGCCCGTGCTTCTGGCTCAGATGTAGAGCACCATAGGATCTGGTTTCAAACACTTAACACCTTCACGTTCCATATAACTCCTATGGCTTCCTTACCATGTTTACTGTTTCCTGTCTGGTTGTCCCTGGTAGAATATAAGCTCTATGAGGTCAGGAATATCTTGTCTGATCATTTGCTCGTTGATGTATCCAAGGTATTTGTAGTCGAGTCTGTCATATAAGGGAACTTAGTAGATAATATTTTGGCACTGAGCTGAAGATGTTCAAATCCTTGCTGGAAGGAGATGGGGGGGGTAGTCAGCTAAGGAGAAAGTGGGGGAAGGAGAGAGAAAGAAGAAAAAGAAGGAGAGAAGAAGAAAACAAGGAAGGAGGGAGGTGAGAGAAGTATGGAGGCAGGGGTGGGGGAGGAGAGACACAGAAAGGGAGCAGAAAAAGCAGATAAGGAGCTAAGGTTTTCTGGGGTTGATGAGAAGAATCCTTACAGAATTTTAAGCAGAGCTGTGATGGGACCAGATTTCTGTTGTCTGAAAGGACAGCTCTGGCTTGAGGACGAAATAACAGAGACAGAAAGAGCATGCGGAGAGGCCACTGAAGCAATCTCAGGGCAGGGAGAGACACCTGAACTTGGGTAGTGGTGATGGGGACAAAGCAGAGGAGAAAGAGTCCGGGGGTCCTAAGCAGGTGGCATCCAGTGGCTTTGGCAACCAACTGAGGGGACTGGCAGGGGGTTCTGGGGTGTGGAGGAGAGGGGGATTCAAGGGGGCCGGCTGGGTGAATGGCAGTGTCACTTAGAAATGTGGAGAACAGGTGACACACCTTGCTCCCTACCTCATGGTTGCACCCCTGCCACCTGGCACCATGCCAGGCAAAGAGTGGTGGCTCGGTGAGGGAGTGAGCCAGGGGGCCAAGAGGGTCCGAGGCTGGGGTGGGGGGGGGTCCCTGGGTGGCTCAGTCGGTTAAGTGTCTGACTCTTGATTTCAGCTCAGGTCATGATCTCATGGTTCATGAGTTTGAGAGAGGGTGACAGGTGTCTCGAGGGTCCGGGAGCACAGAGACTGGAAGGTACTGCTGCACGGGGCAGGGAGAGGCTCACTGGAGCATGACTGGAGGGGACAGAAGCCAGGCCTCAGAGTGACCCACAGGAGGGAAGGAGACACAAGAACGGAAGGAGACCATAGAAAAAACCCCACACCTCCTAACTGAACCGTGCACCATGCTTCTTGTCAAACACGAAGATATTCTCAGACAGAAGAAGTCCTCTCGATCATGGGGTTCAAACGGGGGCCAGGCAGCTGTCCCACCCCTTGTTCTCTCTTCCCGTTCGCGAGGTCCTCCACACCCTTCCTGTTGTGCTGGGCAAAGCAACGTGTGCAAGGAAACACAGAAAAAGTCCGAAAGTAGCTCCCTCCATGCAGAAGGACGCCGAATGATTCTCTTTAATTCCGAAATGTACGCTCACAATACACCTTCGATGCTGAAGGAGTGGCCTTCCTTAGCTCTTCGCTCTGGACATCCCTCTTTCTTCACAGGGCAAACAGACAACCTAGCTGGGATCTGCTCCCAAGAGCACGAGGAAGGTCTGCAGAGGGGGACCACCTCTCAGACGTCCTCGGGGGCAGAGGCGGCGGCTTGTTCCAGCTCGCACACACCGCATCACCTTTCTGGGGCTGTCTCCTTGATGGCTGCCAGCACCTCCTCGTCTGAACAGGACAGACAGACAGAACACCGAGGGGCCATCCGACACTCGGCTCATTCACAGCTCGCAAAGGCGTTTCCTTTCCTGAAACTCATGTGAGACTGAGTTTGGACGGTTCTGATATTAGAGCCCAACTGTCTTTGTTTTGCTCATCCCTGGCCAGGCGAAGCTTTCAGCCCACAAATCAGAAAAGCAGAGATACCAGAGGGACGAAAAAAGAGTTGGGGTTGTAATGAGCCTTCTGCCTCTAAGGGACACTACCTTCCCGACACTCCGATGCGGGAGTGTGGGGAGGGATGTGGTTTCCCTCACCTGGGATCATGAGATCCTTATCCCGCAGGCTGTCTGGTTGGGCTGGGGGAAGGATTTGGTGGTGATCCTATGGACACTCAAATCCCTACAGCCAACTGCCTAAATCAGGAGAGAGTTTCACCCTCCTGGCCCCATGAGTTTACCTCCACTCTGGCACTGACCACTCACTGTCAAAATGCTCTACAGTGTGGCCTGTAGGTGCCAGCAGGGTCCGAGTCTTGTCACCTTGTAGGCTCGTCCCAGACCACATGCTGCCTTGCTTTCTCCTCTCGCACTACAGTGATGACCCCTCATCCCCTCGTGCTCATGCTGTTCCATTTCCCTTGGAAAGCTCCCTCTGTAAGCAGATAGGGTCAGGGGTTTCCGGAGAAAGAAAGAGGAGACACAGTTTTCTTAACATAAGAGAAATCGTTTTAGACCTCCAGACATTTTGTGATTGATGCCTGACTGGCACTACTTGCCTGAGCACATTTCTTGTGGAACTTCCTGGGATATGTTACAATTGCAGAAAAATGGACCTCAGGAATTAATGGTTTTAAGGGAACAGAAAAATGTAAAAACAAACAGGACTGCCAAGCCAGGAAATGCCCTAACTATATCAGAGACAATAAATCAGTGATAAAACTCGTGATGCTGTTTCAAAAGTAAAGATTGACCCAACACACATTTTGCAGTCATTTTTTTTTTTTTGCAGGATTTAACCCTCTTTGGGCAAACAATGGACCAAACGGAGCCAGAGAACTGATGATGCCAATTCTTGCTGGCCCCCAGGACTTTGATCCACCAGGACCCCAGGATTTCGACCCTCCAGATCCCTGGGACTTTGATCCATCAGGACCTGGACTCTGTCAACTTACTGGGTGACTTGTGCCCCAATTCTAGACTTCCCTTGCCACGCCCATCACGAATGTGCATGCATCTTTAGCTTAAAACTTGCCCAATTTTGTTGTTCGGGGGGGAGGGCACCGTTTGGGGAAAAATCCCCAGTAGACTCCCTATTTGTTGCACGCAAACCACTTCCTGATCCCAGGGTCTGGCTTGGTTGTGTCTTTTGGACCCACTTCTGCCAAGAGACGAACCCACTTTCAGGTGGCACCTTCTCATTTTCACTCAGCCTTTATTTCATTGCCAAATTCTCACTTGTTAAGAGATGCTCTTCCAGACCTCCTTGTTTAGGTCAACGTCCTCCCTCCTAAGGCTCTTGTATTTTCATAGCACGTCATGTGGCTGTTAATTGACATTTATTTATAGGCTGTTTTGAGTGAGTGCATGAGACTGAGTGTGTGAGTGTGTGTGTGAGCGTCTGTCCCCCACTGGAACTTACACTGACTGCAGACAGGCAGGCACCACGTGTGATGTTTTATTTCATCTGTTCTACTTCGTCTTACTAATCACTGTATCCCCAGCACACAGAGGGGTCTGATTCAATTTTTGCTTTTGTTTTGGTTGACTGGTTTGTTTTGAATGAGGCGAGGAGTCTTGCCCGGGGTGGGTCAACGTGAATTAGGTTCTCAAGTCACACAGCACCAAGGAAGACACTTAACTCAGGTTCCCTCCCCACCTCCAACTTCCCTATGCCAGGAAGCCTAGCAGGCTGCATGGCCTTTGGGCAGAAAGTTCCGGCACCTTATGCATCATGCTCACGAATCTCGGGCAGCCACTGGGTGTTGGTTCCTACCACCGTTTCCACGTCGTTCCTGAAAGTCATTGCATCATCCTCAGAAGGTTTTCTGGCTCAAAGTGGTGGTTAAGATGCAAAACTATTCCCGGGGCTGGAACCAGCCCCTCTGAGCTGCTGGCCAAAACACCAAGGTTTGTACCAGGCCAGTTAAAGGCAACAGGCAGACCTTCTTCACGTGTAGCTGATCCTGGAGTATGGAGCTTGAACAGAATCCATTGTCGTCTGTCTTTCGTTTTTGTTTCTGTTGTTGTATGCTTGTTTTCGTCTAAACGTTTAAAACTTCTACTTTCGCCAAAAAGCAACATGATGCCCGTGTTTAAAGCAAAGAGGAATAAAATCTCAGATTCTCAAGGGTTCTGTACAAATGCCAGTTTATAAGGCATGTACGTGTCTTGGGAAAGTCACTTGATCTCACTGATCCTCAGAGCCTCAGTTTCTTCATGGGAATGACAAATAGCAACAGCTTCACCAACTTCAAAGATCACTCAAGTGTGTCTTTAGCTAATTAATTCCATTATTTGTTCATCTCTGTACCAGGCACTGTGCCAAAGAGTGGGGATCCGTGGTGGAAAAAAAGAAAGAAAGAAACCAGCCATGGAATCTGTATCCACAGAGCTTATGGTCTCAAAGGGAGAGACAACCATTAATCAAATAGTCACATGAATGTAAAATCAGTACTGACATTCATAATTTGAAGGAAAGCTTTAGGGTGCTTGAAAAACCCACACTGAAGGAAACTGAACAGTCTAGATGGTCAGTGATACCCCCGAGGAAGGGAGGCTGGAGTAGGAGTGATGTAGGCACAGAGGAGAAGAAAGCATCGTGTGCAAAGGTCCTGCGGTGGGAGGCAAGTGTGAGGGTCTGAAAGGAAGCCACTGGGGCAGCAGTGGGAGAGATCCATTCTCCACTTTTAAAACACATATTGATTCCTTTATGCACAGAGTACAGGCTATTTGCTTTCTCTCACTTCTCAGTTGCCCACGATCTTTTCACAGCTCTGTTTCATCTCTTTCGAGAATTCCCTGGCAGCTAATCGGAGAAAAGGTGCTAATTACCTTATTAGCACTCTGCTTTTCTGTGATTGCAAAGCGCTCTTAACTTTCTCCACCGTGGGAGTATCACTGGCTTGTCACTCTGGCCCTGCGTGCTCCCTGCCCCGCACCTATTCTCAGCTAGGAGTGTCGGAACTACCTGGCTCCAGACCCTCGTGGTTCTCGTGGGAAAGATACATCAAAGGCTCTGCCTCGGGTCCACCCACAAATGGTGGATCCAGGCCGGCCCTGAAAAGCCAGGGCTGCTGGGGCCACACGGCACAGCCACCACCTGCCTCACGGGCCATCCAAGGAGGAACAAGGTTTTTCACTTCTAAAAGCCCTCCTCAGCATTTGGATCCAATACTGCGATTTCCTTCAAGGAACCTTCTTTTTCACGCCTCCTATCGGGAACAAAACTGCAATCCACAGTTGTCCTCTGCTTATACCAAGCAACCAGAGCAGCAAAAATGAAGCAAATACAGACCCTGAGAGGCAGTTGATACGGGACAGGACATTACTAGGACGATGCAAGTGCATCGTGCCCAAACATGGAGCCAGAAATCCCAGCCACTGGAAAGGCAGCAAGGGTTGGGGCAATTCCAAGTCTTCTTTAACTGGGCAGGTTGACAACACTGAGGTGACCAACGACAACTCAGAAGGTCTGGGTGGCTCACAGAGGTATTTCTTGGACCTCTCTTAACCTTGCCTGAGAACCATTCTAGAGCCCCAGGCAGGAGAACATCGCCTGAACCTCTTCCCGGAGGTTTCTATCAACCACACTCTTAGGGTTCCAGAGCATGACACAGGTCACCCTCATGAGAGGCACTTGCCAGTGAGATGACGGTCCTCCCCAAAGGGCAGGTTGGCTTGTTTTTGACATTTATGGTGTGTGCCTCTTGAGTCTTTTCTCTCGCTTGCACTGGAAGCATAGTAGGATCCCAGCTCTGCAATCTCCAAGCTGGGTGACTGAGAGCAACGTGCTTCACCTCTCTGTGCCTTGGTTTCCTCTTGTGTAAATGGAGATAAGAACTATACATTCTGCATCGGAGACTAGGAGGATCAAAGGTGGCGATGATGCAAAAGCACCTGGCATGCAACGAATTCCAAATACATTTAGTTGTTACCATACCTGCCATCTTATGTCATCCAGTCTACCCTGAACTTCCTACCAAGTCCATCTGCCTTAAACACTGACTTGCCCCGGGACTCTAGCTTCCCCTTGCTGGATTGGGCAGTGTTGGGTCTCTAAAGCCACCTCTGTTGCCACACCACATTGCAAGGTGCCAAATGTATTACTGACTACTCCTCAC
The DNA here is from genome assembly GCF_027475565.1 of Acinonyx jubatus. Taxonomy (NCBI): domain Eukaryota; kingdom Metazoa; phylum Chordata; class Mammalia; order Carnivora; family Felidae; genus Acinonyx; species Acinonyx jubatus. The sequence goes on from NC_069398.1 coordinate 3,955,127, forward strand.
ACCTATCGGTGGCCACGCATGCAAACACACACACAGATACACACACACACACACACACACACACACACAGGCATATATATGCATTCGTGCACATAAGTTCAGCATGCCCCTCCATATTTTTACCCGTGGTCTCCGAGGGACCTATTCCCATAGATTTTATCTGGTATGAGAGCCTGCGGTGTGTCACAGAAATATTTATTTTGTTTTTTTTTTATAAAATATTTTAATGTTTATCTTTGAGAGAGTGACAGAACATCAGTGGGAGAGGGGCAGAGAGAGAGGGAGAGACAGAATCCCAAGCAGGTTCTGTGTTGACACCAGAGAGCCCGACGTGGGGCTCGAACTCACAAACCGTGAGTTTGTGACCTGAGCTGAAATCAGTCGCCCAACCAACTGAGCCACCAAGGCACCCCAGGAATCTTTATTTTAAAAGGAGATTCTCAGTCACCTGGTCCTCAAATTGGCCCTACGACAGACCCAGGGGATGGAAACCTTCTTGCCAAAATGAACTATCAAGAATTACAGGGAGGTGAGGAAAGAGTATTTACTACACCTTGGGCATCGTTGCATATCTTAACTTTCACACCAGATTGCGAGCTACTTGAGGGGCGAGATTAGAACTTGAAGAGCTTTCTACGTCTCCCTCCCCCCCCGAGCCCCATCTATCACGTGCTCAGGAAATATCCCAAGGATTTATTTGGGCAGCTGCTCTACCCCAGCAGACTACAGAGCCCCCAGGCATGGTGCTGCTCACAACTGTACTGGCTGTGTGGACATACGGGAGGTGTTCAACACAACCTGCCAAATGAATTAACGAGTGGATGAATACAGAGGAACTGGTATGGAAAGGGCACCAAAAGAGACAAATGAGCACTAATTTATGTTGGTACAAATGTTCAGTTATGCCCCTCAGCACACATTTGTACAGCCACGGAGCCTCTCAGCAGGCTCAGGAGTACCTGTTGTCCATTCCAATATTTGGTCCTGAGCATCATGAGGATGAGTAGCGGTCCAGGCCACAGAAATAGGCTGGATTTGCATTTATCTGCTTCAACGCAATGAAATCTGCCTCGCAGGACTCAACAGCCCTCTCGAAAAGAGCTCCTTCAACCCTCTAGGGGCTAAAAAGACTAACTTCATCGGCCCGCCCCCGACCCATGCACCAACTCTCCTCTCTGAACCAAGGGGGAAATTAACCTGACATCTGTCCCCTAGTTCAATTCCTCCTGCAAGCGTTCCCCAGGAAAAGCTCATAATAGGCTGGCGGTTCACACCTGATTTTGAAAAACAAGTTAGACACTCGGGGGTTTGGAATCCCTTCAATCTATTTGCAGAGCAAGGCTTGTTAGTATTTAAATATGCAACCCGAGCTCCTGGTGTGTGATATCTGAACTCCTCACCTGTGATGATGGATTCCAGAGTCCCTGCTCCCATTTGTTACTCGGGATTCCGGGTGAGCAAACCAAAGGGCCCAAGGAGTCTGCAGGGAATCGGTGATAGTGTTCTTGTGGTTGAGTTCTCTGATTAATTAAAAAGGTAGCACACAGCAGCAAACCTAGGAATCCATTAAAGGCAATATCCAGTAATGCCCACAACCTAAGCAAGAGCTGGTGTGGCTTCCCGGTTGGGACCTAACTACACTGGCTCAGGTAGGGGACAATAGAGCCTAATAGTGAAGAACATGAGTTTTGCATGGTGCCCTGCACACAGGAGGGGCTCAATAAATAATGTCACACAGTAATCCACAAACAGCAGTCGAATGAATATTGAATGAAATTCATCACAGCCACTGACTTTATAACAGCCCAGGAAAAAGTTACATAAAAAGGTAAGATAAAATAATAAAGATTATAGCAGAAATAAATGAAACAGAAACTAAAACAACACAAGCAAAAACAAAACAAAAAACAATAGGACAGATCAATGAAACCAGGAGCTGGGACTTTGAAAAGATCAACAAAATTGATAAAGCTTTAGCCAGACTCCACGAAAAAAATAAAAAAGGTCTCAAATTAACAGTATCAGAAATGAAAAAGAAATACAAGGGATTATAAGAGAACATTATGAAAAATTATATGCCAATAAATTGGACAAACTAGAAGAAATGGATACATTTCTAGAAACACATAACCTTCCAAAACTGAATCAGAAAGAAATAGAAAATTTTAGCAGATCAATTACTAATGATGAAATTGAATCAGTAACCAAAAAACTCCCAACAAACAAAAGTGCAGGACCAGATGGTTTCACAGATGAATTCTACTGAACATTTAAAGAAAAGTTAATGCCTATTCTTCTCAAACTATTCCAAAAAATAGAAGGGGAAGGAACACTTCCAAATTCATTCTATGAGGCCAACACTGCCCTGATACCAAAACCAGATAAAGACACTGAAAAAAAAAAAAAAGAGAATTACAGGCCAATATCTCTGATGAGCATAGATGCGAAAATTCTCAACAAAATATTAGCAAACTGAATCCAACAATCCATTTAAAAAATGATTCACTATGATCAAGTGGAATTTATTCCCGAGATGCAAGGGTAGTTCTATATTTGCAAATCAAACAACATGATACATCACAACAAGAGAAAGGATAAAAACCGTATGATCATTTCAATAGATGCAGAAAAAGCATTTGACAAAGTACCACATCCATTCATGATAAAAACTCTCAACAAAGTAGGCTTAGACAGAATATACCTCAACATAATAAAAGCCATATGTTAAGAAGCTACAACTAACATCATACTCAGTGAGGCAAAACAGAACTTTTCTCCCAAGGTCAGGAACGAGACAGGGATGTCCACTCTCATCATTTTATTCAACATAGTACTGGAAGTCCTGGCCACAGCAGTCAGACAACAAAAGAAACAGAAGGAATTCACAATGATTACGGAAAGAGTAAAACTTTCACTATTTGCCGATGACATGATACGATATATAGAAAACCCTAAAGACTCCACCAAAAAACCCGCTAGAACTGGTAAATGTATTCAGTAAGATCACAAGATACAAAATCAATATACAGAAATCCATTTCATTTTTATACAATAATGAAGTACCAAAAAGGGAAGTTAAGAAAACAATCCCATATACAATTGCAGCAAAAAAAATAATAAAATGCCTAGGAATAAACTTAACCAGGGAGGTGAAAGACCTATACTCCAAAAACTAGAAAACACTCATGAAAGAAACTGAAGATGACAAAAACAAATAGAAAGATATTCTTTGCTCATGGATTGGGAGAACAAATATTGTTAAAATGTCCATACTACTCAAAGCAATCTATAGATTTAATGCAATCCTTATCAAAATACCAACAACGCATTTCACAGAACTGGAACAAATAATCCTAAAATCTGTGTGGGATCACAAAAGACTCTGAATAGCCAAAGAAATCTTGAAAAAGAACAAAACCGGAGGTATCACAATCCCAGATTTCAAGCTGTATTACAAAGCTGTAATAATCAATACAGTATGGTACTGGCACAAAAACAGACACATAGATCAACAAAACAATACAGAACTCTGAAATAAAGTCACATGGCGACCTAATCTTTCACAAAGATGGTAAGAATATGCAATGGGAAAAAGACAGTCTCTTCAACAAATGGTGTTGGAGAAACAGGACAGCCGCTTGGAAAAGAATGAAACTGGACCACTGTCTTACACCATACGCAAAAATAAATTTCAAATGCATTAAAGACCTAAATGTGAGACATGAAACCATAGAAATCCTGGAAGAAAGCACAGGCAGTAATTTCTCTGACATCGGCCATAGCAACAATTTCCTAAATATGTCTCCTATGGAAAGGGAAACAAAAGCAAAAATTTTTGGGACTTCATCAAAATTAAAATGTTCTGCACAGCAAAGGAAACAGCCAAGAAAACAAAAAGACAACCTATTGAATGGGAGAATATATATGCAAATAACATATCTGATAAGGTGTTAGCATCCAAAATACATGAAGAACTTACACAACTAAACACCAAAACAAACAAACAAACAAACAAACAAACCTCCTAAGTAACCCAATTAAAAATGGGCTGAAGATGGGGTGCCTGGGTGGCTCAGTCAGTTAAGCGTCCGACTTCAGCTCCGGTCATGATCGCCTAGGTCATGATCTCGTGATTGGTGAGTTCATGCCCTGCGTCGGGCTCCATGCTGCCCGCTCAGAGCCTGGAGCCTGCATTGGATTCTGTGTCTCCCCTCTCTCTGCCCCTCCCATGCTCATGCTCTGTCTCTTTTTGTCTCTCAATAATAAAAAAATGTTAAAAAAATTTTTTAATGGGCAGAAGACAAAAATAGACATTTCTCAAAAGAAGACATGGAGACAGAACCACAGACACGTGAAAATATACTCAACGTCACTGATCATCATGGAAATGCAAATGAAAACCACAATGAGATACCATCGTCACACCTGTCAGAATGGCTAACATCAACAACACAAGAAACAAGAGGTGTTGACGAGGACGTGGAAAAAAAGGAACCCTTGTGTATTGTTGGTGGCAATACAAATTGGTGCAGCCACTGTGGAAAACAGTATGGACGTTCCTCAAGAAATTAAAAGTAGAATTACCATGTAATTACCATAGAATCTAGTATGGTAATAGAATTAGCACATAATCCAGTAATTCGACTACTGGATATTTACCCAAAGAATATGAAAACACTAGTTCAAAAAGATACATGCACCCGTATGTTTATTTCAGCATCATTTACAATAGCCAAATTACGGAAGCAACCCAAGTGTCCATCCACAGATGAATGGATAAAGAAGATGTGAGATAAATATGCAATGGAATATTCCTCAGCCATAAAAAAGAATGAAACCTTGCCATCTGCAACAACATGGATGGATCCAGAAAGTATAATGCTAAGCTAAGTCAGTCAGAGAAAGACAAATACCGTATGATTTCACTCATATGTGGAATTTAAGAAACAAAACAAAGAAAAAGGGGGGTTGGGGGATGGGTGAAACAGGTGATGGGGATTAAGGGTACACTTAGGGTGAGGAGCACAGAGTCAGGTATAAACTGCTGAATTGCTACAGGATACACCTGAAATAAACTTTAAAATAAATAAGTAAGTAAATATAAGTAGACAGCTCAGATAGGTGACGGGAACATATTCGTTGCTATCAACCTGTCTCTCACTTTTTAACACAGGACCTGGACCCAACTTGCAACTTTCTTGGTCTCAGTTTCCTGACTTACATACTAGAGATAATAACATCTACCATAGGAGTAAGTCATTGTTTCCATTTACATGAGATAATGAATGTAAAATATGCAGCACTACAGTGCCCGGGGTATAATAAACACCCCACACATGTGAGAGCTTGTTCAATGTACTCACTTATTTGGTGGCCCCTTCATTAAGTCTCGATTAGGTACCAGCAGCCACTTTCTCACTGATGCTGTCACCCATTTGCAAGACATCCTGAGCCTGAATCACCAGCTGCCATTCAGATGTGCGTAAGGAGCCATAATCCAGTAAGAGGCTCACCATCCAGACCGGGACTCATCTAATAATATGGGGATCCCTGGTGGAGAGCAGCAGTCAAGAGCTTTCTACACTCAACATTACGGGTGAACCTCAAAAACATTCCACTGTGTAAAAGAAGCCTGCGACAAAAAGAATGCATACTACATAACTCATTTATCACAGAAGAGGACAAAAATTTTATATAAAGTTCAAGAACGGTCAAAATTAATACATGGTGATTGAATTCAGAGTAGTAGTTGTCTTGGGTTTCATGAGAAGGGAGCAAAAGAGAACTTTCTGGGAAACTGGGAATGCTCTGTGTCTTGATCTGGGTGCTGATGCTACAGCTGTATACATGCACAAATTCAATGAGCCGTGTGCTTCAGATCTGTGTTACACTATATGTAAATTATACCTCCAGAAAGTCTCATTGAGAAAATAAGTAAAAGGATTGTAAGCAATTACCACAGGTTTACTAACTCTCATGCTCTGTATATTTATTAAAGCCATGCTACTCACTAAGTCGTCCATTCCACAGACATTTATGGTGTACCTACTATGTGCCAGGCACTGTTCCAGGCACTGGAACCCAGCAATGATGGGCAGGCCAGATCTAGTGCTATGTCCTGATAAAGACAGGTACTGCAATCCAGGAGCTGGGAGAACTCAGTCTGGTGGGAAGACAGACACAGGCGATGCCATTCTGTGTGGCAGGTGCTGTGATGGGACGTGTGGACTTCTTTGGTGCTACTGATGAATAGGAGAAATGGGTCCTGTGGCCTGACCGCAACTCTGGAGACACATCACAGCCTGAGAGTTGAGCAGAGCTCCCAGGTGGGTCTCGGGAGGAGGCGGGAGTGTCCTCAATGGCCCGAGAGCGAAAGCACAGTTTGAATCAAATGGCGGAGGATGGACACTCGGGTCTACACGGAGTTTGATACCAACATGAAGTCTCAGGACCAGCGAGGCTCTGGAACCCAACGGTCCAGTCTCGGCTCTACCACTCGATAAACACGTAACTGTGCAATTACGCGGCCTTGGATTCCGCTTCCCAAAAATGTGACTGATGCTAATAGTTAACTCACAGGGATCCACTGAGGATGTAGGGAGATCAACCACGGTGTATTCGTTTCCTCTTGCTGCTCTAACAAACTACCATGACTTTGGTGGCTTAAACAGTACAAGTTTGTTATCTTACAGTTCTGGAGGTCAAGAGTCCCTAAAGGGTCTCTGTGAGCTACAATCAAAGAGTTGCATTCCGGGAGGTGCCTGGTGACTCAGTCGGTTGAGCGTCCGACTTCGGCTCAGGTCACGACCTCACGGTCCGTGAGTTCGAGCCCTGCGTCAGGCTCTGGGCTGATGGCTCAGAGCCTGGAGCCTGTTTCCGATTCTGAGTCTCCCTCTCTCTCTGCCCCTCCCCCGTTCATGCTCTGTCTCTCTCTGTCCCAAAAATAAATAAACGTTGAAAAAAAAAATTAAAAAAAAAAAAAAAGAGTTGCATTCCTTTCTGGAGGCTCTAGGGGAGAATCCACCCCCTTGCCTTCCAGCCTCTAGAGGCACCTGCGTTCCTCAGCTCCTGGCTCCTTCCTGACCTATCTGTCCTCATCTCTCTCTCTGCCCACAGCCTGGAAAGGTTCTCTGCTTTTAAAGACCCATGTGATTAAATCAGGCCCACCTGGAAAATCCAGGCTAATCTCTCCATTTCAAGGTCCTTAACCTTAGTCACAACTGCGAAGTCTCTTTTGCCATGTAAAGCAACAAATTCACAGAATCTGGAGATGAGGACACGAACAGCTTGGGGACCATTATGGTGCCTACCACACACCATATTCGTTTAGCACAACGCCCGGCTTGGAAAATGTGCTGGAGAATGGTTAGTTGCTGTGATATTACTCTCGCTATTATGACACCAGATTCAAAGAAGGAGAAAGAAATGCCAGAGCCCCGGGGGCCAGTAAGCATGCAAATCTGAACCAAACTAGCTGTCAACCCTGGGAGTGCTCAGGTCTTCAGAAACGGCTCCAAAAGGTGGGCAAATGTGGGATTTCCATTTGGACAAAGTTTTTGCTGAAGTAAGACTTTCTCATGCAGTACCATCTAGTGCGTGCTCATGAGCTAGCAGAACAGACACTGAGGGTGCTTCAGCATTTCCATACCAACAGCAAGAACAAATTCCTCTCCTCACTCCCCTTGCCGGATCAACCAGCTGGTCTGGTCTGGTCTGACTCACAGATGATGATGGCCTGGTGGTGGGTGACAAGAGCCATGTGAGCCATTTGCAAAGAACCCCCAGCAACTGATGGGGTGGAACGAAGCATGCGTCCCCCCAAATTGCCTCAACCTCCTTAAAAGTTGGGCAGCTAGGAAGCCAAGAAATTGAGTACAAGCCTATTGGGCTGGGCTACAAAGTAGAGGGTCTTTGGATAGCTAGTAAACTCTATTCCCTGCATTATAACCAGACGTTTTCATAGATTTGGACACCGTTTAACTGTCTCCCCCCAACACACACACACGTACTTGATGAGACCACCAGCTCCATGAGAGCAAGGACCTCAACAGCAATCAGCAGCCAATCTCCCTGTGTGCCTGGTTCAGTGTCAGGCACACGGCTGGGACCCACTAAAAGATGTTGAACTAAAGAATGAATGGATGGGTGGGTGAAGAATGACTGATGGAAAGATGAGCAAACCAGGATCACACCCAAGGGTGATACTTAGATTCTAAAGCTGGGATTGACAATCTGGCCCACAGGCCAAATCCACCATCCAGCCTATTTTGTATGGCCCCCAAAACACAGCCACACCCATTCTGTAATACATTGTCAGTACTTGTTTTCTGCTACAACAGCAAAGCATGTGGTCTCTTTGTCTGCCAAGCCTAAAATATTTACTGTCTGGCCCTTTACAGAAAACATGTGTAGACCCCTGCTTTAGAATACATTATTGTAACTCAACAGAATAACTTTGGGACATTTTAAATATGTAGTCACATAGGGCCAGGGTCTGTATTTTAACTAGTTTTGTGCTAAAAGGGTAGTGAACTGCTTTCACAAGGACAGGATTCTAAATGCTTACATTGAACCACAATCACCCGAAAGGCTTGTTGAAACGCAGGTCGACAGGCCCTGCCCCCAGAGTTTCGGATTCAGTAGGACTCGTATGGGCCCAAGAATGTGTACTTTTTGGTCCTATCCCCAAGTGATGCTGATGTTGCCGGTCTGGGGACCACACTTGAGAACCACTGCAAGCGGGTGACCCAGGATCCATTACTGTTCAAGCATCACTCCTGTTCCACACTGTCAGCAGTAGAGCCTGGGTTGAGTAGGGGTGAAATCTGGGGTAAATTCTTCCTGCAACTCTGTGGCAACAAAGAGCATAAACTGAGTCCATCAGGAGGTAGAGGTAGCAACCTGGCAGAGAGGTACTTGGTGACTGTGGCTGAACTACTTTCATCCAGTGTTTCAGCGCCTACAAGGCTGATCTTCAGCTATCATTTCATTTGAGTCCCAGAATAACCCTGTGGGGAGGCATTATTATTACAGGCTCCTCATCCCCATTTTGCAGGAGAGAAGAATGAGCCTCAACAAGGTTGGGGGGAGAGATGGAGAGACAAGACCATCTCCCCTCGATGCCACCAATCTGATCAATGACACTATTTCTCGGCCTGTCTCGCTTCGTTCTTTCTTTGTGACTCACCACCACTTCTTCTCTATTGGCTGTTTTGCCCTTGGCCTCAAACACGCCGCCCAAGCCTCCCTTCCTAAAAATACACTCTGTAGTGCTGCCTTTTCTTGTAAGGTAACAAGAAAAACATAATGCCAGCCACATATGTAATTTTACATTATTTTGCACAAACAGGTGGAATCAATTTTAATCATGTGTCTTATTCAACCCAGTATATCCAAAATATTATCATTTCAATGTGCAATCACCATGAAAATGATTAAGGAGGTATTTTATGTTCTCTCTTTTTCCTAGCAAATGTGAAATCCAATGTGAATTTTCTATTTACAGAACATCTCAGCTCAGGCTAGCCACGTTTCCACTGTTCACGAGCCGCAAGTGGTCAGTGGCCATCACATTAAATAGCTTTAGTCTCTAGGTTCAAGATGATCTCCTGGTGGACATGTTCCACGAACCCTTTTCAGATCTGGTGTTGGTGAATCTCTTTTCTGACTGTTACCCCTTTTTTTTCTCCTTGCCCATTTTCCTCTATTGTTTTCTGTGACACTTACTCTCCTTGTCCTTCTCCTATATCCCTGACCATTCCTTCTTGCAGGCACCTCTTCCTTTACCCACCTCTGAAAGAGTTGATGGTTCCCCACGTTGATGGTTCTATTTTCCACCCATTGTTCCTCTCAGTTCACATTAACCTGGAATTTTTATTCATTCTTTGTGGTTTCAAATATTTGCTGATGGATCTCAAATCTGTATCACTAGACCTGACCATTTCACTTGGTTTCTATATCCAAATAACTGGGCTTTCATGGTACTCTATTAGCCAATTGAACTCAACAGGCTCTAAAACTGACCTTATAATCCACTACTGCAACTTGTTTAGTGAATGATATATCAATCCATGGGCCATCCAGACCAGAAACCCTCAAGGTGTGGTTCTTAGCAGGGAGTGATTATGCCCCCCACCCCCACATGGGGACATTTGGTGACATCTAGAGGCATATTTAGTTTCCATAGCTTTGGAGGAGGCAGTGCCACTGGTACTAATGGGTGAAGACCAGGGATGCTGCTAAACACCCTGTAATGCTCAAGAAACTCCATATGACAAGAATTATCTGGTGAAATTGGGTCCTTATCTTATGCCATATGCAAAAATCAACTCAAAATGGATTAAAGGCTTAAATGTAAGACCTGAAACTGTAAAATTCCTAGAAGAAAACATAAGGGGAAAAGCTTCATGACATTAGTCTTGGCAGTGATTTCTCGGATATGACACCAAAGCACAGGCAACAAAAACAAAAATAGACATGCAGGGCTACATCAACCCAAACAGCTTCTGCACAGCAAAGGAAAAAAAAAATCAGCAGAGTGAAAAGGTGATCTCCGGAATGGGAGAAAATATTTGCATAACATGTATCTAATAAAGAGTCAATTTCCAAAGTATATAAGAAAGTCCTACAACTCAGTAACAAAAACCCAAATAACCTGATTTTAGACTGGGCAAAGTACTTGAATAGACATTTCTCGAAAGAAGACATTTCTCCAAAGGCCAACAGGTATATAAAAAGATGTTCAGCATCACTATTCATCATGGAAATGCAAATCAAAGCCACAGTGAGATTTACCTCACACTTCTTAACATGACTAGTACTGAAAAACAAACAAACAAAAGATAGCAAGTGTTAAGAGGATGAGGAGAAAAGGGAGCGCTTGCTCTGGCACACTGTTGATGGAAACATAAATTGGTGCAGCCGCTGTGGAAAACGCTAGGGTTGTTTTGCAAAGAAATCAGAAAGAGAACTACTGTCTGATCCAGCAACCCCACTTCTGGGAAGCTCAACAAAGCTATTGAAATCAGGGTCTAAAAGAGAGATTTGCAAGCCCATGATCACTGCAGCATCATTCGCAGTAGCAAAGATACGAAAACAATCTAAATATCCACTAAAAGATGCATACATAAAGAAAACGTGGGGGGCGCCTGGGTGGCGCAGCCGGTTAAGCGTCCGACTTCAGCCAGGTCACGATCTCGCGGTCCGTGAGTTCGAGCCCCGTGTCAGGCTCTGGGCTGATGGCTCAGAGCCTGGAGCCAGTTTCCGATTCTGTGTCTCCCTCTCTCTCTGCCCCTCCCCCGTTCATGCTCTGTCTCTCTCTGTCCCAAAAATAAATAAACGTTGAAAAAAAATTAAAAAAAAAAAGAAAACGTGGGATATATACACAGTGGAATATTATTCAGCCTTTAAAATAAAGAAATTCTGCCACTTGCCACAACATGGAAGAACCTGGATTTTGCTGAATGAAATAAGCTGGACACAAAAGAGCAAGTACTACGTGATAGCACTTAAATGAAGAATCTAAAATAGTCAAACTCATAAATGCAGAGAGTAGAATGGTGGTTGCCAGGGCCTGGTGACGGTGGGAGACGGGGAGTTGCTGTTCAACAGGTATATTCTGTTATGCAAGATGAATAAATTCTAGTGATCTGTTGGATAACACCATGTCTATAGTCAACAATATTATGTAGCACACTAACTTAACACTCATGTTAAGTGTTCTTACCATAATGATAGTAATTTCAAAAGACTACCCACCCTAAAATGTCAAGACTTCCACTGGTGAGAAACACTGCTTTAAAGCCTTGTCACTCAAAGAGTAGCCTAGGGACAAACTCCACATCAGAGCCTAGTGGATATGCCTATTCGTGGGCTCCACACCAGACATACTGGACTGGTATCTCTGAAGTGGGGCCCAGAACCAGTGTTTTAATGAGATCTCCAGGTGATTCTTAGGCATTACTCAAGTTTGAGAGTCATTCCTTTAGGTGAGACAACCTGATGTCAAAGACATCTATTGAGGTTTTGTTCTGTGCCCGGCATCAGGAAAGTGATACAGATAAAGAAGCCCAAATTCAAAATCTGACGGAGAACATGACGTCAACCTTCGGGATTCAACCTCCTGGGCCTCCAAGTGAATAATTTAACTCTTTCTTTATTATCATTATCCCGGAAGAAATTAACATGGAAGTTTTGTGGTCCAAGGTAACTGGTATTTGATGCACACGGTGCTTCTTGGTCATAGAGCTCAGGGTTGACTTCTTCAAGTGTGAAGCCAAAAAGAGAACAGATGCTTGGTGCATTGCTCATTAAAGAGACTGGGGTAGAGACCAATGAAGGAAAATCCCCAACCCTTTCCACCCCATTAAACTCAGTTCATATTTTCAAACATGAAGGGAGGTGCTCTTGAGAAATAGGATAAAGGTGTAAGCTGGATACGTGAAGGAAAATGGACCTTGAGGATTGTTTAGACTCACTCAGCTGCCAGAGAGCCCTAAAAGGAATTAATTTAGAGGGAAAACATATCTGGAATCTACTTCTGGTTCTGCCTTAACTGACTGTGTGAATTAAAAAAAAATCGATCTAGGACAAGAAATGTTTACTAAGCATCTTGATGAGCCAAGCACAAAGCGAGGCGCTGGGGACATAATCACCAAACCACGCATAGTCCCCAGCCTTAGGGAGGTTACAGGCTGGTGAACTCTCAACTGAAGAAATGTTGGATGTATCAAATATGGTTCCTTCCCCTGAGAAACTCAGACCAGTTAGTGAGGAAGACAAATAGATCTTATAACTGCAGAACGATGTGGTAAATGCTAAAGTACATTCAGGATGCTGATGACAACAGAGTGATGGAAAGTTCATTCGCTCTAGGTGATAAAGAAAAGGCTTTCTCGAGAAGGCAAGGAGTGGTGCAGGTAGACATTTAAGAGAGGCAAAGAGGAAGGGAGTGAAGGGGACAAGTTAGTATTTCAGGGTCCTGTAAAGAGAGGATGAGGACATGGACAAAGGCCATGTGGCAGGGATAGGGAGGAGCTGTCAGTATCCAGCGGAGTGAATTACAGGTGGCCACGTATTTTTACCAGCCTCCCTACTGAGGTGGTTGATTTCTCTTTCCTCCTCTTAAAACTGGCCCTCTGACTGTGGGACCAATAGAAGGGGATCTGAAATAAAGGATTTTACTGGGTAGGAGAATAAAGATGACATAAGAAAGAATCAGAGAACTTGGAGACGGATCAACAGAAATTACTCAATCTGAAAAGGGGGTTTTTAAAAATTAAGAGTGATGCCTAACACTTTTGATTAAAGTGCCTGAAAGAGAGAGAATGGGGTAGAAAACAATACTTAAGAATAATGGCTAGAAATTTCCCAAATTTGTTGAAAGACATAAATTTACAACTGCAAACATCTCAGGGAGCCCCAAAAAGAATTTATGTGAAGGAAACCATGCTAGGCACATCAAAGTCAAACTAATGAAAATCAAGGGCGCCCGGCTGGCTCAGTTGGTTGAGTGTCTGGCTCTTGATTTCAGCTCAGATCGTGATCCCAGGGTTGTGGGATCCAGCCCTGCATCGGAGGTAGCCCCACGTCCATGGTGACATTGGAGCCTGCTTAGGATGCTCTCTCTTTCTCTCTCTGCCCCTGTCCCCAACTCATGTGCTCTCTCTCTCTCTCTTCTCTCTCTCTCTCTCTCAAAATTAAAAAAATAATAACAAACTAATGAAAATCCAAAGAAAAAAGAAAATCTTGAAACTAGCAAGAGAAAAAGGACACGTGATACCAAGACAGCAACAGTTCAAAGCTTCCACAGACTTAACACCAGAAACTATGGGGTCCAGGAGACAGTGGAATAACATCTTTCAAGTGCTGACAGAAAACCAAATTCTGTATCTGGTGGAAATGCCCATCAAGAATGAAAACAAATGAAAGGCTTCTCAGATAAAAGAAAACGAGGAGTATTCATTGTCAGCAGACCAGCACTCGAAGAAATGCTAAAGGAAGTTCTTCATGCTGAAGGGAAACGATTACAGAGGGAAACCCAGATTCTTCCAGGAACAAATGAACAGCACTAAAAATGCTAAATATCTGAGTAAGTGTTAAAGACTATTTGCCCTCGATTTTAAGAAATACATATGCATAGGAATGTTTAAAGCAAAAATTCTTAAATTGTCTCCTGGGGTTTTAATGAATGTGGATGCAATACAGATCACACTATCGTCTGAAGGATGGGGAAGGGTGGTAATGGGTTTATACAGTGAAAGGTTTTGACTTTTCACAGTTCACATGAACTGGAGCAATATTAACTCTACACAGCCTACGAAGAGCTAAGGATGTTTACTGGAATCCCCGGCACAATCACTTTAAAAAATGCAAGATGTGTAGCTAACACTAATAAATAAGTTAAAATGGAATTCTCAAATGTCCTACAATTTTTTTTTCTTTAAAGGCAGGCGTTGTAGATAGAACAGCCCCCAAAGATACCCACCCTAATCCCTAGATCTCATAAATACGTGGTTACATGGAAAAAAGACTGCAGGGGCGCCTGGGTGGCTCAGTCGGTTGAGCGTCCGACTTCAGCTCAGATCATGATCTCACGGCTTGTGAGTTCAAGCCCTGCATCAGGCTCTGTGTTGACACCACAGAGCCTGGAGCCTGCTTCAGATTCTGTGTCTCCCTCGCTCTCTGCCCTTCCCCTGGCTCACTGTCTCTCTCAAGAATAAATAAACATTAAAAAAAATTTTTTTTTAAAAAGACTGCAGATGTATCTAAGGACCTTAAAAACTGGAGATTATCCTGTTGTGCCTTATCTAATCACACATGTCCTTAAAAGCAGGGAATTTTCTCCATCTAGAAGCAGAGATATAGCAGAGAAGCTAGAGCCTTTCAAAGATTCAGTTTGTGAAAGGAACACAACTCGCCATTGCTGGAGGGGCCACATGGAAAGTCTGAGACAGAGGTGGGCAGCCTCCAGGGACCAGTCCCCAGCCCCCAGCCCACAAATAAGTGTCGACGTCAGACCCACAACCTTTTGCGGTAATTTGTTACAGCAGCGATAGAAAATACCACAGCAGGACAGGGAGAAGGGAGGAAGGAAAGCAAGTCATGAAAATGGTATATATAATCCAAACACATCAACAGTCACATTAAATGGCAGTGGATTACAAAGGCAGATATGATCATAATGGATCATAATGGATCATAATGGATCAAAAACTCCTTGCTCTCTCCAAGGTGCACTTTAAATATAGAGACACACACAGACGGAAAGTAAGTTAATGGGACAAGATATTCCGCACAACCAGCAAATGCTAGAAGGCTGAAGCCTCTGTATCAGATGAAACAGACTTCAAGACAAAGAGTACAACCAGAGGGATGTTGCATAACGGTAAAAGGGTCGATTCATCAGGAAGATATCACAATCACAAGTGTGTGTGTGCTTAATTACAGAATCCCAGAATGTAAGAGGCCAGGCTTGACCTCCTCCTGGCTGTGTGAACTTGGGCAGGTCACCGACCTCACTTAGCCTCAGCTTGTAAAAGGTGAGTACTGATTCCTAGCCTGGCTGGGGTTTTGTAGGGATGAATGGAGTACGTAACGTGCTCCCTAAGTGTCCTCCTCCCCTCCTCCTCTCCTTCCCCCCACTCCTTCCCCTCCCTCTCCTCCTCCCCTTCTCCTCTCCCCCACTCCTCCTTCTCCTCCTCCCTCTCCTCCTCCCCCACTCTTCCTCCTCCTTCTCCTCCGCCACTCCTCCTTCTTCTCTTCCTCTTTCCCCCTCCTTCCCTCTCCTCCACCTCCTCCTCTTCTCCATAAAGGAAGGGTCTACTCTCAGTGACAACATCACAGTTCTCCCACTCTCTGACCTGGGTCAAGTTCACCATGAAGACAATATGTCAGTAGGAACATTGCTCTAGAAGGCTTTCTATCACTTTTCTCTTTGAAGGAGAGCGAGCCAGGAATCAACAGGTGGCATCTCTCACAAGATGAAAGTTGCTCCGTATTCTGAGCTGAGACTCCACAGGCACCAGAGCGATGCCTTCGTCTCTGCTCTGATGACAACATGTGTCTTTGGATCTTCGTCTCGAGTGGCAGGTTCCTCAGCAACACAGAGGGACAGCAGTAGATGGATGTGACAGTAAATTCTGCTATGTGCCCACAGACACTCCTAAGACATTAAAAAGTTGTGCCCACATTTCCTCCTCCGCAGCAAAACCTGTGCAGAAACCCTGATGTCAGCTTGCAGAGCACACACTTGGCACCTGGCTTCTCCGGGCCACCCGAGTGCCTCCCTCTGGTCCCGCGAAGCACAGCTCAAGCTGACCTCTCTGGCTGTGACACACAAAGGAGCCCAAGACCGTAATGGACTTGTTCTAACTGTGTGGGAGGAACACCAGCTCTGGAGTCTGAGGAAAAGGATTCGAGCTTTTGTTCTACGACGTGCTGGCAAGGACACGGGAGGGCTGCCTTATTTCCGCCATCCGTAAAACGGGAAGAACGAGAGAGCAGCCCACGTGGTTATTCTGAAAACCAAGGGAGACCCCTCCCTTGGGCCACTCACCCTCTTGCTGATTATACTCTAACCACAACAGACCTTGACGGTTTCCAGGCTGTGATCAGCTGGTTCCCGGCTCAGCAGCTCTGCACTGGCTGTTCCCTCTGCCTGGAATGCTTTTCCCCCAGCTCTTCCCATAGCTAGCGGCCCCTTTTCATCCTTTGGGTTTTAGCTGAGGTGTCACCTGCTCTGAGAGGCCCTCCTTTTCTAGAACAGGGCCTCTGCCCATCAGTCTTGACCACAGCTCTGCTTTTTTATTCCCCATAAGACTTTTCCAAACCTGTAATTCACTTCCTCACTTGCATATCGATGTCTCCCTCCACTAGAATAAACTAGAACCTAGTCTTTTCAACTGTAGCCTCATCATCTAGCACCGTGCCAGCCACCGAAGCATTTCGTAAATCTTCACTGAGTGACTGAGTGTACTAGAAAGCACTTGGGCCCCGTAAAACCCTATATAC
Source organism: Acinonyx jubatus (assembly GCF_027475565.1). Classification (NCBI taxonomy): domain Eukaryota; kingdom Metazoa; phylum Chordata; class Mammalia; order Carnivora; family Felidae; genus Acinonyx; species Acinonyx jubatus. The sequence continues at coordinate 3,972,137 of NC_069398.1, forward strand.
ATGTAGGGGACACACACCCTCATACCCGATGGAGACTGAAATCACAGACTCGTGCTGGTGATCCTGGAAACCCAGAGATCACTTCACCCAGGGGTCCCTCCGCCCATGCAGACTCAGAGGAGGGAAAGAGGCAGACACAGCTGTAGATTGAAAAGATACCAGTCCTGGTGACTGCCCTGCTCCCAGGAGGAAATGCACAAATTAGCATTAGGATAAAAACGGAAATGCCATCCGGTTGTCTGATATCAACTTCCTGACTCCCTGGATTCTCTACACTCTGAAGGCAGCACGGCCACGCTGTTCAGCATTTCCAGCGATGAAGAGAAGAAACTGGGTTGGTAGATTTTTACCCATCTGCACGGCTTCGTGACAGCCCAATTAAGTCGTTTACAGGAACATTTACATAAACTCAGGTCACTATACTCTTTTTAAACTTGCCATGATGAGAAATGGCAAACACGGGAAAGAGAAAGAATATTGTAATGAACTCCCACATACCTGATGAGGGAGCGTGTTCCTCTAACACTCCTGGCTACCCAAGAATAAAGGAAGGGGGCTAAGTGCTTGCCACGGTAATGTGGGAAACTAAGGCATATGACAAATTAAATCCCCTTAATGCCTGCAGCCCATTGACAAGTCCTTTAAACCGGCAGAGTGACCTCCCTCTAGGAGCCCAGCTGCCTCGGTGATGACACTTGGCTGGGAGCAAAAGAGAATCTTGGCTTAAAATTATCCCAACCTTGAGGAGCCTCTAAAGTCTACTTCCTTTACCTCAACTGCCCCAAGTTATATGCTGGCAGTCAAACTCCAAGCTTATGCCTCCCCCCCACCCCATATACACGAGGGGTTTCATGACTGAGGTTTTACTAAATGGTAATAAATGACGTTTTCCTAGCGACAGCTAGACCCTCAAGGTCCTAGAAACCATGCTTCCAAAATACCTTAGAGACCTACTCTACCCCTGACCAGCTCCCAACCTGAGGGTATATAATGAGTTACCTGGCTCTACCCCAGGGCAGCTCTTCCTGCCGATGGGTCCTGTCCCCGTGCTTTAATAAATTCACCATTTTGCACTAAAGACATCTTCAAGAATTCTTTCTTGGTCGTCGGCTCCAGACCTCCCCACCATCACCCCAAAACTTCATCAATACCCATCACCTAGTTTCAGTAATTTTCAGTGTCTGACAATCTTGCTTTTTGTCCATATTCTTACCAGTGACTTCGTTTCCCTGGATTATTCTAAAGAGAACTGGCCCCCCTCCTCCCCAGACATCAGGTCAGTACACGCGTCAATATTTTAGTATCTCTAAAAGCCAAGAACTGTCCTTTTCAGATATCCACAATACCATCATCATACTAGAAAAAGCTTTTAAATCCTTAATGTTATCAAGTGTCCGTTCTATAGTCACAATTCTTGCATATATGTTTTATTTTAATTTTACTTCTTTTAATTAGAAACAAACAGGATCCATATATTATGATTAGATAATATGACTCTTACCTCTTTGAATATATAGGTTCCCCTTCCGATTTTTTATTTCATTGGTTGAGAAAACCGGGTTTTTCTTCTCAGTTTCTCACCATCTGGATTTTGCTGATGGCATTCCCGTGGTGGTGTTAAAAAGAAAACCACAGGTCCCAACTGGAGTCATTGAGGCCAAATCACGAAACTGGGGCTCAAAGCCTAATCTGATTTCAGTTACAACCACCCCCAGAAATGTAGTCTTCACTGGTCAGTCTGGCATTTTCTGAGAAGCACCAGTGAGGTATTGTCACAGGGGCCCTCTCCAAGCCTCCAGAGGAAGATGAGGTCATCTGCAGGGTAAGAACCCCCGCTCCTCCCCCTAAGGGTAGGTGACCTTGCCTGCAACAATCCTTTCTTTCTTTTGGCTAATAACTTCCTTGCCCCACCCTCCTTTCCATAAAAACCTTCCATTTTCTACAACTCCTGAGCTCCCCTCTGCTTGCTGGATGGGATGCTCCTGGGTTCATCAATCACTGAATATAGATCTTTGAATTTACTCAGCTGAATTTTTGTTCTTTAACAGACTTATGTCCCCTCCCGTGTTTGTTAGAAATTGGTAGTTTAAGCTAAAGGTTTGCTCAGATCCAGATCTCATTCATTTTTCCAAGACTATGTCATAAATGATATGCATACTTTCCTTAGGAGATGAAAATTTGTAGTTGGCTCTTTCTACAACATGAACAAGCACTGATGATCATTGCCTGGATCCATTAATTCATTGGAGTTTGCAATGCAGTATTATTCCAATTCTATGACCTCTTTTCTTCATTAGCTAGGAAAAATACCAATTACTACCTTTGGAACAATGACAAAACGAGAAGAAAATCCCTCTCCTCAACCATTTGGTTAGCCTGAAAGATAGTTTATCTAAGAAAGGCAGAATAAACGCTGATGCTTTCCCTTTATATAGGTTTTAAAAGCAAAGAGTTGGTTTCTTAGCATCCTCCAAAGGTTCGCTGTGAGGTATCTTTTAAAATATTTTAGGGGCGTCTGTGTGGCGCAGTCGGTTAAGCGTCCGATTTCAGCCAGGTCACGATCTCGCGGTCCGTGAGTTCGAGCCCCGCGTCAGGCTCTGGGCTGATGGCTCAGAGCCTGGAGCCTGTTTCCGATTCTGTGTTTCCCTCTCTCTCTGCCCCTCCCCCGTTCATGCTCTGTCTCTCTCTGTCCCAAAAATAAATAAACGTTGAAAAAAAAAATTTAAAATATTTTATTATAGGGGCACCTGAGTGGCTCAGTCGGTTGAGCATCTGACTCTTGCTTTCATTTCGGCTGAGGTCATGGTCACATGGTTTGTGAGATCCAGCCTAGCACTGGGCTCTGTGCTGACAGCCAGGAGCCTGCTTGGGATTCCCTCCTTACCTCTCTTTCTGCCCCTCCCTCACCTCAAAATAAATAAATAAACATAAAAAAGATAAAATATTCTATTTGTAAACTCATGAATGTCTTATTATAAACTCATGGATTTTGTGTGTTTCAGTCCCTTGCAGTTTACTGACACCCACATTGTCCCATCCCTGGCTGACCGGGCTTCACTTAGCTTCCAGCTCCTGAGACCCATCGCTGTGTTCCCTGCTATGGGCATCTGCTCTAAGAAGGATCAGCCCCTCACCTTGAAACAGCCACTTTCCTCACTAGAAAATGTTCTCTCAGTGGAAAGTCGTATTTAAAAACCCCAAACTGAATGCTAAGGGTGTTTATTGTCATGTGGCTGATCAATGCTTGAGTAAATATATTTTAAGTTAAAATGCATCACACAGGACTGCTGACACTTCTTATTCAAGTTCAGGGGCTCAACCTCACAGGTCTCTTCTTTCATGACAAAATGTTCATTCTTAATGTTGAAGGCGGAGCAAAATATATGACCCCAAAATATGCCCCTTTGGCTGATGGATGACATTGGGATGGTTAGCTTCAAGACAACAGCAGACACGGAGAAGCTTTGAACCCCAAGTAAATAGTAAAAGCTACCCTTTTGTAAGAGGCATTTACATTTATAAGAAAGTCTCTGTTTGCAGTGGTGTCTCCCTCTGGGTACCTGGAAGAGGAGTAACAAAATCTCTAGAGAAAACAAGGACTGAGACCTGCATAGCAACCTCACCCTGTTTATGGTGCTTGTCCTGACACCCTCCCTCACTGCCTCCTCATCCCCACCCCCCACATCTCTCTTTGGTCTTTAACTGAAGATGGTGTGTAGGCTGGCGGCTTGGACCATTCTGGGGAGTTATTTGGTTTTCCTGGGCATGTCCCCTGTCTACAGGAGGTATACATGTTTGTTTAATTCCTGTTTGTTCAATTCCTGTTAATCTCTCTTTTATTACAGGAGGGTCTGAGCCAAGAAGCTGGAAGGATAGAGGAAATATATATACGTATTCCCCTCTATGTACAGAGGACTTTGTAGTTCTCAAGTGTTTCCTAATACATTCACTGGGTATTCTAGTCTGCATTCTTTTTTTTAGCCTAAAGCCTTTGTATGGGATTCGACCATGATCCTTTGTTGTCCTTGTTGCTCTTTTAAAAGGGAAATTCGATACTTTCAGGAGGGACAGGTGGGCCATGGTAGCTTCTTGACCTCATGGCTCTAGAGCTCCCTGTTTTTATCATGGCGTGATTAAAAATATGGCCTCTAATTTCTTTGAGAGCTTCCTCTCTGTTCCTGTCATCTTTTTTCTTTTTAATGTTTATTTATTTTTGAAGGAAAGAGACAGAACATGAGCAGGGGAGGGGCAGAGAGAGAGGGGGAGACACAGAATCCGAAGCAGGCTCCAGGCTCTGTGCTGTCGACACAGAGCCCAGCATGGGGCTCAAACTCACAATCTGCGAGATCATGACTTGAGTGAAGGCGGTCGCCCAACCAACTGAGCCACCCAGGCACCCCATCCTGTCATCTCTTTTCATCTGGACGTTTTCTATGGCTTGTCCATACTGCCTCTGTCCTGCCTGCTCTGGTCCCTACCCCCAGCTCTTTCTCCTCAGTGCAGGAGACAACACTCAAGCCCATCACTTCAGAGAGTTTGTAGGCCTGCGCCCTCTAGACTGTTTGGGTACCTGCAGCCCCCTTGCCCTCATTCTCAATTAGACCCTGCAAGACACTCTCCCCCATCCTCACCCCCTCACCACCCCTCCCCACCCCCCGCAATTTCTGCTGTCATCCTAGAATGGTCTGCCTAGCTTTCCAGGAGGACCTGACAGTGATTTGGGACTTCTCAAAAGCTCAGCGTCACCGTCACCGTAAGCAACTGTCTTACCTCGCCTTTCTCGCATACCCTTTCTAATGCCACACCTTTCCTAACAGGTGGGGTTTATCCACACACTCATTTGCGGCGCTGGCGGGGACATCCTATCTCGTAACTTTTTTGCAGATATTACCCTTGAGTGTTGTTTGTCCGTTTTATTACTTTTGTTGCTCTTTTTACAGAAAGTGGTTTCAACAATGTTCAAAAGCTAAGCCGCTACTCCATTCCAGATGTCCCCTGTAAGCCTATTCTTAATGGGACACTCTTCCGGCTACAAATACACATGTACCAGTATGCTCTCCTTTTCTCACATATACACACATGTGCACACACATGCATGCACGCTTCAAAGTAACAACTCTGTGAGGCTGTTCCAGAAATGAAACTAGGGACCAAAGCTGCCAGATTCAGGAACCTTCTGACTGTGCCCCTCAGTCGATCTCCTAAGGAGATCAATTCCCTGGCCATTGGTAAGAATAAACCAAATGATGTTATTACAACACCCAGCTATGGGGCCAAATAATCTATATGCTCATTTCTATTTGGTTCTCCATACAGAATGGGAAGAAATTTCAACTTATCCTTCTGGTTCCTATCTGCCTTCAGCATTGGGAAGTAATGTTTTATTACTAAGTGCTGTAAAAGGAAAATACACTGGAATGAGGCTGTTACCTGGCCAAAGCCTTATGCAATCACAGTCATCTTGCTCCTGGCAAATGGAGCGTTCTTAACCATTTGGCTGGGATAACAACTTTGAAAGAAAATAGAAGCAACTATCTTCATTTGGAAACAGAAACCATCAACAACCGCACCCCTTCTGCCTGGGTACTAAGATATGCTGATAAGAAAGGAAATCCCCCAAAGGAATATTCTACACCCAATAAAAAGGGATTCCACAGCCAAGAAAAAAGTGTTGGTGGAAAGGGTATAATAACAGGGGGCATGCTACGGTATCAGGTGACTACAAGCAGGTCACAAAATGTATGTACAAGACAATCTTAAAGAAAAAAGAAACACTGAAGACTAAACCACAATGTTACAATAGTGATGAGATTACAAGTGATGTTCTTCTATAGTATTTTTTAGTACTTTCGTATTTACCAACATTTATTTATAGTAATACCCAAAAGTATTTTTAAAGAAATAAAATATGCTAATTTTGTCAACATTTTGTTCGTCCAGCAAGATCTAGATGTTACTCACCCTCTTCCATAAACCCTACAAGCCCACATAGGGATGTCCCCTTCCCCACATTTTGCAAGTGCCGAAGGCAATAATTCAATAATCTGATGAGCATCAGAATCACCCAAATGAGCTCTTTTGAAGGCATATACCTGAGTTCCGCTCACTCCAGCCCCACTGAATCAGGACCTCTGAATATGGTGCCTGTATTTTAAACCAGCATATCTGGTGTTAATAATGCAGGTGTCCCGTGGACCCCACTTTGAGACACTGTAATAAGGACTTGACTTTTCACTGGGCATATAATTTGATACTGGGATAGCCATTTGTTATTGCAGAGGACATCTAGTGCCTGCAACCAGGTTAGCAATTATAGGAAAACAGCCAAAACTTATCCCCGAATCCTCTAAAATGATCCTGGGTGACAAACCAATAAAGATGACCCACAGATGTGCTTACCTCTTCCTTTTTTTTTTTTATGGAGTTGCATATCAAAGTCTACTCATTTCCATCTGTAATTCGGAAACTACCAGAAGTGGGGAAAATAGATAGAATAATGGGGTTTTATTTGTATACCTTCAGGCACAAACGTGGAATTCTACCTCTTCACTAACAATAGTATCTGTCTGATAATAGCTACTTTTGAGGGCATATGAAGGTAAACAAATACGCCCACACATATTTTAAATGTGGCCTATTAAAAATACCTACTCACCTCTGTCTTGAGCTAAGTTAAGAAAATAAAACCAACAGCCCCAAAGAGAAGCAAATTGTTAGACAAGTTGTATACACTGGGCTTAAATAAAAGCAAAGGAAAACAAAACAAAAAAACAGACAAGTTCTCATTCACATGAGATCTGTTTATTCTGCCCAGCCCAATTCAGAAGTCATGGTCTTACACAGTCCTAGAAGGACCTAGATGAACTCACACCCAGATTGGGTATATATTCACCCATTCCGGGAGGGGAAATTTCCCAAGCATGGAGACAATATAATGAACATCAAGACGCTGTGCTACAAAAGTCGATGTGTTTCCAGACTGGGGGTAGGGGGTTGGCTCTATCCACTCTTAAATCTGAAAAGTATGAGGCTAATATTTTAATGACCAGCACTGTGATAAATGGTTTACCTGAGTCATCTCTAATCCTCCAGGGGCCGTTCTGCAGACAAGACATCTGAGTCTTGTACTAAATAAAGTGAAGATTCAAACCCTGGTTTCTCTGCTTCCAAAGTCCTTGTGGCTTTTCCACTACACCAACCTACCACCCAACAGAGGCAATGGAAGAATGCTGGGCCCAAAGAAAAATATGAGCCTAAGTCACAACCTACATCAGGGCAGGAATCAACAGTGCAAGAAAGGAGGTGCCAAGATGTTCTAGGATTGTGTCTCTCCTGGCCAATGAAAGGAAGAGCCCCATTGTTCTAAATACTCCTGTGTAGGTGTGATAGAGCTCACAGACACACATTTTTAGTCAAATTTTAGTACATGAGGACAGTGGACAAATCATCATGGAATACCGCTCAATTAATTCTTTACAAGCTGAACACATCACTGAAACCACTTCCCAAACCAAGATACAGATGGAAACTGCCTCTGAGTCTATCCTACCCAAAGGCTCTCTGTGACTCTCCAGTCGTATCTCTCTCTCTCTCTCATGCACACACACACACACACACACACACACACGCAATCACACACACACACACTTTTAACAAGGACAAAGAATATGTCAAGAGCAACTTCAGTTTACCTTCAGCTTGGCAACAGCCCTCTAAAGAAGCCAATATTACCTTCCTCATGACCAAGAGGGAGTTTAGGTTGAAGATGCCAAATAATTTGCCAGGACGATGCAGCTAAAAAGAAGCCAAGGCAGAATCTGACCTCAAGTCAGACTAACCCCCAGCCCATGGTCTTTCCACAACACCAGAGAGGCTTTAGCACTCCCACTTTTAGTGTAATGTAGCTTAAGACCCCCCAGAATCAAATGTTGTCAACCAGAAAGGCAAGGAGGAAGAAGGGTATCATCAACATACCCGTCTAGCCAGTAGTTTTCATCCTACAACCAGCCCCTATTTTTGCTACAAGTCAACGTTGAAAACTTTGTATGTTGGTCCATTTTCCTACCTTAATAAGGAGGTGAAATCTTAAGGTGTGATGGTGACTCCAGCACGGCTTGGGTACCCTTACTCTGAACGTCACCAATCTTTGGCCAGGGACCAAAAATAAGGTTGTGGTAAAAATGAACACTGACACGAAATTCTGTCTAGATACAGAGAATCTGTATCTATGCTTATATTCTTTCAACCTGCCTTTCTCATAAAGGTCAAGTGTAGGAGAAATTTTGCCTAACAGAGCTTATAATGTACGTGTTAGATAATACGATTTTCTTGTTTTAACAAATAACCTGATATTTATAAGATGCCAATGTCCTCATTAAAAGGAAACCGGAAAAGGCAAGGGCCTGGCATTTCTTAACGAGGCTCTACGCTCAGCATATCACAGGAGTTATCAGATTTAATGTTCCCAACAATCCAATAATACCACGTACTATTAACTCCTATTAACTATTTCCTAAACTGCAAACAGTTTAGGAAAGACAAGAAATGACATCTCCAGGGTGGAAAAAACAACCGAACCTTGGTCATTGGACCTCAAAATCTAGCTCTGCATGATTAAATGGCCCAACTGGTAATATAAATGCTGAAATTTCAAGCTGCAATCATGGTTTTTAGGAAGAAGGCCTCTCAGTTACTCAGACAGCTTATAGAAAGAGCGGACAGAAGTGGAGGCGGGGATTTACATGCCTAGAATCTCCTGGAGCTTATGTTCCCATGTGAAGATAGACCAGGGAAGAGATATTCTATTTGCTCAGCAGAAAAAGGGCCCTTGGCCAGTTAACTACAAAGTGTTTGTGTCTTATTTCTTTGTGCCATCAAAGGTAAGAAACAGGTCAATATACTTCTCAGTCCCCAACGTGCAGGAGGAGGTATCTGTGGCGAAAATAAACTGTTCTGCTTAGCTCCTTCAACCCGAGGCAAAGCTCAGGACCAACTAACTCATTTATTGTGAATAATGTCCTGGGTATTTGCTGATGGGGCAGGTTATAAATCGTTGTTGATTTCACACAGAAGTTCGCTTTGCATCAAGCAAGGCTGATAAATCAGGCCAAAGAGGAATCAAAGCAGCCATACAAAATGCAGTTCATGGGGAAATGGTGACACTGGACAAATCTGAGACAGAGAGGCACCGTTCCACTAAGCAACTGAACAGGACGCAACAGGAAGTACAATGCTCCCATGGTCCACACTGGGGCCCCAATTTATCTCCTGTCTTTTTAAAAAAAAAATTTTTTAATGTTTTATTTATTTTTGAGAGGGACAGAGACAGAGTATGAGCAGGGGAGGGGCAGAGAGAGAGCGAGACACAGAAGCAGAGGCAGGCTCCAGGCTCTGAGCTGTCGGCACAGAGCCCGACTCAGGGCTCAAACCCATGAACCGTGAGATCATGACCTGAGCCAAAGTGGGACGCTCAACCGACGGAGCCACCCAGGTGCCCCTCCTTCCATCTTGTTTCCAATACCACTTCTTCATGCAATAGATAATGGTGATATACTCTCATGTTGTCAAAAAATACTGTTTTCTCTAAGAGCTGAGACTCTTCTATTTCAAATTGCTCCCATGCCTGGGATGCGTCTCTGTCCTATACTTCAGGTAATGGAACTGTGACACAACCGGGTAACTGGGTAACTTCCCCAAAGGCACTGAACAAGTCTGCCACAGGGAGAACTAAGGGCATAACCTAAAACCTACCCCATTGCCAACCCCCTCCCCCACTGGCAAAGACCCCGGGCTCCAGATCAACAGAGGCAAGAGACCTCACGGTACATTGTGACTCAGTAAGATGGCCTGCGGAAGGAAGAGAATACAGTCCCTGTGCTTGTTATCACCCCAGATTTCAGAAACGTCACGGCAATTGTCTGGTGCTCTGTTGCACTACCATTTCTACTCACTTGCAAAGATTAGTAGTTTGATATCTTACAGGAATTGCAGGTGGACTTATTCTTGAACATTCTGGAGCAAGTGAAGGAAAAAAAACCCGTTCCACAGGTATCATCCTGCATCCTATAACCTGATCTCTTTGGCGAAAATGTCCAGCAGTAAGGATTATGCTGTGAAAAGCCTCCTTTCCCACTTAAGAAAAAAAATTTCTAGATCTTCAACTACGAGGTTCATTTTCCCAATTTCAAAGGCAAACTGCTGAAGAGGACCTCACAGCTGTCAGAATACAAAACCCGTTGGTCGGCTCTTGGAGAGTTTCTTTCAGTTATTTGAAGAGGTCACTTGGGTTACTCGTCTCATACTGCCTGTGCCTGTGCCTCGGGTCTCCTTCTCTCCAAGGCAATAAAGCAACATGTCATTGTTCGGGGGACCATGGAGCCCTCCACATCCCAGGTGAGAGGTGGAATGAAAGGTCCTCAGAAAGGGGATCCAATCAGTTAGGAGGAAAACATTCTCTTAACTAAGTTTTGCCCTAAGCATCTACTTCCCCAAGATGCTAGCCTTTGTGTGTCAATGGAAAGGGGAGACTGGAGAGTTGATTCACTTTTCTAAATGCAGGTGTGAGATGAAGGGAACTATTGATTTCTATCAACATAGACAAAGAGCAAATAGAAGTGAAGACTATGGACACAGACAGACTGGAATACAAATGGGAACCACCAGGTGTAACACTGAGAGTTTCTGGACTCAGTTTCATTTCAGAAACCAGGGAACTTAAATCACCACAACATGAAAAAATAGTAAGCAAAATTCTAGGCTCAATAGCTCCATGTCATTGGATTTCCTTTATCCTGAATGTGTTTCCCATTATCTGTGGTTGCTATGGTAATGAAGGTGTTCTTGGCCGGGATCTTGATGACAATAAGTAAGCAAACAAACAACCTGGTTTCAGCTAGTTATAACGGTTAAGAAGCAAATGAATCAAGCTGATGGCATACAGGGTGACAAGGGAGGGGGTCACTCTTAGAGACGGATCTGGCAGTACAGATGCCCAAAAGGTCCAGGGATGGGCTTCAGGGAGCTAAGAAATCCCTTGAGATTGGGGAAAATGAAAATTGATATGTGTACGTGCACATTCCTCTGAAGAGAGTCCCAGGTTTTCATCAAATTCTTTAAGAGGTCTCCGCTCCACATCCGCCCCCACTGCCCTCCAATAAAAGGATAGGTAGGGATAACTGCAAGAAAGAAGCATGAGAGAAGGCCACTCCAAGGACCTGGATGACAGGAAGAAACCAGGCAGGTTTGGAGAAAATCTAAGGGAAAGTAAGGCTAAGCTGATGACACAATTGATAAAGAGATGGTCAAGAGAAATTTGGGAACCAACATGAGATGAGAGATTTTTAAGCAGGTTCATGGAGGAGACAGAGGAGGAAACAGGATTCTAAAAAGACTTTCTAGGAGTGCCTGGGTGGCTCAGTCAGTTAAGCATCTGACTCTTGACATCATCTCATGTCATGATCTCACAGTTTGCAGGATGAAGCCTCCCACTGGGCTCTGTGCTGACAGTGCAGAACCTGCTTGGCATTCTCTCTCTCTCTCTCTCTCTCTCTCTCTCTCAAAATAAACATTTTTTAAAAATTCTGAAAAGACTTTGAGGTGTTCATCCCTCGGGAGTTTCAACAAGGACAAAAAATTTGTTGTTGCTATTTGGGCTAAGATATGATGAGGGAGTCCCACTTTTTCCAGCTACACTGGCCAGATTCAAGAAGGAAGGCTTGGACACATGTGAACAAATAGAGGAAAGGTTCAAACCAGTGTGACCTGTGGCCAGAATGAAGCCTCTTTAAATAGATAACTGTACCCAAGGTCCTGGTCATCTAGTTAAACACCTACTATGTCCTTGTCTCCCTGACACACCCCAACATAATGAATACTGTGCTTAAAACGTTGAGGATTCTTGGGACACCAGGGTGGCTCAGCTGGTTAAGTGTCCGACTCTCAATTTTGGCTCAGGTCATGATCTCACAGTTTGTGAGCATGAGCCCTGTATTGGGATCCACGCTGACAGTGCAGAGCCTGCTTAGGATTCTCTCTTTGTTCCTCTCTGCCCTCCCCCACTCACACACACTCTTGCTCTCTCTCTCAAAATAAATAAACTTTAAAAAAAGATTTGGTGGGGGGGCGGTGCGCCTGGGTGGCTCAGTCGGTTAAGCGTCTGACTTCAGCTCAGGTCATGATCTCACAGTCTGTGAGTTCAAGCCCCGCATCGGGCCCTGTGCTGACAGCTTGGAGCCTGGAGCCTGCTTCAGATTCTATGTCTCCCTCTCTCTCTGCCCCTCCCCTGCTCATGCTCTGTCTCTCTCACTCTCAATAATGAATAAATATTTTTAAAAAATTAAAAAATTAAATAAAAAATTTAAAAAGTTTTTTTTTATGTTAATGATTCTTGCACTCCACATTCCCTCCTGTTCTTGCTTTTCTTTGAGTGGTTCTCCTAACCCTATAACCTCAGAATGCTTTTTCAATGCAAGGGGTAAGTGGTCCCTAGAATGCTAACTGGCACCTGTGGTCAGAAAATAAATTAATGCTTACAGGGTCCATGTGGCACCTTCAGTGCAACTAATACACAGTGGGGGAGGGGCTTGGAGGGACGTAGAGAAATATATGACACAAGGATGGCCAGAAGTTCGCTGAACACGAGTGAGAAAGGAGGCAAAATAAGAGACTAAGGACCAAAGGGGATGGGAGGGTCAAAGAGAGAGCAAGGAGTACGAGGGAAGAGAGAAGGAAGGAAGAGAACAGAAGGAAAGAGAAAGACAAAGAAGGGTTGGGAGGGAAAGAAAGTGAAGGAGCAACCAATGTGGAAATAAAAGAATAAAAGCATGGAAGGCAAGGACGGCAGAAAGGGGAGAAGCAAGACAAGCAAGAAAACCCAGAGCTGGGCACGGTGGAAGGTCATCGGCAACCACTACATCCACCTGTGTCATGATATGCATCTTCCTGCCTTGAAGGTTCAGCTGTAGATGGAAGAAACCCGAGTCTCTTCCATAACATTGCACGGGGTGAGACCACTCCGGCCATCACTGCCATGATGCATGTTCCCCACACTCCCCCAAACAGCTATTCGCTCTGACTTGGGCATGCATGGAAACTGAGTTCAACTAAATGCACACTGACCTCCACAAGACCTGCTCCTGCCATCACTACAGTCATTAAGGGAGAAAATTAATTGCCTGAGGCCAGAGTACGGAAATCCAACTAGACATCTCCTCCTAAGTGATCTGTCCCTGAGTGGACACTGGTGGACACATCTGTAAGTAATATTCCAAATTCACTTCCCTACACAGAATTTCCCTCTTCAGGATTTATAATAGTTGTGGTGGGGGTTGTTGAATATCTGTCTCCCCCAATGCACTATAAACTCCATCCATGGGAAGAATCCATGGCTAATTTTTAATCCCCTAGCATTTGGTGCCTACTAACTACTCATTAAGTAATTCTGAAGAATGAGTAAATGAATAGGGGTGGAGATCCCAACCCAAAAAAGTAACACTGCTCATTTTTTCTGGTCTGATTCCTCTAACAAGTTTGTTTTTTTTTTTAATCTTAAAATTAAGGGTACCTGGGTACCTCAGCTGTTTAAGCATCTGACTTGGGCTCAAGCCATGATCTCATGGTTTACAGGTTGGAGCCCCACATCAGGCTCTGCAATGACAGTGTGAAGTCTGCTTGGGATTCTCTCTCTCCCTCCCTCTGCCCCTCCCTCACTGGCACGTGCTCTCTCTCACTCCCTCAAAAATAAATAAATAAAACTTTTTTAAAAATCTTAAAATTATTTCTCCCAATAGTTAATGGCCATAAAGTTGTAAACAAAAGGGGCCAATCTTTATACAATTCCTAAAGCTATGCTCTTCCGTTCTTTTAGGCAAACCGTAATTTTTTTTTATCACCACCATCCCCCAAATTTATCATCCTGACAACACAGAAAGAACAACTTGATTAAACATGGAAAACTTTCTCCAAAATCGAAACACTGATTGTTGAGTCAGACTTGAAACAGTACATTTGTCCTGAACCGGCCTCTAGACTTTCTAACACTGGAGCAAACCAATAATCACCAGTGTTGGAGATGCTATAATTAAAGTCGGTTTTTACAATGGGGAGAAGGCCAAATCTAAAATCTCTCGCTGTTTGACACTCCCCCACTCATGTTGTTCCGCTCCAAAGGGTAGAGTAATGATGTGATGGATGGTTTCACCCAAACTCCACCCCAGGGCATCTCTGCCACTCTGTGGGCTTCCCTCTGTGCCTCTTTGTTGGTAGTGCTGGGTTCTTTCTCTCTGTCTTTCACTCTCTTTTTCTTCTTTCAGTCACATTCAGTATATAAATATATTCTCCTCTAGCAAATCCAGACATTGAGAGACAGAGCCAAAGTCCCCTTGACCACCATCCATAATCCCAGGTCAACCCCCACAGCCACCACCACTGTGTTACCTATTTGTTGTATATCCATCCAAACCTCTGCCTGTGCATTTATGTTCCTATATTTATACGGAGAGTTATGTCATCCTGTTTCATAACTTTTTACGTAAATAATAGGATATACTTTTTGTCCTATAACTTGCTGCGTTTACCCAGAACAGTGTCTTAGAGACCTCTGTACATCAGCATAAGACTCTACTTCATTCTACCGAGTGTGTTTTCCCATGGTGCAGGTGTGTCATAGACTAGCCACAGCCCTACAGTTAATATCTAGTCCATGCCTAGTTGTTGTTGCCATTGGCACACACGACAACACGATGAACCTCAAAAACACTGTGCAAAGTGAAAGACGCCAGACGCCATGTTGTCGGTAGGATTCCATTTACAGGAAATGCCTAGAACAGGTCAACGTATACAGAGAGAACACAGATCAGTAGTTGCGAGGAGCTGGGGGAGGGAGGGAATGTGGCGTGACCATTTGATGGGCATGGGATTTCCATGTGGGGTGACGAAAAGGTTCCTGCACGACACGGTGAGCGTACTTACTGCCACTGAATTGTCCACTTCAAAAATGGTTATTATAGTAAATAAAACAAGTATAGACCTGCTGGCTCACAGAGTATATGCTCTTTTCATTTTAATAAAGACTGGTAAATTGCCTTGCAAAATCTTCCTCCTTTTCTCTGGTGTTTGTATTACTGTATGTCCTTTCTTCCTGTGTATCTTTCTCAATTTACTCCAATATCTGTCTCTCCCTCTCCCCTTGCCTGTGCCTCTCTCTCCCTCTCTCCCTGCAGCCCCAGTGTTCTGTTCAAATACCTCCTCTGACCTTCCTCTCTGACTCTATGAATGGTTCTGACCAAAATCAGATAGTCACAAATGCTCCCTCCATCCCCCCCCACCAAATTCAGATGACATATTGGTTCACATTACACACATGGCATTCCCCTTCCGGTGGCTCACAGCTGACTCCCTGGACAGCTAGTTGAACAACATAAACATGCTAAGCGTGGGGATGTGTGGAAACATTATCCCTGTAGTCAGGTCAGAATCAGGGGGAGCACTGCATCAGTAGAAGAACCAAAGTTAAGTCATGGTCCCAGTGTACCACAACTCCTATTACACGGGAAGGATTTCCCTAAGAACAGCACGAAACTGTGCACTTAAGGCCATTTCCCAGGTACCTGCTGGCCTAGAAAGGGCGTTTCGATGTCCAAGATGTCCCAGATATGTTAGGGAGGTAGTACACAGTGCAGTGGTTAAGAACCCATGTTCTGGTATTAGACTGCCTGGGTTCAAATCCTGACTCAACCACATAACCAATGAAGTGACTCTAGGTACATTAACTTACGTCCCTGAGCAGTATTTGGTGATCTTTGCAATGAAGGATTGGTTAAAAAGTAACCAAGAATGTATGCAAACCATGGAGCACAGGCCTTGTCACATGGAGTATTAGTTACACCATTTGCTGCTAGAACAAATTACCATAAGCATAGTGGCATCAACCAACACATACTTATCCTACAATTCTGGAAGTCTTCAGTTATAAATGAACTCCACTGGGCTAAAATCAAAGTGTCCTCAGGGCTGTGTCCCCCTGGATGCTCTAGGGGAGAATTCACTTCCTTGATTTTTGTTTTCCAGCTTCTAGGATTTGCCACATTCTTTGGGTCCTACCCTACGACCTCCAGCAATCTCACTACTCTGACCTCTGCTTCTTCTGCCTCTGCTATCATGTATCCTCCTCTGCCCCTGACCCATCTGCCTCCTTCTTTCACTTATAAGGACCCTTGTGATCACATGGGGTCCACCCAAATAATCTAGGTTTATCTTGCCATCTCAAGATCTTTAATTTAATCGCATCTTTGAAGTCCCTTTTGCCACGTGAAGTAACATATCCACAGATTCTGAGGACTAGGATATGGACATCTTTGGGAACCCATTATGGCACCTACCACCTATGGGGAGACTCATGTATCACCTGCTGCTTCTTCTGTGTTCCTCCTACTACTACAGAGAAAGAGAATTCCTTGTCCTCCTAAAAGGGAAATGAAAAGCAGTCATGGCTCAGCTATCAAGAAACAATATCCTTCTCTCTTGACATTTCTCTCAAATTACTAAATACAACATCTCCTTTCTTTTCATCCATGGGCCACCTGTTGAAGTACTAACCACTGAGTTATGTTCTAAAGCATTATTTCGTGGCCCTGAAGTACCAGAAGGTACTTTGGCATAAAATACCCAAGGAAACAGATGAGGGAAGAAGTGTTCTGGGTAACTCAGCCTAGCTAAACTGCACTGATTTCATTGTCAAGGAAGAAAAAGGTAAAGATTCTTCTCCTTTATCCTTCATCCTTCTTTTGGTTTAAAAAAATTTTTTTTACATTTATTTATTTCTGAGAGACAGAGCGTGAGCAGGGGAGGGGCAGAGAGAGAGGGAGACACAGAATCTGAAGCAGGCTCCAGGCTCCCAGCTGTCAGCACAGAGCCCGACGTGGGGCTCGAACTCACTAACCGTGAGATCATGACCTGAGCTGAAGTCGGACGCTCAACCAACTGAGCCACCCAGGCGACCCAAGAATACCAACTCTTTTTTTTTTTTTGAGAGAAAGAGAGACAGAGCATGAGTGGGGGAGGGGCAGAGAGAGAGGGAGACACAGAATCCAAAGCAGGCTTCAGGCTCCGACCTGTCAGCACAGAGCCCGATGCAGGGCTTAAACTCACAGACCGCGAGATCATGACCTGAGCCGAAGTTGGACGCTCAACTGATTGAGCCACGCAGGCACCCCTCTTCTTTTGTTTTAGATAGCATCTCATGAGCATCTTTCTCTTCTTTCTCTCTCCTTTTTTTTCTCTTTTCCTTCCCCAATGTCTTCACTCACTCCCTTCTCTCTCACTGTCCAAAACCTGTTGCAATACTGGGTATCTTCCGCACATAAACGCCAGACTCCTGCTGGCCCCAGGAAGTTTGTCTCCTTCCCCACTGTAACTGTGATCTGTAGACAAGGGCTCGGGATCAATGAGAAGAAACCCATTTAACTAGTATGATAAACAGAAAAAGGAATAAAGGTGCTGTCATGTTGAAAAGAGCCATGCACCGGGGTCCAGCCCACCTTAGCCTTGAACCCAAATTGACGTGGACAAGTTACTTTTCCTTTCTTGGCCTCAAGTTCCTTGTGTGTAAACATCAAGAGTTGGACAGTACAATCTCACTGGTCTCTTTCAGCCATGAAACTCTACGATTCTATGGAAAGGTGGTCTATCCAAATCAAGCACAGAAGAGCAGAGATGGCATCAACTTGGGAATCAGATGGTTCTCGGTTTGAATCATGACCCCAGTGCTTACCAGCTGAGCATATCCATCAATCAGGATTCTTCTGGCTGCAAATGACAGAAAATTCAGACCATCTTAAACAATAAAGAACATCATCAGCTCATGTGACTATCACGCTATCATGTGAGCATCAGTTCATATGACTGAATGACCAGTGACAAAGATAGCTTCAGAATTATTTTGAGTTGGTGGACCAATGATGCCATCAAGATTTTGTTTTTTTCCAACTCTTTGTTCTGCATATCTTATGCTAAAACCATGCCTATGGACACAAGATAGGAACATGCCACCATTCCAGAAGCCATATGCAAGCTTCCCCAGGTCCTGGATAAGAAGAGGGTCTCTTCAGAAGCTTCTCAGAATTCCCCTGACCAAATCTTCTCCAACGCCTTGTTCTAAAACTGTGCCCCAGGCTAAGCAATGAACCAATTGCTGTGGCCAGTAAATGGGAATTGTACCGATTGGATGAAGCCTGAGTCACATGCTTCCTTGTCCAAAAGACATGAATTATGTGGGGCGAGGGTGGACATCCAAAGGGAAATTTGGCAGTTACCAGAAGACAGAATAATCAGTTCTGGAGAGACAAACACAATGTCTGCCACAATGGACTTTGAGAATACATTTAACTGCTTTGAGATGCAGTTTACTCATCTATAAACTAGGATGATACCTACCTTTAATTAGAATTAGATACAACAATGCTTATTAATCAATTGTCTTGGCATATGGTTTACCCCAGATGTACTTTTCAAATTAAAGGTAGCTACTAATATTATCGATGCCATCACTATATATCATTATCAATATATATCGTATTATAAAACACTAATATATCTTCCTTTGGGTCCTAACAAGTGAGCCTTGAGAAATCTCTCAGATGGGTTCACACATCAGACTGGAGCTTTCAAATGGCATAAAACAATCAGATAAAGAACGTTATAGGATGCAGAGGCATCCCCTGGTGCTTCATAATTAACATGGTGCAAATGTTGAATTACAGCCCTTAATGGGCCTGAGCCCTGGGGAATGCAGTGGAAATCAATTTTGGGAGGCATACAATAATCCACATCCATGCCCCACAAGTATACCTTCAACCAAAGGGTAGAAGGACTCAAGAGATGAAAAAGTTACTTCAGTCAGTAGAAGAACTTTCTTCCAGGGAGATCCGATTATAAAAGGAATAGCTACAATGGAGAAACAATGAGCACTTCATCTCTGGAGGCTGAATGACCAGCTTCAAGGTGTAGGAAAGGGACCCTGGTGGATCGGGTGGGTGCTGGAGGGATCAATGCAGATGTCTCCATGGTGCCTTCCTCCTGTGAGCCCACAACTCCATGAGAGAAACTGCACACGCCCACATCAGGCAGGCAACATAACCTAGCAGAGAAGGGTAGATCACTACCAGATCAGAAAGAACCAAAGAATGCCACCTTATCCCCACAGACAGCGGGGATATTCAACGCCAGCTACCTGTGGCCACACGAGACTACAAGCTTAATGTTGCCCGATCTTTCAGTATTTTAAGAGAATCCAAAAATCAGGATTGTGTAAGAAGTATTCCTATTTTAAAACTGGGCACCTCAATCACATTTATGATCTCGTGTAGGTCAAAGAGAACCATTGGTGAACCAGAATCATCCAATGGGCCCCCCATTTTGTGGCCTCTGTAAGAGAGGTAATTTCCTCATATGACACCATGAGGTCTTTTATTCATGTCAAAATTCATCAGCACTTTACAAAGCGTAATAAACTTTTAAGCTTAACTGCTAAAAGTGTCTCGCATATTGCTACAGAATAAGTATGTAGCTGCAGAGACTAACACAGACATTAAGCCCCAACCTAGCTCTTGATGCATATTTAAAAAGAAATAGGGGCACCTGGGTGGCTCAGTGGGTAGAGTCTGACTTGAGCTCAGGTTATGATCTCATGGTTCCTGAGTTCGAGCCCTGCATAGGGCTCTGTGCTGATAGCTCAGAGCCTGGAGCCTGCTTCCAATTCTGTGTCTCGCCCTCTCTCTGCCTCTCCCCTGCTCGTGCTCTATCTCTGTGTGTGTGTGTGTGTGTGTGTGTGTGTGTGTGTGTCTCAAAAATCAATAAACATTAAAAAATTTTTAAATAAAATTAAAAAAATGAAATTTACGGCAGTCAATGTAAAATTAGAACCACATTTCTTGGGAGGCCTCCATTTGTCTTTCTATACGGGGAATCTAGACTCCCTAATCCTCTATCCACTTGGATTCATGCAGTCCAGATGGAGGGCAGAAACAGAAACCTTGGATTCCAAATCCAATGCAGAGGCATGTAGCGGTCAAGAGTGGAGAGGAAGAAAGAGAAAAGCCCGTGTTGAGGATGTTGAAGGTGGTAAGTATCCCAGAGGCATTTCAGATAGCAAATCTATTACAAAGGAAAAGACATGATTAGCTAGGAGGAATTAAAGAATGAAGTCAGTAGATTCAGGAAAAACTGTACAGACCTGCTAAAACATTCATTAAAAAGATAACAAAAATGAACAGGTTTGACCACGGAATGGTTTGCATTATTTTGGCTCCAGGAGATAGGAAAACCAAGAACACAGTGGGAGCGTACCAAGTGGGTCTGAGTTCTTGGACAAGATTGAAGTTGTGCAGGCTTGCACTTCTGGTTGCCTTGGCAATAAGACTCCTACTTTATACTAATGACATTAGAATGAGTAAAACCCCATGCAAATGAAGTACACTGTAATTAGAGGCTTCACCGCATGTAATCTAGATAACACCATGTCAAAGGAAAGTTTAGAAAATAGTTTGGCTGGGCCTGTGCAGCAGAGAAGGAGGTCATAAAAGCAAGGAAATTGAGTTAGGAAAAAAAGGGGGAAATGCTTGAGACAGACTGAGTTTTACTGACTTGTTGGCTCTCCCATTGATTTCGGTCATATAGTCATACGCCCGCAACACCTCATCTGCTCTGTTTGCCTATGTCTCTCCTGGGAAGTAACCAAGGAATGGGGGAAGATGGTGATTTACTGTCTTAGCTCCCTGTATGCACTGCCTGCTTGTATCCATAAAAGAGAATCAAAAGGAACCTGGAGAAGTTTCGTGGAGTGGCTTACAAACACGTACGAGGCCGGTTATGGAATATAATGCTTTCTTACGACGGCTGTAACAAACTACCACAAACTCAATGGCTTAAAACAACACACGTTCATTCTCCTATGGTGCTAGCCGTCAGAAGTCCTAAATCAGCAGCAATGAGTTAGAATCATGCTATCAGTACTCTGTCCAGAGGCTCTGGAGAAAAATTTGTTCCCTTGCCTTTTCCAGCTCCTAGAACTGGAGTCCTTATTTTCTTCAGCTTGTGGCCCCTTCCTTCCTTCATCTTCAAAGCAAGAAATGTACCATTTTGCTTCAGCCATCAAATGCCTTCAGCCATCAAACGCTGTTCCTGTGGTGGAATCTCCCTTCGCCTTCTCTTGTAAGAATATTTCCGATTATATTATCCTGCATAGTCCAGGATAAGCTCCCATCTCAAGATCCTTAATTCAAACACATCTGCAAAATCCCTTTTTGCCCCATAAGGTAACACACTCATAATATTCACACAGTCCAGGGATTATGACATGGACATTTTAGGGAGTTATTACCCAGCCACACCGTGGGGCAAGAGAGAGCAGAAGTGGAGAGGAGAGGTGATTATAACAACTGTTCCTTAAAGTGCATTGCAAATTAGATCCCCACTAATGTTATTGGAAAGACACAAGTAAAGATGGGAATTTCTTTTTAATAACTGTTAACTAGGTTTCTCTGGATTTGATGCAGTTCTGATACTGGACCACAATGAGCACCAGCATATATGTAGGTTACACACACTAATCCATTAAAATAATCATTTGAGGGGCACCTGGGTGGCTCAGTCAGTTAAGCGTTCGACTCTTCATTTCGGCTCAGGTCATGATCTCATGGTCATGGGACTGAACCCCGCGTAAGATTCCACAATGAGCGTGGATTGGGATTCTCTCTCTCCCTCTCTCTCTGCCCCTCCTGCATGCTCTCTCTCTCTTTCAAAATAAATAAACACTTAAAAAACATTTTTAGTTTAAAAAACACCATGCAGGCCAAATGAAGCTCCTGTAACCTGTGGCTTGACACTTGATAAACTCCATTATAAATTGTTAAGTATTTTTGACTTTTCAACCTGGGCATACAAAGAGTTTCACCCAGTGGCAAGATACAGCCATATATGCATTGGCTGTGTTTGTTTTTAATGCAACCATGTGCATGCACACATAAGCACATGTGCACATGCACACACATGTACACACACACACACTCATACATAAACCTATGACTGTGTGACTTAATTACTTTTGAAACCATAAATTCTTTAAAAAAATTTTTTTAAACATTTATTTGTTCTTGCGACACAGGGAGAGACACGATGTGAGCAGGGGAGGGGCAGAGAGAGAAGGAGACATAGAATCTGAAGCAGGCTCCAGGCTCTGAGCTGTCAGCACAGAGCCCAATGCAGGGCTCGAATGCACAAACCTCAAGATCATGACCTGAGCTGAAGTCAAACGTTTAGCCACCTGAGCCACCCAGGAGTCCCTAAACCATACATTCTTAAAAGACAGCTTTTACCCTCATCTTACAGCTGTGGCCAGCACTGACCAATCACTGTCTGCCTACATGAAGATCTATACAGGCCCAGGGGTTGTTGTAACATTACCCAACTTCATGTGAGAGAAATGAGCCCCCCAAATGCAGTGTGAACCACCTTAGAGGTTAATCTAGGTAAAAGACCTGGCCAGTGAGGCCACTGGTCTTGAATGGAACCATCTCAGTCATAGAAGCTTCAACAGATTTCAACACAGTTTTTAAAAAAGTGACTCCAGTGTCCACACCAACAAATAAAACCTGTGAACCATGAAAACAATTTTGCCGGATCGTGAAAAGAGATCTGTGCAAGACAGAACAGGGCAATGAGCTAGAGTGCGATAAGAGGATCAAGTCGAGAAAGGTGTGCCACTCCTGAGGAGGTGACACACCGTGGAAGAAACCAACCATGTAAAACATAGGGGGCTAAATGTTCTTGGCAGAGGGAATTAGAAATGCAAAGGCCCAGTGGTAGGAATGAGCTTGGGGACTGACATGGCAGGAAGAAGGCTATGGCACCTGGAGCGAGATGGGAGAGGAAGTAAATGGGAGTAACAAGAAGCTGAAGCCACTGGCAGAGGCCAAGTAAGAACCTGGGAGCACCTGCAACCGGAAGGTCTCAAGCAGGAAGTGACTTTGTCTTACTTACGTTTTGGAAAGCTCACTCTGGCAAGTCATTCTATTTCTTTGAGTCTCTGTTACACCCTAAGACACAGCTAATACGCTTACTTTACAAGGCTCTTCACACAGATAAATTGGATCTTGGGCAAGAAGGCACCTGGGGCATACGAGGCACACTGAAAATGAGCTGAACCTCAACAAAGTGAGGGGATAAAGCACTGACTCCCCGGAGAGGAGGTAGGGGCTGCAGCTAATAGAGGAAAATGGGTCTCCTGATCCCTCACAGCACCAGCTCCTAAGAGAGACTATGATTCCATAGTCGTGCCTCCCCCCACGCTTGAGGGGACGGCTCATGCCTATGCTACAGCTGTGCCCCAACTAGCATCCTATGGTGGCTTCCAACAGGAAAACTAATTTAGTCGTATCACACTGAGAAATCCATCTTCTAATACCAACCTAACAGGTCAGCATACAAAGAATGGACTGCTGGTGACCACAGGGGTTAGCAAGACAGACTCCAGAAGACTGAGCGGTGTGCAACCACTCTCCCCCCCACCCCCCCCGCCCCACTGCTGCCCTGCAGAGCCCAAGGAAGTGTGTGGATTGTTTCTAACAGTAACGACCCACATACGATGTAACAGTCAGGCAGTATCTACTCAAAATCACAACACAACCCATCAGTTCATTTTGTAGGACATGTCATATAGGTACAGAAACCCATAGATGAGGAGATCTGTGCAGAGATGTTCAGGGCATTTTGTCTGTGACGGCAAGAGATTGGGGACAATCTAGACGGCCATCGGAAGGGGATTAGTGGCATCAGTTAGGGTACGTCCTCATCGTGGATGCACATTCTCTGCAGCTGATTAGAAAGCACAACTGATTCACCTGCACTGACAAAGAATAATTAGAGAAACACAGCACCACATGAGGAAGGCAAGATCTGGAACGGTGTCTAAAGAGGGCTACCATTTGTGAAAAGGGAGTGAGTAGTATGTTCACCTACTGAGTGAGAGCTTTTCCTGCTGCCAGGCACTAGGGTTACAGCAGTGGGCAAAACGAGACCTGAGTACATGGAGTTGACAATCTGATGGAGAGAGACAGACAATCCGCATGAGAATCCATCATGTATCAGGTGGTGATACAGTACAGATGCCAAATTTCTGCTTGAATTCAACTAAACCACGCAGACTTTCCAGCCTGTGACTGCCCTGCCCGATAAATAGTTTCATAAGGTCTAACCTGACACATATACAGACTGAATGATGGAAGACAAACAGCGCACCCCCCCTCCCCCTCCCCCAGGTAGGGAGACCAAAGAAGAAAAAATGCTTCTCTGCACGCGGTACGCTAATTATCACACACATGCACCGCCTATTCAAAACAAGTAATATCTTAAAATACATAATCATAGGAGAATAGAGTTGGCGCACAGAGAGAGGGGAGAAGGTAGATATGGACGGAGTGACGATTCAGAGCTAAGAAGGGGTGGAATTTTTTAAATGCAAAAGTCAGCACATACAGTGACATAGTGCAGAAGGGTACACTCAGCTCGAAACCAAAAGTAGTTTTTTCTTTGTGATTCAACTCAGTCCCCAAGGACAGCATAAACCCTAGACACAGATCAGGAGAGACCAGTGGTAAGTGGGGAGAGACCTGGGCAGGACGGGATGCGGTGGGCTCTGTGGCTCAGCTCACCAGTGCACCTGCCCCAGATGACCCTCGTCATGGGGCTGATTTACACCGGACTCGCTGATACAAAAAGGGACTGCAAAAGGCCACATCCCATCGTCACCCTCCACATCTTCACATGAGCAAAACCTGCTGACGGATCTTTCCTGCAGGAAATGAAAACCAACACATTGTTCCAGCCCAGAACAGAGAAGCGTCCAGGCAGCAAGGTCTCGTGGCCAGAGGCAAACTCGGCAGGGAGATGATCTTGTGGCACAGGGATGAGCGAGAGGGAGAAACAAGACGGGATGACAGCCAGACAGACACAAAGACTGGACGTGAGGTTCCTGAAGATGCGGCCTGGCATGGAGTGGCCACTTCTCCAGGGCGAGACACAAACCCAGTCCGCCCTGTTCTATGAGTGAGCGGCGAGGGACACAAAATGTGTAACTTTGAACCTGGTCCACATTCCTGCTCTCTACTTCCTAGCTTTGTGCCCTGGGGCACACTGACGAACATCACTGATCCAGTCTAAAAGGCAGCTAAAAACAAGCCCTATCTGGGGCACCTTGGTGGCTCAGTCAGTTGGGCGTCCGACTTTGCCTCAGGTCATGATCTCACAGTTCGTGGGTTTGAGCCCCGCGTCAGCTCTGTGCTGACAGCTCAGAGCCTGGAGCCTGCTTCGGATTCTGGGTTTCCCTTTCTCTTTGCCCCTCCCCCACTCACTCTCTATCTCTCTCAAAAATAAATAAACATTAGAAAAAATTAAAAAAAAAAAAACAAGGCCTATCTGATTAGTGTCCTCATCTCAATTGCCTAGTTATTCATTTCAGCATGTGTGTCTAGCTTTTTATAGTACTCTGTATGCTTCTGCAAAATAGACTCCGCCTAGGCAAATACCCACATCCTTATTTTTCTGAGCCCGGAACTCTCAAGGTAGGCACATATTGTAGAAACAAGATAGTATTTAGCCTTGAAAGAATTAGCGATTGTATCTACCTGAAAATTATTGTAAAAATGTAATGAGATGATGCATAGGAAGTGCGAAACACAGCTCCTAGCATCTAGTAGACTCTTGATAAAGGCATTAGTCCCTATCTGTGAATACCATGGGCAGGCAGCTTTAACAAGTGATAGCTAACTGAAAGAACAAAACCTGAACCCAAGGCACCTTTCCCTTGCCCATCTAGGGCTCTTCCCCTGGTCCCCAGGGATACCCTTTTGTTCTACATTGTGCTAGGCTCTTGGCCAGGACTACCATTTTGCACAAACCCAAGGGGAAGCATTTGGATTGTATTCCACGAGCACGGTCTCCCACTGGCATCTGGGGTTGTGCAACATGGCAGCCCTCGCTTGTCCAAGTTTCAGGTTCACTGGGTTCTCACCACAACATCTGCTTCCATGGAACCCCACCTGGACTCTTCAAGGCCTTCCGTCAATGCCACCTTCCCTCCATAGCAACCATCACTCCACAAGCAACTGGGCAGATACACACCTACCTCTCCCCCTATTTTTCTGATTCATGAATCAATTAGTAATTATCAGGAATAGCTGTGCCTTTACTGAGAAGATGGCTCTTATCGTTAATTGCAGAAAAATGCTAAACTAAAATTTTGAATGCTGAGATGATCTACCCAGGGCCAATGCCAAACAGACCTCTAGGCTGGGGGGTGAGAGTCATCTTAAAAATGCTCCAGGCTGCACCCCCCACATTTTTTTAAGAGGAAAAATTGAAGCCCAGGGAGGAAAATGTATTTGACCAAATCCACTGAGCTCACAGCAGCTCTCCTCACTATTTCCTCATCACCAGTTCACCCTTCTGGACTCAGATGCTGAGGGACTTTGGATTCATCCGGGCCTCAACCTAAAAGCCTTTTCAAGTAAAAAGCTGACATCAGTATCCAACCCTTCTTGGAGTGTGGAGACATCCCGTTTCCCTTTGGGACTCACCTCTCCCCATTTACGTTGGTGAGAGCATCAATCAAGGCTCCTGACCTCCTCAGGTCAAGGTGGGACCCACATCAACCCATCAGACTCATTCCCCCAAGAATTCACGTCTCAAGGGGGAAACACAAGTTCAGGGCTGATTCACCCTGAATGCTGAGCGCAAAAGTAACTGCCCATCAGATCCTGCCTCCTTAGTCCCCAGAGCAGCCCTCCTTCCTGTTCTCATAGAGGTATGTTTTTTCAGAGCATCCCTGACACCGGCCAATGAATCATTTTTCAATCTGACCTAGCCAAGCGCTTTAAATCAGAGATCACAATTGCGAAAGGTCTACGGTGAGGAGGCAGGGAAAGGAAACACATAAAACCCTTTCAGCAGTCTACAGGGGCGGCCACATGGGGTGCACAGAGTGATGGCCCCCAAAGATGTCCATACCCTTATCCCTGTTACCTTGCATGGCAAAAGACCCAAGGACAGAGACCTGGGACATACCACCAGAGACCTGCCTTCAGGTGATTTATGTCAAGTCAGTGGCAACGACTAGCTCACCCAAACAAGGGGAAAAAAAAAAAAAAGACTTGCTGCTGATTCGGAAAGCAATTCCAATGTCTGAATATCCTTAAATTTGGAAAATCAGTTTGCCCTTCTGCACACTTTGCATTAGATTGATTTGCATGCATTTAACAGTGCTGTGTGAGTGTGCTCCTAAGCCCTTTACCTGCTCAATCATCCATTCACTGCATGACTTTGGCAAACATTTACTGAGCATGTACTACTTACCAGGCTCTGGCAATCGCAGGGGACAGGGAGGCCGAATCACTTAGCCCCAGCTCGCAGGGAGCTTAGGGTTAGGGTCCGCGTGGGAAATGGGCACCCACGCAGACCCCCTCCGCCGTGTTCATAGGGCAGATAAACATCCAGCAGATGACATGTGACACGTGTTCAATATATGACAGCTACTGTTTATTTTCCTTTCGAAATCATTGCTGTCATCGTTATTATGAGATTGTGAGGATTAGGTCATGCATGTAAAGCATCCTTAACAGTCTGGTGCAAGGCATTTCAGAGAGGAAAGCTAAGATAGTATTTCTAAGAAGAATCTGCGGGCACACTTCGATGTAAAGCCAAGACGCATTTATAATTAGCAGCATTATTTGCAAGTAAGACAACTTATCTACCCAAGGCAAAAAACAAAACAAAACACTGTTTGCTCTCAGGTGGATTAAACCCGCCCCGCCCATGCCCCAATTCCTGATTCTGCTCATTTGCTTGGCTTTCCTCTGAGACTGCGGCCAGATCAATTTCAGCCTAGCTTCAGGACTCTGGGTGTCAGAAGTGGCTGCTGGATTTGCCTCATACTGACTTCCATGCCACATTAGAAACCACCCCGAAGAAATGAAAAGTCTCTGTAGCTCCGTGCTCAGGGTCTGAAACCACAAAATTGTACTTTTTCCCCATGGGTGGCTGCTTTAGAACATTTAGTCTCCGATTTTCAAGGAATATTTTTTTCACAGATGCCACTCTGGGCCAGAAACGTGGGGGAAACGTTCAGTCTAGGAGATGTTGCTATAAAACAGCGATCTGCGTTTTTCCATGTTGGAGACGGTTCATCAATAAAGAGGGAGAAGAATGAAGCGGGCTCACGTCACCCAGGCTGCTGAGCTCAGTGATGCTGGAGTTACAAAAGTGGTCCAGCTGCTGGCTGGTCGAGGCCCCCCTCCTCTGCAAGTCCCTGAGGATACACACAAACTGTCCCTACAATTACACCTCACCTTCCTGCCAGGTACTGACTTCCTTATTCCTTTTCCTTTTCCACCATCCAGCCGGGGTTCCTGGCAATACATGAGGACCCCCATGGAAACGGGCCCCAATGAAGCAAGGGGGCCCCCAGGATCCTACAAGAAGGAGGCTTTCTCTGTGCTACAAAAAAAAGAAAAAAAAAAAAAAAAGACAGCCCTGAGTTGGGATTGGAGATACTGGGTACCAGACCTGGCTCCACCATGAACCCAATCTCTCAGTTTCCCTGTCTGTTAAGAAATGGGGGAAAGAGGGAATAATCCCTGTCTGCCACCTTTAACGAACTATTTCAAGTGAAATACTGGACATAAACATTCAAAGCCCATCTCAGCCTTCACTGCACATGAGCATCATGTAGGGTACATTTTAAAAATTCAGATGCCTGGGCCTCACTTCAGAACCATGAAATCAGAGAGCGTTCTAGGGTGGCTAATGTGCATGTGGGGTCGGGGGCCAGCAGGCAAGGAAAAGACGAGAGACTGGAGAAGCGGTGGGTCCTTCTCAAGGAGTGCTGCTAAGTGTGGCTCGTGGGCCTGTTCGTTATGGGTCCCTGACGAGATGATGCAGAAACCGAGGGTTTAGTGTGAAGACACTCTCACAAAGAAATGTAGCACTGCTTCCATGTCGAACTGTAGGATCATTTTGGTAGTAGTTCATGTTTGTTGCACATTATAAATGTTTCAGACAATGAAGAATTAGTAATTTAAAAAATAAAAGCAGGGGCACCTGGGTGGCTCAGTTGGTTAAGCGTCCAAGTTCGGCTCAGGTCATGATCTCACGGTTCGTGAATTCGAGCCCTGCGTCAGGCTCTGAGCTGATTCTGTGTCTCCCTCTCTCTCTGCCCCTCCCCCACTCACGCTCTATCTATCTCTCTCTCTCTCAAAAATAAATATTAAAAAACGTTAAAAAAAATAATAATAAAAAGTAGGGGCACCTGGGTGACTCAGTCGGTTAAGCATCTGAGTTTGGCTCAGGTCACGATCTCACGGTTTGTGGGTTCGAGCCCTGCATCGAGCTCGCTCCTGTCAAGCCCGTCAGCACAGAGCCCACTTTGGATCCTCTGTGCCACTCCCTGCTTGTGCTCTCCCAAAAATAAGTAAGTGTTTTTTAAAAATAATAATAATAATTTTTTAAAATAACATTGAAAACAAATTAGAAGCACTGCTGTAGCACTGGGTGACCAGCTGTGTGAAGTCAAGTGAACCCCTACCAAGACCCAGGCTCTGTCCTTCATTCGCTGCATGCATGCACATGCTCACTGAAGCTCTTTGGGTCTACTTTCCTCATCTGGAAAATGAGAATCTGCATACCTGCTCTCTGCTCTTTTTCCAACAAGTCCAGGGGTCATTTATGTAGAAAACACCTTTAACAGTGCCAATACACGATGACCAATAAATCTAAAACAGAAGTCCTGCATGTCACTTTAGTACAAGGGGGAAGTTGAATGCATGGGTACACAGTAGATGCTCCATCAGTGCAAGGTTAGAGTCTTTTCCTCACTGAGTTTCTGCACAACCAAGGGGAATGTGGCCTCTGGAGCCAAGAGATCAAACGTGCTTACTAGCTCTAGGATACAAGGCGGGTTAATTAAGCGTTCTGATCCTCAGCTGCAAAATGAGGGTAAGTAATCACGGTGTAACCCGTGATGTTACAAGGATGAAATAAAATTAAGCACGTATAAAGCACCATGCATAGTGCTTGGCCCCTGTTAAGTGTTGAGCAAACAGCAATGTTGTTCTGTAATAATACTCATCAGTGTCATCCTTCCTTCTCTCCCGCCAGGTAGGGCGGGGATCCTGGCTGCCGCAGCCCCAGCACACGGGAGCGTGCACGGAGAGTCTGGACACGTCACTGAGCTGCTGTGGGTCTCAGTCAGGGCCCCTGCACTTCCACAGCCTCTGAGTGGTACCATCCCATGGGCTTCTCTCTCTCACCTCTCAGTATGTGCCAAACAGCTCACCCAACAGCCTCAGACTCATTAACATCTCATCGGTCGCAATGAGCTGCGATCCAGCAGGCGGGGCTCCAAGAGCAGGCCTTCCAGGGCGCAGGTGGCTGCCAGAATCCCCACAGAAGCATACCCATGGCCTTTGGGGACCAGCCACTCAGGGCGTGGGACAGGGAAGCCCAGAATTTAGGTCCTTTAAGAAACCCGAGGCAGCCACAGGAAGTAGGCATTGAATGAGGGACTGAAGGATACATGTACTGAGCACAGTCCCACTCCACACATATTTATGGAGCACCTACTATATTCCGGGTGTTGTGCTAGGTACTGGTGTGTACCCCTGAAGGGCACAGATGGAGTTTACAGTCCCGTGGGGGAGATCGATCAAAAACCAAGGGAACAAACTCATCGAAACGGTCAGCATTTATTGACCACCTATTGTGTGTCAGACTCTGCCCTCCTGGATGACCCTATGAGGTCACGTGTATCATCATCCCCATTTTAGAGAAGAGGAAAATGGAGCCCAGGAAGTTGGCCCAATATCCCAGCCATTGATAAATGGTGAAGCCAGGAGTCTAATCTCGGCGATCTGCTGCAGAATGAACCACCACCAGACATCAAGATGGGAGGTTCCAACTAGGCTCATCTCATGCCACAATGTAAACAAACAAAATGATGACCTCGGGTTGTTCGGGCATATTCCAAAGCTAGACACTGAGGCACTTCTGAACTGGGAGTAATTCGGCCAACCAAGGCAGTGGTTCTATAAACACCACCAGAAGCCCAGTAGAAAACACTGGATAGATATTACATGGCCTATTTGCTATTTTCTCTAGGACTTGTGGTTTTTCATAATGCCTCTTCGGCGTCTGTATTATGGTGACAAGTTTACAGATGAGGAAACGAAGGACAAGATTTGTTTGGTGGTCTGGCAAAATTTTAAAACCAGTAAGGGGACACACCAAGATTTAAACACCAACACAAACTCATTTTCTACTGTTACCACGGACGGTTGAGTACTGAAAAGTCCTCCGTAACCAGTGATGAAAGAAATAGGCAGGACAGAATTAACACAAGCAGAAAGCCTTCTCATATTTCCTCTTGCACTGGCTCAAGGGCCTCTCGTGGAAGGAAAGCTGTCAGTGTAGACTGATCTAAATGGGCATTGGTGTCCTGCTAGTTGAACCCACAGACAGAAATAATAGCAAGTCCATGGGTTTCCATACACATTCTGAAGAGGTCTTTGATATACGGCCCTGGGAGGTAGGCTCTGGTGCCATTTTGCATATAAAGAAAATGAGATCCCAAAACAATGAGAATCGTGATGACCAATATACATTAAGCAAGTGCCTTACGCCAGGCACTTTACGCATTGTGGCATTTAATCCTCTCATATGAAGCTGTCACAGTGCCCACTGTTTAGAAGAGGAAATTGGGGCTCAGAGAGGTGAAATGACTCACCCAAGGTCATCTGGGTGGTCAGCAAGGCCTGAACTCTAACCCAAAGATACGCTCTTAACCAGCGAGGCCTCCTGCCTCTTCCCAGGACAGACAAGGGCTCAACCTGCGTCCATCAGACTCCCCGTGGACACCGGCCAGTTCATTTGGATTTGTGGCTCATAGAGACTCTTGTGAAGACTTTATTGATGCCATACACGGTCCTGAGCAAAGATGTGTTTCAGTCTCAGCCAACCTATGTCCCTGCCACCTCTTTCCTGTCTCCTACTGCCTGTCGGAAACCACACGATGGACCACGGGGGCCTGGCTTTCAGACACTTTCATGCTGCTGTCCCATCCAAGCCACAGAGTTAGAGTGGCATCTAGATGAGAGGCGTCGACAATGCTGGGAAGGCCCACAGTTGAGCACCACCCCCTACTCCCCACTCACTGAAGAGGTAGGCACAATAGCTTTCCCACTGCTTGGCATTATTTTATGTCAAGTGAGAGTCATTGAATGGCATGGAGACCACTTGTCGTCACAGAATGGCTCTTGGGTTCATTGGTTGTTCATTCTTTGAGGAAACAAAGAGAGCTCTGAATTCAAACACAGCCTCCAACAAATTAACCCAAGAGTGAATGAGAAGGAGGTGATAGCTGAAGTGGGGGAAGAGTCTGGGAGACCAAAGAATTTGGCTGTGAGAAGGGTCAGGGAATAGGAAGAGAAAGGGAGGGGTGAGGAGGAGAGAGGGGAAGGGAAAAGCGTGGGAAGAGATGGGGGGAGACCATGGAGGAGAAAATAAAGAGACGTGGCATAGATCGGGGGGCTGACAAGGAATAGAAATGATCACCGGTGCAGCTGAATCATGAAATTTCCATGTTTACTGGAAACGTGGCTCTGGGGTTTAACAAAAGGTGTAATGTCTCAACTTGCCAGATTGGGGAAACAGCAGGACTTCTGGAATCTGTTGAAGGAGGCCAGAGTGCCTACCCATTGGACTCCAGGAAAGGGACAGTTTGCCCCAGAGGTGACAATGAGAACGCAA
Source organism: Acinonyx jubatus (assembly GCF_027475565.1). Taxonomy (NCBI): domain Eukaryota; kingdom Metazoa; phylum Chordata; class Mammalia; order Carnivora; family Felidae; genus Acinonyx; species Acinonyx jubatus. The sequence continues at coordinate 4,004,981 of NC_069398.1, forward strand.
GGGTAGCGTATCAGGCAGGGTCCACCCAAGGGTACTGACAACAGCCACCACCCCGCTGTCTCGGGTGGCCACGACAGGCAGGCCAGGGGGTGCAAATGCCCCCCGGTGGACACACAGCCTTTTTTACAAGGAATCTTGCTGCAGACCCAAGAGACTCCCAGACCAGGGCTTTGGACAGGATTGCAATGACGTTATGTATCCCAGGCAGTGGAAGTTTCCTCCAAAGGAAACAGGAAAGCAAGAGGCTTCAGCAAGTCAGGCAGCCTCTCCGACTCACAACGCTGTCTCACTCCACACCATCGCTGCTCCCAGCCCTGCCTCCTTCCTGGTCATAACAGCTCTGTACAGTCACATAGAAAGCAGACACAAAGGCAGAAGGATGCGGAGAAGGTGTCCGGAACCCCCCACCCAGTGGCGACCACTAGGACACAACCCAGTGGGTTGAGAGCAGGGTTCAAATCCTGACTTAGGTTCTCACTAACTGGATGGTTTGGGGGAAAGGTACTTCACCTTCCGGGGCCTCTCTTTCCTCATCAGTTCCACGGAAGTAACAAAATACGAAACAATAAAATGCCGGGGGCACTGTTTGGCGCTTATAGGAAGCTACTGCTGTTATTTACTAGTGTTACTATTTGCACCTGTTCTTTCCTCTCTTGCACCTTCTCCCAGTTAATCCGTTTTCAAAGGGCTGCGGCCCAGTGAAGTCCCCTCTGATGGCTCTGTCCAGAATCAAAAACCCATGCACCAAGATCCTAACCTTCCCTTCAGCCCTTCCCTGCTCTGTTTCTGCATAGTGTTTACCGGTTGACATATTATACATTGTCCGTACTTATGTCTCTCTCATCTTCCCCCCACCACTAGACAGGAGCCCCCGAAAAGAGACTTTTGCCTATCTTACGTATCTGCAGCACTCGGAGCTGAAAGAGAGAGAGAGAGAATGTATGAGTTGCTTATAGCTCCCCCCAACCACCGCATCTGCACGAAGGTTTGCAGGACCTTACAAAGCAGCTGTCCATATTACAGATGAGGAAACCAAGACCCAGGGAGGAGATCTTGTCCAAGATCTCACAGCAAAGTTTAGCAGTTCGGCCGGCAAGAACACCCCGATACCAATGGTGGAATGTGGCGCATTTCCCCTCGGTGCTGCCTCGTCTCAGAAACGACTTCCGTTATCGAAGCAGCCCGGCTCCCAGTCCTGGGTCTGCAGCAACTAGCTATGTGAGGTTGGCGTGTCCCTCAGTGATTCCATCTGACCATCTGCAAAATGGAACAATAAATCCTGCTCTTACCATCAACTGGTGCTGCGCTGAGCATCGGTAGGACATTTTGGAAAGTTTCTTGGCTTCCGTGGTGAGAAGGGAACCTAGTGACACAAGAGGAGCCCTTGCTGGTGTGCTACAGGGAGTGCTGAAGTCAGCGTGCTCCCAGCGGGGGCTGGCCCAGTGCCTCGGTGACTTCCCATTCAGGGACTCCCCCGCCACTTGTCACAAGCAAGGGGATGCTGTCTCAGTAAAGGACAGGACCGAAGATGCTGCTGCTCCCATGAACCAAGCACTCTCTCTGCTTGGCTGTGTTCCTGCCCTTCCACTTCCCAGGCATTCCACAGACACCGTGTACCTTACCCTCTGTCCATCCCCCCTGCCTTGGCCTGGACAAATCTCTCCAGGAAGCATAGCCTTTCACATCCACGCGGCTTCCCCCAGGGAAGAGCTCTGCTTGTTACAAGATGCCCTAAAGGGCGTGGCTCGGCTCACACGCCTCTGGTTTTCTGGCAAGTCGCTGGAAATGCCATCATTATCGCTGGTGGCTGACTTTTTCTCTGTACGGCCCCAGGCCATACCTGTGCCAAGCACTCCACACGGCACACAGTACCGCTCACTCCTACAACAACTCCATGAGGCAGGCACTGCTGTTACACCCATTTCAAAGATGTGGGAACAGAGACACAGAGTGTTTAATTAAATTCCCCCAAATTCCACAGTCAGTAAGTGGCAGGGATGATTTAAAGCCAGGCATCCAGCATAGCCAGAAAAGAGTAGGACGGTGATAGCTATCTGTCCAAACCACGTGTGTGCTCCTGTTTACATGAATAGTATGTCCTTGTCCCTGGAGGCAGTTGCCTAGCCCAGAACTACATTTCCCAGCACCCCGTGCACCTGGGTGTGGCCATGTGACTCATTCTTACCAATAGGATGTGAGCCAGAGTTTAAAAAGGTAAGAAGATTTCTCTTCTCCTTCCTTGCTCCTTCGGCTGGTGTAGGACATTCTGAGGTACTGAAGGATGGCTGGGCCACAAGACGATAGGGACTGCCTTCCTAAATCCCCACATGATGGTAAGCTTCCTGCTGACCTGCACTGCACCAATGGATGAGCAAGAAATAACTTTGATTGTTAAGTCAGAGGTCAACCAACTTTTTCCAATAACAGGCCAGAGAGCAACTACATGCAGCTGTATGGTTCATAAAGTCTCTGTCACAATGACCCAACTCTGCCATCATACCACGACGAAAGCTTCTTCAGGCAATCTATAAACAAACACGTGCAGCTGTGTTCCAATAAAACTTTATTTACAAAAAAAACCCAAAAAGACAATGGGCCAGACTTGGCCCACAGGCTGGAGTCTGGGAAACTCTGTGTTAACCCGCAGAATTGGGGAGGCGGGGGGGAGTATTGGTCTGTGTGGCTGTTAATCAAGTAATATGGGGCAGGGGAGAGGAATGATCACAGTCCTCAGTTCCCTGGTCACCCATGACCCAACACACGTCCCCATCCTTCCTCCCCAAAGCTCGAGCAGGCCATGAATCCAGGCCATAGGCTTCACTGCCTGTGGAAAACCAGAAGGGGGAGTCCCCAAAGGGGACCCTCCATTTCCCAGCCAATTCACACAGCTTCCCAAAGGCTGCACTCATGTAGATTCAAATGAAAAAGGGCATTTTTTAAAAAGAGGACAGAAACGCTGAATAAAACACTAAATAGGAAAACCCAACGCAGCACTTAAAAGTTAATGTCCCAACATTTATTTGGGGATGAAGCGTATGTCTCACTTCATCTGTGGTTAAAAAGTTCCCCGCCTTACTCGTGCGGTGGCTTTTTGGTTGTCTGCACGACGCAGCTGATGAGAGTAGAAACTGCACGCGGCGATGGGAACGGAGCGCAGGAAAGGTGCCGCACCTGACTGCCCGCAGGCGGGAAGGAATCCTTCCAGAGCCTCTCCGACTCATCTGCACATTCTTGCGAGACTTTTCCTTTTAATCATTAAAGGCCGTACAACGGCGTTTCTCTCGTCACTCAGCTTTCCTGACAGTTCTGGCAGAAAATATAATAGACACGTGCTGAGTTTCCCCACCTCTGCTCCGGACGGCGATGCGATTGCTTAGCGACGTCTTGACAACCAGGATGTGGCTTGTCAGATGCGGTGGCCGCGGCTCTCTGCAGCCAGGTGCTCTGTGGGCAGGGGGATGCGAAATCCCGAGGGTATTCATTTTGGTCCCCTGCCCACACTTTCTCCTGCAGATCCATGCAACCTGGGAAGGTCCCAAACAAGGACCAGGGCATTTTCAGACAGAAAGGTGTGTCTTTTAAAGCTTTTTTTTTTAAGTTTATTTATTTATTTTGAGAGAGAGAGAGAGAGAGAGAGAGAGAGAGAGAGAGAGAGAGAAAGCAGGAGAGGGGCAGAGAGAGAGAGGGAGAGACAGAGAATCCCAAGCAGGCTCTGCACTGTCAGTGCAGAGCCCAACTCGGGGCTCAAACTCATGAACCGTGAGATTGTGACCTGAGCCAAAACCAAGGGACCGATGCTCAAGTGAATGAGCCACCCAGGTGCCTCCAGACAGAAAGGTTTTATCTCAGGTTCTTTCCGCGTGCATTCTGTCTTTTTCTTTCGCACGTTTATAGTGATGTGTTACAAAGGGGCCTATCTTCCTTCCTTGTCTTTTTTCTAGCCATCTCCCCCCCCCTGTTTCTCTGCCGAATCTCTGCTTTTGGGCCGGGAGGCATTACCTAGAAATGTAAGTGCAGCGTGATCATCTATTCACTCAGCAAATAGTCACTGACATCTACAATCTCTGAGACTGTTTCAGGCTCCGGAGATACAGCAGTGAGCAAATCACAGTCACTACCAATGTGCCTACATTCTAGTGGGGAAAACAAAACATTTATAATGTGTCACCCAAAAACTTAAAAAGTAAAGCCTCTTCGGTTTAACATTTCCTACACTGTTCAGGGGGTGGGGTCTGCCACCCTGGCTTCTGGCATTAAAATATGCTAATGTTCATGGGGCCAGGGAGAATCTGAGCTTGGGAGAACGGTGCGGGGGGCCTCAGAATTGGAGATTCAAAGGCCTGGGCTGGAGTCCTTCTGCCACTGAGTTCACATCATTTCCTGGTTTCCACAGGCTTCTTTTCGCTCCCAGAATAGAATCTAACTCCTCGACATGGACTTCAAGACCCCACATGATCTGCTTCTGCTACTTCTCCACTCATACCTTTTATTCCCTCTCTCTGATCCACTGGCTTCTTTCCTGTTCCACACATACAGAGCCTATTCCCACCTCAGGGCCTTTGCACCTGCTGGGCCCTCCACATGACTGCTCTTCCTCAGACACCCACGGGGCTGCCACATTCACTTCCAATGTCAGCATTTTTAAGAGGTCTTTCCTATCTAAATGGACAGTCGATATGTTATTGTCTTGCCCTTCTGCTATGGACTGAACGTTTGTGTCCCCCCAGAATCCATGTTGAAATCCTAACCCTCCATGTGATGGTATTTGGACCTGGGGCCTTTGGGAGGCGATTAGGTCATGAGGGTGGCACCTGTGAACGGGATCCGTGCCTTTACGAAAAGACAGAAGAGCTTTCTCTCTCTCTCTCCCCCTGTCCCTCTCCCTCTCTGCCCTCCACCATGGGAGGGCACAGCAAAGAGACAGCCATCTGCAAGTGAGGAGACGGGTCCTCACCCAGAAGTAAATCTGTTGGCACCTTGACCTTGGACTCCCCAGCCTCCAGAACTGAAGAGAAGTAAGTGGTTGTTGTTTAAGCCACCCAGTCTATGGTAACTTGTGGCAGCAGCCAGAAAGGGCTAAGACACCAGCTTTCAGCTTTTCCACCCAGCCCACATCATTCCCTGACACGTTATCTGCACTCGCTGGCCTCTGTGGCCTGTCCTCCTTCTCTAGAACATCAGCTTGTGAAGGCTGATCCGGGGGTGACGAACACCACTCAGCAGCTGGAACTCAACGTGCCCACTCTCCTCACCCCCTGCCAGCTTTCCATGTGGCTGTCCGAAGGTGCTTCGAGAAGGTACCTCTGATGCTTACCACTACCACCGCCCCCCCGCTCCCCGCCACGGCTGTGAAATCTTCGCCGGCTTCTCTCTCCTCTTGGAATAACGATGCAAGTTCCCAAGGTGGCCTGCAAGTGCCTGGGCCTCCCTACCTTCACCCTCACCCTTCAAGCGGCAGACTCTTCTGCGGCCTGTTTTTCAGACTTTATATTCGCTCCAGTCCCTCCTGCCACAGGGCCTTTGCCCAGGCTACTCCCACCACCTGGGACACTCATCCAGTCACCACCTCCTCGTCCTCATAGGCCAGCTTCTGTCCACGTCCTCAGGCAACCTCAGACCTCCCCGACGGGTCAAAGCCCCTATCACCTACTCTCACAGTGCCTGTGGTTTCACAGGACTTAGTATAGGAATTGTATTTTTATTTAGGTGACACTTTTTCTCGTGTCTGCCCCCCTCTCCTGGACTGTAAGCGCCACGTTAACAGAGAGACTACTGCTTTTACTCCTATTATACACTCAGAGCCCAGCACATAGTAGGCTTTCCAGAAATGCATGAACAAATAGCTAAAGGAACATGATTTTCAAACAAGCTACTTAATGCTTACCGAGCCCCAAACAGCAATAGCAGTATGTCGGGGGTGGGGGGGGCATTGATGAGATAAAACTTAAAAGTCAGGACGATGCTTTGTAAAATGCAATGGGTAGGGTTGCACGAATTAACTGGTTACTTAAAAACGCGGGCCCAAGCATCTCTACACCTCCCCTCTGACCCACTGAATCTGAAGGCTTCCAGAAGACACCTGAGCCCAAATACCACTGGTGCTCAGTTTCCTTAGCAGACTTTTGCTCTATTAAAAGTCAGTATATCAGAGGCTCTCCTCACCAACCCAGCAAGTCGGGCATTCACCACGTGTTCTAAGTGCTTTGTACAATGAACGCATTTAGCCCTTGCAGGCTATCATTATCCTCGTTGTACAGAATGGGAAACGGAGGCAAGAAGCAGCGAGAGCACTTTCCAACATACACGTAACTAGAAAGTGGTGGATTCGGGGTTTGAACCCAGGCCTTCAAACGCTAGTCCCTGCAACCATCATGCAGTAGGGCGGAACCCACGCGCAAATGACAAACAAGGAAACTGAGGCCCAGGCAGGGTTAGTCGCACGTTCTACCTGACTCCCAACCAGAACTCAGAATATGAGACCAGTGTCCAATGCCCTAGCCAATGGGGACCCCCAACCCATCACCATGCTATCCTGCCCAGCACACCAGGATCCCAGGACCCTCCCAATGCCCCAGCAAGGTTGCACCTATGGGTGTGTTCACCTGCACTCCTGGGTATACGTTTGCATCTGTGCTGGGCCATTTCTGTGACCTGCCCAGGTGCCTGTCCCTGGTGTCCCCACCTGTCATGTCAACCTTGGACTGTAATTCAACTCCATCAACATTCACCAAGATTCTAGCGCATGTAACTGGGCAGAGAGGGAGGGTTACAGTCAGGCCTGTGTTCAAATAATTCATTCCTACACTCCTTCATTCATTCATTCAGTTGTGGAAGCCTGGCCAAATGATGGGGCTTCCTGATACACTCAGGGTACCAAGGAGAACCCAAGAGACAGGGACGCTGCCATCAGCAACTCAGAGCCACTAAGACCCTAATCACATGAAGAGACAAGAGAAATGACTTGCAGTGATGGAAATCAGGAAGGTGATGTGGCAGTAGGAAACTGAGTGGAAGGTTGGAGAGATCTTTAAAACAGGGCTGGGATCGGTCCCGGACAAGTTCCAGGCCTTTGTGCAAGTCTCTTAACCCTGCGAGCCACGGTTCCCAAATCCATGAGTGGGGACGGTAACATCTCTGCATATGTTTAAGGGTCAGAGATGAAAGCTACGCTTTTGTTAAGCCAGGTACTAGGCATTCAGGTGTGAACAGGACGCTGTCTGCAGCCCAGAAGGGGAGACAGACCACAGGAAGACGTGTGCCACCAGCATTAAGGGGACACCACAATCAGTCCCCTCTGGAGCCCTGCCCCCTGCTCCCCCCAATGCAGCCTTCTATGCCCAGTCCAGGCCTGTTCACCCCCTACCAGAACTGGCGAGCTCTCCAGCCCCAGCCAGCCTGGCAGCCAACCGGAAGAAAGGCACCCACCTCCTCCCACCTCGCTGGGTCACCGAACAAAGAGTAGACAGAGGCAGATGGGTGCACTTTCGGCCCCTTCCTTGGTTTTTCTCTCTTGCCCCAGGCCGAAAAACCAGCAAGGAGAACCTGCTGAGAGTCCTCACAGGAAGAGGCCAGACGTTGGCAGAGATGGATGTCTTCATGAAGCCAGGCTGCCACGAGAGCCAAGATTAGCAGGGCGATGGGGAGACAGGGCTACGTCCCGTCTGACCACATCATACTGCTCCAGAGACAACGGCCCGTCGTTCTCTGCCTTCAGGCTGGGTCGGCGATCGGGGCAGCTTAGCAAATTGGGTCAAAACCGACCCAGATAGGATAGAGCCAGGCTCTGACGGGGGAAGAATCATGGTTTGTTGGCTACTGGTCAAGGTCAAGAGACAAAGGAGTCACTCATCTTTTAATAGCCCCAGGTGGGAGAAAACGGGTGTATCGATTTGGCAGATTTGCTGGCTTGTGGCCTTCTTAAAGACTGCCCAAATCAAGGCAGTCCTGGCATCGGCACTACACACATAAGCGCACACACACACACACATGCACACACATACAGACACACATGCATTGTATACAAAGAGATATAAACATGTGTGTATAGACACATGCATATGTATACAGTGTAGAGACACGCGTATTGTACATAGACATATGCAAACATGTATACATAAATACACACGTGTGTCTGTGTAAAGATATACATGCATATGAACAGAGAGACATATGCATACATAAAGACACACATACATATAGAGACAGACATACAGATATGCACACAGACATTACCTATATATACAGACATATATATATGCAGGTGCTGGTGTCATATTCTACATCAGCATCTCCTCAACTTCCATCGTTCGGACACCATCTTTGTGATTTTTGCCGTGGGTGCAAACCACCTATTTTATTAGCAACATGATACCTTTTTTTTTTTTTTCAACGTTTATTTATTTTTGGGACAGAGAGAGACAGAGCATGAACGGGGGAGGGGCAGAGAGAGAGGGAGACACAGCATCGGAAACAGGCTCCAGGCTCCGAGCCGTCAGCCCAGAGCCCGACGCGGGGCTCGAACTCACGGACCGCGAAATCGTGACCTGGCTGAAGTCGGACGCTTAACCGACTGCGCCACCCAGGCGCCCCACATGATACCTTTTTTAAATTGAGTTGGGTTTCATCTAAATCAATATATTCTGAAAGACAGTCAGTGAAAAACCAGCACCATTCACCATGACATAGAGGCAGCCATAAAAATAAATACAATGGATACAAGACAATGCCGGCAGATCCCAGCTGGGGACAGGAGCCTCAGTCCCAGATCTACCAATGGTTTGTTAAGAAGGGAGGGCAAAAGCTGGGGCAGGAGGTGGGCAACCTCCAAGTAAGACCTTCTCCTTGACCTGATCTGGAAAGAATTGAGCAAGAACTGAAATGGGGGTCTGTGATTCTGCCGGTCTAATGTGGTGCTAGCCTAAGCCCCTGCCTTCATCTCGGGAAGCACCTGTCTGCGGCCTCCGCTGGGAGAAACGGGCCGGGGGCACATGCCCAGGGATGTGTCGGGTGGCGCATCCAAAGGGGTTGAACCGGCCCGAGTGTCGCTCGCACCAATTACCCAGCGACGCGTCCTCCTACCATAATCGTCCTGAAACTCCTTCAGGGGCTCCCCCGATTAAGTCTGAGCTCTCCTGTCTTTAGAATCCTTTACAACTTGACAACTTCTTTGGCTTTGTCCTCACTTCCCACCTTGTGCCTGTGCTCATTTCCTCCCCTCTTCATGTGCTCCGCCCCCAGGCAAACCGGCCGCTCCGCTTCCAGACACACAACTCAGGCTTCCACACCTCCCTGCCTCTGCACCATCTGACGTGTCCTTCCCTGCTCCTCCCGAAGCCCTGCCCATCCTCCAAGGTGCATCTAGAAGGCCACCTCCACTGGGAAGCTTCCCCTGCCTTCTCCCGGGTCTCACATACCCTAGGCCAGTGGTTCTCAAACTTGGGCATCTGGCGGCACCACTGGGGGTTTCCAGTGCAGGAGGTCTGGGGAACTTGCACTCCCAGGAGATGCTGCTGCTGCTGGTCTGGGGACCACACTTGGAGAACCAGTGCACTAGGTAATTAATACATTTCTGCGGAATTTAATTTCCTTTCTGCCTCCTGGTTCAAGGTGAGAGTGGCAACCACATGGTTGGTCAGATGCCCCTGCTGACAATCCCTCGCTTGTGACCCTGAGGTCTGAGGGTCTCTCTGAAATACACCAGGACCTCCTCTGTTCGTAACCACTCTGCGTGCCCTGATACATTCATTCCTGGGGCTCACACAGCAAAGATCCACCAACTGAGTGGCTTAAACAACAGAAACATATTCTCTCACAGTTCTGGAGGCTGGAAGTCCAAGGTCAAGGTGTGGGCAGGGCTGGTTCCTTCCAAGGCTGGGAGGGAGAATCTGCTCCAGGCGCCTCTCCTGACTTCTGGGAGCCTCAGGAGTTCCTTGGCCTTGTAAATGGCACTCTCCCATACAGGCCATCATAAAAATATCAGTACTCGCTTATTTTTAATTTAAAAACAATTTTTTTAATACTCATTGTTTTGAGAGAGAGACAGCAAGCAGGGGAGGGGCAGAGAGAGAGAGAGGCAGACATAGAATCAGAAGCAGGCTCCTGGCTCTGAGCTGTCAGCACAGGGCCCGATGCGGGGCTTGAACTCACGAACCACGAGATCATGACCTGAGCCGAAGTCAGACGCTCAACCGACTGAGCCACCCAGGCTCCCCAGTACTTCCCTGCTTTTTAAAAAAAACTGTATGTGTCTTCACATCATCTTCCCCCTGTACGTGTCTGACTCTGTGTCCAAATTTCCCCTTTTTCTAAGGACACCAGTCATTTCGAATTCAGTCCCACCCTCATGACCTCATGTGAACTTGATTCCCCCTGTAAACACCCATCTCCAAATGAGCTCCTACCTGGGGTCCTGAGGGTTAGGACTCCTACATGTTGTGGGAGGCTGGGGGACACAGGGGGACCCATGATACCCCATCAGGTCACCCCCGATCCCAGGGGACCCATGTTGTAGAGACAAACAACTCACTTGCCTTGATGACACATCATCGCACAGGTGTCCCTTGTCACCAGTCCAAAGCATCGGGGCTTGGGCGACTGGAGAATTCTGCTCAGGTTAGCAGAACTGAACTGTTCGTGTCATTGTGCAATGTGCTGACCTGGTTGGTAACTTAAATGAAAGGGCGCTGGCAACCATGCAAAACGGTGGATGCACATCTCACCAATGCTTGTCTTTCCAGAGCTTTCTTCTCGAAACATAAAAAAGACCCTGTTATGTAACTGCGTTCCGCTGCACCGAGTTAACTGAGCCGATTCTGAGCCCTTCTGTGGAGGCAGTGATTGCCTCCGGGTTGCCTGCAGTGAGGACCCCCTGGCCTGGGCCAGCCCCGCCCCCTCAGCACACCTGCTGGTCCAGGTGCAGAGTGATCTAAAACCAAACTGGACCCTGACACTCCCCTGCTGAGAACAAGTTAGGAGACCCCCCACCGACCTTGACCTAGCAGGACGGTCAAGGGTCTTCCTTAACCGGCACAGGACAGCTTCTCCTCCCATTTCCAAGCCCTTTCCCACACTGGCCAGTCCTTCCAGAAAGACCCAGCTCCCTGCAGCTCCTCTCATGTTACATGGAATGCCTTTCCCTCCTGCTTTGCCCGGACCGGGGTTTCTCAACTCAGCACTGTTCACCTTTAGGGCTGGATAATTCTGCCTCCTGAGGGGCTGTGCTGTGCACTAGAGGCCAGCAGCAACTCCTCCCCCACCCCAGTATTGACAAGCAAAGATGTCCCTAGACATTGCCAAACGTCCCCTGGCCTGGGTAATTCCAAGTGGTCCTTTAAAAATCAGGGCCGTGTCACGTCCTCCAGGAAGCTCTCCAGGCCCCAGGGTGCAACGTCCTGTTCTTTGTCCAGCACACTGCTAGGTGTTTACTTTGGGTCTCCCCCAAATCAGAAGGAACCACGTCTGCTTCTATTTTGTGGCCCTGGTGCTAACAGGGTGCCTGCCCAGCGGGAGGCAGATGCCATTTGTGTACCAAGCAAATGAAAGACCTGGAAGGGGGGCAGGTCCTGCCCACCCCTCCCCCCACCACACCCCATGCCAGGACTGAAAGAGGTTGCACGGTGTCTGGGATGTTTCTTCTGAGCTTCTCACCCTCCCCACTCAAAGGCAAGTAAGGAGCTACCTACCCGAGCTACCAACCAGCTCTCTATTCCCAGGGCTCAGATAAAGGTTGCCTCGTTGCAACTACACTCACTAGGTTTTCTTTTCTTTTCCTTTTTAAACTTTAAAAGATAGGGCTGCTTCTTCTTCTCTTTTTTTTTAAGGCAAGAAGCTGAAGTCTCCAAGGCTTTTGCTGAGGCTAATGTCCCCAGATGCAAAGATGGGAGCAAGGCTTATCAACGCTGCCACCTACAGAGTGGTATGGCGGCAGCCTTGAGCTCCACAGGAGCAGGAACAGGCTGGAGGGGCCAGGCGAGGGCCCTCCAGGACCGGGGTGCAGGGTCAGCACCACAGATGTGGGGGGGGGGTGGCTCCTGGCCCCTCCACTAGCAGGAGGAGACTGTCTCACAGAAGAGCTCGGAGAACAGGGTGCTGGGCAGAAATCGGTCCCCTCTCGGCTACGAAGACGCTGGGCTAAGAGGGGGAGAGAGAGAGGAGCTCTTTCTCCACTCACTCAAAGGAAGGGGGGGGCGCACACACACACTCATACAAAGCCAGATTCTCACACACACACACACACACACACACACACACACACACACACAGAGGCCCGCACACATACCACACATTACAGGCAAAGCACAACACACGTTTGCACATACGTTCACACGGACACACGGAGACACCGAGGACACTCACACATTCGTGCCTCTGGTTGTCTTTACATCTGCCTCTGTGCCTCAGGAGGTCGTTCTGGAGGCTGAAATACAGCCATGGGGGGGGGGGCGGGGACACAGCCGGGAGGCCCCACACTGCTTCCAGGTGAGGCGTCCAGGCCAAGTAAGCTTCCCTTCTGCCTCAGGTTGTTGGTGGTTTGGGTCTGGGTTGTGGTTGCAGCAGAGGGTTTTCTCTGTGCTTTCTGTGAGCCTTTCCCAGCCTCTACACCTGATGCCAAAGCGTCTTGACAAACTGATCAAGGGTGACGCCTTCTGTCCTCCCTCCGGTGCTCTATTCCCATTCCCGAGTGAGCTCCAAGGGAGAGGCTGGGGTTCTAGCTGTTAATTAACAACAATGAATGGGTTTTTACTTCAATAAACCTTATCATCTTTGTAATTAAAAAAAAAAAGTGAATTCACTTTTTAAGACCTTGCTTCTGCCACGAGGCCGTCCCAGTCTTACAAGCTAATTCTTCGAAGCTAATTGTTCTAACAACCAAGCCTACAAAAGCTGGAACACAGAGTAGGAACTCCAGGGGGAGAGATGTGCAAAGTAAATCTTAATCAGTTTTGAATCCTATTTCCAAATCCACTGGGTGGGGGCGTGGGCTTGGTGATCAGGGAGACTCTTCAGTAAAGGTTCAATAAAATGACAAATTCTTTTGTAAAGAGATTACTCACTGCTGTACCTACTCCCTAAAATGAAATTATTATATAAAAAGCCTGACTTTGAACAAGCTAGCCACGTTTCTCAAGGCAAGACGCTGGCCCCCAAGCTGGCTGAAACACAATCTGAGTGGAGCCTCTTAGAGGCTACTGGTCCTCTGGGGAGTCACTTTATGCCTCCGAACTTGTTCTTTCATCTGTAAAATGGGGATAATATTGCCTCTCCCAGAAGCGTCATAAGGGTTAAAAATATGCATGTGCTGTGTGTGGTATATATTAGGTATTCAATAAATGCTAGCTAACACCCTTGGTGTCATCACGATCCTCACCAACCCCAACCCCATCTCTGCCAGTTTAAAGCCTACCTCCTCCATGAAGCCTCTCCATGAAGATGCTTATTTGAAGTAAGCCAGTTCCTTCTATAATCTACACCCACCCTTTGGGGCTTTATCTGTCCCTTTCCTGAGACCCATTTAGCTTTCTAGATTGTGCTACAGTCCCCAGTATGTCTTACCAGAATTACCGGGGTCTGTGCCTAACTCACCCCCACGGCTCCCTCAGCACCCAGAACAACGAGACGCACATGAGCACTCCATGTGGGCCACTGATGTCAGCAGCGGTAACAGCATGGCAAACAGGGTGGTTGGTTCCCCGACGTGCACTCCACCCCTGACCAGCAGACCACTGTTCTAAGACAATTATGGGGTTTCTGTTGCATCGCCCATGCGGTAGTTTTAAAACATGTCCACAAAATATTTACATACTGCTCCCCCTTCAGAGGGCGGAGCCGGATCCCCTCCGATGCGGTCAGTGATTCACTTCTCATAGACAGAACGTGGCAGAAGTGACAGTCTGGGGCTTCTGAGATGAGATTCACAAAAGCACCGTGACTCCTTTCTCTCTCTCATTCTGAGGGAAGCCAGCTGCCATGACACGAGGGCATTCAAGTAGCCCCCGTGAAAAGGTTTCCCAAGGGAAGAAGGGAGGCCTCCTGCCAACAGCTGTGCGAACAAGCCATCTTGGCAGCAAGGGTTTCCACCCTGGTCCAACCCCTAACCAACTACAACCCTAACCAATGTACCAACTTCAACCTCATGAAATTCCCAAGCCAGACTCCACCAGCTAAGTTGTTCCCAAATTCCTAACCCACAGAATCTTGAACATAATAAATGTTTGTTGTTGCAAACAGCTAAGTTTGGGGATTGCTTGTTACGCGTCATTAGCTAGCTAACACAGCCCATCAGTACGTGGTTCAGGAAGTTGATCCAGTCCTGGATGATACACTTAGAGGAAGCTACTGAGGGAGAGGGGTCTGCAGAAGCCTATTTACTCACTCCTCAGGGGGCCACAGGAAGATAAAGTCTCTCTTCTGCTACGAGATGTTTGTGTCTGGATGTGATGCCGTTTGGTACCAGAAATCCATTGGTCCCAGCTTGTGAATGGAGCCAACACCAAGGATGGCAGGACAGAGAGAAGGAAGGAAGCTGGGTTCTTGATGATGACAGTGAACCACTGAGTCCACCAACCCCAGAAGCCTGATCTACTCCAGTTTCTGGTCACGTGAGATAATAAACTGACACACTGTACAAGCTACTTCAAGTAAACACACTCCAACTCATTCAAAGAGCTACATGTAATCCCTGCCTGTATTTTACATTAAATACTATTCTTTTTTTTTTCAACGTTTTTTATTTATTTTTGGGACAGAGAGAGACAGAGCATGAACGGGGGAGGGGCAGGGAGAGAGGGAGACACAGAATCGGAAACAGGCTCCAGGCTCTGAGCCATCAGCCCAGAGCCTGACACGGGGCTCGAACTCACGGACCGCGAGATCGTGACCTGGCTGAAGTTGGACGCTTAACCGACTGCGCCACTCAGGTGCCCCAATTAAATACTATTCTTGACACTTCCTACAGATTATTTCTAATCTCCCTAGGATCCTGCAAGTTAGGATCCTTATCCTTATTTTAAAGATGAGGGGGGTGCCTGGGTGGCTTAGTCAGTTAAGCGTCTGATCATTATTTCGGCTCAGGTCACGATCTCATGGTTTGTGAGTTCAAGCCCCGCATTGGGCTCTGTGCCGACAGCATGGAGCCTGCTTGGGATTCTCTCTCTCCCTCTCTCTCTGCCTCTTTCTCTCTCTCTTTCCCTCTCTCTCTCAAAATAAACTAATAAACATTTTGTTTTTAAGATGAGGAAACTGAAGCCCAAAGAGGTCAAATAACCTGCATGAGGTTCACACAGCTAATGAGAGGCACAGCTGGGATTCAGCAATTGCCTGTACTGAAACTCCAGGTCTATGTTCTTCCTGACATACCATGCCGATGAGCGCACAGAATGCGAAAACGCTTCTCCAAGATTCACCCAGACGGGCAGCTAGGACTACGTCAGCAGCAAGACTGAGCCTTAAATGTTAACTTCTTATCTTTGTGTGGAGCTGAACTCTGCCCTCAGCCATGCTGCCTCCCAGAGCTGGACAGGTCTTGATGTGATTCTCCGCTTCTCACTATATAAGGTATTATTTCTCAATACCCTCCAAAGACACCACCAACCTTCAATGATCTCAGCTGGGTACGCTTCTGCAACCACTGCAGCCCACAGAAGGTCCCCCACTCTGAAATCCTACTGTATGAAAACCGGAACCACATCGTTTCATGCCGAAAGGGTTTTCAAATTGCTTCAAGCATGCAAACCTGCCTCCATCACCCCAGCTGTCTGCTTCATAAGATCAGATCACTGTGCGGAATGCTTCTCGCGTTTGGCTTCCAATGTAGGTGTCAAAGTATTAGGCATAATGTGGGTACCTAATATACGTTTTCACACTGTCTGATTGATGGAAAGTGGCTGCAATATTTTTTAAATCATGTCTACATGGCTTTTTTGCTGCATCAGAAACTCTAACCTGCCTGCCCTCCTTTATGTTCTCTCCCCAACGCCTTTGCTCAACCCTTATGAAGTCTTCCCTAATACCATCCTCAACCCCCAAATCAAGTTATTTTCCTTCTAGGCTATCATTGTATTCTATATATTTAATAAAGCAAGAATTGTATTACTTGGGACACCTAGGTGGCTCAGTCAGTTAAGCATCCAACTCTTGATTTTGGCTCAGCTCATCATCTTGTACAGTTGTTAGATTAAGCCCCACATTAGGATCTGCACTGGGCATAGAGCCTGCTTGAGATTCTCTCTCTCCGAACTCTCCCTCTGCCCCTCCCCACTCATGCTTTCTCTTGAAAGAAAGAGAGAGAGAGAGAGAGAAGAAAAAAGAAAACAATCCTATCACTTTATGATTATCTGCCCTTGAAAAGCTCTTGGTGAATCAGGTATGTGAAAACAATAACAACAACAACAACAACAACAACATATTTTCAATTCCCCCAGTACCAAAGGTTGATATTTAGTAGATACTTAATAAATGTTGGGGAAATGAATGAGCACAGTTATGATTCAAATGACATCTGCTGTCTGCTGTGTTTCTGTATCAGTTACCACCTGTCTCAGACCACTACACTGTAGTTGTATGTTTGAGACTGTCTCATTGGACCCAGTTTCTAAGAACAAAAAAAAAAAAAACAAATTCTTTTCACCACTGTGTGTCTAGAGTCAAGTGTAGGGCACAAGGCAAGCATTCAAATGCTTGTACATAAACGTATCATGGTTGTTACCTGTTTCATTAAGTGTAAATGAGTTATCGTCCCTCAACTGGTGACCAGTGGATTACTGGACAATACAAAGAAAATGGTCTTGAATTAAAAATTTACTACACACAATAACCTGGTGGAAATAGTTCAAAATTTTTAGGAAACTGTTTTGGAGGGAGCAGTTGATGGCATAAACTTCTTGAGTTGGTGACAGCTCCTTGCCAATTGGCCAAAGTCTTTCTTTTGTGGTACCTTTCATCACAAGGTAGCAAACCGGGCTCAAAGGTCTCTGATAAGGCCTGCCTATGAAAATGTACCTCAGGAGTTCAACACCACAGAGCGGCATCTGAAAAAATACAGATAACTCTCTGCCAGGAAATTATTTCCTTCCCTGACAAAGAAGCAAGTTAAAGACGTTCTGCCTTCCCGTTACGCTCACCAGGGGTCTCTAGCTGGTTTGGGGCCTAGAGCAGGCTTCATCTCTGGCCTACTGGAAACCGGTCAGTACTGCTCAGGCTGCAGAAGAGAGAGGTTCAAAGTGGGACACAGCTTCACCATCAATTAATCCTGACTGATCTCCTGCCAGAGGTGACGTCCTATCCCCAGGGTCTGGCAGCAAGCCTGACGGAGATAAGAAATGCCAGACTGGGTCAGACCAATGGCCCGTTCGGGCCACGGCAATGTCTGACAGAAGAATCCAGAGATGTTGTGGAGACAAAAACTGTATGCGTCTCCTGTGACATCAGTCATCAGAAATGTGCAAAGTCCTTCTGCAGTAGACGATCCTGGTGGCCCATCCAACTTCCGTGCCTCCCTTCTCCATGCTGATGGAGTCCCCGTTTTGTTCAGGCACCCATGCCCCTGCCACAAAGCTTGGGATTAAATCCCTCTTGCCCCACACCAGGGTATCTCAACCTCCGCACTACTGTTATTTTGAACCAGATAATTACTTGCTGTGGGGACTTTGTAGAATTGTGCATGACAGGATATTTTGTAGCAGCCCTGTCCCTTCAGGCTATCTACTGGGAGCAACCCCCACCCCCCAACACCAGTTGTGACAACCAAAAATACCTGTAAACATTGCCTTTAGGGGAGAGGGAGACCAATTCTCCTCCAGCTAAGAACCACTGCTCTAAGCTAATATGGTAGCCCCGTTGCCTTAGCCAGCCACTGGTCGAAGGGTGAACTTGTGATCCAGTTCTGACAATGAACCATGAAGGAGGAAAGTCATCTGAAGGGCCGCTTATGACCACCCTGTGGTCATAATGCAGCCAGTGAAAAGGATACAAAAGTTACTTTAAAAAAAATTTTTTTTTAACATTTATTCATTACTGAGAGAGAGAGAGACAGAGCACAAGCATGGGAGGGGCAGAAAGACGGGGAGACCCAGAATCTGAAGCAGGCTCTAGGCTCTGAGCTGTCACCACAGAGCCCGATGTGGGGCTCGAACCCACAAGCAGTGAGATCATGACCTGAGCTGAAGTCGGACGCCTACCTGACTGAGCCACCCAGGTGCTCCCAAAAGTTACTTTTTAAAAACCATGCTTCCCAATTCACTTAACCAATCTGAGGGTCACCACTCCTCCAGACTTTCTGTTATTTGAAATAATAAATGTAGTTATTGATAAAACAAATTTGAATTGGACCTTCGTTCCTTGTAGCCAAAAGCATCCTAATGGATATACCTTCTTATCTTGTCCATAACGAACCCACTTTGCCTCACTCACTCAAAAGTAGATCCAAATTTCACCCTAGAATGCACTCAAAAGCCATGTAGAATAAAGGGCCCAGGATGCTGCATTAGTAAACACAGTGCAATCTGTAAATGTAAGCCAAGAGGCACGCCTCAATATTATACAATGTTATATGTCAAATATCTCAGTTAAAAAAAAAATTTTTTTTTAAGGAGTCCTGGATTCTGAGTCAGACAGAGCTGAGTTCAAGCACCAACTCCACATACAGCTCTGGCATCTCCAGAAGTCACTTAATTTCCCACCTCTTTACGACAGTGGTCACACCATCAACTCTGCACTCCTTTGGGATCTTATGATGGCCAAATGAGATAGTGCATATAAATATGCCTGGCAAACTCTACATTCTTCATGAGCACATTTTCTTCTCAATCCCTGCCATGCTATACATTCATCATCCAACATTCAGACATTCAGCCGACGTGTATGAATGAAGCCTGACGGTGAACTAAATAACCACTGAGTACATCGGTTTCCCAGAGCCAGCACTGTTGCCGTTTTGGGCCAGATACTTCTGTGTGGTACGAGGCTGTCTTAAGCACTGTGGGATATCCAGCCACCTCTCAGGCTCTACCCACTAGATGCTGGTAGCCTCCACTCCCCCAGTCATGACAACCCAAGATGTCTCAGGCATTGCCACATACGGGACGTCTGTCTCTGAAAGATAGAATCGCTCCTCATGGGAAACCACTGGTGTGGATGATGATGGTGACATACGGATGAAAAGATTTGTTCCTTGACCTCAAGGAACTTACATTCTTGTGTAAATCGTCATTTATTTCCACACTGCAAAACCACCATAACCATTACTTGGCAGCAGATAGATCACAGATCGAGAATCAAATGTGGATTCCACTCTCAATCAGCCCGAGGTGTTACTGTCTCGGGCTCAGTTTCCCCACCCAGAAAACGGGGGTAACAAGGCCTACCCCTCTGGATCATTTTCAGACTTCAATAAGATAGCATGTGCGAAATGCCTAACAAAATGCCCAGCATACAATTACTACTCGATACACGTTGGCTTTGCTTATTATTATGTTCTTGGTTCAAAAATTGGTGCCTGGTTTTGGGAATGAGGACTTAGCTCTTGTCAACTTTCTTTACTTGGTCCTGTGACTTTACAGACCTGGGTCCCACACCTGACAAAACAGATGTTGGTGGTCCCCTGAAGGTCTTACCATTTCAGCAAGGCTGGCTTGATTCCCACCAGCCAATACCTGCCTCTTTGCCAGAGGGCAACCCTGTAGATGTTGGGCCCCCATTCCCCAGATCCTCTGACCCCCATGCCTACTCCACCCTGGAACAGCTTTTAAGTGAGGACTGATAATGGCTGTGAGAGTATAAATACCCCCACTTATCCCCCTTCTTCAGCAAGGATAACTCTCAGGCACGTGCTTTACATGGATTCCCAGAACTTCCCCGCAGGATTCAGTTTCAGATGCCCACCACACTATCTGGCTTATGAACATACCCCTCCCTGTATCACCTCTACTCTCCCCTGCTCTCCTCGGCATGCCCCAGATGAACAGCCACACACGATCTTCAGTCAGGGTCTGTTTCTAGGGGGAAGGCAAATAAGACACTCTTCCTTGAGTTTCGTGATTAAGATTCCAGCCTCTAGAGCTATACCATCTGGTTAGAATCCCACTTCCAACAGTCATTAGTTCCGTAGCCTTGGGCAAGCTATGTAACCTCTCTAGGATGCTGTTTTCTTTATATAAAATGGAGAACATAACACCTACTTCACAAAGTTATTATGAGGACAAAATGGGTTAACATTTGCTAAAAACCTAAAACAGTGCTGGATAACTCGTCAGCCCTACATAAGTAGTTACTCCTTTAAACACCTTCAGAATCAATCTCAGTCTCCTTGGCAGTCTGGGTCAAATTTCCTTCCCACCATCTGAAGCCAAACACATGAGGATTGTTTAAGAATCTGATTTTCAAACACAGCCAACAGCAAGCAGGTAGCTTCTCCCATTTGCCCCAGTCATCCTTGGCGGAGACATATGTGGGGACATGTTGCTTGCAAACTGCCTGGGTTTCTGAACTTCAGTTAACACTCAGGAAATGTGCCCGGCAGGATCTGCATGTGCTGAATAATCCCTCCCACCGGGGAAATAGACTCCTGCTATCAGTGTCCCCGGAGGCTGACACACCCCAGCACTGTGCCCTGAAGACGTGGGCATTTATTTCTGGGGTGGTGGACTAGTCCATACTGCAAGACAGCAACACGACCACACTTAACCTTTCTTGGGTGGGCGCTGTAAGGGGCTCAAACGTCTCGATCCATGAGGGATCTGTCTCCACACTTCCTCTCTCCATGTCAACCCTGTAGGAGTTCTATCTCCCCAAACCTTTCTACGCTGCAGTTTGGGGCCTCACTGCAAGCTCCAGGGCCAAGTTCCCCAAGTGTGTTTCCTGCTGACATGGGGGAAGGAGCAGGAGGCCCCTACTCCGGCCCCACCTGTCCAATATTCTGGCCTCAGAAACTGACCTTCCCTACTCTGAGCCTTCCTCCTAGTTGTTGCTATTCCAGAAGAGAGCCAAGGGGGAGGAAAATCTCTAACAGTATTTTAATTTTCTGGTATGTCATACTCCATACAGAAATAGCCCTTCCAAAGTTAAGAGTGCCTCTTGGCAAAAGCCCAGTGAATTTCAATGAACGTCACCATCCAGAGAGACCAGGATTTTGTTTTATGGGGGGGAGGGGGTGACAATAAGGGGATGGATTGCCTATTTATGTGTTTAACTTAATTTCTTTTTTTTTTAATTTTTTTTAAACATTTATTTATTTTTGAGACAGAGAAAGAGAGAGCATGAACAGGGGAGGGTCAGAGAAAAAACACGACACAGAATCTGAAACAGGCTCCAGGCTCTGAGCTGTCAGCACAGAGCCCAACGCGGGGCACGAACCCACGGACCACGAGATCATGACCTGAGCCGAAGTCGGACGCCCAACCGACTGAGCCACCCAGGCGCCCCATATTTAACTTAATTTCTAATCTACATTTAAGAGGGTTTACTCTGTGCTGGGCACTGTACTAGGCAGTTTATACTCATCATCTCAGCTGTCACCTCCTCAGTGAGCCCCAGCGGGTCCACCTTGTTTCAATGGGCAGCACCTTACCCAATACTCTGAGTTCCCCTTCCTGCCTTGAACTTTGTGCATCACACTCAATACCCTCCCATATATTGCATCATGTATAGCTTTTAAGTTTTTTTAAACTTCAAATTTTATTTCACTAACTTAAAATGTGAGCAAAAGGTATACTTCAAATCTTATTAAAGTCATCTATCTAAATATGGTTACATAGAGGACAAAAAGATACAAGATTTCAGGTAACTTATTGTAGAGTCCACTGTGCATTTAAAAACAGGGTTCTTTCTCTTTTTAAAAATTTTTTTAATGTTTATTTAGTATTGAGAGAGAGAGAGAGAGAGACAGACAGACAGAGCATGAGCATGGGAGGGGCAGAGAGAGGGGGCGACACAGAACCGGAAGCAGGCTCCAGGCTCTGAACTGTCAGCACTGAGCCTGACACGGGGCTCGAACTCACAAACCAGATCATGACCTGAGCCGAAGTTGGTCACTTAACCTACTGAGCTACACTCTTGTTTTCTTTTTAATATTTATTTATTTTTGAGAGAGAGAGAGAGAGAGAGAGAGAGAGTGAGCGAGAGAGAGAGGGAGGGAAGAGAGAGTGAGCGAGAGCACACAAGCAAGGGAGGGGCAGCGAGAGAGAGACAGAATCTGAAGCAGACTCCAGGCTTCGAGCTGTCAGCTCAGAGCCAAACATGGGTCTCAAACCTACCAACCTTGAGCTCATGGCCTGAGCCAAATTAACTGAGGCCCCCAGGCACCCCCAAACACATGCTTTTCTTCCACAAAACCTCTGTGTTGAAAGGCAAAAAAAAAAAAAAAATTCTCTCCTACTGCATAAGAACTAGATGCAAACTTCTGATGTAAATTTCCTCCGCTGTCCAGTCTGCTGCTGAAGCTGGAAGAGGCACCAAACGGTCGTCGTCCAGTTAGATGACGCAAACGAAAAGCTTCTGTTTCTCCCAATACCAATCAAAAGCCTCCACTCATGCCTCCCAGTGAAAGGACATATTTGGCTCTCGTGTCAGGGCACTTCTTTCCTTCCCCTTTCTCACTTCCTTCTCCTTCCTGGAGACCTTGGTCACCACCTCGTGTGGTGGGGGTCCTCGTGTTTAGTTGACGTATCATTTGCACTGCGCACGACATTACCGACTCCAGACGGAAGCCGTGTAAGACGGGGGATGCCCTCTCCCTGTTTGAGCCGGACCTGACTGCCCCTGTACAGAGCACAGTCCCATTCTCTAGAGTATATTGTATTTTTCTCAAGAAAGACATGAAATGCAGCTACTGAGCATGCATCTTGAACCTCTGCAGCTGCAGGATCTCAATAACATTACTTTGTAAGCTGCTTCCCCTCTGCGATGGTCTTCTTTTATTTAAATAAGCAGGCCACGTACAAGTGAATCCGTCCTGGTCAGTGCACAGACATCTTTACCAGGGCCCACACTGCACCAACCCAGGGCCAGCAGCGGAAACAGCGGCCCTGCTCCCGTATTTTGCTTGTCTGTTTCCCCTGATTCCAATGGAGGCTCTGGGAGGACATGGAATTCTGTACGTTTTTTGTGAGTAGTGCCCAGCTCAGAGGAAACATTCAATTACTATCTGCTGAACAAATGAATAAATCAATCTCCTGGGACCCTTCTGATAGCCCAATAGAGAAGCCAGGGTTATCATGATACCTTGCCATTTATAGCTGCTAGGCAGAATGATGCCTCCTCCCCCTGCCCCACTTAAAGATGTACATGCCCTAATACCAGAAACCTGTGAATATGTTACCTTTCATGGCAAAAAAGACTTTGCAAATCTGATTAAGGATCTTGATATGGGAAGGTTATCCGGAATTTTCTGAATGGGCTCAAGGTAATCACAAGTGAATGTCCTTGTGGCAGGAGGTTCAGAGGGAGAGACATTTGAGGACGCAATGTGGCTAGCTTTGAAGATAGGAGTCATGAACCAAAGAATGAATGCAGGGGCCTCTAGAAGCTGAAAAGGGTAAGGAAGCCTATTCCGCCCTAGTTTACAGTGAAACACAGTCCTGCTTTTACACACCTTGATTATAACCCAGGAAGACCCATTCTGGACCTGGGTCCTCTAGATCGTGTAACTTGTATGAAATGATAGGTATGTGTCACTTTAAGCTAATACATCTGTGGTCATCCGTTACAGCAGCAAGAGGAAACTAATACCCCCGCTACTCAGATGAGGAAGCCAGGACTCAGGATGGTGTCCCAGGTCCTGCAGGCAGTTAGCTGGTGGGTCACAGATGCAAACACAATCACCCCAACCCCCCAGCTCTCCCTCTTCACTACTGTACAAAATAGATCAGTTGGAGCTCAGTGTACTGGTCAAATGAAAAGAAATAAACTGTGTGTAACACTCAGCTCCCGGGATGTTGGTGCTAATAATACATCATGATCATTCACTCCGCAGTCACTTAGGCACCTACTATGCCTTCAGGGCACACTTTTCCCTCCGTGTGGCACTGCCCACCTCCCAGTGCAAGTGCCTGCAGTCAGCAGCGAAAATGTAGAAATATGAACAAGACACTGCCCAACGAGGATCTCAGAGTTTAGGGGAGCAGAGTCATAAGTGAACAGGCATAAAGTTCTGGAAAGATAAACCCCGTGGGTGCAGGGACACTGCCGTTTCAAAGAGCCTAGATCGATGCCTGACACATAGTAGGGGCTCAACGAATATTTGTTCAATGAGCAGATGAGTGAGTGGAATTCAAAGTAATTTTTTATTATAAAAGGCTTTTTCCGTTCAGCAAATAACATTTCTTCTACGGTTGAAAATTTTAATATGTATGCACTCAATTCGCAACACTGCATTGTCTCGTTCTTGATAGTAAAGCTGTCATAATCAAAACACCAGCAACACTGGGGCCGTGGTATTTGCTTCTGTCTCCTCCCTTCCTTTTACAGAAAGTCTACTTCCTTCTTAGACCTCAACAAACAATGTTAAGTCTGGGCATACAAGAGGTCAATGTTCCTAAGCCCTTGGGACTCACTATTCCTTCCTCAGCTACACCGAAGTATAACTGACAAATACATTTGTATATATCTAAAGTATACAACGTGATGTTATATGCATACACTGTGAAATGATGATTGCGATCAAGTTAACAAATACACCCATCACCTCACATAGTTACTTTTTCTATCCCCCCTTTTTAACCTCAGAATATTTAAGATCTATTCTCTTTGCAAATTTCAGGTACACGATACAGTATTGTTAGCTCTAGTCACCATGTTTTACATTAGATCCTCAGAACTTATTCAGCTTATAAATAAAAGTTTATACTCTCTGACCAACATGCCCCCACTGGCCCCTACCCAGTTACTCTCTATTTCTATGAATTTGACTTTTTTCTATCTTCTTTTTTTAAGATTCCACATTTAAACAATACATATACAACATCTGTTTTTCTCTGTCAAGCTTATTTCACTTAGCAGAATGCCCTCCTGGTTTACCCATCAAACTATTTTTTAAAGTGCTCTGGGCACATAAAGCTGGAAGAAATTAATTCTTCCCTGGGTGTGTATATGGGTAGGGGCACAAGAAGGGGAGATATCAGGGAATGAACCATTCAAAGTGAAATGTCCAAGATTCCTAAGATTCATCAAGGAGAAAGGGCATTCCCAGGCAGAGGAACAGCATAAGCCAGGGCTAGGAGGTTGGAAAATCCCAGAGGAAGGATATTCCAGGGCAAGTGCAACACTGGACAGGTAGCTCAAAGGGCAGGACTCAGGCTGACCAGGTCCTACCTGACCAGCCACGGGGCCAGCACAGATATCCAAGCAGAAGGTGACACAGATCGGTATTTTACAATAAAAAGACTACTGTTAGAGCAGTGTGGACATCCTCATGATGCATTTCCATTTCTCAGATAAAAAAAAAAACCTTTCTTGTGTGCTGAGAGATCCCAAGCTACCTGTTTTACTGAAGACATTAGTAGGAAAACTGCAGAATCATAATGGACTGGAAAGGTAAGTCCCTGAAGGACAAAGATTGAGGCCAGAAGACATCACGCATGCTGAAAACAATGTCGTCAGGAAATTCGAGAGGTTATTAAATCTTACCGCAGAGGAAAATAACAGAAAGATAATCTTAATGATAGATGTGTTCTTGTGATAATTTAAGCCATTCCCCATTTGGAATAGGAGAAAAGGAAGCAATTCTTCAAAGAGCCTATGATGTTCAATCTTTCCCTGAAGACCAGCGAGGTGGACAAAGCTATCACCACTTTATAGGTAAGACTGAGCATCCACTATGGAAAACAGCATGTAAGTTCCTCAGAAATTTAAAACAGAACTACCATATAATCCAGCCACCCCTCTTGTGGGTATGAATCCAAAGGAAATGAAAACAGGATCTCGGAGAGATGTCTGCCCCCCACCCCGTTCACTGCAGCGTTGATCACGATAGCCAGATATGGAAACAACCTAAATGCCCATCAATGGATGAACGGAGAAAGAAGTTGTGGTGTGTGAATACACATACACACAGACATGCATGCACACACACACTGGAATATTATCCAGCCACGAGACAGAGGGACATCCTGCCATTTTTAACATGGATGGAGCTTGAGGATGTAAGTCAGAGAACGACAAGTGTGTATGATATAACTTACATGTGTAATCTAAAGAAGCCAAACTTGTACAAATAGAGAAAAAAATAGTGATTACTAGGGGTTGGGAGGTGGGGGACAGGGGATGTGTTTAAGGGTACAAAGTTGAAACTACTGGATGAGTACATCCTAGAGATCGAACGCACAGCAGAGTAATTACAGACGGCATTGCTGTATTATAAACTTCAAAGTTGCTGAGAGGCTAGATCTTAATTCTTCCCACCACAACACAGAAATGATAAGTATGTGATGGAATCAGAGGTGTCAGCTAACAGTATGGTGGTCATCATATTGTAATATATGAACATACCGAATCAACACAATGTATACCTTAAATTTATAGCTATATGACAAATATAAGCTATATATCAATTGTATCTCAATAAAAATACATTTTTAAAAAAGAAGAGGTTGAGCCAAATGTACCAGATCAGAGCCAGGATATGAACCTGGGTAGTGACAAAGTTGTGTCTGCTCCACAGCTATGGCTATCCATCTCATTCAAAATATTTTTTAAAAATGATAAGGCACTCAGGAATGTCAAATAAGATAGGTGAGACAGATATGTAGAAGTTTTAAAACTCCACTGAATGACTTAAAACATGTCTGAAATAAATGAAAAGGCTATACCATACTCATGAATAGGAAGATTACCTATCAAATGCTGATTTGCTCTAAATTGATCTGTAAATTCAATACAACTCTCATCAACCAATGGAATCAGTGGAATGTTTTATAGAATATGACAAGCTGAATTCAAAATTTATATCTGAGGATAAAGGCCAATGAAGAACAAAGGACATTATAATAAATACAAACAAGAAGGGCTTACACTCAGAAATCAAATCTTATTAAAAGCTACATTAATGCAAAACAAGCAAACCACCAAACCCGCATGAACAAGTTAGGAGGATAAACAAATAGTTCGATAGAACAAAAGAGAATCCAGAAAGAAGTGTATCACTAAGGAATCACTGAAAATTTGTGAGAAAATGTTGTCGATTTAAGTGATTCACATTTGCCAATGTGAAGTTAGTGACTCTTTGCATGAAAACTAGATCCCTCATTCATGTCACATACATGTTCCGGATGGTATAAATATCTGAATGCAAAATGCAAACCTTTAAACTTTAAAGGGTCTACCTTTATGTCTGGGACAGGAAATGAGTTCTTTTGAAAGATGCAAAAAGCAAAGCCCATTAAGAAAAAGTGTGATAAATTCTCACTTTTTAAATTATGAGACTCAATTTATAAGTCTAAAAGACAAAAAAAGATTGGGATTTTAAAAATGTGCAATGGAGTTTTTTTTAGGAGATTCAAAGCCTAGGATCTATGATTTATTTAAAAATGCCTCCAAATCAATAAGAAAAAAAATAAGCACCCCAATTAAAAAGAAACCCAAATGGCTAAAAGACATGAAAATATGCTCAATTTCCCAAGTAATAAGATACATGCAAATGGAAAAAACAGTGACTCCATCTCACACCTATCCTGGAAGCAAAAAGGGACAAGACAAGATTTGAAAAGAAGGCGGGAAAGGTGCATTGCTGATTCTTTGGTGTCGGACAATAAACTGGCTAAGTCATCTTGCAGAACGCACTGGCCATCTCCAGTGATACTGAAGATGCCCACCCCTTATCTCTCTGAAACTACCTACAGGTAGATTTTCTTGAGAACATCTCTCATATGTGCAAGGATCTTCACTGCTTCGTTGCTTGTCATAACAAAAAGGTGCCCACCATTCGGATTATGGATGGGTAAAATGTTTACACATTTGTTCCATAGATACTATAAAACAATGAAATCAACCGGAGTTAGACATAATTGAATCTCAATAACACACTACTGAGGGGAAAAAAACAAGCTGTGGGAGGACATGTAAAATACAATATTGTTCATAAAAACCTTTAAAATACCAATACCAAACACCCTCTAGGTTGGCACACACATATGGAAAGACATGTTTATCTGCTTCAAGTGAGAGGTGTCCTCTGAGGAGGGAGACAAGGAAATGGTATGAAGGTGAAAGTGTTCAACAATATCTTTATTCGTATTTTTTAAACTGAAATAAAGGCGACAAAAATGTTCACTTTTGTTAAATCTAAATAGTTGACCCATGGCTGTTTGTTATTTTATTCTCTGTCCTTCTCTGGATGTCTGAAAAAGTCTAGCACTTATAAATCTTTCCTCCTTGAACAGAAAAGGAAAAGTTTTCAAGTGCAGAGATAAGAGTACTTCTCTGAGACTTCCGAGTTCACGTACCTGGACCTATGCTAAAGAATGCTCTGAGCAGACAAAACACCTGACATCTTTGGCATCTGATGAAGTGCATCCATCTGGCACCAACCTGCAGCCCTCCTATTAAAAGAATGCTGGCAAATGCAAATCACTTCAACAGACAACATCGGAGCAGGTGCTTTTAAATTCAACTAAGCCCTTCTTCAGACAAATAAAACCTTCAGGAGAAATCAACACTCAGGGCGTCTGGGTGGCTCAGTCAGTTAAGTGTCCGACTTCAGCTCAGGTCATGATTTCGTGGTTTGTGAGTTCGAGCCCCGCAACGGGCTCTGTGCTGACAGCTCAGAGCCTGGAGCCTGCTTGGGATTCTGTGTCTGTCTCTCTCTCCGCCCCTCCCCCGCTTGTGCTCTGTCTCTCTCTCAAATATATATGAAAACATTTAAAAATTTTTTAAGAAAAGCAATCAACACCAAAATTTAGAATTATCAAAACTGTAACATTAATCATTGTCCAATCTGAAACAATGAGAGCAAATGTGCATACTTACTGGCATATTTATCAGATTTAAATTTTGAAATACATAATCACTAGGATATGAAACAGGGGTGTCTGTCTATGTGTCTGTGTGTATGTATGTATACATATATGTATGTATACATATATTTAGTTCCTAAAAAACAAATTATACCCAACATGTAATTTCTTAATCTAGTTGCCCCAGATGCCAGAAGCACACTCCAATCTGCACATAAATCCAGACTGGATATCACACAAGTGAATTCACACATGCGCAAGCATATGCGTGCGTGCATGCACGTGTGTCCACACACACACACACACCTCCTATAGAGGTTCACAGACCAGGAAAGCTGTCAGTAGTCACTCCAGTGAATTTCTGAATGCAGAGAAAACAAGACAACAAATATTTAATAAGCACTTCCTAAATGCAAAGAATCATACTAGGTAATAAAGACAGAAGATAAACATACATGCCATGAATTCTACTATGAAGAAGTTTATAGTCTAATTGATTCATCCATACATCTATCCAACCAGCCATATCTCCACTCATTTACTCTTCTGCCCACCCGACTTTCCACTCTCTACCCACTCAATCCTACATCCTTCCAGTCATCCATACAACAACCTCTTCACCCATCCATCCTTCCAACCTTCCAACAAACTTGATCCCCTCTTACAACTCTCTAGTCACCTACTCAACTCCTTCCATTGAGCCACACATCCACCCCTTCAACTCTCTGACCATCTGTACTGGGTTAAATAGTGTGCCCCTAAAATATTTGGAAATAGAGTTTTTACAAGTTTGATTAGTTAAGATGACATCATACTAGATTACAGTGGGCCCTAATCCAATGACTGTTGTTCTTACTCGAGAAGAAAACAGACACAGAGAGACACACACAAGGGAGATGCCATATAATAAGGGCAGAGAATTGCCAAGGAATGCCAAGATTTGCTGGCAACAACTAGAGACTAGGAGAGACAAGGAAGTATCCTCCCCTAGAGTCCTCAGAGAGACAGCACCTGCCAACACCTTGAATTTAGATTCCTGAACTCCAGAACTCGGGTGCAATAAATTTCTGTTGTTTTAAGCCACCAAATTGGTGGTACTTTGTTTCAGCAGCCCTAGGAATCTAATACACCACTGTTCCCATCAACTACTCTTTTCCACCTCCAACCCCTAACATGTAACCCTTCCAGTTATCCAACTCTCCACCCATCCACCCATCCACTATTCATTCCATCCACCCATCTATCCATCCATCCATCTATCTTTTATTTCACTCATCCATCCACCATTCACTCCATCCATCCATCCATCCATCCATCCATCCATCCATCCATCCATCCTTAGTCTATTTAGGGTATATCTGCCAGGTATTGTTCTGTGTGCTAAGGTATACAATGGTAACAATGGCAGGGGCAAGGTGTCATGAGTTTTGCCTCCCATACATGCTAACATCCACACTAATATCACCAGACCCCAAGTATAAATACCAACTAAGTAAATATCATGGCTTGCTAAGCAAAATGAGCTTCAAGGCAAGTGTCCCAGCCATCCCTGCCATCCACAACACAACAATGGCACTTAGGCCCTTCTAAAATAAAAATTCTGAAGCATCTACCAGGTGATGAGCAAAATACCCGTGTTCTCTTCTATAGAATAAAGACATTAAATAAAAAAATCCCACAAATAAATACACACTCGTAAGCTATGCTAAAGTCTATGATGGATGGAGAAATCTCAATTCTGTGAAGGAGATAGCAACACTGCAGGGGCCAGGGTGCAAATTACAAATGGGAAGGCCTCTATGAGTTGGAAAATGGAACACAAACTCATAAAAAGTGACACATCCCCTCCCAAAAGGGCTTAATGCAGGACTGGGTATTTCTTGGGTTTGCCAAACATATGAGTAAGTGCTGAATACTTTCAGAGGAGGAGGAATGTACTGCGAGATGCAAAGACTTCTTGGAGAAAGACCTGTCTGGACCCTGAAGGATAAACAGGACTGAAGTAATTGCAGGGGGTGGGGTGGAGGGGGTGGAGAGAGATGTTCCTGTTCTCAGTGTGGTCCTCAATAAACAAACGTACAGAAGCTACTCATCCATTTGAAGGGATCTTGACTTTCTGAGCCAAGGACCACTTTGGCAGGCTGGTGAAGCCTCAGATTCTTACTCAGAACAAAGCGATTATGTGACTAAAAACACGTGAGATTACAAGGGAAGCCAGTTATGTCAAAACACACTCATATCAACAACGTGAGAAATGATAATAAATTTGTGCAATGTAGATGTCTGCATTAGCATGTCAAGTAAAAAGATCTATGCTGTCTACTGACGACAGTGACTTCAAAGATAGGTGATCAAAGTATGCAATAATTCTAAGCTATCTGCAATGATGGTGATGTCATATGAAAATATAAGTGATGCCTCTTGGTGAAAAAAAATCACAACTATGGTTTGTTGCTACTATCATGGTGGTAACACTATCACGGGGGTTTGTTGGTACCACTCACAATGAAACAAAAAGGAATTTTCAGTTCCAGGTGAGTGGCAATAGGTAGTTTTCCCCACATCCAGGCTCACAGATCACTGAATTCTATCCACAGGCCCCTTGGGGACCCCTGGACCCCAGGTTAAGAGCCCCCAATGACGCGTTTAAATATTTATTCAGTGACCCAATCGTTTCTCCACTCATTCGTTCCCCAAGTCCCAAGAGCTTAGGACATGCTTGACAATGTGCTTACGCACTAGGAACACACTGGTACAAGAAGACAGATGTGGTCTCTGCCCTTGGAAGGTTATATTCTAGGAGGCGGAAACAGTCAATGCAGGTAGATACACAAGATGGCTACAGACCGTGGTAAGTTCTGGGAAGGGAGTCCAAAGGTGACATGGCAGAGATACACCGCACTGGGGAGAGAGCATACAGTTGGCGGGAGAACCCATGAGGCTTCAGCCACGCCAGAGCCTGGGCAACCGGCAGGTGGAGAAGACTGCACAACACAAGGGCCCCACGACAGGAGAGGAGCGTGGGTTCTGAGGCACAGGAAGAAGGCTTGTCCAGCTGCAGTGAAGACGGCACTAGGACAGGCAGGAGGTGAAAGCAAAGACAGGTCAGCGGGACCTCGAAGACCATGGGAACAGGTTTGGGTTGCACATGCAGGGCAGTGGGTAACCGCCACGGTCAAGCAGAGGAATAAGAGGACCTGATCGTATTGTTTTCAAATATTTCTTTGGCTGCAAAGTGGAGTGGATGGTAGAGGGAGAAACATGACTGGCAGGAGTCACTGGCTCAGAGACACTTGTATTCATCCAGTGACAGGCAATGTGGCTTGGGTTGGGGCTGGGGCTGAGGCGAGGGAGGCATCGCGGGTACAGAATTCAAGGAAGCACTCACTCTCGGGGCCGTGCAAGTGCAGGGTGCAGTTAGCTGTGGCTTTCCCTGGTGGCAGAGATAGAAAAACATGGGCCGTTTGAAGATACGTTTTGGAGGTAATGGGCAAGACAGAAAAAAAAATTATTCTGGGAACATTAAGGTCAGAAGTGAGTAATAATTTCACAAAGGAGCTTATGCAACAGTCCATGGAGGGTCTGAATAACAGAAAAAAGGAATTTTAAAGATTCTCCAGGAGCTAATGAAGACTCGTGGAATTAAAGAAATTAAATGACACTCATCGTCCTGACAAAAGGCTGTGGAGCTCCAACAGCCATTTGGGACCAAGAAGCAACTTTGATGATGTAAACCACTTGCCCAGGAATGCAACAGAAATACAGAGGGGGCCCTGATCTATGATGACAATGGGAAGCCACCAAGCCACCATGCCAGCCGGAACCACCTACCCCCAGGCTGCTTTAAGCTAGAAGGAAGTAAGCTTCTATTTTGTTTTAGCCACTGACTTCCAGACCTGCCCACTGGCAAACACAACTCCTAACCGATGCAGGAAGCTGCCCACGGTGCTGACCAAAACCCAAAGGAAGAGAGATCTCTCTACATACTCATTTCCGCTCACGCACTCTGCTTTACAGGCAGTCAACCAGGTGTCTCCTTTTGGTTGACTGGGTGCCATCTGAAGGAGACCTTTTCCCCTGTTGCTCTCTGAAACACTCTCAAAGCCAGAGTGAAATAACAATGGGGCACAGAGAGGTGGTGTCATATGATATTTGTCATCATCAACTCTGACTCGGCGGAGGTTAGCATTGGCGAAGGCACCAAAAAATCACAGCGATGAAGAGAACATGGTGGAAAGGGGATGGGGAAAGTAGGAACTGAGAAGCGTCATCTCCCACAAATGCCAGGCGTCAACCAAAAGCGAAGAAAGTGAGGTGTTGCCTCCAAAGGTGGGGATGGGGACCCCTTCATGAGCAGAACACAAAGAGAGCTCCAACCCAGCCCTGAATGGAAGGCATTCAGCCCGTGCCTGTCATCCTGTAAAGCCATAAAACCAGCTTCTCTGCTGAAGTCAAGGAAGTTCTGCAAGGGGCTTCTGAAGCCAGCTGCTCAGTGCCCCCCATTCTCTAAGTGAGGAAACTGAGGTCCAGACAGGGTAACGGCCTGACCAAAGTCCACATTGAAAATCAGTGGCACAGGACAGGAACCTGGGTCCCACGCTTACACACTTCTCTGTTGATATACCACTTCCTCATGGATCGTGAGAATCCCCTTTTACCCAAGGCGGGGTCTGCAAACCCTCCTGGAGGGGGTCAAATAGTATATTCTTTGGCTCTTTGAGCGAACTCTCAACTCTGCCATTGTTGGAGTAGAAAAGCACCCTAGACAATGGCAAATAAACGGGTGTGGCTGTGTTTCAACAAAATTTATTTACAAACACAGCTGGATTTGACCCATGGACCACAGGCTGCCGCCCTGTGACCTAAGTCATCGTATCCATGTGGTCCCCGGATCAGCAGCATCGGCAGCATCTAG
This sequence comes from Acinonyx jubatus, assembly GCF_027475565.1. NCBI lineage: Eukaryota > Metazoa > Chordata > Mammalia > Carnivora > Felidae > Acinonyx > Acinonyx jubatus. The sequence continues at coordinate 4,038,833 of NC_069398.1, forward strand.
AACTTGCTAAAACTGCACATCCTCAGTCTCTCACCTCCAAACCTAATGACTCATAAATGCCAAGGGTGACATCTAGAAATGTATTTTTGCGACCCCTCCAGATGATTCTGGCCCACACCAAAGTTTGAAAACCATCAGGCTCAAACAGAATGTGAGCAAATCGCTATCCTGCATGGTCACGCCTAGTACAGAGTCTGGTGCCTGTGACAGCAAATACTAGCTTCCCACCCAAAAATATCTATTCTCTTCTTTCTTACTGTTAGAATCCCAAGTCTCACCTGGACTTAAGAGCTACCCAGAATAAAGCCTACATTTCTACGTTTTTCAGGTTCCCTTATGGCTCGGTTTTGCCATAGAACTACATTCTGTCAAGTAAGGTGTAAGATAAGTAGTGAGTGGCAGCTCCTGGGGGACTCCATTAAAAGACAGCCTCTTTTTCCTCTTTTCTCTGTCTGAAATGTAGACCTCATGGCTGGAGCTCTGGCAACCATATTGAACCATGAAGTAGCCTTGGGAATAGAAGCTATCCAGTAAAGAACAACAGGAGAGAAGGAACTTTACCCTCCTCATTGTGTAGCCACCTTACAGGAATTGAGTGAGCTGTCGACAGGTTTCCTTTATGCAGAAATGAAATAAAATTCTGTCTCACTTAAGCCACTGTAATTTGTGTTTTCTACCATAAGCCACCAGACCTAATTCAACTGGCTCATTGTCCAGTGAATATTTGTTGAATGAACACATCAGCTGCAAGCAAATTAGAAGAATCTGGATTGCAAGTTAGAGAAGATTTGATTAGGAGAAACAATTCTTCAAAGCAGAATGTTGCACAGAGGCCAAAATAAGAACTGCATTTGGTGGTGAAACCATTGGAAATTTCTACACATATGGGAGACTTCATTTCTTGCACGGCCCAAAACCAGACTGGAAATGGAACAAAACCCCCCTCCTCAGACTCCCAGAGGAAGAGGCCGCTGTATCCCTGACCCCACAGTCACTTCACCCTGGAAGCCTTTCCTAATTAGAGCATTCCTAGCATTCTGGGGTTCTGTGTCTCAAAGCAATATGCATGGGATTGTTGTGTCCTGTGTCATTAGACTCACACTCATCTGTCACTTGGCAGTGATTCTCAAGTTACTTCTCAAGGAGAGAGCTCTGCTAACCCAGCTCGACTCTCAATCGATACTGTAGAACTAAACTAGCTTCGTTGGTGAGCGTTTTGTTTCTCCCACTAGAACAGAAATTCCTTGAGAAGCTGGGACTGATTTTTCTGTTTCCACAACAACCCCCCCACTAGCCACAAGCTCTGCCCTGGTAGGCATTCTATGCTCCTCGGTGCGTCCCAGGCACTTCCCCTGCCTTGCCCACCTTCATGCATCAGAACAACTTCCCAAACGGCCTCTTTTCATCTCACTTTCTGGGGACTAAAGCCTGGCCTGATCCCCAAGGCCCTGCAACAGAGTCCTCTAACATTTTCAGCAAGGACCTTAGGTATCAACCAGGAAAAAAAAATGAATGGTTTGCTCTGTGTCACCCCCAAACCTACAACAAACCAATGCTTATTTCTACTGTTCATGCCTTTACATGCGTGTTTCTCAAGCTTTTATAACCCATGCCCCTTTGATACATTTTCAATAGGTTTTCAACAGCTTTACTGAGATCTAATTGAATCTACAACAAACTGTCCAAAATGAGAGCACAGAATTTGATGTTTGGATATATGGATATACCTGTAGAACCACCACCACAATGTCAAGGTAACTGGCATAGGAAAAAACCTTGCGTTTCTATGTGTTCCTGTGCATGTTTGTTTTGTTTATGGTAAGAAGACTAACAATTTAAGAGGACAGACCTCGTGTTAAGTGCATAATACGGATCTGTGGACCACAGGCACTGTATCTCTAAAACGAATTTGTCTTGCAGAACTGAAACTTCATACCAATTGGACAAGTCCCCAGTTTTCCCTCCTCTTGGCCCCTGATAACCATAGTTCTATTCTCTGCTTCTATGAGTTTGACAATTTTAGGTACCTTCTATGAGTAGAAAACCACAATATTTGTCCTTCCAAAGACTGGCTTATTTCACTTAGTGTAATATCCTCCAGGTTCATCGATGCTATCACAAATGTCAAGATTTCCTTCTTTTTTTTTTAAGGTTGAATAATACTCTATTTTATATAGAATATATACTTTGTATATATAGATAGTCCCTTTTCTTCATTCATTCATTCATTCATTCATCTTGGTACACATTTTTTATTTGCATCTTTTGCCAACGTTATTTGAAATTTTCAAGATAATTGACATTGTGACTAAAACATATCAAGTCAGGTCAATGTTCAATGTTCAGCAGCTCCTACAATCAGCACCCCAGGATGGTCTCAACTGAAAATCTTTGCTAACGGTGCTATTCTCTGACTCTTGCTCAGTCTCTGGTTTCGTTTTTTTGTTTTATTTTGTTTTAAGTTCATTTACTCAGTTTGAAAGAGAGAGAGTGTTGTGAGCAGGGGAAGGGCAGAGAGAGAGGTAGAGAGAAAGAATTCCAAGCAGGCTCCATACTGTCTGCACAGAGCCTGATGTGGGGCTTGAGCCCACAAACCATGAGATCATGACTTGAGTCGGTGTTTAACTGACTGAGCTACCCAGGTGTCTCGCTCACTCTCTTTTTTGACTCCAGAGACTAAAGCAGGGGAAAATCTCCACTGCTTTGGGGCAGAACTGATATCCAGCCAGGTGTTGGATGGCTGGAATCCATTCATCTGGTCAGTGCATCCATTCAAACTGACCAGCGCCCATGGCTGACCAATTGTTGTAACATATAAGGAGGCTCTCCACACAGCGTCTCACACAAAGCAAGAGTGTAATAGATCTCGGGTGCAACTGTGAACTCAAGCAAGCCAGTTAAGTTCTGTGCTTCATTTTAAATAAATATATGCCTGCTGCTACCCACCTGGAAGCCTGCTGTGTGGAGGTACCCACATGAGACACAACCAGTTAGCAAAACAACGCACCCACAACTCAGTGTATACCCTTATGACTTTCTATTTAGGGCTCCTTGTTCGAATCACGGTTTCTTTCTCCATCACTGCCCACCTCTCCAAGGTGGCTTCAGGATCCACCCACCCCAAAGTTCATTTAAGGTTCATTTAGATAGTTTAGAAGTTCATTTAATAGCCTCTACCTCCTAGGATTTAAAAGAGTTCAGGGGGATCATGGATAGGAAGCAGCACCCAGTGTGGGGCATGGTGGACAGCATGTTTTCAACAGTGTCAGTAATGATGGAAGATTTCATTGGCCACCAAGTAGAACACTAAACTGGAAAAGAGTTGGACGCACCATTTACTGGGACTTTGGCCCAAAGCAAGAGCATACAGCATGCTGAAAGCGACCTGCCCATTCCGTAAAGCCTGTTTCTTGAGACACCTTTTGGAAATGGATTGAGACATCCTAACTCCCATGGCCAGGAAATCAATTCTCCTGTCCTCCCAACACCTTCTATAGCCCCTCATGTGCCCACCCCATCTAAGAAGCTGAATGGAAATGTCCTTCAGGCTCTAGAAAGCAGAGGACACTCTGTCCTGCCGCAGGATTTCATATCTCCCAGTGTCAAAGCGGGAGCTTGACAGCCTTCGAAGTCTGGGATGTGTCTCCCTCTCTGTGCCTCTCAGGGGCCTTTACTTCTGCTACACTGCACTTCTGGGGAGGGTTTGCTGAATGCTAGCTCACAAAGCGGCCCCCGGGGTCCTCCCCAGATTCTGATCCTGTCTGTCTCATCATGTCCTTCTTCCAAAGAGATCATCAACTTATTTATCTCCCTGCCATAAAAAAGGAGAGAGGAAAGGAGTGGCAGAGAGCGTCAAGGTTAGCCAACATTTGCCGAGTAAAAATGGTATGTTGAAGGAAGATGTGTGCTATGCAAATACGGGGGGGTGGGGGGCGGCATCGTCAGCAGAGTCAAAACTCTGGGCCGTTGCATTTTCTCCACTGAATAACACCTCTCTCACAGTTGCTTATTCTGCTTATAAAAAGGATGAGCCACATGGGGCACCTGGGTGGCTCAGTTGGTCAAGCATACAACTCTTGATTTCGGCTCAGGTCATAAACCCAGGATCGTGAGATCAAACTTCACATCGGGCTCTACACTGAGCACAGAGCCTGCTTAAGATTCTCTCTCCCTCTTCCCTTCCCTGCCTCTCTCTCTCTCTCTCTCTCTCTCTCTCTGTAACATAAAAAAAAAATAAGTGATGAGCCACAAAGAGACTAGTGTTCCCACCCAGGATCTATCACCTCGAGTCCTTGAGACAAGTGGCTGGACCAGGTTAAGCCTCCAGGTCATCCTCACGTGGGAGTAAGGATCAAATGAGAGAATGTGTGTGCACACAGTAGGCACAGAGCAAATGTCAGCTGTAACACTGATTACTAAAATCAGCCCATTGTAGCACACTACTCACAACAGCCATAAGGTGCAAAGAACCCCGATGGCCATCAACTGATGACTGGATAAACACAATGTGGTCTATCCATCCAGTGGAATATTAGTCAGCCTTAAAAAACAAAGAAATCCCATCACATCCCACAACATGGATGGACCTGGAAGACATTATGCTAAGTGCAGTCAGTCACAAAAGGACAAACAGCGTATGATTCCACTTATATGAGGCACCTGGAGTCATCAGATTCATGGGCACAGAAAGTAAAATGGTGGCAGCCAGGGGGAGGGAATGGAGACTTGCTTAATACAGACAGAGTTTCAGTTTTCCAAGACAGAAGGTTCTGGAGACGGATGGTGGTACCACAGTGAGTGTACTTAATGCCACTGAATTGTACACTTAAAAATTATTAAAATGGTTAAAAGGTACTGGGAAGGCCTGAAACAACCTCCAGATTTTGGCAGAGAAGTCGGGGGAACACATTCCAGGGCTCTTCCTCTTTACCTCCCACTCTGAGTTCCAAGATGATGGGGAAAGTGGCCCTCACCAAAATACCCACTCAGCAAACCAAAAAAAACAAGCCTCAAGTCAGGAATGGACAATGCAGATCACAATCAATCAAGGCTGGAGAGGGGGTGTTCTAAAACCAATGACCGTCATCGGACACTCACAGGGATGGCTCAGGACCCCTCAAGAAAATCAGTTAAAAAACAAAACTTTAGCCTATAGACCCTCAGGTTGCTTCCTGAAGAGTATAAAGAGGGCAGCTTTGATCTCAGAAAAGGAAGAAGAGGGTGAACAAGCTATGCTCAGCAACCAAGGGACAGTTCCTATGTTAGCAGAAGAAATCCCCACAGGTAATAACAATAATAATATGAAGCAGGTATTGGGCACCAGAGACTTTAAATACATGCCCCTAATTGTTATAATAACCCTGAAAGGTAAGTACAGTCATCTCCACCTCTCGGGGCCTCAGTTTTACCTGATGGTAGTGCTGACCTCATAGGGAAGCAGTGAGGGCTAAACCAGATCCCCTGTGGCTAAGCATGGCATTCAGGAAGCTCTGAGGACACTGGCAATAACAGCAGTGAGTACAAACAGCTTGCTCTCTGCCCCCTTCTAAGTGGTCTGCTGAAAGTGAGCAACTCTCTACTCAAGGCATTTCCTGCAGCTACAAGGAAGGATGAGGACCCCTGGGGAACCCTCAGTTTACCCCTTCCCGGAAGTTTTCCCTGATTTCCCAAGACCGGGCCTTGACCCCTTCCCCTGACTACCCTAGTCCCTATGCTTCCCTCTATCCCACCATTTGACAGACTGTGTGGTAATGTAGTAAGTGCTGACTTGTATGTCTTCCACAAAATATACCTAGAGAGTGGGAACAAATTTGTGCCCAGCCTCCAGCACCACCACACTCCCTAGCATTATATATTTGGTAGATGAATAGATGGACAGAGAGACAGATGTATGTGAGGACGGAGGGATGGACGGAAGAATAGATGGACAACGCATGGATGGATGGATGGATGGATGGGTGCATGGATGGATAAAAGGAAGGAAGGAAGGAAGGATAGATGGGTAGGTGGGTGGATAGATGGATGGAAGAATAGACAGAAGGATGGAAGGAAGGAAGGAAGGAAGGAAGGAAGGAAGGAAGGAAGGAAGGAAGGATGGATAGATGGGTAGGTGGTTGGATAGATGGATGGAAGAATAGACAGAAGGATAGAAGGAAGGAAGGAAGGAAGGAAGGAAGGAAGGAAGGAAGGAAGGATAGATGGGTAGGTGGTTGGATAGATGGATGGAAGAATAGACAGAAGGATAGAAGGAAGGAAGGAAGGGAGGGAGGGAGGGAGAGGGAGAGGGAGAGGGAGAGGGAGAGGGAGAGGGAGAGGGAGAGGGAGAGGGAGAGGGAGAGGGAGAGGAGAGGAGAGGAGAGGAGAGGAAGGAAGAAGGAACAATGGATGGAAGGATGGATGGATGGAAGGAAGGAATGGATGGGTAGATTGGTAGGTGAATGCATGAGCATTATATACTTGGCAGATGAATAGATGGACAGAGAGACAGATGTATGCGAGGACGGATGGATGGACAGAAGAATAGATGGACAACGCATGGATGGGTGCATGGATGGGAGACCTAGGGAGACCTATCTCTCTCTGGATCCCCTGGCTAGAAACTCACACACATTCTCTCTCTGGCATACACACTCCTTTTCTATGCCTTTCTTCATCCCTTGGACTTAATAGGACACTTGCATTTGGACCTTGTTCTGAAGCTTCGTCTCTTGTGCTTCAAAAGACCCTTGCATAGGGGGCTTTTACCTGCCCCCCAAAAGGCAGGAAATAAATTCTTACCTTAATTCCACATAAAATGTCCAAGACAAATTCACACTCGTCTTTGAATGAAGAAAGGCTGGGAGGCTAGGCTGTCCCAGCGGTGCAGCCACGAGTGTGTTTTGACAAGTTATCTCCTCGTAAACACACGGGTTTATCTCATGCTAAACAATTAGACGTGCCATTTAGGCAAAGGAAAAAAATATATTGCACATTTTCTACACAGTCTGTTAGTGTCCATGCCAATGACACAAGCTTCTCAACACAGGGCTGATGTTAAATAAACCAGAAAAGCAAATGTTTATTGCAACACTTGGAACACACCATCCATTTGCTGCATTCCCAGAGGGCTGCGCGGGAAGACTGCAGGAAATGAGGGGAGGAGGAAGAGCCCACAAGAAACAGCGGACCGGGACAGGCAGGGATCAAAGTAGGGGGCTTGTGAGAGGCCGAAATTATCCACGGGCTGAGCTAGTGATCCTCACCCGGGGTTAGTTTGGCCCCCAAGGGGCGTTTGGCAGTATCTGGAGACAATTTGGGCATCCTAAGTTGAAGGGTGCTACCAGCATTGATAGGGTGGAACCCAGGGACTCTGCTAAATGTCCTACAATGCACAGGACAGCCACCTCTTGCACCCCACAACAAAGAACGACGCAGACCTAAATGTTGTAATGTCAAGGTCAAGAAACCCTAGGCTGAGAATAAGGCAGGTGCAAGCCAGCTGTGCTGCTCACAGGCTGTGTAACTTGGGTAAGCTGCTCTAAGTCTCTGGGCCACAGATGAACATGACAGCAACCAGTGGGGGAGAGTAAATAAGAGAGGAGAGGTGTAATCCACGCACAAGTAGGCGCTTCAATGACCATGAGCCTCTTTCATGCACTCAGCCCTGTCCCCCGCCTTCCCAAAGCTTATTTGTTCATTAATTCACATCCTCCTTTAATCAATATGTGTTGAACATCTACTATGAGTACAGACCTGGGCATTTCGACAGTAGACAAGCAAGGCAGGATCCCTGCCCTCATGGAAGGAACACCCAAGCAGGGGAAGGAGGCAATCGATGATGCCAAAACCAAACTTCTGGTTAACGCCATGAAGGAAAATTACAGGTGTTAAGAGATGCATCATCTCTAGGGAGGTGAGGGGAAGCCTCTCTGAGGACAAGACACCAGAGAGCTGAAGGCAGCAGGAGCTAACGGTGAAAAGAGATACTTTTTTTTTTTTTATTTTTGTGTATGTATGTATGTACGTATGTATGTATGTATGTATTTTTGCTGGTTCTAGGCTGAGGGAACAGAATATGCGAAGACTCTAAGAACACAAGGGTGTGTTGGGAACTGGCAGAGAGCCAGTGTGGTGGAGCACAACTGGCAAAGGGGAGAGGGGTAAGAAGGGTGGGGCTGTGAAGGTCAAGAGGAGGCACCTGGATTCCAGCCAAGATGTAGTGAGAAGCCTCTGGAGGCTATCAAAGAGGGCAGTGACCTGACTGCAGTGGGAAAGACGGAGTAGAGAGGGATGGAGGTGGGAACAGGGAGACCAGGTGGAAGGTGACACCAGAGGTCCAGGGAAGTGGATATGGTGATGGGGAGGAATTTGAGATACATTTTTGAAAGACAGTAACTATAAATAGCACTAGACTAGGTATGAGGGAAGAGAGAAAAGAGATACCTCACTGTTCACTGGGTGCTCAGGCTGTGTGACCAGGGTTAAAAGCCAGGTAAGTGTCACCCATGGAAGAGATAGATGCATGACTCAAGATCACTGGGAACAGAAAACACACACACCGTGTTCAAATGGTCCAGTATTTACTTACAGCAAGAGGAGAAAGAGAATGTAAAAGATCCAATCCCTTGCAATATGTCAATCCCCACGGCCAGGGGATCCACGCCAGAGCCGATGCTGCTGTGTGGCTGCATATACCCCACTTCAGGCTGCAGGAACAGATCCCAATCCCTCCCCAATGGGAACAAATATAGCAGTGGGGGGTGGCCGGGTGGCAAACGACACACATGCATAAGCAGAACTAAGAAGTGCACATCAAGCCCAGAACAGAGGAAGATACACCCAAGCAAGGAGACAGACCCAGCACAGGCTGTGAGGGCTCTTTATCTCGTTGCGAGAAAATGTTCCAGGCCCAAGGCCACTCTTATGCAGCCATGCAGGAGTAGTGCAAGCCACGCAGGACTGCCTTTCCCAGCAGCAAAAAAAGGACAGCTCCCACATCTCCGGCTTACACAGCTGGATGAATGGTGGGTGCAATTATTGAGCAGAGAAAAAAACTTGAGAACAAAGAGTTGGGAGTGGGAAGTAAGAGGAAAGACCATCAAGAAACAGTATCTATGGGTTCCCTCCTCCCTGACCCCCCTCCTCTCCCTCTTCCCTTATCACCCTCTCTTCTCCCTCCTCCTTGACCCTCCCCTACTCTCCCTCCTCCCTGACCACCCCCTCCACTCTCTTCTCCCTGACCACACCCTCCTCTCCCTCTTCCCTGACCACCCTCTCTCCCTCCTCCCTGACCACCCCTCCTCTCCTTCCTCCTTGACCCTCCCCTACTCTCTCTCCTCCCTGACCACCCCTGCTCTCCCTCTTCCCTTACCACCCTCTCCTCTCCCTCCTCCCTGACCCCCCTCCCTCCTCCCTTATCACCCTCTCCTCTCCTCCTTGACCCTCCCCTACTCTCCCTCCTCCCTGACCACCCCCTGCTCTCTCTTCCCTGACCACCCTCTCCTCTCCCCCCTCCCTGACTATCCCCTATCCCCTCCCCTCTCTTTCCCTAAGCTCAATGGCAATGTTCTCAACTCCAGCAGCCCTGGGATCTCAAGAGCAACTTCTTCCTGACAGATAGCCAGAGAGGCTGACTCTTCACGCTTGGCTAAAGGCGGTCCCCCAGCCCTCTCCTTGACAAGGGCCCCAGAGACGCCAGCAATGCTTTCTGGGTACCCCAGCTGCTTCCCTGCCACCAGGAAATGCCTCCAACTCAGGCCCCTGCATCTGTTTACCAAGCATTCCCGTAGCCTCACTACTCCTGGTATGATCCACGGACCAGCAGCACAGCATCTCCTGGGAGCTCCTTACAAATGCGGAGTCCTGGACTCCACCTCAGACCTGCTGAACCAGAATCTGCATTGGAACCAGATCCCAGATTCCTGAGCATATTCAAGTCTGAGAAGCGCTGGGCTACAGCTCGGAAGCCAGCCATCTATAACGTTCCTGTATGTCACGTGTTTGTAATTATGGTAAAAAAATGCTACCGGCGTGGCCTGAGATGATTTGTTCTTAAACTCCAAGCACCGCCTGGGGCCCAGGATCCTGGTGACATGGAGAGATTTACGAATTTCCCCCTCTTGTGTTGTCTAACCACTAATCATCAGATTTCCCAGGTAGTAAATTTTAAGCAGGTCCTTCTCTTCCCCCTGCTCCCGTCTGGCCCTCCGTGGCTCCGATCTGAGATTTCGTGAACTGGCTCAAATTGCTGGGCCTGTGCATTAGCCAGCTCTGCAGGCTGCCTCACACGCAGACCATCTGGGCCCTAACAAGAAGACACGTTCCAAGTGCCCTCTTTCCTTCATTTGTTTTTCCCAGGGGCTGTTTCCCCTCTAAGAAGTCAGCTCCCTTCAGTCTCTTTGGGTCTGTCCTCCTCTGCATCCGGGGGAGCCGCTGACATCAACGTGGGTGTCCCCTGCGAGCCGGGGGCGTGGACATCGTGGGGATTCCATGTCCTCCCCGAGTGAACACTGTCATCTATCCAACACTTGCCTGGTGTGAAGCGACAGGCAGTTATCGATCAGAAGGGGAAATGTAGCACGTTGGAACTGGGAAATCAGCTGAACTGACTGTACATGAAAGAACCATGCCAGGCACACGGTCAAGGGAGAACTCGGGATCTGTGGTCAGAGGTTTTGTAAAAGCATAGTCATGCAGATCCGTGCAGGTGGAGATACTCTAAAAATTACATGAGTAGAAATGCAGTGCTGCAAATTTACCAGCTCCGGGAGCACATGCCATTGTCAGTCACTTGGACCCAGAGCCAGGGGAGGTGAGGGGAGAACCCTAAGGGGTCTATACTCTGTAACTACAATGTAGTCAAGCAGGGTCGTTGGAATCTGACCAGATGAGGCATGGGTCTCCCCAAGAAGGACATGTGTCTCTTCTGGTTGCCTCGACATGAACAGCCCCTCCTCACAATGTGGACATTACACAGAGTGTAACTTCAAGTGCACTAGGAGGCCAAGGTCGGAGTCCACAGTGTTATCACAAGCTGTGCCTTCAGGGAGGGGCTGACTTGGAACGAGGGAAGGTGTTAAATAGGGGGCCCATGACAGTGTCACCAGGCAGGGCTGGGGCAGTAAACGAGAGGGATCTACCAAGCCTGTAGATCAATGACCCCTGAGATCATTCTGGATGAGGTACCCAGCCACTGTTTCTGTTGCTGGCACGGTCCTAAGCACCTGCCCTACCTGTCAACGCAGCTGCTTGGAAGGTAACCCTAGAGAAAGAATGGGAGTTGACATCAGCCATGGGGCTAAATATTTTACATGGATCCCCTTTGTTTCATTCTTCATCAGGCACTTCTTTTCTTTCATTTTTGCTTTCTTGCTTTCTGGAAACTTAATCACATTTATTCGTTTGTTTGCTTATGTTTAATTTTATTTTATTGTGGAAGGAAGACTTCACACGAGACCTACTCTCTTAAGATACTTTAACTACACAGCATAGGATCACTGGCTGCAGGTAGAACATATTCACCTTGCTTAACTGAAACTTTATTCCCATTGATGAGTAACTCCCCATCTTCCCCTTATCCCAGCTCCTGGCAACCATCATTCCACTCTCTCAATCTATGACTTCGATAGAATAAAAATCTATTTTATTAAAAAAATTTTTTTACTGTTTATTTTTGAGAGAGAGGGAGCGACAAAGTGAAAGCAGAGGAGGGGCAGAGAGAGAGAGAGAGAGAGAGAGAGAGAGAGAGAGAGAGACAGAATCCAAAACAGACTCCAGGCTCTGAGCTGTCAGCACAGAGCCCGATACAGGGCTTGAACTCAGGATTGGCAAGATCATGACCTGAGCCAAAGTCGCATGCTGAACCAACTAAGCCACCCAGGCACCCCTATTTTATTTTATATTGTTCAATGCTTATTTATCTTTGTTGGGGGCGGAGGGGCAGAGACAGAGGGAGACACAGAATCTGAAGCTCCAGGCTCTGAGCTGTCCGCACAGATTCCACACAGAGTTTGAACTCACCAGCCATGAGATCACGACCTAAGCTGAACTTGCACACCCAATGGACTGAACCACCCAGGTGCCCCTGACTTCGACTATTTTAGATACTCCATATAGCTGGAATCATGCAGTGTTTGTGACTGGTTTGTCTCACTTAGCATAACGTCCTCCGGGTTCATCCAAGTTGGCCCACTGCAACATTTCCTTTTTTTTTTTTTTTTTAAGGCTATTATTCCACTGTATGTTTATACAACACTCTCTTTATCCATTCATCTACTTAGGACAATTCTTCAGTACTTTTACGTGTCCCCACTGCACAGATGAGGACACAGAGGCTCAGGGAGGACCAGAAGTTCACCCCCCTGAGCAGTAGAGCAAAACTTCAAACCAGGCGGCCTGACTCCAAAGCCCACACTTCGACCACTTTGTAGAACAATCCCCAGAAAGACCACTGTGCCACGGGTTCCTGATCAGAAGGTGACAATCCCTTTATCTGGGGGCTGGGGATATCAGTGGCCCCCTCACAAAGTCCAGGTCAATCTAGCATCGTCATGATAACAGGCAAAGGTGTGTCAAGTGATGCCCTGTGCAGCCGGCCAGCCCCCTGTTGTAGGAACTTGGAGAGGTGTTCACACTCCCTCTCCCCCAGTTCTGCACCCTCCATATGCAGCACGAGGACAGGGTAAATTGCAGCATGGGTAAAAGGGAAGAGTAACTTGCAGAGTCCAGCTCACCTGAGGGGGGTTAGAGGGCTTAGCAAAGGAAAACAGCACATAAAATTTTATGGCTGCCGGTCGAGGCTGGTTGTATAACCTCTGATTCTCAGCCTTAGCCGCACCCTGGAACCACCCAGGGAGCTTTAAAAACTATTGATGTCTGGGTCCCACGCTCAGAGATTCTGATTTGACTGGTCCATGCTGTGGCCTGGCTGTAGAGAGGTTTTAAGTTTCCCCAGGTGATTCTAATATGCGGCCAAGTTCAAGAACCACTAGGCTTACCCTCTCTGGGGTCTCAGGACACATTTGAGTGGGTAGCCTTCTGGACCAGGGTGGGGCCTCTCAAGAATGTGGCCTGTGGAACCCCAACATCTGAGTTGCCCGGGGGTCTGGTCAAACACACCCATCCCTGGGTCCTCCCCCAAGAAATTCAGATGCAGTGTTTGTGGGGAATGGCTCAGGAACCTGCACGTTTACAAGTGTGCTGGGCAGTCCTAACACACACTGGAGCTTGGGGCCCCCGAGACTTGAGCACAGGCGAGTCTGCAGCTGGTCTCCATCGCGGAGGCTTGGGGACGCAGAGAAAAAATGAGCTGTGGCAGACACAAGGAAGGACTGAGGAAACGCAGGGACGAGACCCCATATGGCTTGAGCACTCCCGACACCCAGGGAGGGAGAGAGTTGAGGGGCTCACACGCATGGCCCAAGGGAAACAGACAAAAACGTTCAGACAGGTGTTTCCAAAGACTCGAGGGGCCACCTCCTCCCACACTGATGTCATACAGGGTTGGTCTGGGAAAAGGATTCTGAAGCCGGGGGAGGTGACGGAGGCCAAGAAGTCCTAGCCTCGAGGGTCTCTTGTCCCGTGTCATCCTGAGTCTGGGGTCTGACAAAGCACAGAGGGTTGGTCTTCCTCACCCCCAGAACTAACATTGCGCTAACAAACTCCCAAGCTGCTGTCTGAAGACAAAAAAAGGAGGGGGACCAGAGGGGGAAATGGATCATAAACAATACTAGGCATGCTTCATCCAAACTAAAGTTTTCTGCAAAGGGTACTATCAAGAAGTGAAAAGACAACCCACAGAATGGAAGGACATATTTGAAAATCGTATATCTGCTAAGAGTCTATTATCCAGAACATATAAAGAACTCTTACAACTCAATAAGAAAAAGACAAACGATCCAATTAAAAAACAGGCAAAGGAATTCAATAGACTTTTCTCAAAAGGCAAAATACAAATAGCTCATGAGAAGACAGATTCCCAAGGGCACCTGAGTGGCTCAGTCAATTGAGTGTCCAACTCTTGATTTCATCTCAGGTCATGATCTCATGGTTTGTGGGTTTAAACCCCGCATTGGGCTCTACACTGGCAGTGTGGAACCTGCTTGGGATTCTCTCTCTCTCCCTCTCAAAATAAATAAATAAACTTAAAAAAAGAAAAGAAAAGATGCTCAACATTGTTGGTGATGAGGGTGGTGCACCCCCGCATCCACCTCAGCATTATCCACAAGAGCCAAGATACAGAGATAGGCAGAGAGGCTGTCGATGGAGGAGTGGGTAAAGAAAATGGAATATTATTTAGACCTTAAAAGAGGGGAAATCATGCCATTTGCAACAACATGGGTGAACCTGGAGGAAATTATTCTAAGTGGAATAAGCCAGACACAAAAAGACAAGTATTGCTTATATATGAAATCTAAAATAATAATAATAATAATAATAATAATAATAATTAATAATAATAATAAAAGCTAAATTCACTGTGACAGTAAAAATGGTGGTTACCAGAAGCTAGGGTGTGGGAGAAAGGGGGAGAGAAAGAAAAGAAAAGAAAAGAAAAGAAAAGAAAAGAAAAGAAAAGAAAAGAAAAGAAAAGAAAAGAAAAGAAAAGAAAAGAAAAGAAGAAAGAAAACAAAGACAAGACAAGACAAGAAAGGAAGTCTGTAGGTAGGTGGCAGGTGCAGGGGACCGGAGGGAGGGGAAATGGGGACTGGGTGTGTGTAACGGGCACAGAGCTTCAGGTCTGCAGGATGAAGAATGGCTATGGACGGCTGGTAGGGGTGTTGCACAGCAACACAATACACTGGATACCTTGGAACTTTACACATAAAATGGTTAAGATGGTAAGTTTTACATTCTGTATATTTTACTACCATAAAAAATTGGACCAAAAAAAAAAAAAAAAGCCCTCAGCCCTGACCTTGCTGGCTGTAGGACATTACATTGGCCATCTCATCTCCCCATGCCTCAGTTTCCTATTCTGTATATTGCGGGAAACATTAGTGCCCAGTACCTGGCACACAGTAAGCATCTAGTAAGTGCTGGCGATTGTTATTTTCACAACCACCCGCAATCGGGCGAGGAAACTGAGACCCAGAGAGATGACAAGACCAGTCTCGGGTCCCGAGGCCAGCATGTGCAGATCTAGGCTCTGCATGAAGGCAGAGGGACTCCAGAAACTGTTCTGAGCCACCGTGCTTCTAGAAGGACAGTGTGAGAATTCAAACAACATGAAGAAGTCCGTCCAAAGACCCACGTGCAAAGGCAAAACAGGTGCCCGGTGCGCTGCCCTGAGAAGGCACAGAAAACTCCGGAGGCTGCTCACGCTGGCACACAGAGCAGAAAAGACCACAGACTGTCCCAGCTCTGCACTTGGGACGTCAGCTAGCAAAGTGGGGGGAGGATCCCACGCCCACGGGCCTGGCTCTGAGTCACCGGGAGGAAGTCTCTCCTGCTGTTTGTTTGTATCTACCCTCTCCGCCGTTGGGCACTGTGAAACTTTGCAGAGTACCTCCCGGCAGGATCCGGTGGGCCGTGGAGGTGGGCTGGGACCCGAAAGCCATCCACAGGAGTGTGTCCGTGAAGCAACATCTGCTGCACCCGCCCCACAGAACTGCGAGCCACGGTCCAAGCTCGTGTGCAGCGACAAAGGTGGGGACTTGGTGGGGGGGTCTTTCCGCTCTGCAAAGAACAGGTGTTGGTGGCTGCCCCAAGAGCTAGGACCTAGATCTTCCCTGGGTGAGAGATGCGTTTGGTGCGAATTTGGTTTCAAACTATATTCATGTCACAGCTCATCTGGAACATTCTTTGGGGTATCACTCTGAGAAAGACAAAAAGGAAAAGACACACGCTCTCACTGTGCCCGTGGTCTGGAGGAGAAAGAGCTGCGGGCACAGAACAAACACAATGTGTGAGTCTGGGAGAGTGGAGTTGAGAGGACTATGGTCGGTCTGTTGTCCGTCTGTCATCGGTCTCTGAGCCCCCGCCTCAGTTGCTCAGGCCAGACACTGCAGAGCGTCTCCGACTCCTCCCTTCCTCTGGCAGCTTGCATCCCATCCACCGGCAAATGCACCCAGCACTCAGCACAGCCACTAGCAGCCTGGTGCATGCCATCTCACCTCTCCCCAGATGAGCATTCTGTTTCCACTTTTGCCCTACTGCAATCGAATACCGACAGAGCAGCCACAATCGCCCCACCTCCCTTATAGGCCCCAAACCCTGCAATGGTTCCCCAGGCAAGACCTCACCCCATCCCACAAGGTCCTCTACAATCCAGCTGGCCTCCAACTACCTTTCTGCTATCATCTCCTCTCCCAAGCGATCCTGGCCTGAATGGTCTCCAAACACACCTGAAATGCCCCCCCACCTCAGGGCCTTTGCACGTGCTGTTTTCACTTCTCAGAATGCTCTTGTGAACAGTGTACTCCCTCACCTCTTTGGAATCTCTATTCAGATATCATCTTCCTTGACATCATATTTAAAACTGCAGCCTCATGTCTGACATTCCTTGTCTCTAAGGTGAACATGTAATTGTCCAAACTAAGATGTTTCTGAGACTATCAATAATCACCCTGTAACAGACCTAACCTGGGACATGATCCCAAACCTCCCTCCCTGGTTCATTTTTCTCCATAGCAATTATAACTTTTCAAACTACAGATTTTACTCATCGGTCTTGTTTATTTTCTGCCTCTTCCCCCTCAAGAAGGGAGGCATCATCACAGCAGGGATTTGTGCCCACCTTGTTCCTTTCCCCAGCACATAGTAGCTGCTCAATAAACATTTGTTGATGGAGAGAATGAATGGGCATCAGAAGAGTTCCCAACCCAAAGGGTGAGTCATGTCAGAGGAGTCTTCTGGAAAAGGTAACACCTTGAAGGGCAAACAATGTGACAGTCACATGGAGGGGGAGGAGGAGGAGGCAAGAAGACGTACCAGCTGGGCAAATGTGTGGTATTAACAACAAACACAACCACCGACAGAAACAATAACGGCGGCAACGTATCCCGGGGGCTTTGCTCTGCTCCTGACACCGTACTAAGCATCTGTCGTGCGTTGCCATAGTTAGTGCATGTAACACGCACGCGGGGTCAGCGTTGTTACGATCCTCACTGATGAAATGGAGGGCCCAGAGACTGAGGAGCTTGTCCAAGGTCATGAAGCTAGCAAGTGGGGATTAAACCAGGCAGCATGGCTGCATGGATTAAGTCGAGGAGATGGATAAAAGATACTTCGGGGAAAAACAGCAGCCTAACCAGCGCATGGAGTCTCAGGAACGCATCCAAAAGCTCTCCAGAGTCTGAGCTGAAGAACACGCCCAGGGTCTGGGGGAGAAGGGAAGCAGCTGGATGGGCACCAGGTCTCATGCCTTTGCAGTTTCGAGACCTCTGGAATCCAGCGTTCTGAGGCTCCGGAACTGGGATGCCACGTCTGGTAACACCCGTAAGGTTTTCCCAAACATTCCCACGTGTCTACGGTGTTCAGACGCACCCAGCAGGCCTATTACCCACCGGAAAAGCTGGAAGGCGGCCTGGCTTGCTGAGGCCACCCTCTCCCCTCACAGAGTAGCCTGCTCATTGGGAAGTGAGCTCGGGGACACGGTTTCAGGCTTGCAGGTCACAGCGCCATGGCTAAGGGGACCAACTGACATGACTCCGGTTGTTCTGCCCTTCGGCGCTCCAGACCTCCAAGCAGGTGTGAGCAACCACGCCTGCTCCAGCATCACCAACAGGGACCATCCGCTATGGTGGGTGGGGGGGGGGGCGGGCAGTGCACGCAGTGGCCAGGAACTCGGGCCCAGATCGGACAGCTCTGCCCCTGGCTGCCCTGGGATCCAGGAGAAGACACGTGTATCCCTAAGCCCCTGTTTTCCTCATCGGCACCAGGGGGATGTGATGAGGCTTGATTAAATCACAGTGATGGTTTCCTAGGGGCACGTGTGTGTCAACACTTGCAAAGTTGGACAACTGTGCCTCAGTAAAGCCGTTACAATTGCAGACTTTAAATCTTAATGATAATGAGCTTATTCCAGTACCTGAAACATCTTCATTCTACGTAAGATGTTGATTTGTTGTCGTCAGTAGCATGGGATGGGCACCTCAGAACTTTACCGGCCGAGTGTCCCAAATGGTGTTGGAGAAACGGCAGCCCTATCTAATCCCCATGGCAGCACCACCAGTCAGCTCAATCCCCATTTCACAGAGGAACAAAGTGAGGCTCAGTGGCCATGTTCGAGGATGTTCTAAATTTTTTTTAACGTCTACTTATTTTTGAGAGAGAGAGAGAGAAAGAGAGAGAAAGAGTGCAAGCAGGGCAGGGGCAGAGAGAGAGGGAGTCACAGAATCTGAAGCAGGCTCCAGGCTCTGAGCTGTCAGCACAGAGCCCTACACAGTACTCGAACCCATGGACCATGAGATCATGACCTGCACTGAAGTCCAGCATTACACCGACTGAGCCACCCAGGCGCCCCACAGAATGTTCTAGAACAAAGTCCTGTTTCTAGCATGTACTAGTGACAGACGATGTAAGGCGTAAAAGAAGAAACCAAAACCAAGGGCTGCAAAATAAGGTGCTGTGAGGGAGGCAGCGATTAGAACCAAAGATTCTCCGAACGCTGGACGGGTCCTGAAGTTATGTCCTTAGGGAGAAGGCAGCCTGGACCCCCAGTTCTCTGTTCCGTCACTACTGCCCTGCGGAGGCACCGCCACAGACCGGGACTGCTCCCTCTCTCTGCCTGCAGCAGCCACAGAAACCTACCAACCCACCTTGCGGTGGGCTGATGGAGTCCCCTCCTATCACCCTAGGGAGAGGTGCCCATTGACAGACTCTCATGACGCTGGTTCGGCACTGCAATCCCACATGTTCCGTCATGTTCCATTGTGCCTTTGGAGTCTCCCGTGCCCTCTCTCTTCCCCAGCCGTGGCTAACGACAGCATTAACGAGGACCACACAGCCTCACGTTCACAGCTTGTCATTCTAACGACAAGGCATTCATGGTACCTGAAATGTGGTCTGTACCTGTGCCCCTCCCTGACTGCCCGGTAGCCATTTACTGAGGACCTGTCATGGGCCAGGCTCCACCCCAGGGCTGCAGATGTGAAGATAATTAAGGCACACAATGTCCATGCGTCTGGGAACTTCAATTCCAGCGGGGACGGGCGGGGAGGGACAAGTGGATTAAAGCAAACGTGGGGACGTCACAATATGATAAAGGTTATGAAGGAAATGAAGTGTTGACGGACAGAGTGAGATGGGAGAGCTTAGCAGATGCTCTGAGAAGGCCTGCAAAAGAGTTGAGAAACTCAATGTTTCAAGGAGGAGGGAAGCCCCTGGGGTCAGAGAGTTCTGGAAAGAAATGACAGAAGACCATGGTGATGCCGGAATGGCATAAGCATCGTGATGCTTACGTGGTTCGTATCAGAGAACCCCGGGTTCAGTTCCCGACACAGCTACCTAGCAGCTTATATGAGCTCGAGCAAGTTACCCTCTGTACCCTATTCCTGTGGTTCTTAAATAGCAAACGAGGTTCCTAATGGCACCCAACTCCTTGAACCATTGTGAAGATTGATCTAGTTAATTCAAGTGAGGTGCTTAAAACACAGCATGTAGTAAGTGCTCAATAAATGTCAGCTATTATTTTTATCACGCCCCTGCCTGGTTGCCAGGATTCAATACCAAAGAGTATGTCCAGGGCTAAGCGCTTAGATCTGATTCAACCTCTGCGCGATTCCCCCCATTGAGTTTCTTGTTGTGCTTCTTACTTACAAGGCAGTCAGCAAATATTTGTTGAATGAACAACAAATAAGTGAATGAGGGACTTCCTGATTACCTTATCTTTAAGCCACTGAAATGCACCATCAGGCCAGCCTGACGATCAAGGTTTCCCTTTGTAAGCAATGTGATCTGGCCTGGAATTTTGCGTTCCTGCAACTGACAGGAAAGAAAGGTGGAAGGGAGATGGTTATTAGCCACTGTCTCTGCAAACACTAAGCCATCTGCACCCCGTTACCTAAGCACAGACCTCTGTGGGCGCCGAACTTCAGAGCCCTGAAAGTTGGAAGGGATTCCGAGCTTGGATCCCTCGGGCTAGGCTATTCTTGGAAGCTGAGTGCCGCGCCTGCCACAGGGAGGTGAGTCATGTGCAGGGTAAAGGCTTGATGGATTTCTCCGCAGCAGCAGCAGCAGCAATCTATCAGGGCAGATCTATAGGCCACAGAGCACCAGAACACGAAGTGGGGGGGTGGGGGTGGGGGGGCTCTGATCCGATGCTGCTAAAAACAATACCACCCCTGCCTGCATCCTTGCACTGTTTCCAGGTAACGCCAGGGACCCCCTCACCAGGCAAATGCCCACCCCAAGGAGGCCAAATGCGGATCTGTGACATACTGTTCCCCCATTATATATACACGCAGTCCTCCGAACAGCTGGTAAAGTGGGTGCCCGGCCACATCTCCACCCTCCGGGCCCGAGTAGCCATTTGTGAATCCCTGTCACGTGGCTTCTATCCTGTGAAGGTCCTCACTTCCCTGGGGGACTCGGAGTTCTTGGAAGGTCTTTTACGCAGAGTTCACTGTTGCTCATAAAACTGAGTTGTGACTGGAGGCGGAATAACAGGGGTCTTACTTCATTTTGTTTTTGCAATGTCCCAACCGTGGAAGAGAGGGACGTGCCACGAATGGCTTAAAAATCCAGTGACATAAATAGCCACTATGGGGCAGTTCCCTGACATTCCGTGAGCTTGGTCCTGGGTTCAGCGCCAGGCAACCCCACCCCCCTTGAGGCTTCGCGCACTCCTTACAAGGGACAGCAGGCTGGGACCTGGGACGGACTGGGAGGTGGCACACCACCGATGAGTCCCACTTTCCTGGTGTCCTTTGTTCTTCCCAAACTGCCTGGTGACGTGTCTCTGAAGTCAGCCTCCGGTGGCACTTCTGAAGTTGTGCTCCTTACATATGCTCCCGGAAAGTTGTTCCAAGTGAAAGCAGCTTAATTAAAACCACATTCCATCAAACTGTCACTTTGTTTATGAAAAAGCGTCGAGTGGCTGGAAATGGCAGGAACAAGCACGGAAGAGAAATGCTCCAGATTTGTTCTGATTAAAAGTGCGATCGAGGCATTAAGAAAGCAAGCCCGTGAACCCAGGGGGCCCCTGAGCCCGACACTCCACTCCGCCATTTCCGAATACAACCGAGGACACTTGTCAACACAAAGAGAACTTGTCCCTGCCTAGAGAGGGTCTCCGCCTTCACGAAGACAAAGCGTCCAGCCAGGACTGGTTAATTTCGAAGGGCAACATACCTGAGAGGTGCTCGCCCGTATCTCTCCGCATACGTGCACCTGCTTCTTAAATACGACATGCCCCGAATGTGCTAGCCCCGGACCTGGGTCACACCACGGAAGTGACACGGACACGAGTAGGAACCTGACACCCCTCTTACCCTACCCCCTCACCTTTCAGAGTGGGAAGCTGAGATGTATGGACAGAAAACAGCACGCTCAGGGGCACCCACGGAAACAGACCTGGAGTCGGGAGGCCGGAGGTCAACTTCACCTCTGGAACCCGTCAACTCCCAGAACCCTCGTCTTGCCACAGGGTTACAAGGTCACTGCTCTGTTGTCTCCAGCAGAGAAATCAGTTCTGACAAAGCCCACCTAGAAACAGGTGGCATTGGCCTGGCTCTGGAAACCAGGGATGCCTCTTCTGCATCTGCCGGTTCCATTTCCCCCGTATCTCAAAACTCCAGAACTTCGTATGTCACACTCCACCTTCTCTGATGATGCAACTACGAGAGGGCTTTACGAAACAGCTGTTGTCCAAGCCACGCGCTTAATCCAAAGTTCGGAAGAACAGAATAGAGTCTGAGACTTAGGTTATTAGCTCTTGCAGGCAGAAATCCAAGATGACCACCCATGACCCACACCCTCACAGGGTCTCCTCCCCTTGAGTGTGCTCGGCACCTGGGAATATGACGGGGGATCACTCCTGTGACTATGTTACCTCATATGACAAAGGCGAAGGGAGCTACAGATGCCAGGAAGGGCGAGTAACCTAGGTGGGCCTGACCTCCCCAGGCCAGTGCTTTAAAAGAGGGCTTACACTTTCCCTCTCCTCCCCCCAATCCTGCTTTTGAACCAAGAAGCCTCTCTGAGCTCTAAAGCTGCAAGGAAATGAATCCTGCCACCTGCCAGCCACCTTGTGAGCCCGGAAAAGACCCCAAGCCCCAGGCCAGACCGTGTGGCCCCACCAACACCTGGACTGCAGCCCTGAGCAGAGAACCCAGCCAAGCCACGCCCAGGCTCCTGACACAAAATCTGTGAAATACGAAGTAGGTGTGAACCACCAAGTGCGGGGCAATTCGTTCCAGGGCAATAGGTGACCAATACACCAGCTGGGCACCAGCACTTTCTAAAGAGGCCAACGTGGGGATGATGTCAGTGGTACCAAAATGAGGCAATGGCTGGCAGCAAACATTCCCCTCCACGGGCCTCCTTCAATAACAATAAAACAGAAAGGACTTCAAAACCTCACTGGCCCATTTCCTTTACCTGTGGTGCTCCTTTTGAAAATTAAAGGCTAACACAGGCGCCCCGGGCTGACTTGATCCCACCAGGAATAGACAAGCTTCCCCTAAGAGTTAAGAGGACTTTGTTAGCTTAGGAGGAACAAGTTGCTCTTTGAGAGACAGAGAGAGAGAAAATACGTTTTCAAAGGAAACACTGGAGTCTCAAACCTAAAAAAACAACAACTTCAGCCAAGAAGAAACTCCCACCATTTGGCATTTGCAGGCGCTAGAGGCGATGATGCAAAAGAGACCGAGCTCTGCGTGTGCAAATCTCTGACAGGTGTGCAAGACCCAACACTCCCTGTGTCGAGCCTTCTCGCCCTGGACCCCAAAACAGGTGCCTGTGCATGTGGGAAGGCAGGCCTGGCTGCCGGGAGGGGGGATGGAGTGCGTGAGACGGCATTTAATTAAGTGCTAACCTGCTGGTCACGGGGTTTAAGCGGTGACCTTTGTGCGGAGCCAGTTTGATCGTGGGACACTTCCGTTCCAGAAATTACTTGCATGGTTACTCAGTGCCATCAAGATGAAAATCCAAAGGACGGAGCAAGGCCTACAGGGCTCCCTGTGCTCCCCACCGTGCCCACCTCTCCACCCCCACCTTTCCTCACTTCCGGGTCTACCTTCTGTCCTGCAGGCTCCCCAAGCTCTCTCAGCAAGCTGCTTCTGCTTGTAGTGCCCTCCTTACAATGCCCTCCTTGGCTCCCCTTTTCCCACCTGGACAGCTGCTAGACACGCTTCAATCACTGTCTCCAGGAAGCCCTCTCTGACTCTTTCTCCAGCTATCCTAGGACAGCCTGCGTTCGGTTTCCCTATCTGTTTGACGGATAGCACATCAGCTGTAAAAATTAGGTAAGCAGACACACATCAAGCCCTTACAGGCTGGTGACATGTCTGCGGCATATAATAAGCACTCAGTGAATATTTCTGTTATCTACTGAGCACTTAGTACAAAATATCGCATGGGCCGCTAACGTGCAAAGCAGGCATCGGCCCTTCCCTTCTCCCCAGGTCCTGATGTGTGGGGTCCAGCACAGTCCCCTGCACAGAGCAAGCCCTTCTCGTGTTGTCAGTCGGGCTCACCCCAAGCTGGTGCATCCTCTCCGGGAATCAGAGGCTGGGACAAAGCCCTTCCGGAACTCTGGACCCAACACCAACATCATTAAATCCAGAAATAAGCCCTGGGTCCCGATCTCATTTAGAATCCCTGTTTACAGGAGGCGAGGAAAAAAAGGAGGTGACCAACACAGCTCCTGAGGAGAATATTTCAACATCCCAGTGAACTCTCATGTGAGACTGGAGGCTGTGTGGGCCTCACAGGATTACGTCCTCATCTCGGCCACCGTCACCCCCTCTGGGGGGCTTTCCGCAGCCTCTGCTCACTAGGAGTTAATCCCTCCCTCCTCTGACTTTCCTAGAGTCTGACAGGTATCTCTTGTGCACATTTCTTCCAAGCCTTAATCGCTGGCTGATGCATTATATATTTATTTATTCTCTGCCTCTGTCATCCGTCTGAACTATATGCTCCACGGGGGCAAGGGTCTGCATTTGGCTCACTGGTCTGTGATGAGGACCCAGGTCAGCACTTGGCCTATAGTAGAGGCTCACTAAATAATCTGCTAAGCGAATGAATGACAGGAGGAAGAGAAGGAGGAGGAGTCGACACATCGATAGTGTTTCCTTCGCATCAGGATCTGCTCTGAGTGCCTTTTGTAGATGAGCTCTATAAACAACTCTGTGAGCAGGGTACTGTTATCAGCTGAAGCATGGTGGGCTTCAGTCACTTGTCCTGCCAAACAGCCAGGGAGTTAGAGTAAGGATTTTGAGTCAGGCAGTATGGCTCCAAAGTTTATGCTCTTAACCACAACACTGGCAGGCAGGCAGGCAGGCGGAGAAAGAAGGAAGGAAGGAAGGAAGGAAGGAAGGAAGGAAGGAAGGAAGGAAGGAAGGAAGGAAGGGGGAAGGAAGGGGGAAGGAAGGAAAGAAAGAAGGAAGGAGGAAGGGAGGGAAGAAAGAAGGAAGGAGGGAGGGAGGAAGGAAGAAGGAAGAAAGAAGGAAGGAGGGAGGGAGGGAGGAAGAAGGAAGGAGGGAGGAAGGAAGGAGGAAAGAAGGAGGGAGGGAGGAAGGAAGAAGGAAAGAAGGAGGAAGGAAGGAAGAAGGAAGAAAGAAGTAAGGAGGGAGGGAGGAAGAAGGAAGGAGGGAGGGAGGGAGGAGGAAGGAAGGAAGGAAGGAAGGAAGGAGGAAGGAAGAAGAAAGGAAAGAAGAAGGAAGAAAGAAGGAAGGAGGGAGGGAGGAAGGAAGAAGGAAGGAAGGAGGAAGGAAGGAAGGAGGAAGGAAGGAAGAAGGAAGGAGGGAAGGAGGAAGGTGGGAGGGAGGGAGGAAGGAGGAAGGAAGAAGGAAGGAAGGAAGAAGAAAGAAAGAAGTAAGGAGGGAGGGAGGAAGGAAGAAGGAAGGAGGGAAGGAGGAAGGAGGGAGGGAGGAAGAAGGAAGGAGGAAGGAGGAAGGAAGAAGGAAGGAAGGAAGAAGGAAGAAAGAAGGAAGGAGGGAGGGAGGAAGGAGGAAGGAAAAAGGAAGGAGGAAGGAAGAAGGAAAAAAGAAAGAAGGAGGGAGGGAGGAAGGAGGGAGGGAGAAAGGAGGGAAGGAGGAAGGAGGGAGGGAGGAAGGAGGAAGGAAGAAGGAAGGAAGGAGGGAGGGAGGATTTAAAAGCTAATGTCTATCACATCCTGCAAATATAATGCCCAGGTTGTTGAGGGATGTGCTTATCTGCTCCCCAGGTATCTTCTGAAATGTTGTAACCTCTACACAAAGCAAAACCCTATGTTTTGCACAGAGTAGGCACTCAGGAAGTGTTTCTTGAATTGGATCACACCCGGGCTAGTGCTGCAGCTATCCCAAGGACCTTTGCAGGCACCTCCCCAGCTTCCCTTGCCATGGAGATCCACAACACCTATGCCACGAGCTGCAGTGTCGCTGGTCCTTATCTGGAGCTTTTGACAAGAAGCAAACCAAAGCCACCACGCCTCGCAGTGACACTGCCACCAGTTTCTGGACCATGAGAGTGTTTGATACTTGTGGACGAGTCTGGAGGAGCAATGACACTAGAGGAAATCACCACTCCCTGAGCCTTCTGAATCCTCATTCTCCCTGGGGAGGGAGGGTGCATCCCGCCTGCCCAGGAGGGTAGGCGAAGCTGCAAAGAGAGAAGATGTCTGTGGCAAGAACCAGCAGCTTCCTGGCCAGACTCAACTGCAAGTGAGCAAATCCCACTATCTCAGCCGGCTCAGAAGCAGCTGCAAAATCACGGTGGGTCCTCAGGAGAAGCTACAACATACAAGGGGGAGGAGCAGCTCTGAGGAGGAGGGAAGCAGGGGCGAAAAAAAAACCTGGCTACATATCTACCTGGGACAATCTGTTTTCCCAAAAGCACAGAGGACTGTGTACCAGGACCAGGCGGGCAAAGCGTGGGCATATGCCACTCCCGGGTTAATCCAGGGACCACAGGGAAGAGCAAGCGGCATTGCAAGGCTGCCGAGATCTAAAAATACCCAGCACATCCCCTCCACGGTGCGAACGGTAAGCTCTTAGCGGACAGGCACACTGCCAAACAACGCCTAGCTGGACACTCCAGAAGGAGTCTCGAGGCTGGGGACCCAGAAAACGTGGAAAGCAGCTAGGGAAGTGCACTGTCAGAGATTGATGAAGCTTTAAGAGACTGGTTTGTTTGGATTGACCTGAGCTGGAGAGAGGGAGCGAGGGAGAGAGGGAGGAGGAGAGGGGACAGAGAAGGCTGCTGTCGCTCTGGCAGTGGAAGTCAATGTAACGCAGAGGTTAAAGCCACAGGCTCTGGGGTCACACTGGGTCTACTCAAATCCAGGATCCACCACTTAATAATTACACAACACTAGAGAAAGATGTACTCCGTCTGAGCCTCTGTTTCCTCATCTGTAAAAAGGGAGCGATAGTGATAATCGACACCAGCTACCTCATTGATTTTTGTGAAGAGTTCAGTAGGTGACGTTATTGTTCAAATATCCACTGGCCCTCTCTGCAGGATCCCTCCGTGCCGAGCAGCTAGAGTGCCTCCCGATGTCAGCCCTGGAGCCGGGAGAAGTGATGTGTGCCACTTCCAAGAAGAACCCTTAAGATCCATCTCCCGGTCTAATGCCTCTCATTTTCCTATGCGAGGAGACTAGGGCTGACCCAGACAGGGCCACTTGTTCAGCCTGAGTCCTGGCTCTAAGATTTGAATGAGGCAGAGCCACAACTAACCCAACATAACCTGTGGGCAACAAATAAATCTTTGTTTTGTAAGCCGCTGACATTTTGGAGCTGTTTGTTACTGCAGCATAAAGAAACTTAAACTGACACAATGATTAAATGAGATAATGTACCTGATACACTTACCACATATCTGGGATTTTCTACGCACTCAAAAAAGGCCACTTATTTTGACCATTATCCATATTGCCACCACTGGTTCTTACCCTTTGGAGACGTCACCTATCACCCAAGTTTCTCGTTGAGAAACTAGTGACAGCTCTGGACACTCTCCCTTAAGACACAACGACGCAGGCAACTACAGATGGTTCACACGTCCCAGGCTCAGGAACCCTGGGAGAGGCACTCAGGTTGAGCAATTCACGTGGCAATCCTGAAACAGATTCCCTAAGCTTCGGCATGGGAATTGCCGTCATAGCGCGTCAAGTATCACTGAGTCCCGATGGGTAAAAATGCCACAGGGCAACCTTCTATCCTAGACCAACAGGCCATGATGCACAAGAAGCATGAATCAAGAGGTGTGTAAGGGGACTGGCCATGGCTAGGTCTTCACTCCTGCACTTGGGCTGTCTGTGAGGATGGCAAAGAGAAAATTCCACCCCTCCCTGGGACCCGTGGTAATTCTTGCTCTGCTCCTGTAAGATAGCTCCTGGCTCCTGATCCTGGTGCCCAGGGAACATGCAGTTCTTCAGTGTTTAGATGCCACCAGCCAATTTCTGTGTCTGATTTCAGAGGAACTGCTCTTTCCTGGGGGAGTTTCTACTCAAGGGATATGCTATCTTTGGCTCCCACCTACTCAGCTTGGTTGTGGGAATGGCTTCCCACTCACTGCCTTCCAACCCTCACCTTTACCCCAGTCTGAAGCCACAGCATTAGAGTCCTAACAGATGCCCCAGACTTCTCCATACCTTGTAATCTCATCCTCCCACCAAAAAGGCAACTCAACACTCTGTAGAGGCCCCATTCCCAACTACTAACAAAGGAATCACTTCATCCATTCCTTGTTTTTTTATTTCTCCATCCACTTTTCATTTACTTGTTTTAAACTTATTTATTTTAGGGGTGCCTGGGTAGCTCAGTCGGTTGAGCATCCAAATTCAGTGCAGGTCATGATCCTGCAGTTCATGGGTTGGAGCTCCACATCAGGCTCTGTGCTGACAGCTCGGAGCCTGGAGCCTGCTTTGGGTTCTGTGGCTCCCTCTCTCTCTGCCCCTCTCCCACTCGTGCTCTGTCTCTGTCAAAAATGAACATTAAAAAAATTTTTTAAGTTTATTTATTTTTGAGAAAGAGAGAGAGAGGGAGGGAGGGAGGAGCAGGGAGACAGGGAGAGAGACAGAATCCTAAGCAGGCTCCGGCTGTCAGCACAGAGCCTGATGCAAGGCTTGAACTCATGAACCATGAGATCATGACGTGAGCCAAAATTAAGAGTTGGATGTTTAAATGACTGAGCCATCCAGGTGCCCCTCCATCCATTTTTTAAATAAATATTTATTGAGAAGTTTCTAAATGCCATCAACTATTGTCTGTGTGACTTTGAGTGACATAACCTCCCTCTCTCTTTCTCTCTCCATGCTTCAGTTTTCTCATCTACAAAATGGGATGTGGACTATCCCAGTGAGGTACAGTAGTGATTAAATATATTAATATATGTACAGGACTTGTCTGATTTCTATTTTGTGAGGCACTGTACCAGGCACGAGGGACAAAAATGGTGAGTGAAAGCAAATACTACCCCTATGAAGCTGATGATCCCTTGGGAGTGACATAAACTAATCAAACAACTGTACTAATTAGTATTTAAAAAGTGTAGCTCTCATTAAGCGTTACCAAGAAGTACATGGTACTACGAGGGTATACGACACAGTAAAGGATCTAGGAGATTCTTCTCTAAGGAGGTGATGATGCTCCATTTTATCCTACCCATCCCCAGCCCCCAACAGACACCGGGGGAGCAATCTCCAATAGCTGCAACAAATAAGATTAAAATAAACGGCAGAGGAAGCCTTCAAATAAAAATGAAGGGAGCTGGAAGAAGTGAGGGCAAGAGGCAGAGACCATTACCCCCCAGTGAGGTGGAGAAGGCCCTACAGCACCACAAACTCGCCTTTTCTCTAGAGCAGGAACGTGTAGTTCAAGTCGGGACAATAAAGTTCCACGTGAAACTTACGACTTTTTTGCCACTCTTTCTGTGAAAAATGCCATATTTAATAGGTATTTCAAATTATCGCTTTGGGTAATATGGAGATTCTCACATTCTGACCGTACTATGTCTTGGGGTGATCTTCTTTGGGTTGATCTTGCTTGGGGTCCTTCGACCTTCATATACCTGGACATCCATATCTCTCCCAAGATTTGGGAAGTTTTCAGCTATGATTTCTTCCATCAAGTTTCTGCCTCTTTCTTTCTCGCTTCTCCTTCTGGGACTCCCATGATGCAACTATTCACTCGATGATAGCTCATAATTCGCACACAGCCTGTCTTCACTCTTTTCCATAAAAGTTATTTCTTTTGAAATATACTTAAACTAGACTGACCGAGAAAATAGGAAAAGACTTCAAATTACTAAAATCTGGAATGAAAGGAGACATCGCCACCAGCCATACAGAAATCAAATGGATTAAAAGGGAATATGATGAACAACGTTATGGCCACAAAGTTAACAACTTAGACACATTCCTTAGAAAGACACAAATTATAAAAACCGGCTCAAGAAGAAATATAGTATTTTAATAGACCTATAGCAAGTAAAGAAATTGAATTAGTAACTAAGAATTTCTCAGAAAAGCCTAAGCCTCGATGGCTTCACTGCTAAATTCTATCAGTTATTTATAGAATACATAATACCAATCTTCCACAAACTCATTCAGAAAATAGAAGAGGACACACTTCCCAACTTACTTATGAGGGCTGTGTTACCTGATATCAAAGCCAAATGTGGACAATAAAGGAAAACCACAGCCCAATAACTCTCATGAACACAGATGCAAAAATCTTTAACGAGATACTAGCAAACTGAATTCAGTATATATTAAAAAGGATTATATACCATGACCAAGCTGGATTTATCCTAAGAATGCAAAGTTTGTTAAATATCTGAAATTCAATTAATGTAATACATCATATGAATAGAATTTTTTAAAAGCCTCGTCACCATCTTCATAGATTCAGAAAAAGAATTTAACAAAATCCTACAAACATTTATAGTAAAAACCCTCAAAAAAAAAAAAAAAACAAGGAAGAGGGGTGCCTGGGTGGCTCAGTCGGTTGAACATCCAACTCTTGATTTCAGCTCAGGTCATGATCCCAGGGCTGTGGGACTGAGCCCCACATCTGACTCCACGCAGAAGGTGAAGCCTGCTTAAGATTCTCATTTTCTCTCCTTCTGCCCCTCTCCCCCACTCACACTCCCTGTCTCTCTCTAAAATAAAAAGTTTTGAAAAATAAACTTTAAAAAACTAGGAAGGATACATTCTCAAACTGGTAAAGGGTTTCTACAAAAAAATCCACAGACAAAACCACACTCAAATAATATTTAATTGACTAAATAAATATTATTTATTTAATAATTAGTTAATATTAGTTAATAATAATTAACTAGTAATTAAATAAATAATGTTTGATTAAAGCTTCAGGATAAGAAAGGAAGTAAAACCTTGTCTTTATTCACAGGTGACATAATACCATATATAGAAAATCGTAAAGAATCCACCAAACACAAGTTGAACTAGTGAACAAATACTAGAAATAAAATTCAGAAAACACGCTCATTCATAGTAGCATCCAAATGAATAAAATACTTAGGGACAAATTTAACAAAAGAAGCACAAGATTTGTACCCAGATGACGGCAAAGCATTCTCTAAGAGAATTAGAGAAAGTCTCAATAGAAGGAAAGACAATTCATGGTCATGAATTGGGAGACTATTAGATCCAATACAATCTCCATCAACATTCCACCAGCAGACTTGTCAAAATTGACAAACGGATTCTAAAATTCAAAGGTGAATGTAAAATATGGAAGAGTCAAACTACTTATGAGGTAGGAGAACAATGCTGGAGGACTTCACGCCCCCCAATTTCAGACTTAATATCAAGCTACAGTAGTCCAACCAAGTGTGGTGTTAAATTAAGGATAGACATTGGCGTGCCTGGTGGCTCAGTCGGTTAAGTGTCTGACTTCGGCTCAGGTCACGATCTCATGGCTCATCGGGTTTGAGCCCCACATTGGGCCCTGCTGATGGCTCAGAGCCTGGAGCCTGCTTCGGATTGTGTCTCCCTCTCTCTGCCCTCCCTCCTTTGCTCATGCTCTGTCTCTGTCTCTCAAAAATAAACATTAAAAAATAAATAAATCAATGAAAATAAAATAAAGGACAGACATGTAGATCTGTACATAAATAAAAGTTCAGAAATAAACTCTTAAATTTATGTCAAATGATTCTTGACAAAGATGCCAAGACAATTCAGTAGGGAGAGAACAGTCTTTTCAGCAAACAACGCTGGGAAAATTCAGTATCCATATGTAACAGAGTGAACCTAATGCCGTATCTCAAATCACACACAAATAGTAAGTCAAAATGGATCATAGACATCAATGTAGGAGCTAAAACTATAGAGCCTTTAGAAAAAAAACTAGAGAAAATCTTCATAACTTTGGGTCAGGCAATGACTTCTTAGACACAGTACCATTATAAGCCATAAAAGAAAAAAATGGATAAACTTCCATTCAACTTCACTAAAATTAAAAACCTTGGCACTCCAAAAGACATCATTAAGAAAATGAAGACATACCAGAGACTGGGGGAAAATATTTTCAAATCATATATATATATATATATATATATATATATATATATATATATATATATATGATAAAGCACTTGTATCAAGAATATATAAAGAACCCGTACAACCCAATAATAACAAAAACAAAAGACTCAATTGAAAAATGGTTAAAGGAGTTAATGGGTACTTCACCAAGGAGGACCTACAAGTGGCTAACAAGCACGTGACAAGGTCCTCTGGTGATTCTCCATTAGGGCAATGAGAATTAAAACCACCCTGAGATCCCAATTACATATTCAGCAGAAAGGCTATAATAAAAAAGACCAGTATTGGCGAGGAAATGAATGCGGATGTGAAATGGGAAAGCCACTTTGGAAAACAGTGGCAGTTTCCACTCCTAGATATCCACCCAACAGAAATTAAAACTGTCCACACAAATACTAGTGCGTGAACGCTTGTACACTGTTACTGACAACACACAAAGGGGGAAGCAGGAAGCATCACAAATGCTCAGGGGCCGATGAAAGGATACACAAAGTGTTGTATATCCATACAATGGAAGAATATTCGGCAACAGACGTGGATTAACCTCAAAAACGTTATCCTAAGCCAAAGAAGCCAGACTGGAGAGACTACATCCTGTGTGACTCCACTTACGTGAAATGTCCAGAAAAGGCAAATCTAGAGAGACAGAAAGCAGATCGGTGGTGGCCTGGGGGCGGGAAGCAATAATTGACTATGAACATGCTTGGGGGACTTTTGGACGGGTGATAAAAAATGCTCTAAAACTCCCTCGTAGAGATGGTTGCAAAAATGTGTAGATTTACTAAAAATGCATGGAATTTACAAAGAGTGTATTTCATGATTCGTAAATTGTACAGCACTGGATGTGTGAAAAGAGAGAAGGTAATTCACCGCCCCCTGCCCAACCCCCTCCCCCAATAATCTAGTCTTCTCTGTGGCCTACCATAAGCCCCAATCTGCTCGTTTCAACAAGGGGTAGGAGAGTTTAGTCAGAGAAGTCTGTAAAGTTGGAGAAGTTCTAACCTCTTTCTCTCTGAATAATCCTCCCCAAACAATAGTTAGGAAGAGGTTTTTTGTTTTGTTTTTTTTTATAATGTTCTCCTTTCTTTAATGTTTACTCATTTTGAGAGAGAGAGAGAGAGAGAGCGAGAGAGAGAGAGAGAGAGCGAGCACAAGCAGGGGAGGGGCAGAGAGAGAAAGAATCTCAACCAGGCTCTGCATGGCCAGTGCAGAGCCTGATTCGGGACTTGAACCCATTAACCGTGAGATCATGACCTGAGTGGATATCAAGAGTCAAGCTTGGTGAATTCTCTCTTCTCGGAAATATCAGAACAGGAGGAATCCTCCTTTATCAGATACAATAACTTCGCAGTTCCAAGAAGAGAATCCGAGATTTTTTTTCTCTCTCAATGATTTGTCGTTTAGTGATAAGTAACTCTTAATAACTGCTCACTATGTGTCAGGCAGTGCTCTAAGCACTCTCTATATTATCTAATTTCATGCTCATAACAACCCTGAGGTCAGTTGTATTTTATTCCCCTTCTACAGATGAGGAAATAGGGAGCATAAGATTAAGTGACTTGCCCAAGATCACACAGCAAGGTGGTAAAACGTATAGGCACCAGGCAGAAACTAACTCTGAACACCCTTTCTGTAAGCCCAGGACCTCTTGTACTCAGAAGCAGGAAATTTCAAGATGTGAGAAAACTGGAAGTAGTTTTTTTTAGTGTTCATTTATTTTTGAGAGAAAGAGAGACAGAGAGAGTGTGTGTGAGCAGGGCAGAGAAAGGGGGGAGCAGAGGATCTGAATCAGGCTCTGTGCTGTCAGCAGGGAGCCTGACATGGGGCTTGAACTCACGAACCATGAGATCATGACCTGAGCCGAAATCAGATGGTTACCTGACTGAGCCACCCGGGCGCCCTATTTATAAGTAATTTTTAACACTACCTCCTATCCTTCTGAGGCCAGGAAGGAAAAAAAAAGCAAGTGGAACTGAGAGTTACAGTTTCCTTCCCTTGCTGGTGGGGTCAGGATGTTACAATGGCAGACTTAAGATGCTTTAGGTAGGATATGTTCGCAGCCTACAGGTCCTGGAAGAAACGGTGTCCTCTTTTCCTTGCCTGGTCAGAACTCAACTCTCCGAGGCACATCATGGGGGGGGCGGGTGTCCTGTTTTTCACCTCGTCTTCCCCCTCACTGGACCCCTGAGTTCATCCCTGACTTGCAGGAAGGGGTGGGCATCGATAGCTTCTAAAAGTGCACAGCTAAAATTCAGTGTCACTCCCCCGTTTGCCACACAGCACTGGCACCTTAACTCAAGTGACTGTGTTATAATCATGTGGCATCAGCTAGCTTTATATTTAAGACCTACAGTCTCTGGTTATTTTAGGGGACACCCCGGCAACCAAAAAAGCAAAATGGGGGAGGCTTTTGTGGAAGATTATATTCTCAGCCCAATTCTTCACTCCTTGCCATAGATGCATGGATCCCATGTCATGTGATTCTGTGGTCCTTCCACTAAAGGAGAAGGCAGGGTGTGTTCCCTACCCCTTTGCTTTGGGTTTTGTCACGTGACTTGGTGTGGCCACTGGAGTGACGCAGGAGTGACCATGTGTTGGATCCAAGCCTGGGCATTAGGAGACCTTGCACGCTTCTGCTTCTTCTCTTAAGTCCCAATTATGATCAGGAGGAATTTCCCCAGAGAGCCAGCCCCTGCCTTCTTGGTCTCAGCCACAGAACAAACACACCTGGGCAGCCCTAAGCCCAGCACCCACAGAGGAGCTGAGCCCAGCCGAGATCAGCCAATTCCTGCCAACCCACAGGTATACAAGCGATAACAGCCAATTCCTATCTTCAGACACTAAATTTCAGGGTGGTTTCTTACACGGCAAGAGTTAACCAGTATACTTTGTTACAGTGTGGCTTTTGCTTGGGGGGGATGCCCAGGGAGGGGACGGTCCTAGGGACCACTGACCAAGACATCCCCATAGAGCTCACGTAGCTTCGTTTCTCTCCTCTGAAAAATGGAGAATGCGGGGACGCCCGGGTGGCTCAGTCAGTTGAGCGTCCAACTTCGGCTCAGGTCACTACCTCACGAATTGTGACTTTGAGCCCCGTGTCGGGCTCTGTGCTGACAGCTCAGAGCTTGGGGCCTGTTTCGCATTCTGTGTCTCTCCCTCTCTCTGCCCCTCCCCTGCTCACACTCTGTCAATCTCTCTCTCTCTCTCTCTCTCAAAAATAAATAAACATTAAAAAAACTTTTAAAAAATGAAGAAGGTGGCCCAAAGAAGATAACTGATGTGTCATCCACGATCTATGGTGGAAGCCCACATCGCCTCTATTTGCCTAGAAGGTGGCTGCCTTCGTGCTGTGTCCTTACATGGTCTTTCGTCTGCACACATCTATGTCCTAATTCTGCTTCTTAAAAGGACACCACTCATAGATTAGGGCCAGCCTCATAACTTCATTTTAACTGAATTACTCTGTAGTTCTTTTTAATGTTTATTTATTTTGAGAGAGGGAGCAGGGGAAGGGCAGAGAGAGAGGGACAGAGACTCCCAAGCAGGCTCTGCACCGTGAGCACAGAGCCTGACCCACGGCTTGAACCCACAAACTGTGAGATTACGACCTGAGCCGAAATCAAGAGTCAGATGCTTAACCGACTGAGCCACCCAGGCGCCCCTGAATGGCCTCTTTAAAGACCCTGTCTCCAAATACAGTCACATGCTGAAGTCCAAGGGATTAGGATTTCAACATACAAATTGGGGGTTTGGGGGTGCGTACAAATCAGGCTGTAACAAGAAGTGACTCTCCGCTCAGCACTGTGACAAGCGTTATGAGGGAAACATATCATAATCAGAGACCCAGTCATGCTCTCTGTTAGTATCTCCCCCACAGCATTTGGCACATTAACCTATGACAGAGCAAATGAGTCACACGCCTGAAAGAGTGAGACACTTACACAGAAAACAGGGGGCAGCAGGGTTTGATTTTCAACAAGCAGGGACCCAGGAGCCAGGAGATAAGGGTCCTGGGCTCAGTTCTGCCACCGGCCTGCTATGGGACTTTAAGCGAGTGCCTCCTTGTCTCAGCTTCCTCCCCAACACACTCACTGTGGGTGTATAGGAGGGAGCTGCTTTAGAACTAGAGTTCTCCATTCGGGCTGCGTTTTATTCCCACCTGGGGAACGTATTTTTTAAAAAGGAACCTAGACACTTGGAGAAATCGCTGATTGCTGACTCCAGGGTTAATGCAAGGAAAGTACAAGACGAGCCTGAAACGTCTTGTTGTTCCAGAAAGTAAGTACGCAGAAAGCCACAGGGAATGGTGTGAACTGAACTGTGCCCCCCAAACTCATCTGTTGAAGCCCTAACCTCCAACGTGACTGTATTGAGAGACACGGCTCTTCGGAGGTAGAATTAAGGTTAAATGATGTCATAAGGGTAGGTCCTAATCTGACAGGAGGGGTGGCTTTGTGAGGATAGGACGATGTTTTTCCCCTCTTTCCCCCTCCTGCCACCCCTTTACTGCTGTCCACGCACAAGTTCATGTACCAAGGAAAGGCCATGTGAACACACAGCACACCAGACTCTAACCACACGAGAACCCTAATCTTAGACTTCCAGCGTCTGTAACTATAAAAGATAAATTCCTGTTGTTGAAGCCACCCAGTCTCAGGTGCTCTCTTATGGCAGGCCTAGCTGACTAAGCTAGTAATAGAGCCAGGGTCGCCTGGGTGGCTCAGTCGGTTAAGTGTTCGACTCTTGGTTTCAGCTTAGACCACGATCTTGCAGTTTGTGAGTTCGAGACCTGTGTCGGGCTCTGTGCTGACAGCTCGGAGCCTGGAACCTGCTTCAGATTCTGTGAGTCCTCCTTCTCTGCCCCTCCTCCGTCACACTCTATCTCTAAGTGCGTACACACACACACACACACACACACACACACACCCCAGGCTGAAGAGGGGCTGATTGGCCAAATCTGGGAAAATTTAAGCGTAAAAATAAATAATGATAGTAGCAGACTACTCTCCATGGAAAAAATTAAGAATCCTAGGTCCATACTGATGTAAATAAATGAAGAAACTCTTCCTTTTTGCAGACTACCCACCAATGAAGAGAAGGAACGATGTATTTAGAAAACATCAGTGGATGTTAAAACTCGTGAGCAAAAAAACACGGTGGGGAACCGGTGTGCACCCAGTGTCACCTCACCTCCCTGCACACCACGTGCGGATTACAAAGAGAAAAACGGTAACTTCGCGGTGAAGACTGCAAACACTGCCTGAACCAAGTAACCCAAACAATTCCCACCAACATCGGGGCTGGCGGACGTCGCGTGCCCCCGACACGAGGACAGAGCATCACTTCAGCGATCTGCCTGCCGAAATGCGTGAAGGAAACAGGGCAAAATGTAAACAGGGGGTGAATCTGGTCAAGGGTGCATAGGAGTTCTTTCTACTCTTCCAACTTTTCTGTACACCTGAATTACATCAAAATACACAGTGTAAGAAAATACATAGGTCCAGGTCCCATCCCAGACTCACAGAATCAGAGTCACTGCGTGTGGGGCCAAGGCACCCACGCACATGCTTTCATTTGCCTTGTTTAACTTCCCCAGGTGCTCGTAAAGTGCCTCCTGGGTTGAGAACTCCTACAGGTCACGGAGGACACTTCCATTCCGACCTTCTCTAGAGCAGGGCACACCCAGGTGAACAGTCTCCTTCAGCGTGGCTTGCACTACAGCCCCCAGCCAGCAGCAGGGGGCCCTGCTAGAAATGCAAATCCTTGGGCCCCAGTGACAACTGATGAATCAGGCCCCGAAGAGGTGGACCGGCAAGTTTGGGTTTTTTCAATAAAAAATTTAAAAAAAAATTTTTTTTTTTTTGCTGTTTATTTTCGAGGTGGGGGGGGAGGGGCAGAGAGAGGAGAAAGAACATCCACACTGTCAGCACAGAGCCCGATGCGGGGCTTGAACCCAGGAACCATGAGATCGTGACCCGAGACGAAGTCAGATGCTTAACGGGCTGAGCCCCCCAGGCACCCCAGCAAATTTGTTTTAACAAGTCTCCAGAGGGTTCTTTTGCTCGGCAAAGCCTGAGAACCACAGTCTACACGCTTTCTCAATTATCTTTAAGGTGACTGACTATAATCCTCTTTACCTTTTTAATTTGTTTTAACCTTTCACTGTGGTTTAAAAGAAAAAGACTACATAAGATAAAATTTACTATCTTAACATTTTTAAATGTATAGTTCCATAGTGTTAAATGTATTTACAGTGTTGTGCAACAGGGCTCCGGAATTCATTCATCTCGCAAAACTGAAACCCTGTGCCCATCACACAGCTCCCCATTTTCCTCTCCCCACGGCCCCCCACTGTCCTACTTTCTGTTTCTACGAATGTGACAACTTGAGACACCTCATCTAAGTGGAATCATCTGGTGTTGGCCTCTTTGCGATTGGGTTATTTCATTTAGCATAACGTCCTCATGGTTGATCCATATTGCGGCATGCAACATAGTTTCTTTCCTTTTTTAAGGCTGAATCATATTCCATTGTCTGCACATACCACACTGTATTTATCCAGCAATGGGGTTGCTTCTATCCCTTGGCTACTGTGAATAGTGATGCCATGATCATGGGCGTCCAGACTCAACTGTAACATTTGCACAAATCACCTATGCAGAGTGTTAGAGTGCAGACAGTGACTCAAGAGATCTTGGTGGGGAATCCCCAGATTGTGCATTTCTAACAAGCTCTCAGATGATGCTGATACTGCTGGTCTACAGACAGCAAAGGTCTAGACCCAGTGGGAAGAGATAAAGTCACTCAGAAAAGTTTTAAACCAGAGTAGACCCCAAGCCCCAGATCACCTTTCCCAACTCTCTCCCAGAGGACAAAGTCCAGGGACAACAGTGTGATCACGGATTTAGCCTCTGCTATTCCAACCCACGCCAGATACCCTCCGGTCCACGCTCGAGACCCCCATCTCTTTTATTTCCCCTGCTGGTCTGCCCCCCATACACCACCCTGCTACAAGGACCCCTGATTCTTGGAAACAAACTCGCCATCATGCTCATGGCAGAGCCCCTGAGCCTGCGTTGGAAACAAACAGTCTATAGAATGAACTGATTTGGGGCTGTCTGCTGGAAAAGGCTAGAACCCTTCTCCAAGTGTGAGGCTGTAACACCAGGGTTAATTGGGACGGTTTTTAGGTAGTACAAGGATACAGAATTAAATAACATCAAATCACACGGTGAGAAAGGTGCTCCCTTTCAAGTCTGTTTCAACCCTTCTGAAAACGTGGAGGAAAAAGTCCCGGGCGCCCTCCAATACTTGCTGATCCCCCTTCCGAACAGAGACCAGGCCTCGGGCTCACAGCCCTAGGCAGGCAGCAGTCTCCAGCTAGAAATGAAAAGCATGTTTGGTCTTTGTTGTATTTATTTTTGTGCTTACTTTGTATTTGTGGGAAGTGAAACTGATTTACCATGCATGGCTCTGATGCCAAGTTGCTTTTTTTAAAAATAAATGTACTTAAATTTAAAAGCAAGTGATTTAAAGCACACATTACACAAATAACTGGAGATGTCTGAAGTTGGAAATGTGAGAGGAGGAGGACCCGGGGGCCTCTTCCCTGCGAATGTTCAAACCACACGCGTGATCCTGTGTCTCCAAGATGGCATCCTCCCATGATGCCATGCATCAGAGGCATGGCTTCAGAGAAGGAACAGAGCCCCCAGCCTGGAGTACCCATTCCACTAGAGGGGCCAGCAGAACCTATTTTTGTCCCTCCTTCTGGTCCCTGAAACTTGGGGACTGGAAAAGGACCCTGACCAAGTCGGCCACTGTGAGAGGACCCCAGATTCGTTAGAGCCACAGGTGGGCAGCAGTGGAGACAGGATACGTGTGGTCAGATCCTTCAACTGCAGACTGGCTTTCCACACTTCTCTCTTAAACTCCCCCCTCTACAGGAATTTGGATGAAAGCAAAGACGTTTCTAAAATTCTCCCTACCTTGTGCATCTGACCAAAGATTTCCTCCTTGACCTTAAAGCCTTATAAAGGGCATCATTATGGGTGATTGCAAAACCATTATGAAAATCAACTACCTATTTTGAGATGATGCCACACACATTCAGGATAAAAGATACGTACTCTAAAGCTTTTGGTGTTTTCATTCCAATGGGAACTTCTTTTAATGCTCGGAGCAGCATTACAATTCTAAAAGAGAGAAACATTCTCAGTAATTAAATGCAAATCACCAGAGCTCCAAATTCAAGGCCCTGTCTCCGGAGCGCTTCGCCTGGATTCAGCACCAGGGGAAACAAATAACTCAGAAAAGGAAAGAGGATGTTGTCCTCCCTCTCTCCCTCCCACGCCCCTCCCTAGCTCACCGGTGCCCCCCTAGCTCAAGGAAAATAGGGAAGCAGGTGCCTGCTGCTAGCCGGAGCTGTTTTCTTCCAAGAGACGGATGGGTCATTCTCTGCTTCCCAGTCCTGCTATCTCTAAGGTGCTGATTTGCTGACCTGTATACTAAGGCCAAGAGACACAACGAAGTAACTGGCTTCAAAGGCCGGATTCCGGGGCTACTTGCTGCAGAATGCCATCAGGACCCTCTCTCGGTACCACATGAAGGGACTCTGGCTTTCCCATGGCGGTGAAGTCAGAACGTTCTCAGTTCCAGCACCAGTACCAGAACATCTACCCTCTCCACGGAGCTCGTGAGCACCTGCTATGGACAGAACAGCGTGCTGGGTGTGCCTGATACGACGGTAAAGACAAATGGATAATTCTATATCCCTCTGGAGCTTAGAGCACAGGGAGACAGGGGCTGGTCAAATAATTCACCAACGTGTATGGAACACTAGAAATTGTAGAGAGTGCTATTAAGGCACACGAAAGGAATTTGCTCCTCAAGGACGGATTGCAGAAGCAAGGCCAGGTTCAAAGGGCCTGTGTCAGAAAGGAGCAGGGGACCGTGAGGGGAACTTCAAGGCCAATATGACCTGTGCAGAGAGCAAGCGAGCAGGGGAGAGATGCGGCTGGGGGAAGAGCTGAGCCCCACCACGCAGTGCCTGGAATCCCACGGAGACCAGGTTTGCTCCAATCACCACGGCAAGGGAGCCATCAAAGGGGTGTAAGCAGAGGAGCGAATGACAGGTTTGCCTTTGGAAAGATCCCCTGGCTTCAGCGGACAGGGGGACGCGAGAGGGGAGCCAGCATGCACCTGGGACAGCAGGCTAAGGACGAGCAGTGGTTCCAGCAAGAGGCACTGGGGGGCGGCTGTGGGGAAGAAGGGGTGATGGTGGAGACGGAGACAAGTATTTGTACGGGGGGTGCGAGGTCAGTGCACTCACTTCTCTCCACCCTCCATTTCCCCATCTGTAAAGTGGGAATAACCACACCCACATCTAATGACAGGAGATGCCCTGTGGCAGCTGGCCCATCGACAGGACCCCTTAAGTGACAGCGACTGTTACAGTGACATTCCTCTCTGCACCTCTTGTAAGAACCTTGTCCGTTGTGCTTTCGGTGACTGTCTGTCCACACGTCTCATGTCATCTGTGAGGCTTTCTGCTCTTCGAAGGCAAGGTCCCTGCGGGATTCACCGTATAGACAGCAAAGCAGACTGCCCACCAGGATGACCTGCATCCAGGAAGTGAGTAGCTATCTGTGGAGGGAATGGACTTGAATGGCCCAGACGGTGGCCCTCAGCCAGCCTCCCTCATCTTTTGAGTTTATCCATCACAGACATGCTGGCCTCCAGGTGTGGCTTCCAGGGAGGTTCCCCTCGGATCTGCCTTCCAGAATGCCTTGCTCGGCCGGAGGAGCACAGTTCACTCAGCCTCCAATGAGAGCGCCTTCCAGATGGTTTCTGCTTTGGCCACGCTCCACCCGGGCCAGTGCCTGAGCACAGTGGGGGGCAGGGGGGCTGGGCCACTTCTCCCCAGTGTAGGACCCCGTCGTGGGTGATCTCGGCTCCAGAGTTTCTGTTGGGTCGGCTGAGGCTCCGTCAGATCTGCATCTGGGTCTCCCCCTTGCCCAATCCTGCTTGCTCCCTCCCTCATTTTATTTTCCACAGGCATGTAATGTCCCTCTGCCTCCTCCCAACACACCTCTTGCTCTCCTGACTCTGGCTCAGCCTCTGCCTCCTGGAGGAGCCAACGGGCATGCCCCTTGGGGAGAAGAGAAACTAACCACTACCCACATGAAGAGACACAGAAGAGAGCCAGGTGAGATAAGTAACTGAGTGCTGTCTGCTCACTCAAAGGGTTAAAAGCTCCAAGAGCTATAAAAGAGAACGGTCTCATTAACTCAGTTGGCTCAGATTGCTGGGAAGCATTCTGAGTAATAGCAGATGTTGAGGTTCCCTGCTTTTGGCCAGGATCCCAGGGGTCATTTAGGTCTGGGATTAGGTAGTTCTCTCTTTCTGGCCAATCCCTCTCAATCCACCATTCTGGATACTAATTATAAACCTGGGACAAAAGCCTAATCTTTCAGCACGGAAAATCCAAAGATGTCAGTCTAATTCACCTCTCCCTGCCTTGAAGATGAGTCTCAGGCGAAAAGAAATCAGAGAGAGGGAAAAAATATATATGCATATTGTACCCCCATCCCTAACAGAACTTCCAAATCTCCTGCTGGAACGTAGCACCACTCTAAGAGGGGACCGTTGTTGGTATAATTGGGGGGATAGTTTGGCAGGTTTAGGGGGATCCGTGCCAAGTTTAGTCTAGACTCAATTTCTAGGACATCAAGCCACCTTCGAGAAGGCAAAGGTAACAGGCAAAACTGGAAACAGGGTGGTAATCTTAAAGGTAATATTAGCAACTAGTATTTTTGGAGCAACTGGTATATTTCTAGCACAGAGTGAGGTATTCGCGTAATTAACTCATCCGCTGATGCCAGGAACTTCCTGTCCTTGGTAATCCTATCGCTCATTTTCTTTCAATAAGGACCCAGAGGCTCAGAGAGGTGAAGTCACTTGCTTGAGGTCACAGAGCTAGGAAGTAGCAGAGTTAGGATTCAAACTTAGGTCTCTCTGGAATCAAAGACTACATTTACCATCCTGCCTCCATGGTCCTAGAGCTCTCTCCTTTTGGGACGTCACTCATTCTCCGAAATAGCCACCCACACGCAGACATACAGGAGTGCTTTGGTTGCAGCATCATTTGACAAACATTTATTGTCTGCTCTAAGCCACACGCTATTCTACACAGTGGAAAGAAAGAAATGGGCGATCCTCAACCTCAAGAAGCTCACAGACCAGTGGAAGAGATGCTATGTAATAATTTCTCTTACACTCTCAAATGGGAGACCCATTCTCACTCCGAAGTGCTACATTTTTTTAAGGATGGAGAAACAGAGGATGCAGGGATGTAGACTTGTCCAAAGATGAACATCTAGTCTTAACAAGGCTACGGCTCAAGCCAGGTGAGCCAAAATATCACAGCCTCTGGGTTACCACTGCCAAAAGAAACAGCACATGTGGGGATGGGGAGGGCTCTCCTTGCACAAGTCAGAATGCAACCTGTAGACGTTTTGCGGAGCAGAAAATATAGGAGTCTCTGAAGGGTGGTGATCAATCATTTCAGCCATCCTAAGTGAGACCAGAATAGATCCAAAGAGAATCACAACAGTACATAATACTAACAGTCAAGGGCATTAACTAACCTCCAGAATCCTCCTCCTTGAAATTCTATGGCCACGGTTCTAGAATTTGGGAGGGTGGGGGGTAGAAGGAAATAGTAGTTTAGACAGCTGAAGCAAAACCTATTTATACGATGGGACTGTTGCCAGAAGTCCTGATACCCTTACAGAACCTGAGGCCAGGTTACACGTATGCAAGTGAAACCCAACACAAGAATACCCACCAGAGCCTGTGACATACGCTCATTATGCCCAATCAGCCTGATGATCTTCCAGTGACAAAGAACTCTAAACTTAATGAGCCCACCCACTGCTCTTCTCTATACGTTTTGGAGCCAGATCTTAACTTGTCTGGGTTCCACTTCTCTTTAGATTCTAGAGCATGGCAGAATACATCTCTAGCCCTTCAAATAATCTATACACAAGCTACCGAATCTTCTCCCCCTTCTTTCTCCACTCCCAGAAACACACACATTTATCCTTCCTTTGATGTTCCCAGGAAACCATTTCAGGCAGCCTGCTCACCAACCCCCCCCCCCCCCGCAGACATTTTCCTTTTAACAAGCTCAGTTTATCACCAACCTTAAAATACAGAACCCAGAAATGAGCACAGCCAAAGAAAACATATTTGTGAAGGGGCTTTGAAATCTGTAATATATTAGGCAGAAGCAAAGGAATTTTTTATTCCCCTGTAGGACCAAGCAAGAATAAAAACGACGATTCTCAATACAAACCAGTTTGAAGAAACTATTAAATTCATTCATTCATTTGTTTGTTCACTCATTTCACAGATCTCTGCTGGTTCTAATCCTGTGGCCTAAGAGAAGGACTGGCCATAAGATGGTAAAGAAACTCAATCTTTGTTCTGTACTGGTTATCATCAAGGCTCAGCCCACGACCTTCTTCTCATCCCTTCTAGCATGATTGTATCTACCTCCGGTGAAGCTTCCAGAACGCTCGTGTGCCACCCAGCTCTAGACTGCTTCCCCAACATCTCCATCAGGATCCCCTGCAGCCTCTTCCAATGCAGCACGTGCAAGAAAAAAAAAACCATTTTCTTCTCTTTGAACTAACAACCCCCGCTCCGGTACATGGCCCCACCACCCCACCACGTGCCCAAGCTGAAACTCTGGGGCTCTTGCCTCCTTCGTTTCCCTCACACCCATGCCCAATCACTAGACCTCCTATGTATCATTCCTACCCATCAATCCACTCTTCTCTTTTCTCTCTTGGTCCAACTCCCTGTAATCTCTCAGCTGGACAAGCTCAGCAATGTCCTAGCCTCTCTTCCCACTTGCGTGGTTGTTCCTATAATTCATTCCCTACCCAGCAACCAGAGAGCTCTTTTAAAGAATGAAAATGTAAAAAAAAAAAATTAACTAAAATTTTTTTTTAAAGAACC
Source organism: Acinonyx jubatus (assembly GCF_027475565.1). NCBI lineage: Eukaryota > Metazoa > Chordata > Mammalia > Carnivora > Felidae > Acinonyx > Acinonyx jubatus. The sequence continues at coordinate 4,083,495 of NC_069398.1, forward strand.
AAAATGTGATTGTGTATCTTTCCTGCCTAAATAAAAAGCTTCATGGATCTCTGCAAAGGAGCCCGCTTACCTACCCTCCATGGCCTGGAATCATTCCATTCCCTCTACTCCTATCCCTTCATCATCAGCATCATCACATTGACCTTCTTGCAGCTCTTTAACGGGGTGATAGGCCTCCCGACCACAGGGCCTTTGCACATGCTGCAATGCTCGGCTCCTCTGCCACTCTCTCCTCTAAACCTTGTCTTTACCTAGCTAACCCCTCAGAACTCTTCAGAAGTGGTTCAAACATCACATCCTTAGAGAAGCCTTCCCTGAGCAGTACCTTCTACTACCCTGAAACCATACCCCCAAACAGCAGCCTGAAATTCCCACGCACTGCAATATGGTAGTTACAATTAAATAATCTGTTGCAGCATTCATTATGTGGTGTTTCTCTCCAATGAGACTGGAAATTCAATAAAGCCTGATACGTCATAGCTAGCACCTTGCACTGTACAAGACAGGTGGTGAGTAACAGGACGAACAGGGGTAACAAAGTCAAAAAATACAGATACAGCAGATGGAGAAAAAAAGCGTGAATCAATCCCATCAAAAGTACACCAGCTGGGTAAGAAAGTTGAGTTCAAACCCGCCTATGTATATAGACACGACCATGGTTCAGACACAGCCATGAACAATTTATATTCCCACCTCAGGACCCAAAGCAATCTCACCAGACATGATGTTCACTTTTCATCGCGCCTCAAGAAACCCTCTCTCCCCCATCCTCTCCCAACTCCGAGAAAGCAGGAGGGCGGGAGATGCGTACGAAAGGACAAGCGGGGAGAGGACCCAGAACATCATGTTTGTTTGCATTGCTGTTGGAGGATTTGTGTTCCGCTTTGTTCTTTTGCCAAGAACCTGGCATGACGGCAATGCTCGTACCTTCATCACTCTGTTCCTACCATGGGTGAGAGTCAGTGTGCTCTTGCCGGCTAGTTGAGGGACGTACCCCCGCCACTCAAACAGTGGTAAGCACTCCACAACCGTGTGCTACATGAACGACTTCAGATGCGAGAGCTGCGTGGGCAGGAGAACACAGCATTTTCAACCCTGGTGTCCCCGGTGCCTCGCAGAGGGCCCCGAATGTCACAGGAATCCCATCCACGCCAGCGGGATAAATGGTTTCCTAAAATAACTAAATAATCAACACACAAGCCACACTCCTTCTCCTGTGTCACTTCATTCCCATCTGACGAAACACATTCTTTTATTTGGGGAGCTTCCGTGCACACGATTTTGGTTGTAGGGACAAATGCTGTCCCCTGTGTGTATACGTGTGTATATGTATTTGTCCAATTACTAGAATTGGTCACCCGCACGACAATGCCAAGTCTCTACACGGAGGCCCGATTCCCTGGAGGAAAAGTGCAAAGAATATGTATAAATAAATAAAAACCCAACCTTAAAAATCAATAAAAGGATCCCTCAGCCCCCTGGCAAGTCAACACTGCAGACTCAACTGTGTGTACAGGTGCAGGGAGCTCAGAGTCTATGAGGAAGCCTGATGGGCAAGCCAAAATGAGATAAAATGGGAAAGCAGCACAGTGGGATAAACAGCGTAAGAGAGACACGTGCAAAGTGTTACAGGAGCACAGAGCAGGTCTAAGAGCCTGAGGTAAACTTTTAATTAATTGCCAAAAAAGTCTTTGGCCTTCTCCGCCAAGATTAATGCAGCGCTGCCCTGGGTCTGCAGCCTGCAGTCATGGTCCCAAAGGAGATAGGGTTCATCCTAAATCTTTTCTGTAGGTGAAGCCCGAAGAAGTTGGTTCACCAGAGGAAGGTTCTGGAACCTTGACAAAAGGCCTAGAGATCGTCACCCAGCAATGCTGATGATGACAGTGAAAACCTGAAGCCAGTCCCCCAGAAAGGAAAAGCCTTGCCTTTTAGTGAAGCTGCCAAAACCCTCCAAAGTTAAGCCTGTACTGAGAGGGGAAGCCTAAGGGTCACTTCTGAGCCAGAAGAACTTTGGGTTGCGAGGCATCAGTCATCCCAGGCCGGAGGGGGTGGGGGGGTAGGACCAGCTGACCCAACGTTAATAGAGATACATACTGACTGGGGCCCTGGGTGCTCAGTCAGTTAAGCCTCTGACTCTTGGTTTCAGCTCAGGTCGTGATCTCAGGGGTTTGTGAGCTCCAGCCCCGCAGCGGGCTCTGTGCTGATGGCATGGAGCCTGCTTGGGATTCTCTGTCTCCCGCGCTCTCTCTCTGCCCCTCCCCTGCTGGTGCTCCCCCCCACCCCCGCCATCAAAATAAATAAACTTTAAGTAAGTAAATAAACAACAAAAATATACAAACAGAAGGAAACCACATTTAAAAATCACAATGAGGGGTGGCTAAGTTAAATGCATATGAACCCAGCCACAAGAAGGAGCACGTGGTGGCCATGACAAACGTAGATAATTTTAATGGCATAGGAACTCCTTATGACATTCCTAAATAAATCAAGCAAGCTAAGAGTTATATAGCAGGCCATTGCATTAAAGTTTCTCCTATAGCCGCCTAGTACACATGAAATTATGAATGGGGAAAGACTTGCACCCCCAGAACTCTGGCACGGACACTGAGGCAAGCATACATCCCCATCTAAGACATCCAAGATGACAAGCATCCTAGAGAAAGAAATTAATGGGAAGTTTTCTTGGTTTGGGGTTTTCTTTTTTTTTTTAACTCCTGTTAAAAAACTGGGGGGCAGGATGGGGGGTCGTCTGGTGGCTCAGTGGGTTGGGCATCCAGGTGGGTTGGCCTGGTTGAAGCCAGATCAGCTGGCTTCAAATCCACAAAACTCTACCCCTAAAGTAACATCATGAAGCTAGACAGCATGGTGCCAGGGGGCGGGGGCAGGTGGATGACGGAGACCAGACTTTGCTACGGAAGGGAGGTCCAACCAAGCATTGTGTGCTGCAATCCTAAACCCACAGAGGGAAGTTCTTTCTGCATTTGGAAGGGATGGGTCCACAAGTCTACACAGCACTGTTTCTATACCCTGCTCCTTCTACTAGGTGACAAGACATGTGAATGTAGGAAGACGGGGGAGAACAGGAGTATGGGTCCGCTTGCACCAAAGGAGACCACGGAGTACGAACAGCAGCAGCACCCCGGCCCCCTTATCTGAGAACATGACCTGTACAACCTCTTTCCTCAGCTCTGCTATGGAAACTGCCAAGAGCCAAGCTTAAATTCACGGCGTGTGGTTGCATGAAGGGTGCTTACAGGATCCTGCTGGGTCTGTTTTTACTTTTTATCACTGAGTCCTGCAGCCTCGGAATAAATGCCGGGGCTCCTGCCAGGCCAGGTTAGCAAACAGCCACAGTGCTATGTCTGGAATTTGCAAACCCGGGCTGGAGGAAGATGGGCACACTCCTGTGCAAAGGAACTGCTGTTCTCCTGGTGTTTGCAACATCCCCAAGTTCCTGGCCCTCCACAGGGGTCCCAGCAGTCTAGAAGATTCTTGAGAGGAAAATGAGCAGCTCACCTGAGATAAACAGGTGCCAGGGAAGATAACCAGGGGCTAGATTCTGAGGCTACTGTCCACCTGCTGGGCTTCAGGGCACTGAAGTCAGAGCACAGGCTTAATAAACAAGGAGAGGGGCGGCCGGGGGGCTCAGTCGGTTAACTGTCTGACTCTTGATTACGGCTCAGGTCATGATCTCACAGTTCGCGAGTTTGAGCCCCGTGTCTGACAGTGTGGAGTCTTCTTGGAATTCTCTCTGCTTCTGCCACCTCTCTCTCTCTCTCTAAGCAAATAAAATAAACTCAAAAAAAAAAAAATAAATAAACAGGAAGAATCCATTTCACAAGTACTTCTGAGAGCCTGCTGATCTGACCACACTGTTCTATGTGGTAAGGATACAGAGATGGGCAAAACACACAACACTGACCCTCTGATGGGAAGAACTGATGTGCTGGGAGATGAAGTCTGAGGGAGCACTCCATACACACCGACCATGGGCGAGGGGCTCATGTGGGTCGCAGGCAGGTCTCCCGATGACCCCATTGCTAAGTAGTCTGTGTATGAAATCATTTTATTTATTTTTAATTTTTTCACGTTTATTTATTTTTGAGAGAGAGAGCGCACACAAGCAGAGAGGGGCAGAGAGAGGGGGAGACACAGGATCTGAAGCAGGCTCCAGGCTCTGAGCGGTCAGCACAGAGCCCGACGTGGGGCTCGAACCCAAGAACCATGAGATCATGACCTGAGCCGAAGTCGGACGCCCAACCGACTGAGCCGCCCAGGCGCCCATGTGTATGAAATCATGTTAAAGAAGAGAAAGTAATTGCCTGCAGGGTCACACAGCTGGCAAGCTGGCAGAGACAGACGTCACACCTCAGGCCTCCAGATCACAGCCAGTACTCTTGGCTGCTCACACGGCACAGCACTTATCTTGGGAGGGAACAGAATCCACAGGCAAGGACTTGGTGATTCACAACATTTGTAACCTGTGCCATGGTGCAAAATTCTTGGCATCAGCTTCCTGTAAGACGGGAATAACTGTACCTGTGGCTTGTCACAGGAATCATGAGATCCCTAAGCCACACCCCACTGGCACATTCTGGATGCTCAGCTGGGCTTCCCTCAGTTACAAGCTTTAAGCAGCAATGATTCAGAGGATCTCATGCCATTTTTGTCAAAATCATAAACATTCAGGGCAAAAATCAATTTCCCCAAATGTTTTCCATGTAACTTTATTCTGCAAGATGCTTCTCAAAGAGCTGTAAATAAAAAAAGGCAGCTTGCCATTTATTAAGCTCTTACTGTATACCAGGTACCCGTGCTGAATACACATGAACTCATACATTTCCCACAACCCTGTGAGATAAGCACCATTATATTTCCATTTTACAGATACAAAAACTGAGGCCCAGTGGAGTTGACCAAACTAAGGTCACACATCTAGTGAATTGTAGAGCCAAGATTCAAGTCCAGATTGACAAATTCTAGAGCATACACTCTTAATCACTGTAAATAGTGCTATTCCAACACATTCAGAAACTGCCTTGTGTCCCTGGAAATCTGCAAGGCACATTAGCATGTTGGGTAGAAATATTACTGTTCACAAATACCTGAAAATTATATAACAGCAAGGAAGGTACACAATGAACAGATGATGAACAAATAAAAAATAATTACACATGCCACTTTAGGCAGAATGGAAACATCCTTCTGAGAAGACATTTAGGCAGAGAACTAAAAAATAGCAGAAAAACACCAATGAAACCCAAAGATGGTTCTTGGAAAAACAGTAAAACTGATACACTTAGATTGGACAAGAAAAAGAAGACAGTAGCAAAAATAAAATAGGAGACATCACTACAGACCTTTTGGATATTAAAAGTATAGCCAAGGAATATCATGAACAACTTAGAATACTCTGACAGCCTAGATGAAATGGACAAATTCCCGGAAAGACACTCTTTTGGTGTTCTGAGACAAATTTCAATGTGTTTGAGGGGGAGGGGGGAGGGGGGAGGGGGGGAAGGGTGGGTGGAACCATTCCAACAAGCAATTCTCGGTCACCAGTAGGGTGTCTCAGAATTCACCTCAACTTCAACTCAGTTTCACCTGTGTCTACCCACAGACTGCATCAGATCCCACAGGTAAAGGTCTCAGTCCCACACCATTGCCCCCCTACCCCCTTGAGACGGGTCATAAGTCCAAGTTGTCACATGTGCTTTGAACCAACCAACCATAAATCAGTGGTTCCCATAACATCCTCCCTGCTTTGATTAACTTGCTGGACAGGCTCCTGAACTCAGAAAAACAGTTTACTTATTAGATTGCCAGTTTGTTACAAAGGATGCAACTCAGGAACAGCCAGATAAAAGAGAAAGAAGCATAGAGCAAGATCTGGGGAAAGGCTGCGGAACTTCCTGCCTCTCCTGGCACGCCTCTCCTGGAATCTCCTGGAAGGTCTTTTGTGTTTTTACAGAGGCTTCATTACACAGACATGACTGGTTAAATCACTGGCCCTTGATGACTGATTCAACCTCCATCCCTCTTGTCCCTCCCCAGAAGTTGGAGGGGGTGGGGCTGAAAGTTCCAACCCTCCAATCACAAGGCTGGCTCCAATGGCAACCACCCCACCTTCGCCGTCTCTAGCTTTCCAAAAGCCACCTGATTAACATAACTAAGGATACATTTATAACACTTAACACGTAGATAATTTCAAGGGTTTTAGGAGCTCTGTGCCAGGAATGGAGTTAAAAACCAAAAATATATTTCTGGGGCGCCTGGGTGGCTCAGTCAATTGAGCTTCTGACTTCAGCTCAGATCATGATCTCATAGTTTGTGGGTTCGAGTCCCATGTTGGGCTCTGTGCTAACAGCTCAAAGCCTGGAGCCTGCTCTGGATTCTGTGTCTCCCTCTCTCTTTCTGCCCCACCCCCAGTCATTCATTCATTCTTTCTCTCTCTCTTTCTCTCTCTGTCTCAAAATAAATAAATAAAAATTTACTAAAAATTTATAAAATTTGGGGCACCTGAGTGGCTCAGTCAGTTAAGCATCCGACTTTGGCTCAGGTCATGATCTCAGGGTTTGTGAGTTTGAGCCTGACATCAGGCTCTGTGCTGAGCCTGCTTGGGATTCTCTTTCTCTCTGTGCCCCTTCTGCACATGTGCGTTCTCTTTCTCTCAAAAATAAATACACATTAAAATATAAATCATATTATCTCAAATGTAAATTACCAAAACTCTCCCAAGAAGAAACAGAAAATCTGAACAGCCCTAGATCAAGTTTAAACATCAAATTATTCATAATTTAGAGCCTTCCCACAAAGAAAACTTCAATCCCAGATGTCTTTCCTGATGAATTTTTATCAAACACTTCAAGGGGGAGAAAAACCCAATCCTACACAAATTATTTCATAAACCAGGAGGGAGCGTTACACTCCCCAATTCATTCTATGAAGCTACCGTTACCCTGAATGCAAGGCCAGACAAAGCCTTGGTAACAAAACTGGAGCCCGATATCCCTCATGAACACAGATGCAAAAATGCTCCACCAAATATCAGCAGATCAAATCTAAAAATATATCACCACCAAGTGGGTTAATCCCATGAATATAGGCTGAGATGGATGAGTCAAGGGATACTTTGAAGACAAAACCAACAGGGACTAGATGTTGGAAATAAGAAGAAATTGTGTAGCAGAGTCTGTGTAAGTGATCACAAAACCCACTTTTCCCTCTTGGGCACACTGGGTCCTTATAAAACCTCTTGTGCTCCACCCATGCCATACTCCATGTAGATGAGCCCAGTAGCCCCAGAAACCACATATGGTAAAGCAGGCAGAGACAGAAAATGGAACAGAGTCCCTAACTTACCACTTGACAAAACAAAACAAAACAAAACAAAACACTGCCCTCTGAACATAAACACCCACATCAGACTTCCAGTGAATAAGAAATAAATTTCTACCGGGCTAAGTCCCTGATGTTCAGGGCTTTGTGTTTTACAGTAACCACTCTTTACCTATTCAATCTAGAGAAAAAAACAAGAAAAACTAGTTTACTGGCTTGAACAGTTGACCAAGGAGAGCTTAAGAGTACTGTCACTTCAGCTCTTATAAGAAGAAATGATTGGATTTAACAGAAGTTAGATGGTTGAGGCACTCTCAAGAGATGAATTTGATCCCATTTCTATAAGGAATCCATGTCGAGAAAATAATGAGATATGTAAAGATTTATGCACAGAGATGTTTGTGACAGTATTATTCATATTTAGTGAAAGTTTCCATGAAAACAGCCAAGACATCCAACACTGGATAAGTGGTTGAATAGCAGTGTGAGGATATGGCCTTAAGCAGGCATTAAAAACGATGCTTACAGAGAATTTAATAGTAAGTGAAAAAGGCAGACACAAACTTTATGAATGAATTATTCTCAATTACTGCTATACGTTTACATATGTTTACAGGTGTATATAAACACGCACACACATACGTACACATTGCCACAGACTGAATGTTTCTGTCCCCCCAAATCGTATGTTGAAAACCTAGCCAGTTGGGAGGGGAGGTGCCTGAGAGGTGCCCGGATCAAAAGGGCAGAGCCCTCATGAATGGGAGAGCGCGCTTAGAAAAGATGCCCCAGAGAAATGACCTGTCCCTCTGCCGTGTGACGACAGGAGGACTAGACCGCCATCATCAAGGAGGCATGCCCTCACCAGACACCGACTCTGTCAGCGCCATGATCTTGGACTTCCCAGGCTCCAGAACTATGAAGAGTAAGTGTTTGTTGTTTATAAGCCAGCCAGTTTATAGTATTCGGGTCATGGCGGCCTGAACAGACTAAAACACATACAGGTGCACACCAACAACACATATTTAGAAAGGAATGTTTAACACGTATGGCAGGATTTTTGACAATTTTCATTTATTCTGTACTTCCCAAACAATGAGCACGTGACATTCTTGGGATCAGATGAAAATAAAATAAATCAATGAGTATCATTTGTAACTTCTTTAAAAGACCATCTCGTGATCTTGAGAAGAGGCGATTCGATCCTTCGTAAAACCATACGGCGGGACCCAAGGTCGCTGTGCCCTGCATACTGTTGCTGAATTGTGCTCCTGGGAAAGCCCCCACAGTGGGAAACCTGCTTGCATACCTGAGAGAGGCGTGAACGGGTTATTTTTTATCTGCCCAACAAGGTGGAGGTATGCAAAGCCAAGAGAGCTCCAGACTTGGAAGGTCCTGTCTGGACGAGGTAAGCCAAGGGAAGAAGGGCCAAAAGAGGATGCCACAGGCCAGTCGCCCACAGAGGAATCCTAACCTTTGAGCCTTTGAGAGGTGACTGTGTAAACACATGGGGCGGGGGGAGGGTGTAGACTCTGCGTCCCCAGCAGTCCCCGGGCCCCAGCCATATGGATCCCTGGACGTCCACGGTGAGTTTGTTCGGGGGAGCTAAAAAACACTGCCCACTTAACCAAAATAAAAGCGACTTCTGCAAATGGTTATGCAGCCATCGATGTCTCCAGCAAGTATTTCCCAAACAAAACCCAGACCTCTGCTCCAAACTCTGGTGATTCAACCAAGGAATCACAAATGAAAGCATCCTACTAGAGTCAAGTCAACTCAACACCAACAACATGGAGAATCCATGCCTCCTCTGATAGCGTGACGTCAGGCCCCCAACCTATCAGGTCTGAACACTGTTTTCAAAACTGTTTTGTTTTGAAATGTGTGTGTGTGTGTGTGTGTGTGTGTGTGTGTATGGGTATGGGTATTTCATCTAAAAATCCCACTTGCCAGTATTTCCCTGGAAAATTGGAAGAGCTGGCAATGGTGGACCCATATTCCCATGTAGCACTAACCAGTTGACTGGCCTCTTTTCACTCACAGTTCTCGGCTGTTTCCTTTAATTTTTCTGAGTTTGTAGCCCCTACTGTAGGGGACTTAAAATGTGGTGCTCAAGGGGCACCTGGGTGGCTCAGTCGGTTAAGCACCAGACTCTTGATTTTGGCTCAGGTCATGATCCCAACGGTTTGTGAGTTCGGGCCCCGCATTGGGCTCCGTGCTGAGAGTATGGAGCCTGCATGGGATTCTTTCTCTCTCTCTCTCCCTCTCTGCCCCTCCCTGCCCCTCAACAATAAGTAAATAAATATTTTTTAAAATGTGGGACTTCCAATCCTCTGTTGGAATTGTGTGTCAAGTCAGAGGATTCTCCTTTGAGTAAAGTTCACAGAGCTTAAGACGGTTGTCCACCATTTAGGATTGTTTTCCCCTTTCTCATCTTGCTGTGTGGGTTTTCATATGAGCCCAAGGTGCTGGATAACCGGTCTCCAGGTTAGTGAAACGCTGCTGGGACCCTTCAGCGAAGCTGATGGTTGCATCGCCGACTTGGCGTTTGTGAGCACATTTTCATTCACAGAGAGTAGGAAAGACACCTTTCTTAGAGGATCAGGAAGCTTGGTGGCCAGGCTCCACAGCACAGAAGGAGAAGACGACGGGCTTCTTGGGACGACACTCAGGCTACCCCATAGCTCGCTTCCTCCTCTGGAGTCACAACAGCGTCCAGCCGGGGTTCTTGTCCACACATCTTGTTCCGGGTCCCTGTGACCATGGAAATCAGGCAGCTCTCTAGAAGCTCGGGGACACAAAGCCACAAGCTCATGGACTGCCAGAACACCGACACAAGTGCGGCACTGGCTGGGGCCAGCTGCGCATCAGTTTCCAAGCCACTCTGCCTGAGTTGAGGTTTCTTTCACTGCCCAGGAATGCGGGGGTTTCTCTAAACTATGACTCACAGCAGAGCATCCAGGCAAACATGAAGAGAAACCTGTTTTCCCAGGGAAAGGAGGTAAGCAAATGTTAAAACTTCTGACACTTGAACACAGCACTGGCTTTGGCGAATCGGACTCAATGTGAAAGGTGTCAAGTCATGGGAACACATCAGGCAAAAAGAAAGGGGTGGGGGGAGAAAAAGCAGAATGTGCATAAAGTCTCCTAGGGCCCTGCAAACAAGAGGGAAGCGGTGGTTTCATTAAAAGAAAGTTAAAGCTTGTTTTCCAGGCTCCTGAATACCCTCTCCGCAAGCTTCATGCCAAAGGAGTTTCATTCACCCTGCAGCATGAGTCCGGCTGCCGTTCATTCAATGCCTTTTCTTCCGGGGCACTACCCGCTGTGAAATTGGTAACCTATGGATAAATATGTTATTTTTTTTCCAGCTGCACCTGTACTCAAGAACTTAAGCAGCAAAACTCCCTAATAATATTTGGCCCCAAGTCAGAACGCATTATGCCCCTCCTGCAGCCAGAGCCAAGAAACTCAGAGGAAACCTGGCTCTGTGCAAAAGGTCCCCTTTTTAGCACTGGCTGTCCCCTTTTGCAGTTTGTTGAAGCTGGAGGAATCGTAATCCAAGTAAAATCTCTTTCAGGAGATTCTTGGGAAAGAAGCTACAGGGGCGGGGGGTGCGGGGGGCCTCTGCAAAGTAAAGGAACATTGCAGCAGGTTACGTTATTCAGAACAAGCTATTTTCTCCCCAATCCTGTAACTGCCTAGAGCATGTGATCTTCCTGAAGGTCGTTAAAGACATGCTGCTGTCCGGCTCCTCCCAGAAAGTTTCTGCTTTGATTAGTTTCCTGATGCTTATTTCCTAAAAGGCTCTTTTTGTCCCTAAAAAAAAAAAATGAGGAGCATTAAAATGTTTAAAAAGGAATTCGATGAGTAACCTGCTACAGGTAACTTGGCAAGATGAAAGGAAATCGCAAAGTAATGTGAAAACGGCACTGACCTTCCTGGGGTCCCCCGCTGGCTGGCCAACCTTAGAGACACCGACGCACGGTCAGCATATCCCCTCCCCCAAAGTAAGACGCCTCAGAGGTACATGACATGAATCATCTTCTGCACAACCACTCATCCCTGACTCGAGCATGACCACATACACCTCTGGTAAAGTTCACGCGGCCTCACAGCCCACGGGGCATTTATAGACTGGAAACGATTAAAAAAACCCAAAAACCTCTCCTTGTCTGTAAAGGTGCGGGTGTCTCAGGGTGCATCTACAAGGCCCTAATGAAAAAGCTCGGAGACTGTCCAGTGATGGTGATTAAATCTACAGCTCACAATGCCCATGTTTTGAATCAAAGAAGGAAATCAAAGTATTTCCCCCAACACAATAAGATAGAGCTGTTCCTCTGGGATCAAAGGCTCCTTTTGTGCTCACCACCTTTGCAGATGTGTGAGTCACAGGCGGACCTGACGCGACAGTTACCTCTCTGGTCCATGGAGATACCGTTTGCCAAAAATCAGCCTGCAGCAATCCTAGTTCAGGGGCTCCCTGGTGACCTGGATGTAACACTGTGTCAATAGCGTCCTGCAGACGATAGCAGCCTCCTCTTATTTATTTTTTTTAAGCCTTGGATCAACTTTGCAAGTTCAACTGGCTTTTATTTTTGTTGAAGGCACTAAATTAATTTGTTATGACTCATCCCTCGAGCAAAGGAGATGACTGCTCATTAATGCCATAATTTGTAAGATCCTGAACTCACGGGCTGTCTCCGACAACCCACACCCCCTAAACCCCCAGCTTTTGACTCCATTGAGGACACATTTGCTTCACGTTTGCACGGCTTCTGGAGCAGAGCCTCTCAAGACTTCAGCGGCACACGGATCACCACCGGGGGACTAGCCAACATGCAGATTCCTACCCAGGTGTTCCAGCGCAAGGCCTGAGATCGGGCATCTCTAACACGCTCCCAGGGCTGCTGGCCCACGGATCATATCCTGAGGGGTAAGGGCCTGGGAGGCGGAACTCCGCTAGTTAGGAGGTACATGGCAGTTGAGCCCTCAAGCTCTGAAATCAGATCGCCTGGTCTGATAGCCAGCCTCTGCTACTCACCCTCTTGAACCTTCCTTTTCCCCCTTTTCCTCACTGGCAGCATGGTGCCCAAAATAATAGCAAAAATAGAGTTGCCGTGAAGATCTAATGAGGCAATACGCATAAGCGCTCAACACTGCATGTGGCCCACGGCAAGCATCCAAGATGTGAGCTGTGGCCACTCCAGTACCTTCGTGCGGTTCCCTTGGGTCCCCTCCTTCCTGGCCGGAAGAAATCGGTAGAGTCCCAGAGGGAGAGGAAGTGAAATCGGAAGTTTCTGACCCCCACGACTCTATCCACCAGCTCAGTCTTCTTGAAAAGTAAGGTGTTGCCAGAGTATGTGTTTGTGTATGTACACGTCTTCCCAAAGCCACACTGTAGAGTGGAGAAAGAACGTGGGCTTTGGAGCCCAGCAACACCGTGTGCAAAAGAACCTCTGACATCTTCTATTTCCTTTTTTTTTTTTTTCCCTTCTTTTTTTTAGAGAGAGAGAGCAGGGAAGAGGCAGAGGGAGAGGGAGAGAAACTTAGGCAGGCTCCACACTCACAGTGGAGCTCAATCTCACGACTGTGAGATCATGACCTGAGCCAAAATCAAGAGTCAGGTGTTTAACTGAGCCACCCGGGTGCCCCAGCTTCTATTTCGTCACCTGTTCCGTGCGGATGGTAAAACCCACCATACGGGGACGCCAAGAGGAGCAGGGATAATGATGCCAAGTGCATCCACCCCCCCCCCCCCACGTACAGCAGACATTCAGTAAATAGTCTGTAATACGCTGCCACCAGAACTCCATATGCATGACGGCAAACAGGAGAGGAAGCCGGCATTATTGGCGACACAGCCCGGGTAACTCGGTCCATCCAGGGCAGGCAGAGGCTATTCGCCAACCTGTCCAGAATGACCGACGGGGCCAGGACTGCTTGGTGTTGGGCACAGAGCGTTTCTGTGACCTCAGATACAGGGGCACCGAAATGAGTGGATGTGAGTGGCTTTTCCCTGTGGCCCCGGTGTGATGGAGCTGGGCGAAGACAGGGAAGATGTACTCACGATGGCTTTCCTGGAGAGTTATCCAGTCATTCATAATAATTTCAGGTTGGCCCATGTGCCAGCTACTCTAGCAGACATCCTGGGGTGAACGAGGCAGAGGCCGCACCCTCACAGAGTGCCCACGTCATGGAGGACAAAGAACCACGTAGAGGAAACAGGTGAGAGTTAAAGTTGTAGAACAGCCCGTGACGTCAGGGCTCCTAGGAGAGCAGTTAACAGGACTGTCATGGAGGGCCTTTCTGAGGAAAAGACCTTGAAACAAGACAAGGGAAGGATGATTCTTGAAGGATGGGAAGGAACCAATCAGGTGCAAAGCAGAGGAAGAGCATCCTAGGCAGAGGGAACAGTGAGTGCAAGGGCCCTGGGGTTAGAAAGGAGGAGGAGAACGGTAGGAAACAGAGCCTAAGGCAGGTTTTAAACAGGAGAATGCCACACATCTGTCCCACAAACCCACAGACTGAGCACCACAAGAGTCAAGTCCCACGGACAGTGGCCTGAAACCATGGTTGTCCGGACTGGTCTTCCAAAAAGCCTCTGCCTCCTCCTCCTCCTGGAAATGGAAAGTCCTTGACCCTGGGGACACCACCCTGGCATGGGATTTCGGAAAGCCCTCTGCATTCACTGCCAAAAGAACAGGAGAAGCAAAGTACACGCAGAAGTCCCGGGAGGCGCTGGACAGAGTGGCCCCGAATGCTGGTTTGCGAGACGAGAGCCTGCGGGAGAAGGTTCTGAGCAAACACGCCACTGACCATCCCTCCATCGCGGGCCCTGCGCTCCGGAGGAGGAAGCAAATCCGACGTCAATTGCCCTGGCAGCCTCCCCAATTACACAAATCCCAGACATTGACAGGGAGCTGCAGAGAATCTCCTCCAGTGACTCGGAAAGCCGAGAGCAAAGCAAAGGAGCTAAGATCTAATCCCTGTGCCTCGAGCAGCCAGAAGGAAGCGGGGCTCCCCCGGGGGTCCCCTGTGCCCCGGCTGTTTAGCTCAGCCCTAGGTCGGTCTACCTGATGCAGGGTCGTCAAAGGCAGAGGGGCTGCTTTACCACTATGGCGATGTCTCAGGCACCCTGGGGCAGGGGTGGGGGGTGCTTCCTCTTCTGCACAGAAGCTCTGCCATCCTGCGGGAAGAGGCTGGGGGACAAGGATGCTCAAAGGGGAGTCTTTCCCTGTCCTCGCCTCACAGGAGTGCAGAGAGTTCTTGCCCACTGAGAACGGAAGGAGGTCTGACACGCGCACACCTGCCAGGGAACCAGCGGGCAACTGGTGGGAGACAAAAGGAGGGCACGGGAAGCGGCCGAACCATAGAGCGGGGGAGCCCAGACCTCTGTCCCCTGCCCCGCTTCCCGCCAAAATGAAGTAGGGAGGCCGGGAAGAAAACCCCTTCCCAGGGCCTCATGTCACTTGCTTACGATTTTGCTTTCCTTTCGTTGTAAACATAACACAGCGCCCCTCTTTTTTAAATTTTTTTTAATGTTTATTTTTGAGAGAGAGAGAGAGACAGGGCGTGAGTGGAGAGGGGCAGAGAGAGAGGGAGACACAGAATCCGAAGCAGGCTCCAGGCTCTGAGCTGTCAGCACAGAGCCCCTCGTGGGGCTCGAACTCATCAACCGTGAGGTCATGACCTGAGCTGAAGTCAGACGCTCAAGCAACTGAGCCACGCAGGCCCCCTAACACAGCGCCCCTCTTAACCACACTTTTGTGTTCACAGATGGACTTCGATGTTTCATTTAGAAAATCTTCCATTATTAGCGGGCCTTAACATTTCCTCTGAGGGGTTATTAACCTTTGTGTTTTTTTTCTCTAGCCATGTATTAATTTTCCTGGCCTGTTTTTCATTTGGCACATTCGCCCCTTTCTTAATTTGTAAGTAATCTTTTTGTATAAACAATACTAACCCTTTGGCCAATACTGCAAACTTTTTCCCCTCCTGTTTGTTGGTTTCTATTGATTTTTTGGGGGTATTTCTTGAACTCTCTGAAAGAACTGCAAAGCAGCCATCTAATTCCCCCCCCACACACAAAAAAAGCACATTCTCTGTCTTTGAAATACAGTGTTAGAATCCCCATGAATCACCTGCTCCTATGCCCAAAATATCTCAGAAACCCTTTGCTTTCATAAGCAACACTGTGGCCCACAGCACCAGTCTACTCTTTTTCTTCTGTGGAGGCTGCAACCAGATCTGGGAAACTTCCTAGTCACAGTCTGAAGTCCTGAGGTCACTGTAGACCAGGGACAGTTCCCTGATGGCTTGGAGAAGCCTTAGAGTCAATGAAAACCACAGCTCACATCGCTGGCCTCCCTCAACCCCTTTCACTCACCTCCATTCCTTTTTGTCTAGAAGACAGCCTAACAACAACAGGACCAAGAATCCCTCACAGAAACTCCATTGCGTTGGTTTCCTAACCCAACTGCGCTGGTTCAAGATGGAAGAAGCTTCGATGGTGTTTACTGACCATGTGCCGAATATGAATCACCTGTGAGCTGTGGCATCCCCCAAAATAAAAACGGAGCGCTCCTCGTGCCCATCACATGCTTTCCCATCCCCGTACCTTTGTAGGTGATCTTCCTCTACCTAAACACCACCTTCCACCCCCATACACCACCCGGGGTTGGCCACCTTCCAGTCATCTGTCCAACCTCAGCTTAACCGTCACAACTTTTGGAAAGCCTTCACCATCAACCAGTCTGGAACAGACACCCCTCCACTAAGAACTTTTAGAATCATTTCTAGCACCATAAGCGTATAATTATGTACGAGTATAATTGCCTGTTTACCCATCTGTCTCCCCAGCCTTTGATGGCTTGAACTATGTCTTTCACCACGGTATCCCTAGCAACTAGCAAAGAGCCAGGCTCGTGGCTCACAATCCATATACATTTGGGGAATCGATGGATCTTGTCAAGCGTTAGAACAAGAAAAGGGCTAGCCCCATTGCCATCTGCACAAGTCTACACCAGGAACATCAGGTTTCACTTTTGCATAGTCAAGAATTGAACCTTACCCAAAAGGAGATCCGGTCATTCCCTAACTTTTCACTCAACCCTTGGGACGTCATGGCTAATAGGAGTGTTTTTGTCTTCCAAAGTCTCGGCTCACACTGGAGAGTCTGTCTAACAACGTGATTTAGGGTGGGGGCACTGTTGAGTTTAGGACTCAACTGGAGTCTGAGATTAGCCATGTGGGTTGTCAACCGTTCTGAGTCCATACCCTGAGCGTGAAGGCTCAGGCACGCTTCTCTGGTTGGCAACACTGCACGCTTATTGTCACATTTCTTTGCTGGGAAAGTAGCACTATGCATGACTCCTTGGGCAACAGTCAAATGGAGGCTCCACATTTGGAACCTTCCTGGACTCTGCCCCTTGGTCAATTTTAGTCTGAATCCTTAGCTATAATAAAACATATCCTTGGGTGTAATAGCTTCCAGGGAGTTCTGTGAGCATCCACTGAATTGTTGATGCCATGGGTGTTCTTGGGGAGTCCCAAACTTGGAACTTGTACCAGAAATGAGGGTGGTTTGGGAGACTGTGCCCCACCCCCCTCCTCCAACTTTACAGTTCCACTCCTAAGGACATTCTGAAGACAGTAGCTGCAATAATAACTCTTCTGGAAAATGTGAACCATAAAGGGCAGGCCCAACGCATAGAAAGTAGAAAGTCGAGACTCACAAAGCCGCTATTACAGATGCTTCATTCATTAAAACCAGCCTTGGAAATGCAGACTGTTCCCCTGTGTCCCACCCTTCCGGGACCAAGATGGGCAGCACCCTCCAGGCAAGAGAAGAAATCATGAGTAGCTGTTCACCACTCCCCCTCTCTCTGACAGATGACTGGGAAAAAGTAGATGAGAATTCCTCCTTTATAAATATCTTTACGTGCTAAATGTCTCTAAAAGGCACCATGTGCCAAGCTAGTCTGCTAAGACACAGATGCAGAACAGATGCAATGGCCCATGAGGTAGCTGAGAAGTTGCAGAATTTTTCTTCAACAAGAGGCAGGAAAGTTTCTTGGGAGGAGAATACGATCCAGGACAGGCCCGAGGCCACTGGCAAGCCATGGAAAGTCTGGCTCCCAGCTGTGAACATAGCATTTCTTACCACGGCACTTTCAAAACCTACATATGTGTATACTTTTATCTCCTCCCCAAGTTCACTCTGCACCCATTTGTTTAAAAGATATTTACTAAGCACCTACTATGGGCAAACTCTCCTCTTAAAGGATACAGAGATAACCAAAATAAGTACAAAGGACACACATTCTAATAGAAGGAGTCAGATAAAAATATAAACAGAATAATGTTTATAATATTATTATAAATATAAAGTATAAACAGGTAGACCTATGCTGTGGAAAAAAATGGAGCTGATGTTATAGTAATGCTGAAGGAGGAAGCAACTTGAACTTGACTGATCAAGAAAGGCCTGTCGGAAGCAGCAACGTTTCAGATCAAACTTGAAGGATGAGAAGAAGCTAGCCAAGATCCCAGGCAGAGGAAACATCAAGTGCAAAGGCCCTGAGGTAGGTGTTAGGATTGTTTCAGGAAAAGGAAGAAGGAACAGGGGAAAGGATACCTTCTAGAAGAAGGTCTGCTATGTGATCAGGAGATTATGGCAAGCTCTCTAGGCCACGGCAAAGAACTGATTTTCATTCTTACATGGAAAGCTGCAGGAAAGTTTTAGTAAGTTAATATGATCAGACTTAGGGATTTTGTTGTTGTTCTTAATCACACAGTCAGCTACGTCATGTATTGACCATAGGGTATTGAGGCTGGAAGCAGAGACCCCCTGAAGAGGTTGCTGTCATCGATGGTGGCTTACAGAGTTGCAGTACAGATGGAGAGATGCTTCATGGCTATGTTTTGAAGGCAAACCTAGCCGCACTTCCTGATGACTTGGATGTAGCCTGTAAGAGGGAGAGACAAATCAAAGAAGACTCCCGGTTTGTAGCTTGAACAGCTTAACGGGAAGTGAAGTCGTTTACTCAGATAGGAAAGATAGAGGGAGGCATACATCTGGGGACAGACTAAATGAGAAAATGAGACTCAGAAAAGCCAAGAGACTCGTTCAAGGCCACACAGCCCGGACACGATGGAGGCAGGGTTTGAACTCTGGCCCACGGGCCTCCAGGGCAAAATTCAAATGGCAAAGCAAACCGAATGTCCAAGCCAGGTTCAGAGAGGCCTTGAAGGAAGAAATCAAATCGGTAACCCAGGCAAATTCAGGGCATGCCATGTGGCTGATCTATTTTCGGCACCCACTCTCGTGAAGGCTACTTGGAGAATCAGAGAATTAATAGAATTTTCGAGCTGAGCAGATCCTTAGGCTCAGAAGGGCACCTGCGTCTTTGCAAACATGATTCACCGAACATCCCCTGAGTAGGCAGATGGGTCAGGCTGCTGAGTAGACTTTGCTTTGAATGGAGCTCCGGACACAGACCCATCTTCCAAACCATCCTATCCGCTTCCTCCCCCCCACTCCTCCCCCGCTGTCAAAAGGAACAGGACATTATATAAACCTTCTGAAATGCCAAAAGGAGGAATTCTATATTTAACTCCCCTCCCAGCATCCAAACATCACGTGACGGGACGGTGAGGATCCAATTCAACAATGTTGAGTAACAGGGAGATAACTAAAGGGACTCTCCTCTTCTCCCTTCTCCTCTGACTTCCTGTCTCCTGCCACCCACGGTCACATCTTCATTAAGGAGGTTCGGAAGCAGCAGCGTGGCTCTGGCAGATCCCAGGGAAAGCAAACCGCTGTTGGGGGGGGGGGGGGTCAAAGGATTATGCTAATAGAGATGCTATTAACACAGGCAGCTGCTGCCACCACCGCTGCCCGTTGCCTGCCGGGGAAGCTGGAACTCAGAGCCAGTCGTGGGCTCTTCCCGCTCATCAGCCTTCCCAAGAAGTGTGGGGACTGAGGAACAGACAGCAAGGGGACTGCTAAACCAGTGCCCTCAAGGCTCAGGAGACAAATAAAATGGAACTTCAGCGACCGTATCTCCACAGCTGGGACTTCGGTTAGAAACGCGCCCCGTAAAAAATTAATTACGTAACAAAAAAAATCAAGGCATGTCTACAAGGTTGCAAGCGCTGGGGGATGGAAGGAGCCTGAGGGGCAGATGGGGAAGGCTGGGAGAGAGGCTCCCAAGCTCACTTATTGACCAGCCTGCACGCTGTGGGCGATCGATAAATATTAAACACTGAGGCTGGCGGAGAACAGGTTTTAATGAGGCCGGGAACACGGATAGAGCGGGCCGTCGTGGTGAAGGGGCCATGGGCAACCAGCCTCATCTCTGCAGGTCCTGCGTCCACGCCTCTCCCAGGGGTGCTCTCGTCACAAAAGGAAAAGCAAACCAACTCAGGGGAAATCCACGGGAAGCTGGAAGGCGAGGGGCCCTCCCTGGCGTAGCTTAGGTCTCATCTTGTCTTTTGTTCAATTAAAAAAACAGAAATCCCCCAGGACACAGCAATACAGGAGAGACTGAGGGAAGCTCCACCCTCAGGAAGTTTCCAGGCCCCTGGGGGAGGTGCCAAGCCTACCGCCAATAGCAGAGTACCAAGCCCACAGGAGAAGGGCGTCTATTCCAGCCAAGTCAGGGAAGACTTCCCAGGAGAAGGGGCCCTGGAATTCAGAAATGAGGGCTCCAAACAGAGTAGCCAAGTACGCAGCAGAGAAGGGCGGTCCGTGGGGAACGTGGCATTTGCAAAGGCTTGGAGAGCCCATCTTCCCCTTTGCTTGTGACATGCGTGTACCTCTTATCCGCCAGGGATCCTGTGTCCTTTCCCCCCCCCCGTGTCACTTCGCCTAGAATTTTGTGACAGGGGAGTAATCCACCACTGTTATCATACAATTTGGTTGTTTTGTCATTGCTATTACTACTATCGTTGATGTGAATTACGTGCCAGGCACTGTGCTAAGCATTTGACCCACGTCGTTCTCTTTTAAGCCCCACATCCTCGTAAGAAAGATGCAACGAGCATCCCCATTTAGAGGTGAGGAGAGACTGAGGCCAGAGAGGTGACAGCTCACCTGGCCAGTAAAAGTGGCAAAGCTGGATGTGAGCAAGGTGATGGGCCTTCAGTGCCCTTAAACATCTGTTCTAGCACTTTCCACTGAGCACCACACACACCCTGGGTAAAGCCTCCAGTGAACTTCGTCTTCACGGCTCTCTGGCATCGCTGTGTGTGCCCCTGGTGGCCCTCAGCATCTATCATTCGGGACCTAGTCCATAAACACTGGGATCAGTTGGACATGAGGTTAAACCCCTGGCCCACGGCTTACGGGCTCCACTGTTTGAGGCAAGCTCTCCAAACTCTCAAGGCTTCTGTCTTCACGGTCACACAGTGACTACACGGGGCCCACCCGGATAGCCAGGGTACGCTTCCTATTTCAAAGTGGGAAGATTTTTCACTTACTCATGTTGTCAAAGTCCCTCTGCCATCAAAGAGAACCTGTTCTCAAGTTTCTGGAATTGCAAGGTGGATATCTTCGGGGGCCTGTGATTCTGTCTACCACAGTCCACTGTCTGCCCCAAATGGGTCACAAGTGGCTCACACATAGAGCACATCCGCCCCAGCCCCGAAAGTTTCAACCTGTTCCAGCACCAACTCAGAGTCTCATTTTAAATCTCATCTGTTCATCTTGCTCAGGTGGAAGTAGGAGACTCTGGGTATACGCCACCCTGGGGCACGATATGAAACGACAAGGCCAGGTACCCCTCTGTTCCCAACATCCAATTGTGGGGCAGGCATAGGAGCCCAGCTACAGGCATTCCTGACCCGAACAAAAACCAAAACCAGAACGACAACAAAGCGATGGAAAGAAGACACGTGTTACCACACCCGAGCCATTTGGAAATCCAGACAAAGAGTTTGCCTTCCTTTTCCATGAGGGGTGGCTTGTGTTGCAGCCCTAGTATTTTTAGCAGTCTGTTTCCAGCCTGTAGAACTTGGAGAGCGCGTGGCCTTCTTTCTCTCATCCTCTGTTTCCTTCAGTCAAAGTTGGCCATGTTTCCGCGGATGTGAAATTTCAAGAACCTTGCGGGTCTCCTGTGTATCCCACAGGGACTCACTGCATCAGACAAGAGCTCTGCCTCTATCTTTCCTAGATAATTCCATCTCTATCCTGGCTGCTGAGTAGATGACTGAGGGGTTCAGGAGTCACGTACACCTGGTCTCTTTAACGATCCCTCTGTATGATCAAATACTGTTACTTATTTTAACTTTGTTTATTCTGAGAGAGAGAGAGAGAGAGAGAGAGAGAGAGAGAGAGAGAGAAAACATGAGCAGGGGAGAGGCAGAGACAGAACGAGAGAGAGAATCTCAAGCAGGCTCCATGCTGTCAGTGCAAAGCCTGATGCAGGGCTCAAACCCACAAACGGTGACATCATGACCTCAGCCGAAATCAAGAGTCAGAAACCCAACCGAATGAGCCACCCAGGCGTCTGAATACTGTGACTTCTTGATTCTTTCCAGGCACTCAAGAAAATGTTATCTAGCCACACCCTTGGCTTTCTCTCCAGACTGCCTTTCCGGGCAGTGAGTCTCCTAATTTTAGCATCTTTTACCACTTGGATAGATGGAGAATTTCCCAAGTCCGCCTTTCTGCCTTACCAGTTTTTCTCTCAATCTATCTCTTTCCTCTCACATTTTCCTAAAAGCAGCAAGAAGAAATCGGGCTGTACCTTCAACACTTTGTTCAGAAATCTCCTCGGCTAACTATCCAAGTTCATTGCTTTACAATGGGATTCTCTCTCTCCTTCTCTCTCTGCCTCTCCCCTGCTCATGTTCTCAATGTTCAGATTCCCATGGAACCGGAGGACACAATTCAGCTAAATTTTCTGCCACTATGTAAGAAGCATTGCCTTTCCTCCAGTTTCCAAAACATGTTCGTCATTTCCATCTTAGCGAGCCCTCACTGGTAGTGCCTTCTGTAACAGCCATATCCCTATGAACATTCTGTTCTTGAGGATTTAGGTATTCTCTGAGGCGATACATTTTTCTCTATGATGCCTCAGTTCCTTTGGAATCCTTAATACCAGAGTTATTAGCACCCCTATTTCTACTAACAGTATGTTCAAGGAAACCTAGGGGTTTCCTATGATGGGACTCAGAATTCTTCCAGGCTCTGTCCACTGTCCGACTCCAAGGCCACTTCACTCTTGTAGATATTTGTTACAGAAACACCCTGCTCCTGGAACCCAAATCTGTATGAGTCACGGTTCAGTCGGAGAAACAGACCGATGGGAGATGTATAGGAGGAGATTTATTACAAGGACTTTGCTCGCATAATTGAGGAGAATGGGTAGACGTGTCTGAAATCTGTAGAGCAGGCTGGAACCCTAGGACAGGAGCTGAAGCTTCTATGCTCAGTGGAATCCCTCCGGGGAAGCCTCAGCTCCACTCAAGTGACTGAATCAAGCCCGCCCGGATTATCTCGGATCATCTCCCCTAGAGCCAACTGATGGTAGCCTTTCACCACATCTGCAAAACCCCTTTACAGCCACACCTGGATTAGTGTTTGGCTGAATAACTGTAAATGTAGCCTAGCCAAGTCGATGCAGCAGACGGATGCAGAATACCCATCAAACAGGTGTTATATTCATCACACTGTGTTCTTAACCCTCAAGACAGCCTCTCCGGGGGTGCCTGGGTGGCTCCGTCGGTTAGGCGTCCAACTTCGGCTCAGGTCATGATCTCACGGTTCATGGGTTTGTGCCCCGAGTCGGGCTCTGGGCTGACAGCTCGGGGCCTGGAGCCTGCTTCCGATTCTGTGTCTCCCTCTCTCTCTGCCCCTCCCCTGCTCACTCTCTGTCTCTGTCTCTCAAAAATAAATAAACATTAAAAAAACTTAAAAAAGAAAAAACAAAGCCAGCCTCTCCTTCATTTCTACATCCCCTCCCTGAGAGCCGGGGTCCACACCAAGCACACATAAGTCAAATGGGTAAGTTCACGGGCAAATGGGCTTCCTTTATCACTACTTTTTATCACCCTATCTCTCCTGCTCCAGCACCCAACCCCGCCAGTTTTAAAGACTCCTCGTCCCTCCCTCCCAGCAGACGCATCATCTTATAACTGTTGGGAAGCCAGTATCGCAAACGCTGGAGCATTACAACCCACAGCACAGACCCTACAATCCCACCTCTTCAACAGGTAAAAGCTAAAGCAATAAAAA
Source organism: Acinonyx jubatus (assembly GCF_027475565.1). NCBI lineage: Eukaryota > Metazoa > Chordata > Mammalia > Carnivora > Felidae > Acinonyx > Acinonyx jubatus. The sequence continues at coordinate 4,107,073 of NC_069398.1, forward strand.
TGCGAGAGTAATTCTCTCTGGCCCACGACAAGGAATACAAGCTCGAAGAGCAACAGCAACTTCCAAGATGAGGCTCCTTTGCAACTAGGTTCTAACGAAACCAGTTCCCCTTCCAAGAAAATCAAAATGGGGAACTCAGAATGACCAAATTAGGATGCAGAAAGCATCTGACTAATCATACTCCATTGGAGACCTGCTATCTGTGGTGCTGCACAAGGACTGAAGGTTACAAATACTGATTAATAATTAATAAACTGCCTCCTTAAAAAAAAAAAAAAGCAACAATTTCAATACTTTGCAGCATACTGCTGGGTGACCTTTTCTATCACATTTTTCTTCGTAATTTCGGACGAACTTATCTGTCAGCGCAAATGCCTTGAGAGAATGAGCTCATTCTACCTTCAGAATGATGAGGATTGACGACGATGATCATGACCGTGACCGTGGTGATGGTGATGACAGCGAGGTACCATTTACCTTGTGCCAAGTTACTGTGCTAAGCACTTTACATACAGCATTTAATTCCATTGCTTTTACAACCTGTCGTACATTGACTTCTCCCAGCAGGAGACACTGAGACAGAGATTTGAGACATCTGAGAAATGATCCCAGAAAACACTGGTAGGGGCGGGCACACAGATGTGACAAAGGGAAGGAGAAAGAAACAATTAGTGATGTTTTTTAAAGCAAACTCCGGGCAACTGCACCTTAATACCAGTGGGGACATTTTGACCCGAGCATAAAATATCTACATCTCGGTCATGCCACTTAAGAGGCGAAGGCCTGGCGGACTTACCCGCAGACCCCTGCCTGTCATTGGCTGCTTCCCTCCCCTCCCTCCCCTGTACAGCCTGAGGTGCTGGGAAGGGGCTGGATGTAGAGCAAGAAACCAGAGGCCAAATCCCGCTCTGCAGGTTTCTGACCGTATCAACCCCAGACCCCAGTTTTGTCATCACCAAAGAGGGCCCAGCACCATCCCCATGGCAGGAGCAAGACTTAAAGACTGTTGATAATGGGGGCGCCTTGATAATGGGGGTGACTCAGTCGGGTAAGCATCCGACTCTTGATTTCGGCTCAGGTCATGATCTCGCGGTTCATAAGTTCGAGCCCCATGCCGGGCTCCACACTGACAGTGTGGGGCCTGCTTGCGATTCTCTCTCTCCCTCTCTCTCTCTCTCTCTGCCCCTCCTCTGCTTGCGCTCTTTCTCTCTCTCAAAATAAAGAAATATGCTTTCAAAATTAAAAAAAATAAAGACTGTAGATAATGTTTCCTGAACAGCGAGTCCCCTTCATCCAGTTGGACTCATGTTCGTGTATGACATGGTGTGCCCCTCTCTGACTCACAAGTCAGAGACAGCTGGGTCTGGATCCAGGTCCAACCACTTAGCGGTGGTTTGGGTGCTCTGTTTCGCATTGACCAGCCTCAGTTGTGTCACCTGCCAAATGGGGCTAAGAATACTGATAGCATCACACAGTTGTTTTGAGGGTTAAATGAGATATTTACAGCACTTGGTAGAATGCCTGGCACATAACACATTTCCAGGACGTGCCAAATATCACCATTATCGTTAGTATTGGTATGCCGTCATTACCAGAATGCGCTGAATGAATGAGAGCTGAGAAAAGAACATTATCAGCTCAGGGCTGGCAGTGCCTAGATTTCAGAATTCTTCATATGGAAGTTCTCCGCCGGGGAAACAGAAAGCCTCGCAATTAGGAAAACTGAAAAAGAACAGGACGGGCCTGGCCAAATTGCCTAAGCCCAGTCGTGTGTGAAATGCTTCAGAACAATTGATGGAGACGATGCAGAGCCTGTGCCAAAACAGATCATGAGACAGGCCCGGGGCCTGGAGTCTGCACACAGCCGGAGGACCTGGGGGTCAAGTCTGCCTTCTCTTAACGAGGCAAGAGCTCCCGCTGTTTAGATTCTTCTCTTTAGATTCACAGAGCACCTTTCCAGGTCGTCTCTGAGTGGCGGGAGGTCGGGGTGAGCATCCCCCAGGGGTGGGACAGGTCTCTACTCGCCTCCCCCCCCCCACCCCCAAAGGCGGGAGACACGGACTCTTCTGAAGAGGTCCGGGGCAAGGAAGGCTGGTGAGGAACCTACTAAAATGAAAACAGAAAAGAGGTCAAATCAAAAGCCAACGTACTACGCTGTTCAAATGCCGATTCTGGTTGTCTCGGGTAGGGCTGACATTCGTGACTTAAGATACCCCAGGAAATACAGACCCTGCGGGGCCACTGGTCCCACTCCGAACAGCGAGATTTAGATATTACTTAGTCCCATGCTTCCAAACTATCTTTTATTTGTTTTTAAGTTTATTTATTTGAGAGAGAGGAGGGAAAAGAGCACACAGAGAGGGAGAGAGAAAATCCAAAGCAGGCTCCGTGCTGTCAGCATAGAGCCAGAAGTGGGCCTTGATCTTATGCACTGTGAGATCATGACCTGAGCCAAAATCAAGAGTCGGACGCTCAGCCGACTGAGCCACCCAAGTGCCCCCTCAAAACTTCTGGGACTGGGGCACCTGGGTGGCTCAGTCGGTTGAGCGTCCGACTTCAGCTCAGGTCACGATCTCGCGGTCCGTGAGTTCGAGCCCTGCGCTGGGCTCTGGGCTGATGGCCCAGAGCCTGGAGCCTGATTCCAATTCTGTGTCTCCCTTTCTCTCTGCCCCTTCCCCATTCATGCTCTGTCCCTCTCTGTCTCAAAAATAAATAAACGTTAAAAAAAAAAAAAAACTTCCGGGACTACGTCATTAAAAAGGCAAATATCCGGGGGCACCTGGGTGGCTCAGTCGATTGATCATCTGCCTTCAGCTCAGGTCATGATCTCGCAGTTTGTGAGTTCGAGCCCCGTGTTGGGCTCTGTGCTGACAGCTCAGAGCCTGGAGCTGCTTCAGGTTCTGGGTCTCCCTCTCTCTCTGCTCTTTCCCTGGTTGTGCACTCTCTCTTTCAAAAATAAATAAGCATTAAAAAAATTTTTTAAGGCAAACATCCAGCCTCTGCAAACCCACTGAGTCAAAATGGGTGGGATGGGGGATACCCCAGAAGCTGTGTGTTTAAAAAGCACCCCCCAGTTATGTTTAACATGAAAGTTTAGAAAAATGCTGATGTGGTCTGTGTCCGGCATAACAAATTCAAATACCGTGGAACCCAGACATGAGATATGAGCGATCTAAACTGTCCACGTGTAACAACAGATCACGATGACGGTAAACTTGGAGGGGCAAGCCCCAGCTAAAGGAGGCAGCCAGTTTTTTGCTCACATCAGACGCTGCCATGAGGAAATTCAGGCTGCACGTTTGCAGATCTTTTGAGTTTTCAGCAGAAACTCCAGATTCAGATTTTTCGGTGAACTGTCTTGACATATTTTAAGACTCCGGCATGAGCAAAACAAACACATCTGCAGGCAACCATCTGTAAGTCCTGGAGCTCAGTCGATGAGAAAGAGAGATCCATGGCTGTTTGAATATTCATAAGGCCTGGCAGAACTCAGGCTGCCCCTGGCCAATCTGTGCACTCTGTCCCTTGGTCACAGTGACTGGCTCAGGGATGGTCACATGATGCAGAGGAGTCCAATCAGAGTCTGCCCTGGGTCTGTGGATGGAGTTACCATGAAGAAAACTCTCTGCACTCTGTAGTTTCTCTGAGTCATTTTATCGGTGGAATGAGGGTCCAGAGCTTTCTGGCAACCATCTCGCTACACTGAGAGCTGGGGGGAAGGGTATTCCCTGGGAATTAAGCCAATACAGAGAAAAGCCAAGCTGAGAAATGGGAGAGGCCAATGGCATGGGGATCTAGCCAGGCTAGAAGATGATTCCTGGCATTTTCAGGTACATCACCCACCTCGTCTGACTTTGTACAGCTGCCAGCGGTTAATAACCGCCAAAGCGGATTTTTTTTTTTTTTTTTTGTACTTAGATTTAGATTTTACAGATAATGTTCATTTGCATTCTGGCATGCCACTCTGAAAGCAGCTCTATGAGGGAAACAGGCCACGGGCTGTTTTCCACATTTTACCGATGAGATCCCAGGGCAGAGAGGGGAGCGGTGCCTTACAGAAGATCACAGCTCACCAAGGGCAGGACGGGGGCAATAAATCTCATCTGTTGATGCCAGTTCAGAGTGCTTTCCACCCTCTCTTCCCTGCCTCAAATAGGACACGTGTCCGTCCCTACTCTAACACTCAACAGGCATGTGTCTGGGGGGCTGGCTGCGGCTCCCAGCTCCACTGCAAAATCCTTCCCGGCTACTTGTTCCGAGAGACAGAAGGAAGATAGGTACACCCGCAAATGCCCATTTCCACACATTCCAGGAAGTGGAAGGGCACAAGCCCACAGTGAGAAACTGGAAGATTTATGGCATCACAATGAGTCGAGAACAAAGTAAGTGGGACAGAGAAGACAGAGCCCAGAGTCCCAGTCACCTGAACAAACGGAACGTCAACGCTCAAGTTTAGAAAGGGGAGCAAGTTTTAAAAACAAGTGAACAGTAAGGACTCGGGGCTCCACAAAGGCAAGAGACCCACCTTACCTCAGCCACCCAGGCTCAAGTTCAACCCACCCTAGACATCCCAACACTCTCCAGTTCCCTCCCCGGTGCACACAACCCCTGCCTCGGAATCGGGCCCCCTTGCCATGATGTCCTCCATCATGTTCCCATGTAAAATCCTCGGGTCTCGTCCCTTTTCCAATTAGGTACTTAATACAACTTGGATCCCTGTGCCACCACATAATAATTTACACAGAACACTTAATTAGCTTCTTAGATAAAAATAACATGTAATTTGTTTCGTAATTATATGTTTCCACAACTGCTGAAAGCAACTCATTACAGGAATTTGGTACACTTAGGATAGATTACCTTAATTCTATTTTCTGTTTATCCAATTCGATCTGTCGGTCTTAATTGTATTGTAAATTGTGTGGGGCTGGTGAAGGTGACTATGAAACTGTTGTTCCCTCAGATTTTGTGGTTGGTTGGCATGTCCCTGGTGTTCGCTCCAGGCACTGGCTGGCTCTGTCGGCCTGGTGAAAACGAGGGCAGGCTGAGACCCTTCACACGAGCGAAGAAGAGAGTCAACACAACTTCCTGCCAAGCGCCTCCGGTAACATGGCGTGTTCCAACCTGAGGGTACATGGATACATTTTCCTCCCAAGTGTTTAATAATTCAGGAGTTCGTCTAATGTGTATGAGAAAAAAATTATAAATGGCACTTCCAGACCATAATTCCAAGCAAATTGTTGCTTGGAATGAAGCTTCAGTGGGTATTTATGTTTAAAAACATTGAGGCAATTTATGGGTAATTGATGGTATTAGGGATTTATTACCTTGTTAAATGTAATAACAAAATTACGTTTATATTCAGTGAATGGAGCCCTTATCTTTTAAAACATATACTGAAATTCTGTAATAAAGTGGCAATAATCCCTGGAATGTGCTTTAAAATAATCGAGGCGGTGGTACTGAGGAAGATAGAATATTAAGAAAATAAAATTAACCATGAGTTTAAAGCTGCATTGAATGTCCATGAGGGTTCATTGTATTTTCTCTCTACTCTTTTGTGTTTGATAATTTCCATAATAATCTAAAGATCGACTCAATTTAAAGAACAAGTTGGTTAAAAAATAACGTAGGCCAGGGGTCAGTACGCTTTTTGGTAAAAGGCCAAATAGTAAATATTTTTTAGGCTTTGGGAGTCATACAGACTCTGTGACAACTACCAACGGCGAGGTTCCGCGAGAGCAGCTGTGCACACCATATTCATGGATGGGTGCCATTCTGTTCCGGTAAAACTTTATTACCAAAACGGGGGCGGGTCACGGTCTGCAGATCTTTGATGAGGTGATACAATGATATGGCAAAAATCATGAAAGCAGTCTAGAAAAGGCTGTAAGAGGGAGAAAGGTGCCCAATTCTTGGGACCCTGAGACTCCTTCCTTGAGGGTAGCAAGTTCTTACCGATTCAGTCTGAGAAGCAACAACCAGCCAGGCCCTGTGCTAGGCAGGGACACAGATGGAACGGAAATGGGGATAAGGCGGGAGCAGAGAAGTATATCCATCCATCCATCCATCCATCCATCCATCCAACATTTTATAGAGGACATCACATCGTGACACCATCAGGGGATGGTGAAAGGGGAGGTATTTAATCCATTCCTTGTCATCTCCGGCTCCTGCTGAGGCCAGCCCACAGATATCCCTCCACTGTGTCTAACCAGCGTGGGAATAAAGGCTCCCCGACGGAGTTTAAATTGCTACAGCTATTGCAGAGTGAGCGTTATTAACATTATTATTGTTCTGGCTCCAAAAGGCCGTTCACCTTTGGGTTTCTGTCCAGAGGTGAAGGACAGATGTTGGCGAGGTGACCCCAGGGGGGTTTCAAGGCACCAGCTTGAATACTAGAGCTCACAGTAAATAATCACACTTGAGATGAAGAGTTTCCCCATCTCTGATGTCCACTTGCTTCTGGAGAGACTACATGACACTGGCACTCCCCAGGTGCTGAAGGAGGCATGAGGCGAGAGACCTCAATAGTCCAGAAAGTGCAAGAGTAATGACAGCAGGATGTGGCTGTCCCCATGATGATGTCTACGCAGCCCTCTCAGGTGCAACCTCAAATCCTGGATCCCCAGCAAAGATCAGACGTGCTGAACTCTTTCCCGTACACCTCCATTTCTTCCCCATTAGATCAGCCAGGTATGATGTGGCTTTGATATCACACAATCAAAACACCACTCACTCAACAAAATACTTGCTGAGCTGTTAATATGCACCAGGCGCAGGAGTGGGAACCAGAGCGACCAAGCAGAATGCATTGAGTCCCTGCCCTCCCAGAGCTCACCTTGTGACTCAGCGGTTCTCAACTAGGAACAATGGCATCCCCCGGAGGTACGTGGCGATGTCGCAACACATTTTTGGTTATCATAACCAGCTGAGGGGGGGCTATCGTCATCTAGTGGGTAGAAGCCAAAGATGTTTCTAAACATGCTACAGTGCCAGAACGGCCCCCTCAGCAAAGAATTATCCAGCCCAAAATACAAAGGCACCAAGACCGAGAAACCCAGCTCTCAAAGAAGACACAGATTTTAAACAAATGGCCGTGTGGAAGATTCAGTTATAGAAGCGTGTGCAGCGTGTGGCTGCAGCACAGGGGAGAGATCAGTGCTGAAACACAAACATGGTTTCGACCTTAAAAACAGAAACAAAAGCCCTTATTTGGTCCCGTGCCCACCTCTGGATAAGTCTGTTTCTCTGTTCTCTTTTATAGCAAAATGGGTCCTAGTTGTCTATAGCAACCACCTCCACTTTTTCATCTACCATTCTCTCCCCTACCAATTCCAGGCAGGACTGGTCACCACCACGCTGCTCAAAGTCTGTCATTAAGGGCTCTGCACCTCCATGCTGTGGATCCCACCCGACACCTGACCCTGCGGACCCTTCCTTTCGGTGACTCACTGGCCCCCAATTGGTTCAGGCTTCTTGCTGATTCTTCCATATCCTCCTGACCTCTCAACATGGGAAGCACCTAAGAGTTTACAGCCTAAGGGCCAAATGTGGTCCACCACCCTGTTTTTTGTAAATAAAGTTTCATTAGAGCCCAGCCATGCCCGTTCATTTAGATATGGTCTAGACTGCTTTCTTTACACCTCAGAGTTGAGTCATTGCAAAAGAGACTGTATGGTCCACAAAGACTCCAATATTTTCGATTTGGCCCTTAAAGAAAAGTGTGCTGACCCCTGGTCTAAATTATTATTTAATTTCATTATTTTTGTTTAAATTGACTTCATTTTTTTTAACATTTATTTTTGAAAGAGAGAGAGAGAGAGAGAGTGCACACAAGTGGGGGAGTGAGGGGGACAGAGGACCCAAAGCAGGCTCTGCGCTGACAATAGCAGGCCCAATGAGAGGCTCGAACTCACAAATTGTGAGATCACGACCTGAGCTGAAGTTGGAAGCTCAATGGACTAAGCAATCCAGGTGTCCCAAAATTGACTCCATTTTGAAATGAATTTCTCACTATAGAAATTATGAAATAGGGGCACCTGTGTGGCCCAGTCGGTTGAGCGTTCAACTCTTGATTTCAGCTCAGGTCATAATCTCATGGTTTGTGAGATCGAGCCCTGCGTTGGGCCCCATGCTGACAGTGTGGAGCCTGCTTGGGATTCTTTCTCTCCCTCTCTCTCTGCCCCTCCCAGGCTCTCTCGCCAAATAAGTAAATAAACTTAAAAAAAAAAAAAGAAATTATGAAATGTATGAGTAGAGAGTTTTGTGACATTAAATACCATGTAGATGCCTGCAGCAATGTCTACTACCCAGGCTCTCTCCTGACTTTCAGATTCACACATCCAGCCAATTTATTTGACATCTGTCTCGACTTGGATGTAAAAACGACATGATAATAGGGGCAAAGCAGAACTAGAGACACCCCATCTTCTCTACATCTCCCCCCCATCTCAATAAACAGCAACTCCACCCACCATGTTAACCACATTAAAACTGGGGAAGGGAAGACCGGGTGAAGGGTCTACTGATACTGTATTACTTTTGCAAACTTTCTGTAAATCTGAAACGACCCCTGAATCAAAAAGTTTGCTGAGCAAAAACCCTAGGGGTCCCTCTTTGTCCCTCATCCTTGATCTCGCTCTCTTACTCCTCACATCCAGCCAGTTAGCAAGTAAGAGCTGTCTACCTTCCAAGCATATCCCAAATCTGATTCTCACCACGCCCACCAGCACGGAGTAACCACCAGCCCAAGTAACTCTGCCCAGCCTAGCCTCCCGCCCAGATTACTCCAATCCCCTCCCAACTGGCCTCCCTGGTGCCCCTCTTGTCCCCTTTGTCCCCTTCTACTGTCAACACAGCAGCCAGACTAATTGTGAGAAAACATAAATTAGGTTATGTTACCCCTTTGTTCAAATTCCTCCGATGGCTTCCCATTGCCCTTGGAATAAAATCCAAACCTCTCTTCCTGGCCCACAAGTCCCATAGGAGCTGCCTCCGCCCACCTCTCAGAACTTGTCTCCACCCACCTGCCATCTGCTTACTCTGCTCCAGTCACCTGGGGGCCTGTTCCCTGAACGTGCCAAGCCTACCCACTGCCACCCCAGGGGCAGGACACTTGCTGCCACCCTCAGATCACACAACACCCCCACCCCCCCTACGCTGGTCTCTACTGAGATGTCACTTCCTGAAAGAGACCTTCCCTGGTCAGTGTATCTAAAATCCTGCACCTCACCTATCCCCGGTATTCCGTCTCTCACCTTACCCTGCTTTGTTTCCATGCCTAGCACTTATGGCTACCTGAATTCATCTTAAATGGTTATTCATTCCTTTATGATCTATCTTCCCCACTAGAAAGTAAATTCCCTGTTGGCAGGGGCCTTATCTATCTTGTTTATCGCTGCACCTGGTTGCTTTGAACATATGTGTTGAATGATACATGTTGAAGGAACTCTGTCTGGAGAAGTCAGAGAAAACTTCCATGAGGAGACGATCACTGAGCTGGGGCCTGAAAGATGGTGAAATGTTCATATGTTAATTTCTTTGGCAGCATAGCAGCCATCACTCCCACGAATGCCTTTGGGGAATCTTCTCTCTTGCCATCCGCCATCTTGGTGAATCTATTAAAGGCCCTTCCTGGTCAAGATCTGAGACACAGGTTTGGGAGGGAGGGGTGTGTGGGTTTTGAGTGGTTTTTGTTCCCCTAACTTCAGGGGCTACCTTGGCCCTGCCCCTTCTGCCTCTCAATTTTATGAGCTAACCCCTCTTTTCTTTTTTTTTAATATGTTTTTTTAAGTTTGTTTATTTTGAGAGACAGAAAGAAGGAGAGGGGAAGAGAGAGAGAAAGAGAGAATCCCAAGCAGGCTCCACACTGTCAGCACAGAGCCCAATGCAGGGCTCAAACTCACAAACAGTGACATCATACCTGAGCCAAAATCAAGAGTCGGGGGAGGGTAGATGATAGGTATTGAAGAGGGCATCTTTTGGGATGAGCACTGGGTGTTGTATGGAAACCAATTTGACAATAAGTTTCATACATTAAAAAAAAAAAATCAAGAGTCGGACAGTTAACCGACAAAGCCACCCAGAAAACTCTAACCTCGCTTTTCCTGGCCAAAGAATATGCTTACAAGTGAGTTTGCCGATTGGGTGGGGAGGGGCATTCTAGACACTGGAAACAACTTGAACCAAGGCACTGAAGCATAACACAAAAGGAAATGATGAGGCATGAAAATCAAATGTGACTTCAAGGTATAGATGTTTGTCCCCAAACTCTCGGACTCCCTAGGGACCTGATTCAAATGTTTTGGAGCTGTTTTCCTAGAACATCTCTTACCTGCAAGAAATCTGGACATTTTCTGCAAGATCAATGTTGGGTTAATATCATCAGCCTCCACTTTGACTGATATGCACTGGACAACTGAAACTTTCCTCTTTATCATAATGATTAACAGCCATTCCCATCCTGTGTTGGTCTAATAAATTCAGCTTTTCAAAAGCTTCCAAATCCACTAACATAGAGGCCTCCCCAAAGCCTCTGAGTTCAAGGCATTAAAGGTTCTCCAGGTAGCTATACCGACACGTTAAAAAAAAAAAAGCCCTCAAAGTCACCAAGACTGCCCACCCTTGATCTGACCCCCAACCCTTCTCATCAGACACTAAAGCTTTTCTCAAGGAAGCTGCAGGTGAGACATTCATTCAAGCCAGCAGGAAGATAAATGCTGAGCCTACATACTCAGAACCTTCTGCTGACTTAGCGTCATGCCAACAGAGATGCTGAACCTGTCACTCATCCTGAGAAGGAGTCACCATGTGCCCAAATGAGCCTGTCTCAGGCAGCCTCTCCCTGGCAGTGGCCACCAGGGAAGCTGGTACAGTGGTGGTCTGAGTAGACAGGCCTACAGGACTGAGCAAGCTGTCACAAGAAAATCAAGACACCTGGCAGATCCAGGAACATGGCTGGTGCCATTTCCACTTGCCCCAAATGAGCATCAAAGTCAAGAAGACTTAGGGGTAAGATGAAAAGACACCATGCTCCAACCACAACCATCTACATGCGGTTCCCCATACACATGGTATACTTGGCCACCTGCATCTTTTTTCTTTATTTTAATATATAATTTATTGTCAAATTGGTTTCCATACAACACCCAGGGCTCATCCCAACACGTGCCCTCCTCAATGCCCATCACCCACTTTCCCACTTGTCCAGAAGTGGGACCCCCACCAAACCTGTTTGTTGTCAGTTTTTAAGAGTCTCTTTTGGTTTGCTTCCTTCCCTCTCTGTAACTTTTTTTTCCCCTTCCCATCCCCCATGATCTTCTGTTAAGTTTCTCAGGATCCACATAAGAGTGAAAACATATGGTATCTGTCTTTCTCTGCCTGACTTATTTCACTTAGCATAACATTCTCCAGTTCCATCCACGTTGCTACAAAGGGCCATATTTCATTCTTTCTCACTGCCATGTAGTATTCTGTTGTGTATATAAACCACAACTTCTTTATCCATTCACCAGTGGATGGACAATTAGGCTCTTTCCATCATTTGGCTATTGTTGAAAGTGCTGCTGTAAACATTGGGGTACAAGTGCCCCTAGGCATCAGCACTCCTATATCCCTTGGGTCAATTCCTAGCAGTGCTATTGCTGGGTCACAGGGCAGATCTATTTTTAATTTTTTTGAGGAACCTCCACACTGTTTCCCAGAGTGGCTGCACTAGTTTGCATTCCCACCAACAGTGCAAGAGGGTTCCCGTTTCTCCACATCCTTGCCAGCATCTATAGTCTCCTGATTTGCTCATTTTAGCCACTCTGACCAGTGTGAGGCCACCTACATCTTTATTCATGCTGTTCTCTGGCTGGATAAGCCAGGGAAATGCTTATTTTTGCCAACGTCAGCACTTAATATGGACATAATTATGGTCAAACGCCATGGATCCAACGTGTAGCTCCTGAAGCTCCACAACTGAAATTCTACTCATCCATCAAGCGTGTTCTTCCTCCCCAGAAGCTCTCACGGTTCCTTTCCCTGTGGCCTCAGCTAATTGTTCTCAAGCTGCATCATCCTCCTTGATTTGGTGTTCAGCTCACCATTGCCCTTCCCAGATAAATTCACTCTTCCTTGCGTCAAATCCATTTTGCCAATCGACAGGCCATGGCGCTAAAGTCAGAGCTCTCTCCATACCCAAACCCTGAAAGATGCATGGCATCCTCTTCCCTCAGCCAACCAGTCCACAGGTACTGGATATACTGGTGGTCCATCCCTTGTCAGACACTATTCTAGGTGCTGAGGACACTCAATGAA